>NC_139607.1:3590608-4790608 GCF_964270895.1 Podarcis filfolensis
GTCTGAGGGTGCTGCTATTGATCACTGGGAGCTTTTTGCAGTTGAAGGGCAGGATAAAATACTTCAAAATAAATGCAGCACAAGCCATATGCAGTTTCTCATACTCTCTCATGAAGCACTCAGGTTTCAAAAAACAGTTTGGCTTTTTTCTTTTTTATATTAAACATCTATCTTTTTATTAAATTTATTAAATTTCAAACCTAATTGCTGGAAGAGGGGGATATGCATATATTGCAGCTGTGGAGGAGAGGGTTAGCTCAGCCAATAAGCATCAACAACAGCCTTCCATTGGCACCAACACAGGCTGTCTTAAAGTTAACTGCCAATGCAAGGGAAGGTGGGTGTTCAGTAAGCTACACACCATAGCATTCTTACAACAGGAGAAAAAAGCTTTTGCAGTTCTAAATCCAACACCCCAAAGACCATTAGCCATTAAGATAAAAAGCCCAACCACTATTCAGCTATGTATTTTTTCAGACCAAGTATGTTATCTGGGCATATAAGACTTTTAGTGCACATGTTCCACAGTACTTCAACCCCCCCCCCCAAACTCCATAACACTTGGGAAAATATGAACTTCTGGTTTTGCTTTTTAAAAAATCCATCGCTATTGGTCTCAGGAAAAAGTAGCTTTTCCAAGTGGTACAGTAGATTGCAACATGTTACTAATGTTGCGCACATAAGCTCTGACATCCTAAGTGATCATCATAATAGAGCCATAATAGAGCCACAAATCAATACAATTGATTGCACAGAAATGTCACTGTCTGCCCATCTGCAAATAGAACTGGTACATATACCCAATCCTAGCTTTATTTTTAGTCTTCCTTAGACGCTGCCTCTGCTATAAAAAAAAGCACACAAACTTATCATTTACTTGCAGATGGATGGAATTCCCCTGAAGACCTTCCACAATGGGACAAAATCTGTCAATGTTTTTCTCTTCTGCTGCTGTAGTCAAAGCATCCAAAATTTTTTCAAGGCTATAACATGAAAAACCAAATAAATAATTTATATTTACCAATAAAAAGAAATGGATTATAATAGCATAAAACTAATTTTAAAGCAATTTCTTTATTTACTGTCCTTAGAGCAAGTTAGAGGAGGACTATGCATAGAGAATTCTATATAAAGATTACCAACTGGAATGGAATCTTTATAATCTATTATTACTTATTATCATCATCATCATCATTAATTATTATTATTAATTACTATTACAGTGGTACCTCGGGTTAAGAATTTAATTCATTTTGGAGGTCTGTTCTTAACCTGAAACTATTCTTAACCTGAGGTATCACTTTAGCTAATGGGGCCTCCTGTCGCCACCGCGCAATTTCTGTTCTCATCCTGAAGCAAAGTTCTTAACCCGAGGTACTTCTTCCAGGTTAGCAGAGTCTGTAACCTGAAGCATCTGTAACCTGAAGCATCTGCAACCCGAGGTACCACTGTACTACTACTACTACGATTTGTATGCCACCCTTTATCCGAAGATCACAGGGTAGTTTACACTACAAAAATACCCAATTTAGTAACAAACAAAAACAATACCCACCCACCCACAGTTTAAAAGGCCAGGTTGTTTAGAAGAATTGGGAGAATTCCCCACCAGCTGAAGTTTCCAAACCGTCTTCAGAGGCAGCCCCATGTATAACATGTTCCAATAATCTAACCTAGATTACCAGAGCATAGACAACATATGTTAGGCTATTCTTGCCCTGACAGCGGTACAGCTGGGCCACTAGTCGAAGCCAATGAAAGGCACTCTGCACCACCAAGAACACTTGAGCCACAAGTGGGCTCTACAAAGTGGGAAAGTGCACTCGTGTGATTGTTTCAATGGCCTGAACCATTTGGATGTTCTACAAGTCAGCCCAGGCTTCAACAAGTGTGCCAGTCACATCAACCAGGGCTGTCTGGAAACCAACTGAATCCATCAGCCTCTGAGGGCTGGCACAGTCACAAAGTGCCTGTGCAGTGTACCCCTTACCAGGCATGCCCCACCCCTACACCACACCTCCCCTTGCCCAGAGCCACTGTAATTGGAGTCCCCCTACTCTCCGCAGTTCCTTTCTTCCCATACATGTCTTTCTTCCCATTGGACCATGTCTTGATATAGCCCCCAATTCCTTGCTAGATTGAGCCCAGATGAGCTCTCAATCGTTCAGTCAGCAGGGGGTGAGACGGGGGGGGGGAGGCTTCCCTCTGCCAGCCAAAGGTGTAAAAAGGCTGGCTTTCTTAAGAGAAGGAGGAATTCCAGCAGTTATGGAAGAGGGGCTGCTAAACAGCTCACCTCCTCCACTGATGGTCTCTGGCTGCTGCCACCTTTGAGAGCGAAGCACCAGTTCCCTAGCTTTAACCCTTGTGATTGTACAGATGTTTGTAAAACAGGCCTCCATTCTGTACATCTTGGCAAAGCCTTGTTTGCAAACACCACCAAAACAATGTGTGCTTTCCATCAAAAGCTTTCCATGCACTGTTTAAAAATGCTTACTGCCAAGGTATTGGTATTTTCAAGATTAAACTTTATGTCTCAATACAACCATTTCCAATTAACAACTTTCACCTACTTATTTCTAAGTCACCAACCAACTTAGATATTCAGTGCTGTACTTACATGTTTTCCTCTCCAACAATACATATTGCAGAAAGAAGTTTAACTATATCAGTCATCATGCTGATTTGTTTAGGATCAATTGCTTTGGCCAGTAATGAAAAGCTTCTCTCTTCACCCATTATTCTTTCCAAACCATACTAGACAAAACAAAAAGTGATAGTTAACAGAAAGTAGGCAAGTGCCATCCATTTATAAAAAGAATAATTTCTATTAGTTTACCAATTCTCCTAGCCACTTTCAAAATACAAATATTCCAGGTAGGCAGGACTGCACACTACTCAAATGACTGAAAAACTACCATGTAGTATTTTGTTGAAGCACTCATACAAAAACCCTATAGCAATAAGAATAAAATAACAAGGAAGAATACACAAGTGGAAATTTGCTTAGGCTCTTACAATTCTCAGAATATTTACCGTATTGGCCTGAATATAAGTTGTACTTCTTTTCCAAATTCTGACCACGAACAGTTAAAAGAGCAACTAAAATTTACGACCTTGCAAAAATTGGCTTTTACAATAACACTGCTGAAACAAACATATAGTAAAATGGAACGGGTGGGAGAGCCTGTGGAATTTTAAGGGAGTGGCTTATATTGGGTAGTTTTCTTTTCTCCCCTCCCCCAAATTTTAAAGGTGTGGCTTATTTGCAGGTGCAGCTTATATTCGGGCCAATACGGTAATACTCAGCCACACTATACACACCCTTCACATTACTCACACACTGTAAACTTATACTACAGGCATACACGCAGTCTAATAATTGCCTAACACTGCCACACTGTGTCCTTCCACATCTGTCGCTAAGCCTTGCATGCTCAGTTTTTTAAAGAACCTGGCTGTTGTATGTGTGCTATCATACATGTGGGGTGGAATGGGGGACATCCCCACTTACACACATCCAAGTGATGCAAGCAGGGGGGCGGAATGCAACCCTGTAGTGGAAATGTGGAAGACAATTGTATTTTGAGGAGTGTGGTGGCATGTCCCTTTCCCTTTAACATCCCCAGTTTGAGGTCTGCTGGATTCTCACCTGTCAGGAGTTTATTGGGTTCTTCTGTGTTGCAAGTGTTGGCTGGATGCCGGCTGCAGGTAGTGGGAGACTCTCAGCCGCTCTGTATTAATCATGAGTAATGCCAGGTGCACTTGAACGCATCAAGGCAGGCTATAAAAGTCATAGGTGGGAGGGGCCTGGTGAGCTTCTGTCCAGATCAAAGGACCTGATGATGGGACACCAACGGTTGGGGTTTTTCTCATGCTGCTCTACCTGGGGTTCCGGGCAGCTGAAGGGGAGATTGAGTAGCCCATGTCGGGTATGTTTTATGTTATGCTTTGTATACCTGCTAATGCTTTGTATGCCTGTTAATAAAACTGTTCTGGTTCCCCTTCCTCCACCTCATTCCTTTTGTCCTGATATCCTTGGAAAGAACTGTTGTATTTGGCAGCACAAACCCCCATATAAGTGGGAATTCCTGTATCCCACAGCGGAGCCACAGAAAGAATGTGGTTGGTCAATGGAGCCATGGACTCAAAAAGGTTGAAAACCACTGTCATAGGCAAATGATTAATTTGCAACATTCAGTATTTTTATAGAATCCCATTGTTTCACGTCCAGTCTTTGGCTTTACATGTTTCATTTTCATATGCATCATCTGCTATCTGTGTAAGCACATAAAGTTTTTCATAAATACACTCTGTATGTGTCAACTGATTTACTCCTAACTGCCATAGTTAAATTTTAAGTGAATATTTTGCAGGGAGTGCAACAGATACAGTATCTTCTGCTGCTTTTGGAACATGCGTAGGGTCTTATATAGAAACAATGCTGTCCTGCAGAAAGGAAACTGGACTTGGATTTAAAATAAATGTGTGAGTTTCAGTGTGTAAATTTTGAAGTTTGATTCTACCAGTGGACTAAGCTACCTTCTTTTTCCAATTGGCACCTCATAAAAATGCATGAAGGCCTCCTAACGAGGAAACTAAATTAGTACTATGAGGTTGAAATCCTAAACACAAGGGGAAGGGGGAGGAGCCCCATTGGTCACTACAAGATTAACTTGTAGATTAACTATGATCTTTTGGCACCTCACTGGCTTGATTCGCAGATAATGCTTAACATGTAATGCAAAAAAGAAACTATTATTGAATGGAAATGTGTAGCATTTTTCTTAAAAATATAAAGCAGTACAGAAATGAAATGAAATGAAATGTTCCATCATCATCATCACTACTACTACTGCAGCACTTTTAAGCCACTGGCATAGGCATAGCTTTCTGTTAGGCATGAAAATAGTTAAACCATAACACACCAGATATTGACCCCAACAAGAACTGAACACAGGATTGCAGCTTCAATTTGTGTATCTAGTTATGTAAATGCCAGTAGAATCAAGGATATGAGACAAAGGTTGGCATGTCACTTAACAACTGTTAACAGTATCAGTTATGTGTGTTTATACTTCATTTCTTCTTGAAATGAAAGCATCACTGAGTTTAATAGGGCTTATTTCCAAGTAACCAAGTACTGTATACGACAGCAGTCTTAAATAATTAAGCAAATGATGTTGCTAACCTTATTATTCATAAAGGCCTTCAAACACTGTATGATCTTGTGCTGTAACTTCTTCAGAATTTGTTCCTGTCTGAAACAAATTAAGGACAAATTTATATCATAATGCAAGCTATTCTACTCTTACTGAGGAGTGTATTAGGGCTGGGCAATATCTGCTTTTCAACATTGTGATGCATCACCAGCAGAGCATTACAATATAGTGATATATCACAATGTCTGAAAATGAGGAGGAAGGAGGACTTCAAAGTCGTTTGAACTAGTTTAGTAGAGTAGCCAGTTAACCCTCCATAGCCATTCCTCATTTACACCACAATGCAGCTCCCATCTGCACCAATGGGACAGCATACACTGACAGCACAGCATCGCCTTGCCTAAGCACCTCACCGCCCCCAAGCAGACACACCAGCTCCCTCCTAGCTTACCCCATGGCCATTGCCACCTCACTGCGTTCCCAACAGCTCCAGCACCACAGCCAGCCCCACTACTTCCATCTTGCAAGTAGCAACTTGAAGGGAAATGGGCACTGCCACCACCAATCAACCATGAAGGTACAGGGCCGGAGATGAGGAAAAGGAGCCAGCGCTGCTGCTACTGCTGTTCTCCACATGCTCCCATCACAGGGGCTTGCAGGAGGCACCAGGTGTGAGGCAGAAGGGATGGAGGAACAGCCCACTTGCTCAGCCGAAGAAATGATGGGCGGGCAAGCAGCGAGCACAGCACAAAGCACAAGAGGTAGGTGCAAGCATGCTGCCACCCCCAAACCCACTCCAGTATCTTTGGGGATGGCTGGCTGGGCTGTGGAGGGAGGGAGCGGGTCTTGAGTGGCCCTGCTGGGCTCGCTGAGGATTGAGGAGGCCTGGCCTGAAATGCTGGCAACACCTGCTGGCATTCATGGTATATTGCCTGGCCTAAAATTGTGAAATCATTGCTGCAATGCAGGTTTCAAAACTGGTTTTGGGCGATGAATCAATACATCACCCAGGCCTAGACTGTATATTTGTAGAAAAAAATCTTACTGCTTTGCTTCAACCAATCTTTCCAAGATGTCCAGTAGTAATCCAAGTCCTTCATATCCAAAGTTCTCGACCCAACTGCAAGTATTAAGAGGTGGTGAAAAAGACATTTTGAATATTGTATCCATTAGGTGACCTTTTATTTTAAGCAATTACTATAGTTATATAAAAATAGCGTCAAGAGTGTCAAGAGCTCAGAATCCTTTCCGTGTGGTGGGCAGCAAGACACCCACAAACCAGGAGACACAGATTTTTGCAGGCCAGTTTGATTTCTAGATTGGAATGTTAGTCTTGGTTTTGAGAAAGAGATGTCAGGTTTACATCTCCCAGCTCAACTATTTATTTATTTATTTATTTTCTTTCTTTATGGGGGCTGTAGAGCTTGTAATCTAGTCCAGGACTATGGTGTGGGACAGTGGGGGTTAACCCACACCATCTTCTCCACTTAAATGTGTCCCTTCCTCCCACAAATACTATTTCCTCTATGTGAGCATACATTTTTCCCCAATCATGGCAAGTCACAGCTTAGCTGAGATATTTCGCTGCAAGAAAGCAGAGCACAAGGTCTCTATCCTATGCTGCAGTCATAATCTGGGCTGGGGCTTCCACAGCCTCCTTTCTGTGCAAGGCAATTATCAGGCGTTGCTAATTGTTTCCAATATAACCCACAATGATTACTGGGTCTTGGGCAAGTTAGTTTCCAACAGCCGCAAACTATGCAAGGGAATACATCTGTTCAATTACAGTACATACCCTGACTGCTGTTCATGAGCTAATGTTTGGTACCAAAAGAAAAAACCAATGTAGATATAACTGAAATTCAAAAACCAAGACAGCAGCAAAAAAAGTTGAGAAAAGAAGAAAAAACCCCTCAAATAACATACAATTAAATACAGTATAACCACAGAAAATTGAAAAAGACTTTGAAAAACAGGTAACGAAAAACAGACAAAAGTATGCTTATGTATGATTAACACCAATGTATCATTTTGACCAAATGTTTTTCAACCAGACACCAAACTTTTTTAGTGATACAATGCTTCCTATGTACACACAGACACAAACATGGGAAACTAAGTTTCTTAGCCTAATGTGCCAAATATTTTAACCATGTAACAGTAGTTACCACTTGAAAACAGCTGTCGCATCCTTAGGAAATAAAGTTTTAACAGCACTGAAAATCTCTACACATTCCAAAATCTAAACTCCCCATGTGACATCACTCAAAAATAGGCAAAGACTTGCAGGCAACCTGTATGATATTTGAGTAAGGGATGTGTGTTTCATATATCATTTCCCAACTTGTTTACTGCTGTTTGGTATCAACTTATCTGCACATAGATAAGGAGGATGCATTCTTTATAGTAAGAATGCCAATCATGCGGCATTAATATTGCAGCTCTGCTCCACATCTCTTCTCAGTAGCCCTACTGTGGGACACAAACAGTTGACACAGAAAGGGCCTTGAAAAGGTGCGTAGACAATGCTAGAGAATAAGTTCTGAAATGTGTGAACATTTAGTGTTCATAAATGATTCTAAACAATTTATACGTAGACATTGCCATAAAACACTACAGCTAGTATTAAAACTGTTGATTTAATCAAATTCTAATTTTAGTTCAAGAGACCTTTTGGCAACATCATAATGATATGGAGATTAATTTAGTATCCAGTGAATGAGCAACACAGATGAAGTACACGAGCAGCATAGCAATGCACACACGGGAGAATCATTGAGCTGCTATAAAACAAAAGCACCATCTTTTCTCTGGATCACAACACAAACTGTAGTCACTTGTTCCTACTTTAAAGTCCAATTCTGCTATCCCTACAACTTCAGCAAAAATATTAGACATGCAACTTCATATTTCTAATACCACTTGTATATATTTACAGGGGGAAAACAACAAGACATCTAGGAAAGGCATTTGGAGGAAAGTGACTGCCACTGATATTGAGATCGAGATTCTGGAGAAACTCTACCTTAAACAAAGTCATAAACACACCTGGTAAAAGACAACACCTTATAAAATTTTACTAATTTGCTTTTTGTTTACTGAAGGAAGATGGTCATATAGAAATACAGCGACACACCTTTTTTTTAAAGAAAAAAAACAACAACTTTTGAACTACTTGAATTACCTGACAGGATTGCTAGTCAATGACACGCGGAGGGATTCTAAGCAACCGACAAGTTTTTCATCTACTGTTCCTGATTTCAGTTCATATATGAACTCCTGTGGTGAAATCTGCTTGCTACTCTTGAGGCACCCCTGCAAGGAAAGTAATACTTGCTCAATATCTCAGTTCACTGTATTTTACCAGTTACAATTCACAAGCATCTCATTAAACTACTAACTTTTAGAGAAACTCAGTATTTAACTAAAGCAATTTTCTAGCTAGTTTAAAATCATAAAATATGAAGAATGTATAACTTAGAAAGCTGGAATATAGATGCAATAAAATAAATAATTTAAAATTATATCTAGCTGATCATAAAAATTAAGCAATTACACATGGTACATAGGATTACTTGGAGAGCATTACATGTTTAAAGTTAACTATCTCCTTACATTTATACAAGTAGTATTTTTTTAAAATAAAAAAATGTATTTATAGCCTGCCCTACATTACAATAGATTCCAGGTTGGGGTACAGAAGTTACATAAAATTAACTAAAAACAACTAACCATAAAGCAACACATAATGGTCACTAACACTTTTAAAACTACTAGATTGGGTACTCACTCTAAGAACAAATACACTAATCATCTGCAAGTGCCTCCCTAATGTATCCTCCCAAACATGCTAGCTTGGCATGTGCTGGGGGACCTGCAGTACAGAAAAAACTGAAACGTGTCATTACCCACCTGCATACTGAGCAGTATACAATTTAAAATTAAATCTCAATACAAACATATTCAATTCTATATTTTAAAAAATGAATACTTATCTAATACACTGTGGCCACAACTGCATCAAGCCAGCCCTTTGCAGCAGCTTTTAAAAAATGCAACAAAAGCCGTATGGATTTCATGAGCAAAGGTTGCTGTATTTATAGTTTCCCCCGGATGCTATATCTATAGTAGCCTCCAGATGCTGGATCTGCAGCAAGGGGCAAAGGTGGCTCTTTTGCCAGTTTATCAGGAAGCCATATTGTTGAAGACAGGTTAAGGTATTCTCCAGGTCCTAGTGGGACCTTGCACGGCAGGGGAACCGGATGCAGTTCTGAATATAGGTAAATGTAAATGCCTTTAAGGCACAGGTTGTTCATTTTGAAAAGATTCTGGAAGCTAACTGAATTGAAGAGTCTTTACCAATACTGCTTTGTCTTTCAAACCTTATGAATCCCCTGTGTTTTGGAGAGGAGGGGCCTATAAGGACATGTAAATAGGTCTCTGGGCACATGAGGGTTTACAACTTGGGTATTCCCTAGATCTTAATCTAGCCTCTTTTCTTTTCTTTTCCCTTTCTTTTTGAGAGGAGATCTTTACTTTTGGACCTGGTTTCCACTAAGACATCTGTGAGAGCACCATTTCAGGGAGCAAGGCCAAATTGGAATTAAAGGCTGAATCCACTCCATTCCTAGGCAGTAGAAATAGGCAACCTATGAACCTGTGTACTGAACAGCTTTGACCTCTCTTCTTTCAAAAGTTGCTTCTTTCTGCTTCATTCTGCCTTGTCCTACCCAAACAAACTAAATTGCCATGACTGATAGTTACTGGGCAAACTTAAGCAATTCATCAGATGAAAATGAAACACACCTGTTTGGTAGATAAAGCGTTGTAAATCATTCATACTTCATTTAAATGAAAGAGGCACTGTTTTCATTTTCTAAAAATAGCAGAACTAACAAACTTACATTCAGATTTAATAGTAGCCTAAATAGCCAGGAGTACCTTTTACCAACTATAGATAGTGTGCCAATAGGGTTAGCCTAGCTGTGGAAATTCATGAATTGATAACCTCAAAACTTGATTATTGCAAGGCTCTCTATGTGGGGCTACCCTGTGCCTGGTTCAGAAGCTCCAGCTGATGCAAAATGCTGTGGCTAGTCTGTTGATGTACCTGTCGGAAATCAAGCCTATATCGGGAGTAACTGGCAACACTCCCAGGCACCCGGCTTGGTCTCCCGTTGACCTCCCTGACTGCATTCCCCAGCAAGATCCAGGCTAGGTCTCGATAGGCGATTCTTCTCAACGTGGGAAGAACACACCCCTCCCTCCTGCTCTCCCGGCAGGGAAAAGGAGATAGACAGAAACGTATTTACATGCTTTTATTCCTGTCTTTGCAGCATTACAGAAAACATGACTGCTCTCTTCAAGCTCCAGCAGTCGAGTGACAAACACCTCCTGTACTTCCTGTACAAGAGCAAGCGGAAGAGCTCATATTACACTCTGAGCTAATTCCGGTGCATTGCCCTGTGAGCTGACTGTCCCTCTGTTTCCCACGGACAGTCACAACATTCCCATCATGTTTACTTTTCAAGCTAGCAGTTTGCAGCTGCATTGCTTCTATATCGTAACAGTACCAGCACATAATTCCAGTGCTTAAAAGCAAGCACTGGCTGTCCATATTTAACCGGTCCAGGTTCAAGGTTCGTGCGTTAATTTACAAAGTTAATTTGTAACAATATGAGTCCATAATCCCTTATAGGTAAAGGTAAAGGTACCCCTGCCCGTACGGGCCAGTCGTGTCCGGCTCTAGGGTTGTGCGCCCATCTCACTTAAGAGGCCGGGGGCCAGCGCTGTCCGAAGACACTTCCGGGTCACGTGGCCAGCGTGACAAGCTGCATCTGGCGAACCAGCGCAGCACACGGAAACGCCGTTTACCTTCCCGCTAGTAAGCGGTCCCTATTTATCTACTTGCACCCGGGGGTGCTTTCGAACTGCTAGGTTGGCAGGCGCTGGGACCGAGTAACGGGAGCGCACCCCGCCGCGGGGATTCGAACCGCCGACCTGACGATCGGCAAGTCCTACGCGCTGAGGTATTACCCACAGCGCCACCCGCGTCCCCTAATCCCTTATATCCAGGCCCAAACACTGAGATCTTTGAGTGAGTCTCTGTCAGTAGTCCCCCGTGGCTCAGATATGCAGCTCATAACTAACCAAAGTTATGAATTAAGTATAGTGGACCCAAGGCTGTGAACTCCCTCCCAGCTGAGCGCCTTCCTTGCTGAACTTCAGACACTTGACTCAGACTTTCTTGTTCCAGCACTTATTTTAAGGTGATGTTTGGTTTCATGATAAAGTCTTAGCATTCTATTGTCCCATTTTCTGTGGATTGTTTTTATTTACACCACTTAGAAATGTGAATAAGTGGTACAGTGGTGCCCCGCAAGACGAATGCCTTGCAAGACGGAAAACCCGCTAGAGGAAAGGGTTTTCCGTTTTGGAGGTGCTTCACAAAACGAATTTCCTATGGGCTTGCTTCGCAAGACGAAAATGTCTTGCGAGTTCCTGCGGGGTTTTTTTCCTCCCCCCCACTTTTTCCCAAGCCGCTAAGCCGCTTATTAGCTGATCCGCTAAGCCGCTTAACAGCTGATCCGCTAAGCCCGCTAAGCCGCTAATAGCGCTAATCCGCTAATGGGCTTGCTTCGCAAGACGAAAAAACCGCAAGACGAAGAGACTCGCGGAACGGATTCTTTTCGTCTTGCGAGGCACCACTGTATATAAATATCTTAACTAAATAACATGCAATCTGGCATGAACTGGACTGTACTTGTTGGGAGCTGTGATTGCAGTTGCTGATAAAAGTAGTGTTTTCCTTGATTTGCATCAATCTCTTAATATCTGTTAGTTTTTCTCCCACCCAAACACCCACTCCACTCAAGAGTGCTTACCACTTTAGAAGCAGTACTAATATATTGCACCACCATTTCTTTTTTGGTACTGAAATCTTTCTCTCTCAATGGTGCCTTCCGATCTTCATTTAAATTCATATCTTCCTAAGGGGAAAAGGCAAAACAGACATTACATACTATGATTTACCCCCCTTCTACAAACAAAATCACCTTACCATAAACCAGGAATGAATAAAAGGTTCATTAGAATATGCTGGCAAATCCTGAGTTATTTGCTGTAGATTGCAAGGATTTTTTTATTTAACAAAAGCAACAAAATGATCCTATTAACTATTGAAATGTAGAAAGATTAGATTAACCTGGAGTGGATTTTTGTGTTGAAGGACTGTGAGCTCAGCTCAGCTTAGTTACAGTGAAAATGAAGATGTGGATGATACCAAGTTCTACCTCTCATTTAAATTGGAACCAGTGAAGTGCAGGGAATGTCGTGTGTGAGTTTCTGGGGGCAGTTGGAGGATGGATGGCGGCTAATGGACTGAAGTTGAATCCCAACAAGATTGAAGTAATGTTTCTGGGGGAAAGGGGGACTTCCTGGTCTTGAATGGGGTAACTGTGTCTCTGAACAACCAGGTGCGCAGCCTGGGAGTCATTTTGGACTCACAGCTGTCCATGAAGTCACAGGTTAATTCTGTGTCTAGGGCGACTGTCTACCAGCTCCATCTGGTATGCTGGCTGAGACCCTGCCTGTCTGTGCACTGTCTCACCAGAATGGTACAGGCACTGGTTATCTCCCACTTGGACTACTGCAATGCACTCTACGCGGCACTACCTTTGAAGGTAACTCGGAGACTACAATTAATCTAGAATGTGGCAACTAGAATGGTGACTGGGCGTGGCCACCGGAACCATATAACACCCGTTCTGTAAGACCTACATTGACTCCTAGTACATTTCCGAGCATAATTCAAAGTGTTGGTGCTGACCTTTAAAGCCCTAAACAGCCTTGGCCCTGTATACCTGAAGGAGCGTCTCCACCCCCATCACTCAGCCCAGACACAGAGATCCAGCACTGAGGCCTTTTGGCGGTTCCCTCACTCCAAGAAGTGAAGTTACAGGGAAACACGCAGAGGGCCTTCTTGGTAGTGGCGCCCACCCTGTGGAATGCCATCCCATCATATATTAAGGAGATGAGTAATTATATAACATTTAGGAAACATCTGAAGACAGCACTACATAGGGAAGCTCTTCAAGGATTAATCTTTTACTATGTTTTACAATGTATATATGCTGAAAACCGCTCAGAGTGGCAAGGACAACCCAGTCAGATGGGTAGGGTACAAATAATAAATTACTATTATTAATTATTATTAGTTGGGACTAGTAGAAATTATAGAAAGATGCAATTTAGGGTTTACTAATATATATGATTTATTGGTAACCATTTCCTTCATTATTGCTGCTCATTTATAAATTGCTCTCGTCGATTTTTCAAGAAAAAATAGTCAAAAATATTTTTGTCGCATATATAAAACAAGAGTAATGGTACTAGTATAATCTTTGCCATAACTATTTTGAAAGGTACCATTCACCCTTATGGAATAATATGAAAATTAAGCTGGTGCCATAAGTGGACAAGGCTATATCAACAGGCAAGATTTCTAGTAGAAGAGAGCCATTCATATAATGGACTGTAATACTATCTGCCACTGCTAAAATTCACACACAACTAGTTGAACTATTTTTTAATGAGTGTGCAGATATAACTTTAACAGTGCTTTTATTGTGCAGAAAGAGAAACCCAATAGCATAGTGGGAACTTTAGTATTCTGTTTACGATACCATTACACCTTCATAGCCAATTGAACAATTTCTCTTACCATCATTTTTTCAAATAGTGATAGGATCTCCCCATCTGATAAAGGATTAGGAATGAAGTCATCCAAATCTGTAGATGTAGGCCAGCTGCTGGTTGTAGAATGCAATTGTTTCAGATTCATTATAGTTGGTCGATCTTTTTTGCTCCCAGGAATTCGTATACTTGAAAATCTATCAAACTGAACAAGAACTAAGAATGAATATGTCTAAAGTTCATATTATACACAGTGCATCCTAAAAATACTTCTTATACATGGGATCAGTAGTATCTCTTTACAGTAGCACTGAAATACAAAAAAGCAAAAACATTTTTTTAAAAAAAATGTTGTATACCTAGTACTATTTCATTCCTACCATCATTAGGTGACTCCGACTCATTGTGGCTTTGCTTAGACAAACACTAAACTTTGGTTTGATATTACAGGATTGAGCCTGGACGAGCCAGGTTGTACTTTGTCTGATATACCAGGTACCTAGTTTACGGGTACTCCCAGCTTTGTCACTTGAGGTTCAGGTTACCTCAGTAGCTACAACCGCATTTTACCAGCATCGTTTGGTACATCAGCTGCAACCATTATTGGATTCGGATAGTTTGGCTGCATGGGTTCAAGCATCACTAGCCCTGAATATAAAGTATTGTAACTCACCCTTTGGAGAGCCACCCTTGAAGCTGGTTTGTAAGCTGCAGCCACTGAAGAATTCTGTAGTCTAGATGTTATTGGGCATTAGCTACTGACACCTGCGTTGTATGTCAGCATGCTATCAAGGTAAGTATATAAAGTCCTGAACAACATGGCACAAGTGTACTTTAAAAATTGCCATATTCCTTATACCCCTGCCCATACTTTGCAATTTGCTGCTGTGGCATATCCAACCACATGTGGCAGTCTTCAACAAAAAAATTGTACATTAGTATGGTGATACTGGGATTATGCAACTCTCTACCTAATCAGCAATAGCTTTATTCAACAAACCATAGTAAATATAAACTACAGTTTAGGGTTCTAAAATAATTAAATAAGCAGTTGACTGGACACACAAGTTAAAGCTTCCAATCTCCTCACAGCAGTACCAGAAAGGTGATCTGGAATGCAAACCTGAAGTAAACTTAGGCTCATACACATAATTCTAAACTATAATTTAGTATCATGCCCAAAGAAGTTAATAGGACCCCTAAATACATTCCTGCAGCAAAATCTTGCAATGCAAAATACCTAAAAATAAGGTAGGACCCAGGACTGTCATCTATAACTCTGACCTCCCAGATGTAGAAAGTTGTTAGCTGAATAGATAATGGAGAATTCCAGCCAAAACACGATAAATAGGACATCTCTTTCATAAGTGTGGAAGCATGGTTAAAGCATAGTTAACCAATGGCACACTCAACTTATTGGCTTGGTTTGCATGAACAACACTTAGGATACCCATTTATTCCTCCTATACTTGTTTTGTCAAAAACTATAGTTTATCACTACATCCAATCTGGGCAAACTATTATTTACAACCAAACATTTAATTCCCAATTCTAGTTTACAAGCAAACTTGCCACAGCAAATTGTAGGGTGCCACAGCAAATTGTTATAGTTTTTATTGTTATTATTTCTTACTCACATTTATCCATTTATTGGTTCACTTACCCATTAACTAAAGAAAAAATATGAGATGGCATTATGGGCAGGGGGACAGCACATTAGCCCTAGGCAAGTTCATGTAACACAAAATCATTATTTGGCATTACATCTGAAGTGAGTTACTGCATTTCAGTTAAGTGCCAAATCTGAATGACAAAAAGTGTTTATTTTACAAAGCAAGTTCCCGTTATCTGTGTGGTAAAACATACAGTTAGTCACAGCAGAATAAAAGCAAAATAATCTTACCACATCATCTGTCAGTGTCTTGATGTGCAAATGCTGTAAATAAAGAAACAAGCTCTTAATGCAGTTCAGATAGTCTACCAAAAATTAGCAAAGAAATTCTAGGTATAATTTCACTATGCAAGCAATATTCCTTCACTTTCCATCATCATATTGGTCTCTGTAAATGTGGAGGTAATCCTGATGATACCCCACTAGACAACCTCAAGAACCCATTCCATGGAACAGCCACATGTCCCTGGCCTCCTTGGCTTGGCTTGAGTGGCAGTAAGTGAAAAAGAACTGCCCCTGCTGCCCCCCTTTTTTTAACCTGGTTATGCCCAGAAAAGCTAGCAGATAAGGAGACAACCATCCCTTCCCTGCGAACTCTGTATGAACTTGTGGCTAAGAGTCCCCTTTATCAGTATCAGAATAAAACACCCTAGGGCAGTGGTTATCAACCAGTGTGCCTTGAATGATGGTCAGGTGTGCCATGGGCAACACTGGCCTCCATCTCTCTTTCCTTCCTTCCCTCCCTCCTCTGATGCCCTATTGCATCTCTGCCTCCCAAAGGCTTGCATGGCTGTTTGTTGCAGCAGCCCTGGCTCTGGGGCTGGCCAGGGGGTGCTGGTTGCCAGCAGCTGCGGCAGCCTCGGAGGAAGCAAGCAAGTGGATGAGGGAGCCCAGCCAGCCAGCCCTTGCTGTTGGGAATGGACAGACAAGTGAGAGGCCGGACAGGTAGACAGGTGCAGTGCTGGCCTTTCTTGTGCTTGCTGTGTGCAAGGCCTGCCTGAGAGCTGAGTGTCCAGCACTGAAGAGGAGCCTTTCCGCCATGCAGGCCCAGCTGCGCCAGCTGCTGCCACTCAAGGTGAGTAAGATGCTGGCCTCACATTCTCTTTCAGCCAGTCTCTGCTGGGCTACTAAGGCTGGGGACATCCTCTTCCGAGGCCCCAGTGGGACGTTGTGAGGAGGCACCTCTCTCTGGGGCAGGGTGCGGGTGGCTCAGAGACCGGGGCAGCTTCCCTAAGAAGAGGGGAGAGGAGGCTGAGGAAACACTCCACAAAAGAAGGGTGTTTGAAAAGGGATGAGGGGCTGCTGGCTGGGCAGGCAAGGGGGGACCAAGCTGGGCTTCTGAGGCTTGGTGCATGTTTCCCACCGGGGAGCTGCAGAAAGAACGGAGTTCCTCAAGGGACTCAAAAAGTTGGAAAACCTCTGCCCGAGGGTGAGGTAGCAAGCAGCGGCAGCATCTCTAGAGATGCCTGAACACCCTTCTCCCGACTGGCCTCATGCTGAAAGAAAAACGCCTTCCTTGAGCTTTTGTTTAAATATCCTAGTTATAGTTTTTTTATATATTAAAAAACCTCACCCTTAAAGCGGTTTACAAAAAGAAAATCCAGAAAAATGCGCAGCCATCAGAGTTGGCCTAACTTTCCCAGCGGCTTGTCTAACCAATTATCTTTTTCAGCAGCTGCAGGAAAGAGTCAAGGCGCCTCCTGGACCTCAAGAGGCAGCCAGTTCCCAAGGAAAGTTCCTGGGCAGCGTAATGGCGGGGGGGGGGGTCGCCAACCCCCCATGAGGGAAATCAGTTGCGTGGTGTTGGTTTTCAAAAAGAGGTATTTTCCAGAGACGGGCCTTGGGGAGGGAAGGAGAGGCTCCCGGGAGCCCAGAGCTGCCTCAGGCTACTCACAAACTTGGGCTTTTTACTGCTGCCGCCTCCGCCCGCCGCCGCCGCCGCCGCCTCCCAGCCGGGCTCGTCTCCGTCGCCGCGGGGCATCCTGCTCCCTCCTCGGCCCTTCTTCCCTCGCGGCGGCGCCCCCGGCTCCATGGCAGCCGCGCGGAAGGAGCCCCTCGCAGGCGCGCGCTCGGCTGAAGGCAGTTGACGAGGCCCCGCCCCCTCTCGCCCGCGCGCCCGGGGCCGTTGAAACGCCCGCCACGCCCGGGCTCGAAGCCCAGGCATCCGAATCTTCCCGCCACGGACTCCCCGCCCCCCTTCCTTGCCCGCCTCTGCGCAGCCAATCCCAGGCCGCCGAGCATGGCCAGGGAGCCTCTCTCCTCTCTGATAGGTGGAAACGGAGCTCTCCGGAGAGAGGGAGGGAGGAAGAAAGTCCCGGATGGAGCGGGCTGCCCTTTGGCTTGGGCGCGTGCGCGGGACCGAAGACTGACTAGGCTCCTGCCTGGGCCTGTAGATGCTTGAGGGAGCTCGTGTTTCATCTCTCTCTATACACAAACAATAACTCTATTGTTTTCCAGAGTTATTCAACACAAACAAATAAATATTGTTTGAATTCTAGAATTTTATATTTTTTTAAATGATTGGTTCCCCCATATCTACCTGTCTCTCTGTATATATATGGTTATCAATATAGTTTTAATTCTATCAATGTTAAATTGCTGTTTTTAGCTGTACTCTGTCTTGAGTCCCCACGGGGGGGGGGAGCAAGGTGCACACAAATGCTTGTTTTTATTTATTTATTTTATTTGATAAAGTTTGTATACTACCATTCCCATTGAGAACACACCCTCCCATACTTGTAGCTGGAAAATAAAATGGGAAAAGCAACACAGTTTCTTTATTCCACTCTCTGACATGAGATATTCAAGGGTAAAAACTGAAAACTGGACTTGAACCAACATTATTACTCCTGCCTCTCAGAAGACCCTGCTCTAATGAGCAGAACAAGTTCACCACTCTGGCAGATGCTGTGCTGAAAACAGAGCATCTGCCTTTTCTAATCATTACTTGACAGTCTAGGCTTATACAATCATCGTTTTGTTCCATGAGGCTCTCAAACGTGTCACAAACCAAACATCAATCTTTTTTTGGTGGTTGGGGCAGAGAAATTCCACTTGTTCAGATTACTTTGGCCAATATGTTGTTTTCCTGCTAAAATGTTTTTTTTTAAAAAAAATCTGAACACATACTGAGAAAAAAACCTGCAGATTTACATTCCATCCTAACAGAATTTCAGAGCAACAGGTGTATCATACTTGTGAGGCAGATGGCCTATGAAATGAAAAATCTTAATCTACTGCTGAGGAAGAGAAAAAGACAGAACAGTGTAATCATGGCCATGTTACCTATTTGTGTAATATTCTCCAAACCAAAGCCCACATTGCCCCATGTCCTTAACAACTATTTGTGATGAGACATACAGAAACGAGGTGCTAATTATATTGGCTTCCCTGCTTGCATTTCATAATTCCGTTAGTGTCTACAAACATTAGACCACCTGTACACTGTTTCTCATCCGCATGTGTGAAGAACCCCCACCCACGCCATGTTTTGGAGAGAAGACAAGTAAGGAAAGATGCAACACTCTTTCTCCTGCCAGTTCCCATGTCAGCAACCACCCTCCTTCCCCCCTCCAAATCTTAAAGCATAACCATGTAGCCACTTGGGTTTGCCATTGTCTGCCTTATTATCCTCCCTTAACTTTGTACATGAGAGCCTTCACTAACTGTTAACATGAACAAAATGTTGTTTTACTTTTTCAGGAAAAGTTATTTTTCTGGGAGCACTCTTGTGTTTGTTGTTCCCCCGGATGCCTTGCAAGGCTTTCCACCTCCCAGACATCCCTAAGTTACACATCCTGTGTACAGGTAGTTTCATAAATGTGCTAGTTTCTGGGCCAGCTCCACCAGACAGATGGCAGCCTGTCCTCCAGCAATATAAAGACAAGCTTGCAGTCTTTATAAGGTTCCCTTAGCACCGGGTCAGATCCCACCCCTGTGCTATTTGTGTTGCAGAAGGACTTATTTGCTGAAGGTGGAGAAGAGTTTGCAGATGTGCATAGAACATTTCCGGAGCCAGCACTGTAACACCTTTGAGATTTACCTCTGAGGCATTCACTGTAACATCATTTTGGGAGGCTGTCCTGCTGTGTCCCTTCAGCACTCGCTAGCCTCAAAAAGTCTAGCTATCTCCCCTGACTTGGTAGAGCAAATAAGGATCACGGTGCTGTTATTGAATGAGGTATAAAAACTTTTTAAAATAAAAAATCATGATTACAAAATGGTGGCAGAAAAGATTGACTTAAAACTGAATACACCTACCATTCAGCACCAAAGGTTGAACTTTAATAATGAAAGTCTACTTCGCTTTTATCATGAGGTTTTTGTGATATCTAGATTCCAAGGAGTAATGATGTTCCATTACTGTCTTACTCAGAGTTAAATATGAAGCAGCAAAATTAGGCCAAATTACTGCCAGCTTTCTGATTTATGCATTTTCATACTGTCAAAATGGCCAAAACTCCACTAAACCACTTCTAATTTTTACAACATAATTCATAAGTGCTATAAAAGATTATCTCATTATTTAAAAGTTTACACAGAAACTATGAGTTAAATTGGTTTCCTTTAAACTTCACACAGACTTTTAAAATTATTAGGAAGAGAGTTCCCCCCCCCTTGAAATAATTTATCTCGCACATGTACCAAATCTATACATATCTCAAATATGCAGAAAAAGGATGCAGCAGCAGAGCCAGGCATTTTAATGAAACTTTGGTACAGTATCTCAATTTGTAGAACATTGCTACGGATTTCTCCTTTTGCAGAATGCATGCCAAGAATTGGTCAACCTTGTGACAACTAAGAATTTATATACAAAAGCATCTGAGAAGCTTTAAAAAAGATATAGCCTGAGGCATGTTCTGCTTCATGTAGTGTCAGGAAAAAATTATACAAAGCTGCTTTTAAATAAGCAGAAACTAAACTGATGTTTGGCACTGACACTCTAACAGGAGAGAACAGTGATTCCTAATTCTTTTATCTTTTAGTTTTGCTTACTTTATGCTGAAGTTATTCATACTTGCACTCTTGAGGCCTACATAGTTTCAAGCCTTCTTGGTTTGGTTTCATCTGTGGTATGCATGCACACACTCCTACCCATCTAGATTCCGGCATGGGAAAGGGCAACGTAATCAGAATGGTCCCAACCAATTCAGTGCTACAATGATGTAGGACAGAACCACAGGTAAAATTTATCTAAATATTTTGGTTCCGACTTTTCGCTCCCATAGATCCCCAGGGTGATTTCCAAGTTAACAATGCAATCCAATGCCTGTCTTCAGAAGTAATTCCCAGTGACTTTAATGGGTTTTCTCTCATATAAGTGTGTACAGTATAGAATTGCACCATTAAACATAGAAATACAATAAAAATAACAGCAATACAACACAAATGAGTATAAGATCAATTAAAAAACCATAAAATAAAAATGGGCCAATAAATATGAGAGAGAGAGAGAAAGAGCATAAAAAGACAAATGGCTGTGTAGCTGTTGCAATATAGCTAATATGGAAATCAGGTCACAAATGCTTTTAATACACTAGCTTCCAATATAATAAAATTAGGGGAAGATCAAAATAATGAGTGCCACAAACTGCTGACCAAAACAAGTGTGCCATAGGTGTGTAAAGATGGCAGTTATAAAGTGTGCCAGTCATGCCTGTGGCTTGAGATGACTTGGTCTTCCCTTGCCAGCAGGACTGTGCTACGGTTTGGACATCTATGATAGAACTCACTTCTGTGTGCTTATTCTTGGAGCACCTTGGTCTGCAATTGATCCAAATGTGTTTCTAATTCTTGGAGCATTCTCACAGGAGGTTTACATCACTTTCAAGTCTGCCTGTGCTTTTTATGTGATTGTCATCATTGCTAAATCTATAGAGAAATCTGTAATTTGAATAGACGGTCTAGGCCGTGAAGGTTGTACAGTAATACAGTATTACGAAGCAATCTCTTTGTGGGGTGGGGGGGAATAAAGGAAACAACGGAACACTTTAACTCTTGTGTGAAAATGAGATGACATCTGATGGCTGGAAGGGACTCAAGAGAGAAAAAATGCCATGGTGCCCCTGGAGCCAGCAAAACTGGATGCCTTCATCTGTCCCACTTGCAATAAAACATGTCTCTCCCATATAGGTCTCTGCAGCCTCAGCAGACGCTGTAACTCTCCAGTGGTTTGACTTTACCCTCAAAAGTGCACCCCTCCATAGTCTCCCAAGACAGGCAGATGCCAACAACATCTGATTAAAGAAATCTTAACTAATTAAATGTATAAGTTACCAGTAATTGATTGACCAATCATGTATGTACAGTATATGGGGGGAGGGTTCCAAAGGAGAAAAATGTTTTAGATTCTGTATGCATGTGTCACAGCTAGCATAATGTTGGAAAAGCAATTTCCTTTATGTGAGAGAGGAGGAATTCCTTTTTCTGGTATGCTGCATGCTTTAAAAAACCGCAAAACCTGCGGACCAATTAATTAGAGGCAAATGAGTGCCCTCTTGAATGTCTGTGCACAAGAAGCACAGGGTTTTGTTACGTATTTCCATCATTTCCAAGGCTGGAGTGCCAATATGGTCCGGTGTAACTGAAGTGACATACATAGCCACATTAGCATCAGGATTACATTTCTCAAAATAAGCACGCACACCCGGTCACATAAAAAAAAACACTTCATAAAAATGGAAAATACTTCCGTAAGTAAGCTGTGATATGATGCACAGGTTGGGTCTTCCAAAGTTAAAAAAGCAAAACTCCCATTGGGCATGCAGAAGTCTTTGGGCATATCTAAATTAGTTATTTGGATACCAGCCAATAATTTTAAAGCGGTGGTGGTGGTGTGAGAGAGGCCATATGTTGCCATTTCCTTTGTAACACAATCATCTGTCAAACCTGTGTTTGAAGAACCATCAATCCTGCATGATTTGAGGTTGGAAAAGTGTGTGCGTCACAGGCAATGAATGTGCTGCCACACCATCTATCGTCCGTTTTCAGATTCAGGTGCCCTAGATGACTATCTAGCAGCCACCAAAGGGTTTAATGTAGTATTTTGGTCACTCCAAGGATGACGAATACCCTTCCACTACCTGTTGCTTTGAAAGAAAAGAGACCAGTTAAAGGGTTATAGCAGAAGCATGTTCTAGTGGGGCTGATGAGGAAAACATGGAGCTGACAGGGCTACATGAAATAATCTGGGGGAGGCCAGCCTCATGTATCACATGGCCCAGTGGAAGGATAACCATGAATTTCAGATCCAATTGAAGCTGTTGTGAAGAATTTGATTTCATAGAACCAAATGCATCTATTTATCTTTTAGGTATGTTAATCTGCACTACTACAACAAAAATGGAGGGAAAATAAAACCAATATAATTAACCCACCAATTATTTAGTAGTTCCTGGGCTCTGCAAATAATATATTATTTTTAAATATATTCTTTGTAAAATTTGTAAAATCTTTGTAAAATATCTCATTCTTCTCCTCTTCCTCCTTCTGATGTGGTAAAAACCATGTAAAATCAAGTTGAAAATTAAGTAAATTACGTAGATGTATCACAGAAAATAGCTTCTTTTCAAAACATTGCTTTATAGTTACAGTCTCCATATTTTCAGAACTGAGGATGGTGGATATTGCATATATTTCTGATTTGCATATGAAATAAAGGCATGGCATGCTACATAAAACACACTTTGTCTATCAATGTCTCTCATCAGATAGCCTGTGTTATTTTTTTTTATTTTTTTTATAAATTTTTTATTGGTTTTTCAACACATATTAAAAGACAATACAACACAATACATAGACAAACAAACATATAAACATGTATAATTTCTTGACCTTTCTTTCCTAAAACCTTCTTTCAGCGACTTCCCCATACCTCCCCTTTCTGCATCCCTGTTTTAAATCATTCCAGCAACCCCTAATTTCAATTTCTTATAGCACCTTCTTTAACTCTTTTTTTTTTCATGTCCAATTGTTTGTCACTGCAATTCTATTTTGCATTACCCAAGACATTTTAACATTCATTAATTTTACAGCAATTCTTAAGATAAACTTTAAATTTCTTCCAGTCTTCCTCCACCGTCTCTTTCCCTTGGTCACGGATTCTGCCAGTCATCTCCGCCAGTCCCATGTAGTCGATCACCTTGGTCTGCCATTCTTCCAGTGTGGGTAGTTCTTGTGTCTTCCAATACTTTGCTAAAAGTACTCTTGCTGCTGTTGTAGCATACATAAAAAACATCCTATCTTTCCTTGACACCAATTGGCCTACCATGCCCAGGAGGAAAGCTTCTGGTTTCTTCACGAAAGTGCGTTTAAGCACCTTTTTCATTTCATTATAAATCATTTCCCAGAAGACCTTAATCCTAGGGCACGTCCTAGCCTGTGTTATTTTTTACAGCCACTGCAGCCTTTTAAATGCTTCTATAAATGCTATGTTTAGTTCTTCTAGGGATTTTCATTTTATGCAACAGATAGTCTAGCTGCTATAATAAGAAACATAAGCAATTATTATGTTTTAATATCTAAACCTGGCCTCTCACCTAAGAGAATAATATTCACTAAAATGCAAACTTAATGGGTTCTTTCAAATTCAAAGTAAATTCCTGTTGTACTTTCCCCCCAAAAGTCACACTCATCAGATAGGTCCACCATAGGTGGTAGCAGATGCCCCATTCAGATGTGCAAACAAGTTATGGAAACCCCATCTACAATTGTATGGGAGTCGTATACCATACTGTATATGTATCCCAAAATTTCAAGGTGTTTTTTATATGCAAAAACTGATTGCATGGTTAACCAAATAGCTTTCCAATCATAATAGTCTATAGACTGCTCCACATTGGTTTCCCATGCTATCTTTAAACTAGTCATAGTGCTTGTTAAAGAAAATATTGTGTATTTAGTTTTTATATTAGCCCCCATTCAGAAACATTGTTCACTTCTACCATTCTTTCAAAGCCAGTAAATAGCAATGCCCTCATCCTTAAGAGTACATCATTCTAACTGGTGTATTCAAATTGTCCAATATCAGCTCTGTGGTAAAGAATATATATTTAGGTCTAAAATATCAATTTTCTTCCCATTTTACTAATTTACCTTTGGGTATATCACATTTAAATCTAGGGTGATAATCAGGTGGCATTATTGGAGAAATTCCTGGAGAAGGTGAGGCTTTGCCAGTTTTTCCAGACCTGAAAAGTGCACCTGATAATTGGGTTTTTTTATTTTATTCCAAACTGCTGAGGTACAATGGGTGGAATGACAATACACATAAAGATTCTTTGCCATAGTTTTTGTTTATTCTATTTTTATCCATGGCTACTCTTATTTGAAAATCAAGTAGCACAGTTGCTGAAGATGGAATGAATCATCATATATAGCCAGATTAGAGACTCCCCATTCATTCACTTAAAAAACAAAAAACAAAATGCATGGTAATTCTAGATCTTTCACTCTGAAAAAAATTGAATATTTTTAGTCTTAATAGTGGGAGTGGGGAAAGGGAAACAAATAAAGGAATATTGGAATAAGTTTCATTTCTGCCATTCTATTTCTGCCCAGCATACATTATTCTTCCCCTACCTCTTTATATTTTTTGAATGGCTTTCACTAAAGGCTTTTAATATAAATTATATAGTTTACCCAGTGTTATAGGAATATGTGCTCTATATAGTCCTAAATATTTAAATGCCTTTGGGCCAAAAAGTACCCCAGCCATTCAGTTAAGCTCTGTTGGTTGCTTAGGTCCTAAAGTTCTGTCCTCTGGTTTATTAATGTGGTTAAATTAAAGTTTCACCTAAGTATCAGTTCAGATTTCACTTCTGGGAAGTAAGAGAAAACACGTGTTCCTGGAAGGTAAGCAATAAGGAAGGCTTGCTGCTCTTTTGGCACCACAGAAACATCTAACTGAGCAGTGTTGGGATATTGGGAAAGATGGAGCCCTGCTCTGACCCCACATGGCAATAATATTTTTGTGAAAGAACAATTTTCCTCCCAAATTCTGTGGAGAGATGAGACAAAACTTTCCTTCTCAGATTTTTGCCACACATAAGAGCAACTTAAGGACCAATGATAAACACTTCCCACAGCAGTTTGTCTCTGATTCTCTCCTGCAATTTTTCTTTCAAGATTGTGCCTTGATCCTCTGACCTTGAACTACCATTGTACAATCATTGTACAGCTTTACTTGTTCAAGAATTTATTTCAAATGTCTCACAGCTTATGGTTAATCACTCAGTACTGTATACACACTTGTGGTGTGACACTCATTTATAATGCATTTGGGAATTTAAAACAACAACCCAGAAACACTCAACTGAATAAGATGTGGGGGTTAATTTCTGTCATTGAAAGAAGAGAAAATAAAGTGCAAGAGTGGATGATAGGGACTGTAGGAATTCTGCAATATCTCTAATGTCTTGAAACATTATTCAGGCTGTTAACTGTTAATGCCACTACAGCAACACAAAGAGCATATGCATAGCACATATAATTATAAGTTACTTTTTCGATATCAAACTGTGTGGGTGTGGGTGGAGGGGGAAAGAATGCTTTAATAGCCACTTGACATGTTTTGAAAAGCTTTCTATACACTATATTACAAATAACAATTGTTATATTACAAATGTTATATAACATTTTTTATATTACAAATAACCTTTGGATGGATTCAACTTTTACTACTTACAATGTCTAATTCATGGTATATTGCTCTGTCCCAGCTCCTGCCAACCTAGCAGTTTAAAAGCATACCAGCATGAGTAGATAAATACATACCGCTGTGGCGGAAAGGTAAACGCCAGAAGCAGTTTAGTCATGCTGGCCACATGACCCAGAAAGCTGTCTGTGGACAAATACCAGCTCCCGTGGCCTGAAGCGCGATGAGTGCCACACCCCATAGTTGCCTTTGACTGGACTTAACCATCCATGGGCGGAATCACACAAAGAAGACACAGCCCAAGTGCCCAGAGACAGTAGTGGCATAAGGTAAAGGTAAAGGGACCCCTGACCGTTAGGTCCAGTCGTGAACGACTCTGGGGTTGTGGCGCTCATCTCACTTTATTGGCCAAGGGAGCCAGCGTACATGTGATGGCCTGGGAATCCGATTCAGAGGCTGAACCGGAGGAATCCCAGCCTGCACAGGAGTCCCCGCCTCCAGGGCCGGCTGAACTGGGGCAGGGCCTTGATTCTGAAGCGCCTGCACCTGTGCCGGATCCTCAGGAGCAGGCACCAGGTGAATCCACTCTGGCTCCGGAGGTGGTTGAGGCCTTAGTGCCTACAGGTGAGTCTCCCCCTGGGTCCAGTAACCCTTCAGCCTCTCCTGAACTGCAGAGGCTCAGGGCAGAGAGGCGAAAGGAACTGGTTTCTCCCAGGAGGAGTGCTCGCCTTAAGGCCAGGAGAGGCGGGTCTCCTGGGGGCCGGGACCGCCCCTGGCCTCAGAGAAGATAAAGGTCAGTCAGCCCGGTCCCAGGTTGCGGGAGCAATGTCGTTGAAGAGCTGTTTTGGCCAGCATCCAGTCCTGTTCCCCCAGAGTTCCTGTCCTTGCCCGGCTTCTCGCTGTGGACCCCGCTTTGCCCGTGGAGGACTGTCTGCCGACCCTCAACTCAGGTCCTGGACCTCGCCCCACGGTAACCTCCCCCCTGGACCAGCACAGTTTGCTCCCGCCACACCCGCACTCCCCCTTCGTTGGGGTGCGTTCGGGAAAAGCCAGAAGCCATGGCCGACGCCCCAGCTCCAGGCAAGTACCCAGTGGCCTTGCCAGAGAAATTTGATGGGGCCCCGGCCAGCTTTCCCATGTTCCTCGCCCAGGCTAAGTTGTATATTCAGGGGCGAGCCTGGAACTTCCCTGACGACCGCACCAAGGTGCACTTTTTGATCAGTTTGTTAAAGGACCAGGCGGCCAAGTGGGCATTGCCACTGCTCAGGCAAGACTCCCCCTTGCTGACAGACTATATGGGGTTTTGCAACCATTTGGAAGCCGCATTCGGCAACCCCCAGAAGGAGAGTCAAGCCAACCGGGCAATTAGGCGTTTGAAACAGGGCAAGTCCACTGCGGCCGTCTACACCATGGAATTTCGGCTGCTGGCACAGGACTGGTCCTGGAATGACTCTGCTCTTCGGGACCAGTATCTTGAGGGGTTTTCGGATGAGATACTGGACCAGCTGGCCATGATGGAACGCCCCGCCATGCTAGACGCCCTCATTAAGCGGAGCCTGCAGATAGACGATCGGTTGGAGGACCGTCGCCAGGCCCGGGACCACTCGCACTCCCGGCTCCTGGCTCCAGTCCTTCCCAGCAGGTCCACGGCCACAGCCGAGTCATCGGAGGAACCTATGCAGCTCGGGGCTGCGCGACCTCGTCTCTTCCCCGCGGAGAAGATGTGGTGTCGGGAGGGGAACCTATGTCTCTACTGTGGCGGAAGCGGACACTATGCCCGGTCCTGTCCCGAAAAGTTGCCAGCCGCAGGGAAACCGCCAACCCCGGTAGCCAAGGGCCCTGGCAACCTGGGGTCCCAGACCATGCTAGAGGGGCCCTCACCACTGGAATTGTGACACCTCATGGTCCCGGTGCGTCTATACCCTCCAGGTGGGCCTTGGATTCTTACCCACGCCCTGGTAGATTCGGGGGCGACCCGCTCATATATGGACGCTGCCTTTGCCACCCATCATCAGGTGCCACTTCAGAACAAGCCAGAACCGGTACAGGTGGAGGCAATTGACGGACGGCTCCTGCGTTCGGGTGCTGTCACTCGGGAGACCCAGCCCTTGGTCCTGTGTCTCCAGCAGCACCGGGAGGTGCGAACTTTGGACATTGCCTCCATGCCCCGGTTCCCCCTGGTGCTCGGGATGGACTGGCTGGAGGCTCACAATGTTCAGATTGACTGGGTCAATCGGACTGTGCACTTCCCAGACCCATGTCCCCATGCTCAATCTGAGATGCTAGCAGCCGCGCCCACTGAGGAGGCTGCATCAACGCTCCCCGCTGAGTACCGGGACTACCAAGACGTCTTTGAGGAACGGGTGGCAGACCAGCTGCCGCCGCATCGGTCTTTTGACTGCGGCATAGACCTCCAGCCCGGAGCGCCCCTGCCGGTGAGTCGCTTATACTCTCTTACAGAGCCGGAGCGTGAAGCTTTGCAGGACTTCCTGCGCAAGAACCTGGAGCGTGGGTTCATTCGGCCTTCTACCTCGCCCACCGCTGCGCCAGTGCTCTTTGTTAAGAAGAAATGTGGGGAGCTTCACCTTTGCCATGATTACCGGGCCCTGAACAAAATTACCATCCCAGACCGGTACCCCTTGCCCCTTATTTTGGAGTTGCTGGAGCGGGTGCAAGGGGCGCAGGTGTTCACGAAACTGGACCTCTGGGGGGCCTACAATTTAATTCGGATCTGAGCCAGGGATGAGTGGAAGACAGCATTTGGGACCTGGTATGGGCAGTTTGAATACCTGGTAATACCCTTCGGATTGTGCAACGCGCCCGCTGTGTTCCAACGGTACATCAACCACGTGTTCCAGGACTTGCTAGACAAGTACGTGGTGGTGTACTTGGATGACCTTCTGGTTTTCTCCCGTGACCCGGCTCGCCACGAGGGTCATGTCCGGACCGTGCTGCAGCGTTTGCGGGAGCACCACCTGTATGCGAAGCTCAGCAAGTGCGAGTTCCATCAGCGGTCAGTGGACTTCCTTGGAAACCGACTCTCTCCAGATGGGGTGCAGATGGATCCTGGGAAGGTGGCAGCGGTTCGGGAATGGGCAGCACCTCGGAACCGCAAGGACCTACAGCGATTCCTGGGGTTCGCCAACTATTACCGGACCTTCATTGCAGACTATGCTCATCGCACCACCCCGTTGACCCGGCTACTGCGCCCCAAGACGCCATTTTCCTGGGACAAGGAGGCAGAGGAGGCGTTTCAGGGGTTGAAAGCCTGTTTCCATCCTGATCCCTCTCGACCCTTTGTGGTAGAGACTGACGCCTCCAGCATGGCTCTCGGTGCCATCTTGTCTCAGCAGCACGGACCTGATGCGCCACTCTTACCCTGTGCCTTCTATTCCCGCCAGCTCCTTCCGGCGGAGCATAACTATACCGTGTGGGAGTGGGAACTACTGGCCATCAAGGTGGCCTTTGAGGTCTGGCGCCACCATCTTGAGGGGGGCACGACACCCGGTGGAGGTGAGAACTGACCACCGGAACCTGGAGTACATCCAGACCACCCGCAAGCTGAACCAAAGGCAGATCCGGTGGTCGTTGTTCTTTTCCCGGTTCCAGTTCCGGATCCGCTACATCCCTAGCTCCCAAAACCAGAAGGCGGATGCCCTGTCCCGGAAACCTGAAGACATCGCAGACATGGTACAGCAAGCAGTAGCAACCACGATCCTACCAACGGCTGCGTTCCTGGCCACTCAGGAGGCTGAGCCACTGCAGGCTCGGGTGCGGGAACAGCAGTGGGTCAACGCTTGGGCCCAGGAACGACTCCGGGAACTGGCCAAAGGGTCATGCCCTCAGTATCCGGGGCTGGTCTTGCACCAGGGCCTTCTGCTGCACCACGGTCGCCTGTACATCCCGCCAGGGCCACTGCGGGCTGAGGTTCTCCGGATGACCCATGATGCCCCAGCAGCGGGACACTTTGGGCGGTATCGGACCACCCATTTGGTAAGCCGCGAGTTTTGGTGGCCCCGCCTGAAGGCTGACGTGGCTCGCTACGTTGCTGGTTGTGATGTCTGCCGGCGGGCCAAGGGCCCTACTGGGCGACCCCCTGGCCTACTTCAGCTGTTGCCAGTTCCACCACGTCCTTGGTACACGGTTTCGCTGGACTTTGTAGTGGACTTACCCCCGTCTCGTGGCTGTACCTGCCTCCTAGTTTTCTCCGACCATTTCACTAAGATGGTGCACTGTGCCCCCTGCCCATCCGTACCCACAGCTAAGGAAACCGCTCAGCTATACCTTCAGCGTGTCTTCTGCCTGCACGGCCTACCTGAGCGTGTGGTGTCCGACCGGGGTGTGCAGTTCACATCCGGTTTCTGGCGAGCCTTGCACCAGACCCTCGGGACAGAGGTCTGTCTATCATCAGCCTACCACCCACAGACCGATGGCCAGACGGAACGGGCGAACGCGGTGCTGGAGCAGTACCTCCGGTGTTACTGCAGTTACCAGCAGGATGACTGGGTCGACCACCTAGCATTGGCGGCGTTCGCCTACAACAACGCGGTGAACGCGTCCACCCAGCAGACCCTGTTCCAGGCCAGTTACGGTTATCATCCACGGCTTTTCCCGGATGTGCTGCCGGCATCCGCGGTCCCTGCGGTGATGGAGTGGCTTCAACAGCTCCAGTCCCAGCAACAGCTATTGATGGAGCAACTGCGCCAGGCCAAGGAGGCGTACAAGGCCCAGGCCGACCGCCACCGCCAGGTGGGGCTGGAACTCGATGTCGGTGACCTGGTATGGCTCTCCACTCGCCACCTCCACCCCTCTCGACCTTCGCGAGAGCTGGACACTCGTTTCACCGGCCCGTTTCCCATTGTGGACCAGGTCTCGCCTGTGGCATTCCGTCTCCGGTTGCCTGCAACCCTGAAGGTTCACCCTGAAGGTTGCACAGGTCCCATCTGAGTCCAGTGGCCCCGCCCAACAAGGGGTGGTGTGATGGCCTGGGAATCCGATTCAGAGGCTGAACCGGAGGAATCCCAGCCTGCACAGGAGTCCCCGCCTCCAGGGCCGGCTGAACTGGGGCAGGGCCTTGATTCTGAAGCGCCTGCACCTGTGCCGGATCCTCAGGAGCAGGCACCAGGTGAATCCACTCTGGCTCCGGAGGTGGTTGAGGACTCAGTGCCTACAGGTGAGTCTCCCCCTGGGTCCAGTAACCCTTCAGCCTCTCCTGAACTGCAGAGGCTCAGGGCAGAGAGGCGAAGGGAACTGGTTTCTCCCAGGAGGAGTGCTCGCCTTAAGGCCAGGAGAGGCGGGTCTCCTGGGGGCCGGGACCGCCCCTGGCCTCAGAGAAGATAAAGGCCAGTCAGCCCGGTCCCAGGTTGCGGGTGCAACGTCGTTGAAGAGCTGTTTTGGCCAGCATCCAGTCCTGTTCCCCCAGAGTTCTGTCCTTGCCCGGCTTCTCGCTGTGGACCCCGCTTTGCCCGTGGAGGACTGTCTGCCGACCCTCAACTCAGGTCCTGGACCTCGCCCCACGGTAACCTCCCCCCTGGACCAGCACAGTACAGCTTCCGGGTCATGTGGCCAGCATGACTAAGCCGCTTCTGGCGAAGCAGAGCAGCGCATGGAAACGCCGTTTACCTTCCCACCGGAGTGGTACCAGAGTCCCATCATCAGGTAACTGGCAGCAGATGTGACTGGTGAGCACCTGTTCTGCTTTAAGCAACCGACTCTGCAATGCAGATGTGAAGTGAGGCTTCAGCAGCACCCTGGACAGTTCCATACAGATCTCAGTTTGGAGACTCCACAAAAGCAGAGTTCAGATGCGACTCAATGATAGCTAGCCATCCTCAGTCTGAGCCTTGAACAGGAGCTGAGCTCTAGCTCAGAAGCCAGCTCCACCTTCTGTGAGAGGAGTCTCTCCATTTAAAAGGGCCCAGCTTAAAGCAAGCCATGTTTATCAGTCATGTCTGTTGTCAGCTGTATCCTGCTGAAATCACTCATCCAACAGAAATGCACATATATATACACAGATAGGTGCACCCTGGAAATAAGTGAAAATGGCCCTCCCCTCATAACATGGCATTATTTACTATCAGTTACTGAGAAGGCCTTCTTGAAGAAGAGTGAGCACTTACTTTTTTAAAAAAGAAATTTAATTATGCTTTTCAGGTTTATATATTTCACTGATCTGACAATCATTTTAACATTTCAAAAATTGTCTTCCTTCCGCCTCTTTCTGCGATTCCTTAAATTTATTTTTAATAACTTCCACATATCCAAATTAACTTAATTTGCTCATTTATTCATCAACTTTAAATATATACTCTTATAAAACTGCAAGTTATTACAATACTCCTGCCAATGTTCTTATCTGTTTACAGTTTATCTGTAAATATTCAACAAACCATTTCCATTTTTTTATATATAAAAAAAGTTATATTGATTTCTTATTCTTGCAGTAAGTTTTGCCATTTCTGCATATTCCACAAGTTTTTGTATCCATTCTTCCTTTGCTGGGACTTCTTTCCATTTTGGGGTGAGTAACATTCTTGGCGCTGTAGTAGCATACATGAATAAGATTCTATACAGTTTAGGTAGTTCTGTCCCTATAATTCCCAAAAGAAAAGCTTCTGGGTTTTTTTTTTTACAAGCGTTATTGTAAACATCCTTTTCAATTCATTATATATCATTTCCCAGTAAGCTTCAACCTTACTACAAGATCACCAAATATGATAAAAAGAACCTTCTTTCTCTTTACATTTCCAACACTTATTTGATTTAGATTTATACATTTTTTCATTTTCATATCATTTTCTCTTAGACCATAGCATGCTGTAAATTTTATATCCATATTCCACAATTGTTCCCATGCTTCCATGTCTATATTATGACCAATATCTATTGCCCAATGTATCATTGAGGATTTTACTTGCTCATTCTTTGTCTCCCATTCCAATAATATTTTATACATTTTAGACAGCACTTTTACATTGCATTCCAACAGGTCTCTCTCCAGTTGCGATATTTGTTCCCCAAACCCTCATATCCTATCTTTCTTAAATACTTCATTCAAATGATGATATTGTATCCATGTTGTTAATTTCCCTGATAATTCCTTAAATTCTTTTAATTTATACTCTCCTCCCTCTTGTTTTAATAAATTTCTGTAAGTTGTCCACCCTTCTATCATATTCTTTTCCTTTACTGCTATAGTTCCAATGGTGAGAGCTAAAGTGGTGTTTTTACCTCTAATAAATTCTTGTATTTATCCCATACATTGTACATTCCCCCCCAATTATGATTTGTAAATCCTTTATGAACTTTCACATTTTCATACCATAAATAAGCGTGCCAACCAAAAATAGTAATGACCTTCTAAGTCTAGAATATGTGAATTCTCTGATGTCATCCATTCCTTCAACCAACAGACAGGATGCCTCATAGTATATCCGGCAGGGGAAAACCTCCTTTATGTTCCTTTCTTGCTTAACTCCTCCTTCGTATTGGCTAATTTTGAGAAAACAAGAAAATAATAATAATAATCCACTCTGGGGATGTTTTGTGATCGTACCAACAATATTGTTCTTTTGATTTCTAATACTTTACTTCAATACTCAATACATGTAGAACATGCTATATCAATTATTGTTGAGGTTTATTCTTAACATTTTGAAATACATGTTGAGGGGAAAACCCCTAATGAAATAAGCTTCATCTAAGATAAGTAAACGGCGTTTCCGAGCTCTGCTCTGGTTCGCCAGAAGCGGCTTAGTCATGCTGGCCACATGACCCGGAAGCTGTCTGCAGACAAACGCCGGCTCCCTCAGCCTATAGAGCGAGATAAGCACACAACCCCAGAGTGGTCCGCGACTGGACCTAACGGTCAGGGGTACCTTTACCTTTTAAGATAAGTACAGAGTTCTGTAATATGGAACACAGAAGGGTAGAAATTGCATTCTTGGAAACTGAAGGGCTAAGAGGTTAAGAGCTAAAGTTAGTGTGTAAAATATGAACTTTTCTTTTACTAGTTTAATATGTGTGCATGTAGCTAATTGATATGTATTTACAGTCTCTTCATGCCATTAATAATACTTGCCTTGAGATAATTTTCAGTTGCACCATGTCAAGCAGACAACGGAGACTCCCTTGCATGTGAACAAAAGCTCCATTGTTCTTCCAGTTCTGAAGTAAATGATAAAAATTATAAACTAATTTGCATAACAGGAGATTAGAAAATTATCCTTTTATCCTTCTTAATATATTTGCCCTTCCTAATTATAAAGATACAAATCTTTTCAGAATAGCTTCACACAAAAATATTCTTGGATAAAAATTGCATGTTAAGCTCGATTTTGGAAGGTTATTTGCATAATAAGACAAAAGAGATAAATTGCTTCCATTTAATAATAGCCAATTTTACACTGCTGTTCCATACATGGCTGCTCAGAATAAAGTTCCACTGAGTTTAATGGGCTTACTCTCAAGTTAAGTAGTTATGGGGTGGCTGCCCAAACTGGACTCTTTGGGAGCAGAACTTTCTCTCTGAACTTTACAACTATAAGTTTCTTTGCAAAACTACTAGTCAGCATGGAGAAACACTTGTGACAGGCCAGTGTCTGCCATGAATTAGCAACCAGTTGTTTCTGTTACATGGAGACCCCCCCCCCCCGGCTTCCCCACTCTCTCCATAGCTTAGTGTTGAATCTCCTGTCAAGATGACTTTCCTGACTGGAACAGAAGGACTAAGCTACTGGGCTCAGGCAGTTGGCTTAGAGTTCCAAAAAGAGACGCTGCCTTTCAAGATTCACAGGCGATTGCACAGAGCACTATCTCTTTGGGTGTGTTTTTATGTGGGTGAGTAAGTGGGCCTGAGGCATGAGGCAGAGGGTACACAGTTGGCTACTTCATGAGATGCTGAAAGCAAAGGCAGACATGTTGGTAAACGTCTTTATTATGATAGGGAACAAGTGTCTGAATTCTCCTGAACTTGAAAGCTTTCCCACTGTTGTGAGACATTTTGGTTAGTCTAATAAAGGTTATGCCTGCCCAACTCTGGATTCGCGTACTATGTGACAGAGCATTGGCTGCCATTCAAAATGGTCCATGAACCAAACTTGGGACAGGATCTAGGTTATTCCTCTATGGTTTGTTTCTTGGCTGATCTCCTGAACTGGGACACAAGAAGCTGTCTCATTTTAAATTGTTATTAATGTTGTATTTTAAATTGTTGTAAGCCACCCCAGGATGTTAGGATGAAGGGTGGGTTGTTGTTGCTGTTAATGAGTTATAGATCACTGGTCCTTCTAGCTCAGCTCTGTTTACACACTGACTGGAGGTGGTTCTCCAGGATTTCAGACGGATCTCTACCAGTCATGCAGAGGTGACAAGGATTGCACCTGGAATCTTTTGCACACAAAGTTTCTGCTCCTCCATTAAACTAGTACCCCACCCTCAATGGACTTTGGTGGTTCAGTTTGGAAGCTGCCAAGCAGGAAACAAATTAACTTCTAGTGATTGCATGCACGTGTATTGTCCTAATGGATCACAACAGATAACTGTCTATTTAGCATGATGTTGTTATTTACATAATAGTCTAACTTGATTAGATTTATTAGACTTTCATATTGCTTTTTACTAAAAACAAGTCTCAAATTTATTTACATTACGTATAATCAACACAAACATGACAAAACATGTTATTTGACCTCTGAGCCACCCAAAGAATTCAGGACAAAAAATAAAGTACTTCTTCACACAACTCTGCAAAATGTGATGAGTCACATGACTACCACCTTGGACGGCTTTACTAGGGGATTAGACAAACAAACTCATGGATGATAGGATTGTGGGCAGATCCACACCACACACTTAAAGCACACCCAACATGCATTTAAAGCAAATGACTACTCCAAAAGAATCCTTTGAACTGTAGTTTGTTAATGGTACTATAGGTTGTAGCTCTGAGAGGGGAAAACTACCATTCCCAGTATTCTTTGGGAGAAGTCATGAGCTTTAAATGCATGATGTAGATCTGCCCACTATGGGCAGATTGAACCTCCTTCAGATGCCACATACCTCTGAACGTCAATGTAAGAAACAAGCAAACAGTTCACCAGCTCATGAGTTTGACTGGCCAAAATACTTGGTTCAATCAGTCTTTGGAAGCCATGCCTACACAGAGGAAGGGGTATAAATTTGAGAAACAAATGAATAATCCTTGGAGGTTTTTAAGCAGAGGTTGGATTGCCATCTATCATGTATGATCTAATTGAGATTCCTGCATTGCAGGGGTTAGACGAGAGGACTCTTGGGGTCCTTTCCAAGTCTACAATTCTATGATTCTGTGGATTCTATAACATAGTTACATCACACACTTTTGCAATTTGGTATCTATCAAGTAGTCATTTTAATAAATATGGTACACATGGTAATAAATGCCTCAATATGTACAGAAAGGATAAAAATGAAACTCCTGGAGCACACAATTCATAAAATAGCAGAGTTTATACGACAGACAGCTATTGCTGTTGTGCCAGGAAAACTGCTGCATAAATATCAAGAGAAAGTATTGCATTTAGATATAAATCTTCTTCATATTCAGATTTCAAGATGTGCTTTAAATGGCTAATGCAAGAATAATTTCCTGCTGTCTAATATCAATCCAGATACAAACTTAGGTTGCCCCTCCATTTTGACAAATGGTATAATCCCTCCCTCCCTCCCGTTTTTAGTTCAGTGAACAAAATTAATCTTATGCATCTTAGTGCCAAGATGGCATGTAGAGATACAACATGTGTTTAGGAGGTAAACCTATGGCAAGATCCGTGGATATCAGCAGTTTAGGATGCAGGGTTTTTTTTTTTGCTAATTCAAGGCTAGTGTAAATCTAAAAGTGGGAGCATTCGGGTGGCGGAGGGACTAGAGAGAGGGGATTAAGGTTGTACAGTATTGGAAACTCAGTCTGCTTGGTCACATGACCTGGCAACCCTGCAAAGAGCACTTTTTAAAAGGCTTGCTTTCCTTCTATCAGGGATATGTATAACTTTATGCTGGCTTAACTCACACTGGCATGTGTGGTTTTTTATATTAATATTTTATTGAAAAGTTTTCAATTATAAAGAAATAAAGTGACACGAAGAAGAAGAAGAAAAGAAAAAGAAAAATGCACAGAAATGTGTAGAGAAAGAAATATGAACATACATGAAAAATACCCTAACCCATACATTCTTTTGTAAGTTTGATATTATTATCCTAATACACATGTAAATATTACTACACTGAGAGCCCTCTCAAGCCACTGAAGGAAGCTCTGTGGCCCATCAGCCGCACACCTTGGCTTTTGGACAGAGACTTCCAACTGGACCCCTCTAATGTTATTGCACTGTTTTGGGGCGGGTGGGTGATGCGCTGCTTCAATCCTTCTCCTGAGGTTAGATGAAAAGTATTCCACCCAATGCCTCATCTGCCCAAGTTGTGACTATGGCTATGGGGAAGGCAAAACCTTCAAAGGGGGCCCATCTGTTTGCAGGCAATTTTTCCCCTGGCTCCATATTTGGCAACCATTACGCAATGCCTGGGGGAAGAAAAAGTTGGCATACAAAATCCACAGCATTACTGAATAGGGCGGGAGGGAGGGGTGTTCTTTGGCTGACTGCAGTCCCCAGGGTTGGGCACAGGTGGCTTTTATAGGCTGGGGGTGGGCCCATCTGGTCTGCTCCCAAGCCCTGCCCACCCAGCGAGGCCGGATTGGCCAGAATTCAAATACCAGGTGGTGGCAAAGTCTGCCAACCCAATCGGCTGGCCAGGGAATTTCCACAAATGCCAGCCGCTGAGCCAACATTGCTCCCTGGGGTGGGCAGAGCCTGCCAAGATGGGGCCGCAACAGTTGCCCACCTTGAGACTGGGTAAGCAGCCATTCTAACTTCTCTATTCCATTTCCCCACAACAGTTAGCATTCTGTGGCCACGAAGCACACGCAGTTGCTTTTGAACACTGGCATTCCCCCAGGCTTGCTGATATTTACCTCTTGTGAGGGTTACCTAATCAATGGAACTAAAACTGGAATTAGAGGGAGTGATGATGAGTGACCAGGAAATAAAGAGCTACATGACTAATTCCACACATGCAAGAGAACTTTGGACCCAATCCCCAGGCAAGCAGCCAGTGTGGTGTAGTGGTTAAGAGCGGTGGACTCGTAATCTGGGGAACCGGGTTCGCTTCCCCGCTCCTCCACATGCAGCTGCTGGGTGACCTTGGGCCAGTCACACTTCTTTGAAGTCTCTCAGCCTCACTCACCTCACAGGGTGTTTGTTGTGGGGGAGGAAGGGAAAGGAGAATGTGAGCTGCTTTGAGACTCCTTAGGGGAGTGATAAAGCAGGATATCAAATCCAAACTCTTCTTCTTCTTCTTCTTCTTCTTCTTCTTCTCTTTCTCCCCACTTCATCCTCCCATTGCTTGCTTTGGAAATGGAAAAAGAAAACAGTTTGCAAAATGTCTTAGGTCAAATGCCACAAGGTACTTGGGCATGCCTAAAGCACCCTTTGGATCCTGGCCAGGGTTCTCATACATAAACTGTGGCAAATTATGCCTACTTTCATCTTTAAATATTTTCTAATAGTTTATCAATGCACTCAAATGCCCAAATTCTTCAGTTTCTTCAACAGCAAGTACTCTTGACTTTTGTTAACAAGGCTGACAGAAAGTCATTCCATTTGATACCGCGGTACTTTGGTTCTCAAACTTAATCCGTTCCGGAAGTCTGTTCCAAAACCAAAGTGTTCCAAAACCAAGGTTCACTTTCCCATAGAAAGTAATGCAAAATGGATTCATCCATTCAAGACTTTAAAAAACAACGCCTGAAACAGCAATTTAACATGAATTTTACTATCTAACAAAACCATTGATCCATAAAATGAAAGCAATAATCAAAGTTCTGTACTATAAATAAGACAGTATTGTAGATAATAAAAATTAAAATTAAAAATTTTTCTTACCTGCGCTGATGATAGTCATTGTTTGGATGAGTGGCTTTTATCCATTTCCGCATTTACACAATCAGTCAATCATAAAATGAAAAACAAGCCACAGTCATGAAAATGAAAAAGCCACACAAACAAAAACGCAAAAAAAGCAAAAACAAAAGTACCAAATATCACCTCAGAAGACTGCAATCAGAAACGGAAGGTTTAAATTACGACGGGGGAGTCTCAAATGAGCAGCACAAGGGCAGAAGCGGGAGGAAAAGAGGCTTTAATTACGATGATGGGGGGGGGACTCAACTGAGCGGTGCAACAGTGAAATAGAAGCTCAGGAGCACGTTTGGCTTCCGGGGCAAAGTTTGAAAACCAGAACACCTACTTCCGGGTTTGCAGCATTCAGGTTCCGAGTTGTTTGGGAACTAAGCTGTTCGAAAACCAAGGTACCACTGTAAATTATTGCAATAGGTTCCCACATGAAGAAATGGAAGCCTTTGGCTGAAAGGTGGTCTGAAAATCATTGGAATGAATGAATAAATAAATAACAAAAAGTCTAGTGTTTGTGACATCACGCATGGGGGGGGTTATGTTCCAAAGCCAAAATTGTGCCTAGTCAAAACACATTGGGTTCAATGGTGGGTGGAATTGCCAAAGTTTTTTTTCCCAGATGTCCGTCTCCTTTCCACTTTTTTTTTTGTGTGTCAAACACTTAAAGCTGAATGTGCACAAGTTAAAAGTTGCAAGTTATCTGTATAGGGCTTTAAAGGTCAAAACCCGTACAGTCATATCTCAGAAGTCGAACGGAATTCGTTCCAGAAGTCCATTAGACTTCCAAAACGTTCGGAAACCAAGGCGCGGCTTCTGATTGGCTGCAGGAAGCTCCTGCAGCCAATCGCAAGTGGCAGAACCCACATCAGACATTCATGTTCCAAAGAACATTCACAAACCAGAACACTCACTTCTGGGTTTGCAGCGTTCGGGAGCCAAAACGTTCAACAGGTATGACTGTACTTTGAATTGGGCTAGGAAACAAATTTGCAGCAGGTGTAGTTGGGTCAGAGCCTGCGTTCTATGTTCACACCTTCTAATTTCACTTAACAATCTAGCAGCCACACTCTGCGCTAGCTGTAGTTTGTGAACCATCTTCAAAGGAAGCCACAGATTAAATACATTGCAATAGTATAACTGGGCGGTTACCAGAAAAGGTCAGCTGGAGTTTAGAGTTTATGAGCTGAAAGGGAAGAAGAGGAATTGCTTCTCCCTTGCTGTTGTTGCCCAGGCAGAATATTCTGTACTGGAAGGTAAAACTTTTGAAACCTGTGCAAAATGGGCTAAGATGTATCAGAGAAAATCATGTGAGATGGAGATGGTTTGGAAGTGGGATAGAAATAAGGTTGATTTAAAAGCATATTTAATGTTTGTTGCTACTGAGTATATATTTTTTTTCATACCAGAGTTGTGGATGCCTTGAGACGAAAGACATAGGAGAATAATGGTCAAAGACAGACCTAAATAAATAAATAAATAAGGTCAATGAGAATGCCCAACCCTATGCTGCTTTCAACCTGCTATAGCAATATTTCTTTATGCTCTTTAATCTTGGAGTTATTTTATTAATAAAATAAATTTTATTTTATTTTTTAAAGAAAAGAATGGGTCTCCTGTTTCAGTTTGGAATAGACATTAGGCATGGTTTGAAAAGCAAGTTCTGGTACAGAAGCGTCAGTAATGCCCCCTATCAATATGTGGAAATGCAGGAGCAGTTGGTCTAAAAATAAGATGCCTTTAAATGTGCAAACTATCCGCCAGATTGTAAAGATGCTAATGTAAGACCAACCTCTTGCAATATTGTGTTTACGTTGCAGTGCCATTTGCTGTTTAGTAGAAACATTGATAATGCCCATGTTCCATCTGTTAGAAAATGTAAAGGCAAACATTTAACAAATGCAGGGTGCAGCTTCCTGGCAAATTAAGCTGAATACAACCCAAACATAAAGCAAGATTTACAACTTCACTCTCGCTTTCACCTGCCCCTTTTTTACTTTATTTTACTTTTTAACTTTAATTTTTCCAGAGTTTTGAGTAAATACATAAATAAAACACAGTTTTATGTTTAAATTACTGCCTTGTAAGAATGAAATATACATATGTACACACAAACAATATAAGCAATAAAACTGAAAATAAAACAATATTGCAGCTGTGAATCACAGCAATGTGCTACTGAGTTTTCCTGTAACTGGTTGTAATGCATGCTTTTGTAATGTGCGCAAATATGAAAAGTAAACAAGGACTGTATAGTAATGAGCATCACAACAAAGCAAATCAGTTTTAAGACACTGTTTGTTCTGGATGGAATCAGAGGAATTCAAACATCAAGTGGAGCCAATTCCAACCTACCAAGCCTGCTGGCTCCCTTTCAGGGACTTGGTTATTATTAAAGGTCGGTTTAACTCAGCAAAAGGCAGCTTCATATGGCATGTCTTGGCCTCTGCCACCCAGGCCTTCTGGGAACGTGAGATTAAAGAGTAAGGATGACAGAGTTAGGTTTTTACGCCCCTTTCTAGATATCTGCCAGCAATACAATATCCTTGAAGAGTTGTGGCCACCAGAACTGTATGCAGTATTTCAAGTGTTGGTGAAACATAGCCTTGTGTAAGCTTTATTTTCAGCCCTTTTTCTCATTATTGCTAACACAGAATTATCCCTTTTCACATCTGCCATCTTAATTGTGCTATCCACTACAGCCCCAAACGTTTGTTCCTGGTCACTCATCACCAGTTCAGAGCCCATTAGTGCAGATTTCCCATTTTAATGCTCATTCACCCAGTTTGGAGAGATCCCTGAGAGTTCATCATGTTCTTTTTTAGTTTTAACTGCCCTGAGCAATCTGGTGTCATAATCAGCAAGCTTGGCCACTTCACTGCTCACCCCTAACTTCAGATTGTGAACAAGTTTAAAAGCGGAACTGAGGAGTAGCCATAATTCAGAGACTAGACAGTGTGGGGCCAGGTGGCTTGACTGAACAAAATGCAGTTTCATAGGGTATGTATTGGCATGTGCCAAATCCTCACTGCCAAAATTGATGAATAGGGAAAACACTTTGAAATGGACTTGTGAAGTTTCTAGAAAGGCTGCTTTTTCTTCTTTTTTTATTTTGATGGTGGGGCTGGGAAGTACAGGTTGGGGTTCAAAAATGGCAAACAACACATAACCAGTAATTATATCTCACACAAATTTGATGCAGTAGCATCAATAAATGGTGGATTTTTTAAAGGATCTGCTCTGATTACAATACAGAAGACCCAGTTATTAACTCTTAGACTGTATCTCCTCGGGGTAGCAGGGTAGGACAGCCTACCAAGAGAGCCTGTTTCAAACAGAGTGGGCAAACCTTTATTCCTCCAACCTCCAAAAAGATTATGAGGGGAAATGAAGAGCAAAGCAAGAAACCAATACCAAAAGAATCTCTGCTTTGAGGGTAAAGCTGCTCACTTTAGAGCGGAAAAATCATCCACAGAAGCTAGCACAAAGAGTCAGCAACAGAGTAGTTTCAGCAAGTGGTTTAAATTAATTACCGGTAGTTGGATGTTAAGGGATGTGGGTGGCACTGTGGGTTAAACCACAGATCCTAGGACTGGCCGATCAGAAGGTTGGCAGTTCGAATCCCCACAACGGGGTGAGCTCCCGTTGCTCGGTCCCAGCTCCTGCCAACCTAGCAGTTCAAAAGCATGTGAAAGTGCAAGTAGATAAATAGGTACCGCTCCGGCAGGATGGTAAACGTCGTTTCCGTGCGCTGCTCTGGTTCGCCAGAAGTGGCTTAGTCATGCTGGCCACATGACCCGGAAGCTGTACGCTGGCTCCCTCGGCCAATAAAGCGAGATGAGCGCCGCAACCCCAGAGTCATCCACGACTGGACCTAATGGTCAGGGGTCCCTTTACCTTTACCTTAGTTGGATGTTGATGTGTCTCCCTGCTCCCTCTAAGCAGCAGTAATGCAAATTAACATCTTCTATAAGAACTAAGCTTGCTGTACTGCCTGTTCACTTGCTTAATGTTTTCTACTGACAAAGTGCAAATAATATTACTTTTATTGTCAATGTACAACCTGTGTACAATGAAATTAACTGAGCCTCCCTCCCGCTCCAAAACAGTCAATCTCATTGCATTCTGTGTGCTTGTCACACAACACACCAACCCCGAAAGTCAGTTGCACTATATTATTTTCCATTCAGCAGCCTAACAGCCCACGGGTAGAAATTGTTTTTTAGCCTGTTGGTACGACAGATTATATTTCTGTCTCCTGCCCGAGGGTAGAAGATTAAAGAGGTGCTGGCCGGGGTGTGAATCGTCCCTGAGAACTTTCCTCGCTCTCCTAAGGCAACAATCTCTTGCGATGTCATCTAGCGGGCTCAGGGGACAGCCCATGATATCATGTGCTGTGTTCACCACCCTCTGTAAAGACTTTCTGTCCATGGCTGTCAAGCCAACGTACCACACTGTGATACAAAGCTTCTGGACTGCAGATCAAAAGGCTTCCTTCCAAGCAGGCCTAAAAAGAAGAGGCATTCGGGAGCGTCAGCCACCTTGCCGTGAGCCACCATTTAAGCTCCAAGCAGAAAGAATGACTAGAAGGGCATGCCTGCTGCCGCTTTGAGGAGCAATTCAGCTGAGCAGAGAGGGAACAGCAGCTTCCCTGTGCAGGGAGAAGTGAAACACTGCAGTGCTTCAGCTCTTATAGGGAGAGTAATGAGGACGGGAGAGACCAGGGGCCTGGAGGAAGGGAAGCGGCTGGGCAAGTGGATGACTGTGCATTCATGAGACTCAAATTCCTCTATTCAAGGGCACTGGGCTGGCCCTGCAGGTCTTCCCATTGCCCAGGGCCAACTTTCTTCTTCTCGGTGCCAGTGAGAAGCAGTGGCAGTGCTGAGGATGGGGTGGTAGCCAATAAATCTAAGAAAGTTTTTTTAAAAAATAAATAAATAAAACTGATTAAAAAAGAGATGGAGTGCTAACAATGCTTTGTGGTTTAGGTGGACTGTTCTTATAGTATTTGTCTTTGTAGCTCTGACACCCATTTTATGGAACACTCTCCCCAGAGAAGCTCGCCCAGAACCTACATTATGAACTTTTTGAAACCCGGTGAAGACCTGCTATACTTTCCAATGCTGTTAAACAACTATGGTTCTATTGCTGTTTAGGCTTTGAACTGTTTTTCACCCTTGGCTGGATTTTATGCTGCTGTGATTGATTTAGCTTTGTATGTAGTAAGATTTTTGTTTTTTTAAGTTGTGAACTTCTCAGATGACAGTTGATTAGGAGATATTTATGCAACGACATATAAATGCCAAAAACAGATAAAATATTACTTTTCACATCTATACCCTGCACCACCTGCAAGCTCAGGGCAATTGATGTGAGGCTATCCTATTTCATCCTTGCAACACCTCTGGGTTTGGGCAAATTATTGATCTGCCAAAAACCCCTAATGAGCTTCATGTCTGGGTGACCAGTTGAATCCAGGTTTGCTAAGTCCAGCCCATCACACTTCTCCAGTGTCATTCAAAACAAGGGAAATAGTTGCAGTGATACAATTAGAGTGCAGAAGGTCATGATCAAGCCTGCCCAATCTAAGCACCTATGATGGCTAATAACAGGATTGATGTGTGACTTTTCTCCATACTTTCAGCAGTAAAGGTACTATTAATTAAAATGGTATAAACTCTGCAATACAATGCAGATTCGGGATGGAAGCTAAGGGACTGTACTGATTCCAGTTGCACCTTGCCACCTTAACCTCAAAAGTGTTTTGCTGAATCAGACCAAGGTCTACATGATCCAGGATTCTTTCCAAGCAACCAGCAGGGAGCAAATGTTTCACTGGAAGCCTGCTTGTGGCCCACAAGCTGTCTCCACATTTGCTTGCTATGATTTGTTTGTTTTGGGTTTTGATTACACATAAAGTCTCAAATTCTAAGCAGTGCCAGTTGAAACAGCGTTATTTTTATTTGATGGTTTAGTACTTGTTTGATATGTTATCTATGAACATTTATTACAATCTTTAGTTTTATATTTTAACCTGTCTAAAAATTATGGATGCAGATTTGAAAAGATGTAATATCCAAGCAAACAAATCTAGGAGTTATGATGGAGCTCAATGAAACATCGACCCAGTGAATAGCAGCTGTGAAAAAAGCATACTGTGTGAAGGATCATTAGGAAAGTTGTCAACATGATTATCTTAATACAAATATATGGTGCAGCCGCACTTTGAATGCCATGCACAATTCTCATCATTTCATTCTTGCATTTCAAAGGGAATTCTATAGACCTGGAAAATGCAAAAAAGGACAACTCCTCACCTGTTGAAATAATTGCTTCCTTATTTGGATGCAGCTGTATTATGCGAGTTGATTATAGATTATACATCTCCAAAATAGTTCCAGGAGTAATATTTTATCACACATTCAATAAAGTAGTTCAGACCTCTGTAGTTCATACTGACTGCATGAAATTTAAATGACATCTTGCAATTGACATGAAGGTAAAAGACTTCATTGGTTATCTGACCAAAAATGAATTATTTGAGTATTTCCTGCAATTTTTTTTTTTTTTTAGAATCACACAAAAACATTGAATGGTGGGTTCCTTTGATTCTTAAACATTTTGATGCTATCAGCTTTTTCTTTTTGTGTGTGGTGGAGAGTTACTGCTTTTATTATTATATATTTTTACAAGAAGGGCCATAGAGCACTACCTAGAAATTACAAACTCATTATTTTACAAATGTCATTGCTTAACTGTAGGCTAAATATTTGCTTCTTAAAATAGAAGTTTGGGTCCGCAAAAGTAATATTACCCCAGATGAGCAAGCAAGTTTTAGAGCCAAGGTTTTAGGTAGCATGTTCATCTTGGCACATCTAACTAATAATAAATATTGCAAGAAAAGCACAAATATTATGTATACCACCATTGTAGATCTGAAACGTTTTCTCTACTCAGGTAGAATGTTTTATTTAGAAACGTAAAGAAATGAAGGGAACATTTTTTCATATGTAGTGGACATGTAAAAAGGGAAAGTAATATTGGGAAATGATTTATAATGAGTTAAAAAAATGTTTAAAATAACTTTCCCCAAAAACTGGAGTCATTTTTGTTTGGAATAATTCAAACGCAAGTCCCTAAGTTTCAACAAAATTTATTTATGTATGCAACAATTGTTAGACCAAAAATGGAAAGTGAGGGAGGTCCCAAGTGAAGAGGACGGGCAACATAAGATGGTAGAATATGCAGAGCTTGCAGGTTTAACATGTAGGATAAGAGAGCAAGGAGAACATATATTCAAAGAAAAGTGGAAAACATCTATTGAGTACCGTATTTTTCGCTCTATAACACGCACCAGACCATAACACGCACGTAGTTTTTAGAGGAGGAAAACAAGAAAAAAAATATTCTAAACGAAATAGTGGATATATGATTTTTGTGGTTCATGCTGTGGCCACAGACATGTGATCTGACAGTGAGTTTGGAGTAGCCCAAAGCAAAAATCCTGAGGATCCATGTGGATCCATGCTTTGTAACCATGGAGGAGGGAAGGGGGACCATGGATCCTCTGCTCACGACTGCAGATCCCCCCCCCCCGCCACCCGCAGGCATTCGCTCCATAACACGCACAGACATTTCCCCTTACTTTCTAGGAGGAAAAAAGTGAGTGTTATGGTGCAAAAAATACGGTATATGGAAAATAACTGTACACAACTGAAAATGCTGGTAGCATTAAGATAAAGTCAACTGTGTAATTATTGTTTGAGTGATGTAAAAGTGAACTGACTGAAATGGTTACAGCAAAATATGCAGGAATGAAAGATAAATAAAATGAACCAAGGAAAGAGGGAAGTAATGGGATATCTAACAGTATGTAAAATGTTGACTTTAAGAGGTAAAACTGCAGATTTAATAAAAATTATTACTTAAAAAAGACTTTTAATTAACATTGGAGAGGACCTTTGTTGAATTGGACTTTGTTGTGACATTATAGAAAGATCTTGGCCATGGGAAAAGGGCTATGTTGGGTTATATAGCATTATATTAAGTGCTCTGTTTTAATTCCAGTTCAGCTCATTATGAAGAGCAAGGCCTCAGCACTAAAGGCCTGTAATGTTGAAGCAACCTGTACCTGCTTATCTCCAGTAATGCTGCAGCATCTGTTGTTTTTAACACCATTTAAGGTGCATTGGTTTCTGAAGCTATGTTGCTTCTAGTTTGTTACTGCAATGAGTGGTAGCTTTTGGAAATTACATTGCTTTATGCTTCTTTCAATGTCTCAAAAAGACACATATTTAAGTTTGGTACATGATTAAATTTTTTAAAAATAATCAGTTAAAAGGGCAAGTAATCAATTAAAAGATCTGTCAGTTATGTGATACAATCTAATTTCCTATTATTAAATACATTAATCAATTATCTCATGCAGGTGATAGTTTCAGGCTACTAACAGTTTATATAGATGGTGTGCATAAATGATCTACAGCAATGCCATCAGTGGTACTTAATGTTCCATTCATGAATGAACTGCTATTTATGAACGAACTGTTAAATGATACTTGACAATGAACGTTCTTGTGCTGGAGTTCTGACTCAAAATGCACTTTCATGGAAATAAAGCCCACTGATTTCAAAATCCCTCTTCATATACTCTAAACTTGCATAGGCGACGCTTGCTGGGTACTGAGATACCAGAACCATGTAGGGTCAGGCTGATTGGGTGGGAAAGACACACAAAATCATTGGTTCAATAGTAGAGAATTTGGCAAATTAGTGGGAAACTCTCATATAATTGACCCAGTAAGTTGCAGTGGGTGTGGTTTCACTGTAATGGCCTCGTGGGCCAAATGGGGAAGCCTGATTAGGCCCACAGGCTGGAGGCCTTATTGATGGTGCAAATTTTCTCCTGTTCCAAACCTGGTACATGAATTTTTTTTCTCCCACTGACTTTAATGGGAGATATATTTTTTCAAAAAAATTGATATAATAAAATAATTAAACATAAATAAATATGCTTTTGAGAAGTGTAAGGGGGTTTGTACCCCCGCCTGCAGGGGTGCATTGAGATTTGCAGCAGTGCATTTGTTGCTGGCTGTGCAACTGAGACTGACAGATTGGCAGCACAGAGGTCTTGCATTGCATATTGCGTGCAAAGGTATGTGCTGGTGACATATCCCTTCATGTATGAGTGGCAATGTGGATATCATCACCAGCAGTCACTGATTTTTGGGCACTACTGTAATGCCTCTGCCAATTTAATTGTATGTGTTTTCCCCTCCTGGGCTGTGCGCACAATGGCGATGGCAGCTTGTATTCCAGTGTGGTGTCGTGGTTAATATTGTTGGACTAGGACCTGGGAAGCCAAGGTTCTAATCCCCACTCAGCCATGAAGCTCCCTGGGTGACCTTGGGCCAGTCCCTGCCTCTCAGCCTAACCTATCTTGCAGGGTTGTTGTTGTGAGGATAAAATGGGGAGCAATGGAAAACATGCAAGTCACTATGAGCTCCCTGGGGGAAAGGTGGGATACAATGAATTAAATGAAATATTCACTGTGCCAGGGTTAGGCAGAGCAGCAGCAACAGCCCTGCTACTACTGTAACATTATGCTGGCTTAATTTACTCTGGCCAGCTTCTTCTGCATAGGACTATGTTCCCTTAGGCTTTGTTCAAAACCTTACATTTTGCAAGCGCCACTGAATTCAACAGGATTTAGTTTTGAGTAGATATGGTTGGAATTGCACTGATAATCTAGGTTTTGGTTGCCATTTACTGTGGTCCCTCAAGACTGCTTTGCTAGAGTAGATTCTCCAGGGTTAGCACTCTAGGATTCAGCTCCTTTAGACGCTATTTACTTAACTAGAACTTAGCTCCTGAAAAATAAGGCCTTTGCTGTGTGGATGATGGATGGTACGAATACATGCTTTGATTATAACTGTTTCTAAATTGTTTCTTTAGCCATCCGTCGAATATCATTTTTTGAAACTATTAAAATCAAACAAAAAAGCCAAAGATCCCCTCCATCCCCACTGAATCCTTTCCTCCCAGCAGTCACGGACTGTGGTCTTATTGCCTCCCAAACCTTTATGGCTGAGTCCTGCCACTTTCTTGGTGCAGTGGTGGAAAAAGCGGACCAAGGAGTCTGAGAGGGAGCGAGTCAAGCAACCTGGAGGAAGGGGGTTCTGCACCCAAGTTCAGCCGCATCTTTTGACCTTGTTATGCTATCAGCACATTCACACTGCAGGACCACAAGCCACTTTTTCCTCTCTTTTTAAGAACGGTGGGGTACACAGTGCAGGACTAAATTTATTCATGGAGTTATATTATTATTATTAGTAGTAGTATTATCATTTCTATACTGCCCTTCCCCCGAGGATCACGGGCAGCTTACAGTATAAGACCAGAAAAATACATTACCTGAAAACAAAATAAAGAATAACACGCCCCCCCTTCAGCCAAAGGCTAACGGAGTGTCCGGCGGGCCCCTTTCGGAGGCCGAGCCCTTTCCCTCCCGCAGAATCCCGGGCTGCGCTGCCTGGCTCTGCCCGCCCCCCGCCCCCCAAGCGCCTCCCCGACACCGGAGCCTCGGTCCCGAAGGGCGCGCTCGGGGAAGACCCGGCCCGCTGGCCGGAAAGGCCCGCCTCCCGACCCGGAAGCGGAAGCAGCTGCGGAAGCGGAAGCGCGGATCTGGGGGCGCCGGAGACTCCCCGACTTCCGGCAGCGTGAGAGTGGGCGAAGCGGCGCTCCGGGAGGGGCGGGCGGAGGGGGGAGGGGGCCTGCCGTTCTTCCTTTTCCCTCCCCCGGCTTCGTGCGCTTCCCCTCGGGTGCCTCTGCGCCTGCGCGGCGGGGCCTGAGGCGGGCGGGGCCGAGGCCTCCCCGCGTGGCCCTTTCTCCGCGGGGGGCGGAGAGGAGGAGGAGGAAGAGGCGCCATGGCCGACAGAGGCGCCTCGGCGCTCCCGGAGGCCGGCTGGTGAGTGGGGCGGCGGGGGGGGGAGGAGGGCAGCCCCCCAGCGACTTCTCGCCCCTCTTGGCGGCTCCCCTGCCTGAGGCGGCCTCCTGGGCCGCAGCCTTTCCCCGCAGGCCTCCCGAGCGGGTCCCTCTTCATCACCGCTGTGCTCCCTGAAGGCGCCCGGGTGTCGGGGAAGGGCCGAGAGACAGGCTGGTCTTCCCCGAGGAGGGTGGGAATGCCGCGCCCTCCGCGCCGCCGCCTCCCGCATGCCCGGCGGGGTTCTGCCTCTCGGGTTTCGACAGCGGGGGGGGGGGGGTTTGCAAGGGCAGCACCGCTTTGCACCTGGGCTGCTTTTCGGAAGTTTGCAGAACTTGGGTGAGGGTTGCCTTGTCGTCAGCTCACCGTCCAAAAATATTCTTATCAGCCGTTTGTCGCCTCTTGTATTGAATTTCCTATACTTTATTTTAGCATACCTTACAACTGTGTATGGCGGATCAGTAATGCAATCTCCTATACTATAGATGTAGTGACTAAGAAAAGAGATTTGCTTAAGTTCACCTGATGAGTCAAAGTTTGAAGTTGAAGTTTGAGGCATTTCTATCATGTCAGTCTTTTAACTGCTGTCCGAGCTTTTGAACCTAGGTTTCTGTTACTCCTCACGCAGTACACTCTTTCACCTAAAGATATGTTGTCAGCTTGTGAAGATTAGGCCAGAAATGATTAAACTAGCTGCTGTGCAATGGAAATCAAGGTGGCACGATTTAAAGGTTTTTGCATTTGTGCTTGCATTTTTTTTTAGTCCTTTCTGTGGAAATCTGTCCTTGCCCTTTACTTTTCATCAGATATGTACTGAGGTTAGCTTGACAGTTAAGAGATTAATGAAAGTACACTTGAAGAACCTTGCAAGGTATATTTCATATGTTGTTGTTCAGTGCTATATTTATAACTAATAATTACATTGCTTGCAGTATATGTACTGTTGAAACAAACCATTTTCTACTTTAGCAGCTTTGGTAGAGAAAGCTGAATAATGTAAAATGCTGAATACTAAAGTATTCTAGCAAAGCTAATATTTTAAAGTAGTACTTGGGCCTAACCACGAGGTTGACAGCTTTGGTTGACAAGTTCACAACAGTATGAAAACATATTTGGTCACTGATGTGAAGCAATGTTGCTAATTATTTGGAGTGAAGGAGGTGATAGGCAAACTTTTCACCCACTCACTTCCAGCCTGCCAGGAGTTCAGGGACAAGTAGAATAGACAAAGAAAAAGTGATCATACTAGAGTGAAAATTTAGAAATTCTTTGTATTGCTTTTAAGTTTACCTTAAGTACTTCTTCATTAGATATATAATCTAAAATAATTTTGTAAGCTGCAGTGAAAGCATGATGTACCTGGCAGGCATGTGGCCAGCAACGTGTTTATTTAACTTGTATTGATGCACAAAACATATTCCCTGTTAATTTTATGTATTGTATAACTATACCAATTTCCCCCCAGTAGCCAAATGTGTAAAATAATATGACTTAAGCATTTAAAGCTTTGTTTGAAAATTTATTTTTTATTGGAGAAGACCCCTTACATTGGTTGACTTTTGATAGAGAATCAGGGGCTGATATACACTTTTGAACTGAGTTGCATCCAAAATCATGTTCAATGAAGTTCAGCTAGCATTGGGTGAAGAGGATTGAGAGGCAGACTTCACCAGGTCTTCCCGCTTCAAGATTTGGAGGTTTGAGATAACATCTGACACGAGTGGCTGCATGGAGGATGAAGGAGTCATTTTAAAAAGCCTCCCTTTCCCTCTTCCACCAGTGGGAAGCTTTTGCTGGACCTCAGTGCCTTCCAGGAGTGGAAGGAGCCCTTCCATTCACAACAATCTGGCTCCCACCCACTAACGCTAGCATTGAGCTGTGCATTAGCATCCTAGATGGAAGGCACCTGAAGGATAATCTAGTCCAGCCCCCAGAAATGCATGAATCTCAGGTGGCCCGTATGAGGATCGAACCCATAACCTTGGCATTATCAGCACCACTCTCTAACCAACTGAGCCAACTGGCATTAGGAACTCTATATATATTTTGAATAAATACTGTTTACTTTTCCTATCAACACTTTTGGTCAGCAGGTGCAGAGAGAGCAGACTTCCACCCATTAGCCCTGTCCTCATGTTCTATGTGTTAGGCAGAAGGTGAAGATAGGTTTTGTGCATACAGTATAGCTATACTCAGGTAATTTGGAGTCCCTGTGCAGACCAAGGTTCTTGATCACATACTCAAAATGAGGAAAGCCTATTCTGACTTTTTATTAAACATACAGAGATGAGGGGCCAACAAGTACAGTCTAGGTGCCCACCATGTTTTGATAGAACATATGGATAGACCATGAAAACTTGAAAAGAGGGCTATAGTTAACTGAAAAAAGTTACGTTACAATTGATATTTACTTGCATTATGTACATTCATGCATTATGTTACTAATTCAGTACTTCTTTTTTTTTAAAAAAATAATTTTTATTAACTGGCCAATCACATCAAATTAAATCACATCACATAGATTCCAAATTACAAAGCCAAATTTTTAAATTTTGTTGGGGGAACCCATACTTCAAGATCCAAAGGGGGATTCAGATCATCTTCTTATTACTGCGTTAATGTCCCAATCAGTCCAAACAAAATTCATAATTCTATTCATTCTTATCTTGGTGTTTCCACATCATATCTTGTTCATATAATTTCTATTTTTCCTTTACGATCTCTTCTGTTAGTCTCCTTAAGCTGATAAGCAAAATAATAATTCAGTACTTCTTTTAATGCTGTGTGTGTGTGTGTGTGTTGGTGCCCATCTTCAGAGAGAATAGAGTGTTCCTCCAGGGGTGAACTCAAACTGCTGTGTTAGCAACACCAAAGTCACCTCCCTGTCGCGCAAGCCTGGGTGTGTGGAGGTCCTGGACTGTCCAGATGACAAGATCCATCTCTTGGCTTCACTGATGCAGTCCAAAGGAAAGCACAGCAATATGTTTGGCACCAGCTGCAAGAGTTGCCAGAAACAGGCATACAAGGTGCCATCCAACTGTCTTGGGGATTCCACTCTGGATTTGTGTAGTTTTTACTCCTTAGCCTTTTCTTCTCCCAAAGATAACCCACAAGACAGTAGAACTTTTAAGATAAGATTTTTCTTTCTTCTACGTGGGCTACCTTCTGAGGTAGATGAGCCCCATCTGCCTCTCATTTCTCTCTACAGCACATGCAGCAACTGCCTTCTTGACCGTTGGATCCACTGTTGGTCACATCGGCTCAATCTGCAGGAGCCTGTCTTCACATGCAGGGGAAATCCCTAAGTCACCGAGGGTTTGAGACCCTTCGACTACCCTCACCTGGTTTAGCTGGCTAGTCGCAGCCATTTCCTGGGGCGTGGGTTGTTGCATGCTGACAGCTTCTAAAACTTGTTAATGTATGGGTGCTTGAAAAGCTTTCACAGCGCTAGAGCAGTGTATGGTCATATTTAACAGATGTATATGGCAACTTGTTTTTGGATACATAGAATTACACTGGTGTATGTGAACACTGGAATTCAGTACAATTTGCCTGGATTCTCTCACCTAAGATACCTACAGCCAACCTTTTTAGAACTAAAAAGGACACGCAGTGTGAGGACACACAGTGTAAATATGATGACTTAAAATGTTGATTGTAAAAGATTGCTTTATTTTCTTGTTGTTTGTATGTGAAAACCCCAATAAAAAAAGAACTAAAATATTCACCCGATGAAGTTAAACGACAGATTAACAGAGCCAGACTGATACCCAGAGAAAATTTGCTGCAAGACAGACCCCGAAAAAGAAAATAACAGAACACCACTAGTAATCACATACAGCTCCCATGTTAAAACAGTACAACACATCATCAGAGATCTACAACCTCTCCTAGACAATGGCAGTTCTCTTTCACAAGCTCTGGGAGGAAGACCTTTCATTGCCTACAGACAACCACCCAATCCTAAACAACTCCTCACCCACAATAATACAACAACCAGACTTAACATGGACACTGGTACCAGAGCCTGCAATAAACCCAGATGCCAACTTTGCTGCCACATGCACCCGGATAACACCATTACTGGCCCCAACAACATCAAACATACCATCTCAGGACTATTTAATTGCTCATCTTCTAACATTGTGTATACCATCAAATGCCAACAGTGCCCTTCAGCTCTCTATATTGTACAAACAGGCCAAACCCTACACCAAAGGATAAATGGACATAAATCTGATATCAGGAATCACAAGACAGAGAAACCAGTAGGAGAACACTTCAGTCTCCCAGGACATTCTATACAAGATCTCAAAGTAGCTGTCTTATTACAAAAGAATTTCAGAAATAGACAGGAAAGAGAAGTTGCTGAATTGCAACTTATTACCAAACTTAAAACCATGGAGAGACCTGGTCTGAATAGAGACATTGGATTCTTATATCATTATACATGATAAAGCTATTTTTAGCCATCTCACCCCTTGCTTTTTCCTGTAGGACCAATTGCAGTCATTAACAGTCGTCAACTTGTTTACCACATCTATTAGCCAATCACCCATTCCCACCACCCTTCTGAGTAATACCCCTCCCCATCCTCTCACTATATATAAGGGTCTGATGACTTCTGTTTCAGTGTATCTGAAGAAGTGTGCATGCACACAAAAGCTCATACCAATAACTAACTTAGTTGGTCTCTAAGGAGCTACCGGAAGGAATTTTATTTTATTTTATTTATGATGTTTTAATGTATTTTTAATCTTTTGTTGGAAGCCGCCCAAAGGGGCTGGGGAAACCCAGCCAGATGGATGGGGTATAAATAAATTATTATTATTATTTGCTTATTGCGTGCTGAGATTGTTTACAGTCATGGGGAAAAGAAAGCGCAGCCTCTTTGAATTCTGTGGTTTTACATATGAAGACATAATAACAACCAATTGTTCCTTAGCATGTCTTAAAATTAGGTAAATACCAGTGTGTATACTCAGTGTGTTGTAGCTGTGAAAAAGGCAAATCTCATGCTGGGGATTTTAAAGAAAGGAATTGAAAATAAAGCCACCCGTTTCCTAACCCCATTATACACACCTATGGTGCGGCTTCATTTGGAATACTGCGTACAGTTGTGGTCACCTCCCCTCAAAAAGAATATTGTATAACCAGTTCAGAAAAGGGCAACCAAAATAATCATGGGGATGGAGCGACGACTCTATGAGGAAAGGTTGCAGTGTTCAGAACTTTTAGTTTAGAGAAAGGGGGAATAAGAGGTATCATGATAGAAGTTTATAAAATTATGTCTGGCATGGAGAAAGTGGCTGGAGAATTTTTTCTCTCATAACGTTAGAACTTTTGGACATTCAATGAAGTTGAACATTGGAAGATTCAAGGAAGTCATTCTTCATGCAACACATAATCCAGTGGTTTTCAACCTTTTTGAGCCCATGGCTCCCTTGACCGACTGCAATCTTTGTGCGGCACCCCTGTGGGGCTCAGGAGCCCAGTTATGTCAACCCTTGCCTGTAGCTCCTCACCCTTTTTCAAACACCCTCCCTTGTGGAGTGTTCCCCCAGCCTCCTCTCCCCTCTTTTTGGGAGTCCTCCAGGCAGCCGCTGCCACCACCCCTGGTCTCTGAGCCACCCGCCCAAAAGAGATGCCTCATACTACCCTACAGGGGCCTCGGAAGAGGATGTCCCCAGCCTTAGCAGCCCAACAGAGACTAGCTGAAAGTGAACGTGAGGCCATCACCTTACTCACCTTGAGTGGCAGCAGCAGGCGCAGCTGGGCCTGCATGGCAGAAAAGCACCCCTTCAGTGCTGGGTACTCAGCTCCCAGACAGACACTGCACGCAGCAAGCACAAGAAAGGCCAGCACTGCGCCTGCTTGCCCAGCCTCCCACTTGTCTGTCCATTCCCAACAGCAAGGGCTGGCTGGCTGGGCTCCCTCATCCACTTGCTTGCTTCCTCCGAGGCTGCCGCAGCTGCTGACAACCAGCACCCCCTGGCCAGCCCCAGAGCCAGGGCTGCTGCAACAAACAGCCATGCAAGCCTTTGGGAGGCAGAGATGCAATAGGGCATCAGAGGAGGGAGGGAAGGAAAGAGAGATGGAGGCCAGTGTTGCCCACGGCACACCTGACCAGCATTCAAGGCACCCCAGGGTGCCATGGAACACTGGTTGATAACCAGTGCCCTATTCTATTTAACATCTACATGAAACTCTTTAATAAAATAATTATTAGAAAAAACATGGCTTAAATGATACTACTCTGGGCATAAATGCAAGTGAACATATCTCTTTTGAACCTTTGGCACAATTTTCTTGATTGCTACTTACTGGAGTGTAATCATGTGATTTCAACAAGATTCTTTTTTTTGTAGCAGTAAACTAAATTTAGTTATGCTTCTGATTCAGGATCCGAAATAAAATTATGTAGGCTTTGAGATAAATGAGAGATTCTGTTTTTCTGTTTAAGGAAGGACTAACACATTTAAGACCTTAAGTGAGAAGAGCTGTCTCTCATTACGTTAGTCTATATTAATTGCTTATTCACATATACCCGCTCCCCCAGCCAACTCACTGCATAGTTTCAAATAATGGTTTTGAAATCTGATGTGCATGACTGGGGGCTGGGGAGAGAAAGAAGGGCACACAGTCAACTCAAAGTACAGTGGTACCTTCGGTTAAGAACTTAATTCGTTCTGGAGGTCCGTTCTTAACCTGAAACTGTTCTTAACCTGAAGCACCACTTTAGCTAATGGGGCCTCCCGCTGCCGCTGCACTGCCAGAGCACAATTTCTGTTCTCATCCTGAAGCAAAGTTCTTAACCCGAGGTACTATTTTTGGGTTAGCGGAGTCTGTAACCTGAAGCGTATGTAGACTGAAGTGTATGTAACCCGAGGTACCACTGTACACAAAGGTTGTGAGCATCCAGTGCATCTCTTGCATAAACCACAATGTACATAGAACAATGTTCCTTGCTGTAATTGTGCTCTAAAAGGTCAATTTTAGCAACTTTCCTGTTTTAATTTATATACTGCTTAATGCCAAACTAGGTTTCTAAGTGGTTTACAAAATATAGAAAACCAGGTTATGAAAACATTAATATATAAACACCTATAAATAAAATGAGCAATAAGACAATACCATTAAAACAATATATCAAGTACAGGAGATTTTGGTTGTGAGATCAAGTGAATGTCTTTGTCAGAAACTTCTTCAAAAGCCAACAGAACGCCTTTCGAGAGGGGCTTTTGTGTCTCTGAGCAGGCAGTGCTTTGCACAACAGCAGTACAACCAGTGGTTGGTGTATTCATTGTGTTCTTATGATATTGTAAGCTGCCTTTGTAAGATGTTAAGCCCCAAAAGCAGAATGTGCTATATTTTATATTTTTGTTTTATACAAATGCATTATTCTAACACCCAAGTATTCCCTGGTTCCCCTATTCCTTTTTGACCTGATGGAAGTCTCATAGAACATGCATTTATGTGCTGTTCTTGCCGCACATAATAGTCTAGTTCAGGGGTTGGCAAGGCTTACCAGGCATGGGCCGGATCACTCCCACAGAGATCCTCCGTGGGCCGGGCCAGCACAGCGCGATGCCAGAAATAGCTTCTGTGCATGCCCAGACACCGAAAATCGTGCCTGCGCAGAAGCGATTTCCAGTGTCTGGGCATGCGCAGACGTGATTTCCGGTGTCTGGGCATGCACAGAAACAATTTCTGGAGCTGCGGAAGAGAGTCCCTGTGCCATGCTGTGCCAGTTTAGCGCAGCTCAGTTTGGGGGTGGCTCTTGGGCCGGTTAAACGGCCTCCGTGGGCCTCTTCTGGCCCATGGGCCTTAGGTTGCCTACCCCTGGCTCTAGTTAATGCTGGTGAGTGTATAGGAAATTATTGTGTCAGGTAGGTTTGAGTGTTTTGTGGATAATGTGTTAAGACAATTAGGCTGTAATTGTAGGTGCCTGTTCTTGGGAGTAAGTCCCACAGAATTCAGTGAAGCTTATTGTTGAGTTGGCCTGCATGCTTTTGCTCTGCATAAATTATAGACTTTCTGAAATGGAATCGAAAATACATATTCTACCTGCACTCTTCTGCTCAAACATGCAACTCCATAAAACTAGTGTTAAATTTAAAACTATTTATTTATACTTGGACATTCTCCCCCAATTTTAAAACACTCGTTTATTTTTTAAGGAACAAGGACTTGACATGCAGCAATAGTTCCACCAAGTGGTGATTCCATAGTTGTACATTGTGATGTTTCCTAGACAAGAAAATTCTGTTTGCTTTGTTTAAGTATAATTTCCTTCCAGGTTGAAAGTAAGATGTAAGCACAGCATATTGTATGTTATTATTATTTACTAAACAGTATATTACAGTATTTCAGTGACATCCTCAATTACATCATTCCATATTTTAGCGTTGGTCCAGTTCCTACTTCAAAACATTAACAAAAATACTTTTGAGTAGCATTATGAATTATTGTTGCAATTATTATTATTATTATTATTATTATTATTATTATTATACTTTATTTTCTTTCATTGGTGCACACTGCTTTGAGGTGTGTGTTTTTTAAAACAACAAAGATTACATTGGTTTGGATTTTGCTTTAGAAAGCAGGATGGTTCAGCTTATGTTGCTTTGCTTCAACTTGGGTCCAAATCAGAGCTTTGCTTCAGAAAAGCCAAGGCTTTGTAATACTTTTTTCACCGTGTGTGTGTATCTCCTTAAAATCTTTATTGAAGGTCCTGCTCTAAGTTCCCCAGCAGATGAAGTGAGATAGGTGACATCTAAGGAGGGCTATCTTGGTGACAGCAATTTATGAAGTAGATTCAGGCAAGAGGCTTACCTGGCACCATCTTTATAGTTTTTTCAGCATCAGATAAATACTTTTTTTCCACATTAAAAGAGTTAGAACCTCAGATTAAACAGACAAGTTGTTTAATCTGAGGTTCTCAAAATTATGATTCATCCTTATTATGTATCTGCCAGAAATAAATCTTCATACTCCTTTCATTGTTTTGTATCATATTTTTAATATTTATTTTCATTCTTTGTTTTTAGTGCACTTCCCTGCACTAAAGTTGTTTAACTTTATAAATATAATAAATAAATATTTTTGTAGGTAGAGGATGTACTTAACTCTGATCTAAAGCTGGTAAGCCTGCTCAAGTTGTGACCAGCTAAGCCAAACACTGCCCAACTCCCATGTGCTAAAGCCTGCCAGATACTTAGCAACCCCTTGCTTCGGCAGTGGCAGGCAGCAAAATCAAGTTTTTTACTCCTTTGTGTAGCTGTTAAATGTCTAGTGGCTATATAACTGATAGCTTGACATATAGAAGGAAGTTATTGCATGTGTGTATACCAAACTTCAAAATGACAAGCCATGTTCTGATTGTCTTCTGAACCTACTTAATGGTTAAAAGGGTGTGTGTGTGGCAGGGAATTCAATAGAGTGGTGAAGATAGCTTTGGGGGAAATGCAGTTCTTTTTACAGCTACTGGTTTGGATGTAGTGTTACTCTTAGAGTGCTCTCCTGAATCATCTTCTGCAAGCAGAGCTTGAATTCAGCACCTTTTAAATTTAGCACTATAGTACAGTGGTACCTCAGGTTACATACGCTTCAGGTTACAGACTCCACTAACCCAAAAATAGTACCTCGGGTTAAGCACTTTGCTTCAGGATGAGAACTTTGCTTCAGGATGAGAACAGAAATTGTGCTCCAGCGGCGTGGCCCCATTAGCTAAAGTGGTGCTTCAGGTTAAGAACAGTTTCACGTTAAGAACAGACCTCCGGAACGAATTAAGTACTTAACCCGAGGTACCACTGTAGTTATAAGCCCTGCTGGGATTGGCTCCGCTCCAGAGTTTCTGAGTTAAATTGATCCCCACCCAAAGCACAGCATGCATTTGGGATTGAATCCCTTCCCTGTTTTCAGCAGGAATATTTGCATCTGTGACTTGGTGCAAGCTGAGACTGTAAAAATTAAAAATAATCCAGAGTGCACTTCTAATTCTTCCCTTGAGCCAAGTCACCTGATGTGCGGCTCTTGGAGGGTTGGCTGGATCCATTTCCTCACCTGTCATTTAGTGTAATGTGTGAATGTAGAAAACAAATTTCCTATCAGGCTTCAGCTTTATTTTTTTATTTTTTATTATTTCTGGCTAAGTTGCATGAAAATGTTTCTTTTTCAATAAAGGCGTGGTTTAAAAACAAGCAATGGTGTTTGTGAACCCGATAGGTTCATGTTTGCATGGACAAGTAATGGGTGGTATCCAAAAGTTAGGACCATTAATTTCAGTACATCTTCAGTGAGTAAGACTTAATTGCGCAGCACCCAATGTTTCCTGTCCAGCTGCAGCCCTTCCTGACATGGAGGATCTCCTGATTTTTAAGGAGTGTCTTTTCCGGAAGTTCAAGAGGCTGAACTGAAAACCCCTGCTACATCAGTAGAATTTTATGCATGGCTGTTTGGTCTTTACCATTATCGTAATGGTGATCCGCCATATTGTTTCCCCCTCAAAACAGCAAAATGGGGTGGGGGGTTGAAAATAAGTATTTGGGAATATTGTATATGGAACGGTAAGGGTATTGTTGAGGCATCAGAATTTGCTGAGGAACACCTTCAATAAATAATATTTTGATAACCTGGCAAAAAAAGTAAAAGCATCAAACTTGCTTTACAAAACATAATCAAGTTCATATTAATTGAGGGTGTTGCTCTTGAATATCTTGGAACAGTCAGGTCAAAGTTACTTACAACCAATCTGTTTTGAAAGCAAAGGAATTAGCTTCAGCTGCTACAATGTTTGGTTGGATTACTTAGAAAATAAGAATGACTTTGTTATTTCAGGACAATGTCCAGCATAATGAGCAACATTTAGTGATGTCTATGTGCTTGTGCAACAGGACTTGGTTCCTTTTCTCCCTCATACAGCACCTCCCCAGGCCATTAAACTCTGTTTCATAGAGTCCCATAAGCCTCCAGAGCAGATCTTTGGAGGTCACTTGTGGGGCTCATGGGAGGGAGAGAGGTCACACTGCTACATTGGCTCTCACCCAAGGCTTCTATCGGTGACCAACTAGTCATTCCATAAAAGCTCACAAGCAAACTAGGAGGACAAGAGTTCTTCTCCTTTGTTCTCCCCATCATCTGGTATTTTGGAGACTTACTGTGCAACAGTTTAACATCCCAGAATTGCTTCAGTGAAATCGTAACTTGCTGTACAACTTAAGATGCATTAGAAATGTTTTCATGGATAGATTAAGGATTTGGGATGTTTTCATTTGAGATATCCGTATACTAAATCAACATTTTTCATTTCTTTTAATAGGTACCTGTCAGATGAAGGAATTGAAGCCTGCACAAATTCATCTGACAAAGTCAACATAAACAACATTATTCTGATTGCACTTAATGTAGGTAGCATATGTGAACTTTCATAATTGTCTTGTTAATTGTCACTTATTGTGATCATTAGCTTAAGGGTTGGCTGATATAATACAAAATGAAATACCATAGTTATTAAAGGTGCTATTATTGTAAAATAATTACTAGAAAACCCTAAAATAGGTTAGAATAGTATTATACAAATAAAGTTTTGCCTAGTAATTATTTAGGGTGGGTGACTTGAGTTGTTGTCTTAAAAGGAATAAAATAGGCCCATCACAATAACAATTGCTAGATTTAATTTCCATTCTGAGTTATGGAAATACAGTTTTGCAATTTTGTTTTTACTTGCTGGGTTTAAAGAACAGGTTTCCATCTGTAATAGAAGTTGATTGAAGCCGTTTTATGTATATATTCTACCTTGTTTTTATGCTCTGGTCTTAACTATGTTGGATAAATTAAGTTAGAAATACTATTTCTGTTATAGAAGTATAGGCATTCTTTAGTCTATTACCTGGGGATTTAGCTGGATGCAATTTCTTCTGCCATAACATTGTTAAATAGAAAACAATAGTGATATGGTTCATTCTTTGAAATCACTATTTCTCCTGCTTCTCCCCAAAGGGAACAAGGTAGAACTATCGGTGTTGACTGCATCCGTGTTATATAAGCATTTTTTCTAAGTTTTGTTAGTGCTTCATACAATTCTCTTCGTATTTCTTAAGAATAATTCTGTATAGTATATCAATTACTAACTTTATGTGTTCTCTGAAAATTTAACTGTGGGCTTCTGTTCATGCTTCTATACTAGGCAAGCAATAGTTTTTCTGGTTCTTGCCTTCGTTTAAAATTACCTTTTCAGCGCAGCAGATTTTTTTATACCAACAAAAATTGTGCTAGTGTACTGCATTGTCAGGTAATAGACTAAGCATATGTTATCATTAACCAGCAAATAGTCAGAATCTATGAGCAGACATTTAAGGAAACAGAATGGAAGACTAAAGACCCTGTCATGCCTTCTCTCTTTCTCTCCTTAGAATTATAGTCTTTTATAGTATCTGAAGAAGTGTGCATGCACATGAAAGCTTATACCAAGAACAAACTTAGTTGGTCTCTAAGGTTCTACTGGACAATTTATATATATATATATTTAGTCTTTTATAGTGTTCATTATATTTCCTTTGGGTTTCCTCACCCATATTTTGCTGGTGCGTCTCATACATCTTGCAAATCTGTTCTAGAGGGATAGCATAAGGAGCTGCAGTCAGCAGGAAAATAGCCCTAGCACCCATGTACACAACTCCTTTGTCATTTCTGCTTCCTCTCAGGATGCTTTAGATTTCATTCAATAATACCACCTACATGATCCCACAGGAGTTTTTGCAGCCATGCATACTAGAAACTTGCTTAATACAGTGGATGAACAAAATATAGTTATGTAAATAACTAATGAAGGTTATGTAAATCCTAATTGTAAAGGGTGTGCAGGTAAAGAACCAACATTTAAACCACAGAGATTTAATGATTTCTATTTTTAAAAATGAGCGGTGTCTCTGGCATTGGGTCAGCTATTGGAACAATACTATAAATGTTTAGTTCAAAGTTAAAACAAAAATTTGAAGCATAAATCATTTAATTCTATTGTGCACCTGCTTGTTTATAGGAAGAAAATGTAATCTGAGTGTTGCAGTGTCTTGGGTAGTAATATTCATTTTTTAAAAATACTGTATACTTCCTTTTAAAAGTGAACATCTCAATGTGCTTTACACAATAAAAACATAAAACAATGAAATAGTGTATATGTGTGTGTATAAAACAATTAACTAAAAAAAACCCATTCTAAATAAAAATAAAAATATCAGTAACAGCTAGCTAAAGGATATGACATACAAAACCTGCTTCAAGTAAATGTAGACTAAAGCAGCTGGATCTTAGAAACCATTATGAAATATGGAGGCAACCAAGCATACATAGCTGCTAGAGGTCTGAACTGTAATTTCTGTAAAAAGGCAACAAGTTTTTTATAACATTATTTTACTCTTCTTAAGTAGGGATTATTCCTTTTTAAAGATTTACATTAAGTTGCACAAAAGATTATTTTGTTTAAGAGCTGTGTATGAGAATCATGAGCTTGATAATATTTACTTTGTTCATGGGTATGTATATTTACCAGTATGCGTGACTGTGAAATACTGTTATTACTTCTTACTATAAATTATTTCTTATGAATTGTTACTTTCTTTCTGGTATCTATTTTGGAAAACAGTACTCAAACTTAATTTCTATTTTGACTTCAGACAGATTTAAGAGCTATTGGGAAGAAGTTCCTTCCAAGTGACATCAATGGCGGAAAGGTGGAAAAGGTAAAATTGCTGGCTTTTGCAGTACTTGTGTTCATACAGTACTTGTATTCCTGCAGCTTTTCCAGCTGAACTTGTCTCTCTTCTTCTCCCTTCTCCATTTACTGGGCATCATCCCTGCAGGGGCTACTGGTGTCAGGTGATTAACAGGTGGGTTGTCAAAGTCTCTTGCAAGGTTTTCTCAGGTGCCTGGGAGCCAGCTGATTGTCAGGTGCTTGGGAACAGAGCTAGCTTTTAGGCACTTGGAGAGCACTGTGCAAGCCCTGGGCACCAGGATGACAGTGCTGCATGCTGCATGGATCAGCTGTGTGATCTAGTTCCTTTATCTAGTGATCTAGGGAACTTGGTGGCACAGCTAAACCAGCAAGGTGAGCTCACTCGCTATCAGCTGGGTAGTAACTTTATTCCTGCTGTGATTGAGTTGTCCAATCCAGCCACTTCTCTACCCGCCCCACACCTGACGTCACATATGATGTCACATGCGGGCAGGTGGGGGAAACAGCCCCAAACACATCCCCACCCTCATCGGAACAACGATAACTAGGGTGTAACAGTACAGTTTCATGGAACATAGAATCATGATATACAAGCTTCAGCCACAAGATGGCTGTGTTAGATTAAATTTGAAGAAAAATGTTGAACTTCAGCATATGTGACAGATAATGTAACAGCGTGCCTTATTGTGAGTAGAGTTAAATGGTGTTTAATATAATGATTATTGTATTTAAACAGGAAATCTGATACTTCTCAGTGTATGAAGGGTTTGAACAAATTTAGAGCTAATCCAAACTATGCGCAGTTAGCATTTTTTCCAAATTATTGTTGGAATATTAGGTTTAAGTGCTGAAATCAATTTAGGTTAGCAGTCTTGGTCTTCTCTGCAAATATCTTTAATATCTGTTTGGTTGTACAAATGAAAATTAGGGATCTTTTTAATATATTGTTATGCTGACGGTGAGACTAGATCTTCTCTTGTCTTTTTAGTGCTGGGTGTTTAAGCGATTTTTTTCAGAAGCCTTAGCTCTGTACAGTGGTACCTCGGGTTAAGTACTTAATTCGTTCTGGAGGTCCGTTCTTAACCTGAAACTGTTCTTAACCTGAAGCACCACTTTAGCTAATGGGGCCTCCTGCCGCCTCCGCACTGCCGGAGCCCGATTTCTGTTCTCATCCTGAAGCAAAGTTCTTAACCTGAAGCACTATTTCTGGGTTAGCGGAGTCTGCAACCTGAAGCGTATGTAACTCGAGGTACCACTGTAATTAAATGTATATGTTTAATGGGTGTAACCATCAGGTGAGAAGCTGAAAAAACAGGGTGCCAAAGTATAAGCTGCACTTTTGTGGGTCAGATGGCCTCTAGATGGACCCATTTGTTAGAGGAGGGAGATAAATTGTGCTTAGACAAGGAATCATTTGGTAAATTCAACAAGGAGGTTTTAGGATTGGGACAGACATAATTTTGCAGATTCTTCTGCACAAACAGCCTGTAGATATTGGACTGCTTCACATTTTAAACTAAACAATGATTTAGTGCTATGTACACAAGCCTAGAATGAGCCTGAGGAAAGGCCAATGTCCCCCAGCTCTCCTGTGCAACCAGGAGAATAGCTTCTTAGGAGCCAGAATAAAATTCAGCCACCCCACTTGCTGTACTTAATAGTTGAATTTAGCAGCACAGAAGTTCCCGCCACAACAGTTTGGCAATTGTTTCTGAAGGTTAAAGAAGGTTTTCTAGTGGGTGGGTGTTTTTTGTCAACTCTATTTTGTCCTGTATATCTCTGGCTTTGGTGTCATTTCACCTCAGCGGCCAGTGGAATCTGTGCATGCATAGGCCCCACTGTCTTCAACTTAACTACTTTCCTGGGAGTAAGCCCCATTGCATTCAGTAGGGCTTGCTTGCGAGTAGACACACTTTTGCTTGCGCTGCTTATTGAAAAACACCCTCCCCATCATTCTCACATAGTACCCAACCTCCCATTTCAGCATACGGCAGCTAGCTAAATCTTCTCCCCCCCCCCCAGCCCTCATCCCATCAATCTCCCTTTTTATCAAAGGGAGGGAGGGAGGCCAAACAAGCAAAAAGATAGTCTCCTGATACTGAAATTTTAATCAAATCATGAAATCGCTTTTTGTTTTATATAAAAAAATGACCTTCTAATATATTGCAGATCATGTGCATGGTATTCAGAAAACACAATATTGGAAAAACCGGGAAGCTAGTGCTTCTTCCTGTGCTAACTCTGCCTCGGTCAGCTGTTCCCTGCCAGCAGGCTGCTGCAAAAATCGCCACCTCTTTGAGAATGGGTTAGCTCTCCCCAGTGGCGGAGGATGCCGCTCGGGCACATGGGGCTGGGCAAGGGCGGCAACACACCGCAAGGCCTCCGGAGTCTGCCTGCCTCCTCCCACTCAGCCGCCCTACAGCTGGGGGGAGGCAGCGGGCGGTCCGTTGGGGCAGTGCGGAGCCTGAGCACGCCCAAGCCACCATGTCTCTCCCAGGAGAGAGGCGTGGCTCGGGCGTGCTTCAGGCCCCGCGGTGAGTGCCGCCCGGCATTTTGTCACCCCCCTCAATGGTGACACACAGGGCGGCCCGCACCCATCGCACCCCCCCCTTCCTCCACCTGGCTCTCCTTGCCATCCCTACTAATAGCTACAATAAAGGTAAAGGTAAAGGTACCCTTGCCCGTACGGGCCAGTCTTGACAGACTCTAGGGTTTTGCGTTCATCTCACTCTAGAGGCCGGGAGCCAGCGCTGTCCGCAGACACTTCCGGGTCACGTGGCCAGCGTGACGAAGCTGCTCCGGCGAACCGCCACCAGAGCAGCACACGGAACGCCGTTTACCTTCCCCTAGAAAGCGGTACCTATTTATCTACTTGCACTTAATTGTGCTTTCGAACTGCTAGGTGGGCAGGAGCTGGGACCGAACGACGGGAGCTCACCCCGCCGCGGGGATTCAAACCGCTGACCATGCAATTGGCAAGTCCTAGGCGCTGAGGTTTTACCCACAGCGCCACCCGCGTCCCTGGAATAGCTACAATAGTCTGCTGCAAAAATTCCTGCCTTTTCCCGTTAGCTCTCCCCGTCATCACTACAAATAGCTACAAAAACTGGTTACAGGCTGAGCAAAAATCGCTGCAATCTCTGCACAGTTTCCTCTGCCTCCTGATCGTTTTTCACTTCCAAATTGCTTTCTTCCTTGCTCCAGTGATGCTGAGTCTCTCTGTGGCACAACACTTACAAGGAACTAGCGTATTTTTTGTCCCCATAGGACGCTCCGTCCCATAGGACGCACCTAGTTTTTTTTGGGGGGGGGGGGAAATAAAGGAAATTTTTTTCCCCTTTATTTCCCCCCCAAAAGCAGGTCGGGGAAACCGAACCAGGTCGAGGAACAGCGGGATGGCGGCGCTGCGCCTCCCTGCTGTCCCCTGAGCTTGTGGGGCTGGCCAATGTCTGCCCGGCGCGAGGGGCGCTCTGCTTCAGGGTGTTGTGCGCGCCGGGCGGCAGGCTGCTATCCGCAGCGTGGGGAGCCCTGCAGGGAACTCCTGCAGGGCTGCCTAGGCTGCGGATGTGTTCCCGAAGCGCCGGGCGCTCTGCTTTCAGCGCGCCTGGCGCTCTGGGAAGCAGGCTGCGGATTTCTTCCTGAAGCCTGGGGAGCGAGAGGGGTTGGTGTGCACCGACCCCTCTCGCTCTCCAAGCTTCAGCGAAAGCCTGCATTCGCTCCATAGGACGCACCCAGATTTCCCCTTCATTTTTGGAGGGGAAAAAGTGCGTCCTATAGGGCGAAAAATACGGTACTCTGTGATGCTGCTGCTGCTGCTTGCTCTCTGTCCCGTTCTCTTTGTTAACTCTTTCCCTTCGAAATTGCTTGCTTCCTTGCTCCATCTCTCTCTCTCTCTCTCTCTCTCTGTGTGTGTGTGTGTGTCTTTCCCCTCCCTTGTTGGTGCTGGAGCCCTTTGTTAGCTGTGTATAGACCCCCCCCCCCGCTTGACTTTCAACTTGCTTCAGAATAAAGGGGGGGAGCCCCTGTGTTTATTGTGTGCACCTTTCTTTTGGGGCAGAAGCAGCCCACAGGTTTCTTATTAACCCAGCCTATGCAGCCAGTCCCATGTTAACTGTGAGTCTTCCAGCTTATCAGTCCAAGCAGGGGGGAAATACACTCTCGAGATGCTTGTTGGCTTGCAAGTTGCTTCAGAGTAAAAGAAAAAAAGCACTCTGCTCTGCCTTTTGAACCTTTCCCCCCATCTGTGTCTCTCCCCCTCATTATGCCCCCCCCCCCATTTTCTCTTCCAATCCCATACCCTACCCTAGAACTCTTCCCAATTCTCTCCTGGCCCCTTTGGTTTCTCACACATTTGTTATTAACAACAAATTAATACATTGATATTAAATGTGAAGTTTGGGTGCACAGTTAGAAAAGAATGAAAGTGAACCTACTGCAACCATTATAGGTCTAGCCTCCGTGTGACCCAAGGTTCCAGCTGCATTTCTTGGAGGCTCCTGAGGCTGTCAGACAGGATGCCATAAAGAAGATGACAGACTTGCATGGGATTCTGTGCTGCTTCTACAGAGCCAGATACTCACCATGCTCCATAGAAAAGGGGTTGGCAAAAAATGTTTATTTCAAGTGGAGGACCAAAGAGCTAAAATAACTATATGGCTATGCCAACAGTGGACATTGATGAATGCCCTTTGATATGGTGAACGGCACATGAGGCATCCTTCCCAATATTGATGGTGCATGCAAAGAAGTTTTGGGCTATCCCAGGAACAAGTGTGCCTTCTGAAAGTGTGTTCAGCATATATTCTTCAGAGACAAATGGCATCTCTATTGCCAGAGAATGCTGAAATGCAAATTTTCCTTGCAAAAATTTTCATTTAATCATTTTTTGTTCTGTAAAATTTTATCCATTCTTTCTGGTTTGGCCTTGTTTAGAAAAGAACATTACCCATGTATAAGACTCAATGGATACTTGAATATCTAAAAGTGTGACAGTGAATTGGTGTTTTGCTTGTTTAGTAATGTAATTAAAATTTTAGCAAACATTCTCTCACCTTACTTTTGATATATGCTACTGATTACTTCCACAGCTTTAATTTTAGAGAAAATGTGCTGATTTAAACATTATTGGTACAGTACCACTATAACATAGCAGTTGTAACAATATGTTAAAGCTAATTAAAAAATTATCAGTTTTAGAATTAGACTCATAAGTGGTAGCAGTTGTCAAGACATTACCACGTTCACCTCTACATAGCTCCAGCCTTATTTCAGATATCGTGATATATTGAAATATTGCAGTGTTTAGCTGCTGATATATTGCAATGTTGAAAACCAGATATCGCCCAACCCTAGTGTCCATAGAAATGATGGCAGTGCTCTGGCAACAATAATAATGAAGTATAATTAAAAATGTTGTGTTTTTTTTAGGTAACCTAATACCTACCAGAACCATTTCCTATAGTAGTTACACAAAATAGAACAAAGCTAATTAAAATAATTTTGCCATTGGTCTTCACAGCTAGAAGGTCCGTGTGTTCTACAAATCCAAAAAGTACGCAATATAGCTGCACCAAAGGACAATGAAGAATCTCAGGCTGCTCCAAGAATGCTGCGTTTGCAGATGACTGATGGACACACAAGCTGCACTGCAATAGAATATAATTATATGTCCAAAATAAGGTAAACAATACTTATTTTGCTTCATATTGACTGAAAGCACATTACATTTTAGAACTCTCAAAGGCATTTCAATATATAGAATATGTCTGAGTTTACAATATCTTTTGAAGGAGAAAGTTTGTTCCAGAAGTGAAGAAATAATAATCCTATACGAAGAAATCCTTCATATCTTTTTCTGTTTGTGGTTTATGCCTCCAAGAATAAATTCACTTCTAATCTCTCATAGTGGTCCTTGGTTTACAATAGCTGAAAACACAGAAGTACACTGTAAAAGTAAAACATTTATAAGAAATGAATTGAATAGAAAACTTTAGGGTGTTACGTATTATACACAGCTATAGTTAAAGCTGTCCTTCAGATTCTTTGGGCAATTGTGTGCCTATATGATACCCATTCAAGTAATCAGCTGGAGTTTAACATAGGGTGATAAGAGCTGAAAGGCCATCTGGACAGCTGATCAGTTGTGTACATAAAATGAGTGGAATTTCATTACTAAAAATGCTAATGAATTGCATAATAGGTATACTGGATTAGACTACATATGAATTAGTGACTTGATGAGAAGCCATGTGCAAAGCTCGTTGGCTTTACATGTATGGTAAACCATAAAGAGATTGCAGAGCAGTTTGTGCACTAAGAAATTACTTGGTGAGCAAAATCAAGAATATTTTAACTTTATACAAAAGCCTTTCTCCCTGTGGGTAGGAGCCAACTTCTAGGGGCTGAGGGGGCTACTTCCCCAAATAAAATATTTGAGGGTGCTGGGGCCCTCAAAGTTGATGTGCATTGCCATTCAAATAGTGTGCAGGCACCGCATCAGGGGGGGACTTACCTGCCACCCCATATTTTATACAAGTTGGCACCCCTGCCAGCACCAATTTAAAACTGCCCTGCAACATTCCTGAAGCTTCTCTAACAGAAAGCTGCCGCCCCCATGCACATTCATAGCTACACTCCATAGGGATATGCAAGATTGTGCAAGGTTGCACCCAGATACATTTACCCTAGTGCTAGTTTGTGATTAATCATAAGACTTGTTGTCTTTACACAACTTCTCCCCACAGCTTTAGAGGCCACAGTACAACTGGAACACTGCCTCCGTATTAGATATTCTGTCCTTTTCCATGTTGGTCAAGGAGGTAGGCTCCTGTTTTATCCTATATTATCTACACAGTTGCCTTAAATCTTGCAACAAGACAGCACTGGAGGTAGTGTGGTGGCCAGGATTAGGTATTTGGTTTCATAGTTGTATGTATCCTTTAGATCTACTTTAGTATAAACCATTCAAGAACCACTGTGGCTTCACTTTAACTGCCCATATTTCTTCCCAGAGCTCATGTGCCCGTTTTCTCATTATCTGTAGATGAAAGCATGTTAGGCATCCAAAAATAAGTGTGAAGCTGTACTCCAGTACCAAAAGATCGGTCCAGCTTTGCAAGATCCTACAGGACAAACCTTCACTTTTATATTTGAATATATTGTATGCTATTTAATTAAATAGTTTCAAAGACAACGTTTTTGTTTCTGAAAATGTGAAATGATGGTTTTGTCATCTTAGTTCTTTAAAAGAAACATGTTTCTTTCTGGAAAAAGTTGTCCTTTAAATAAAGCCTAAGTGAAGAATAAAGTTTATTTGCACCCGTACTTGTCAAAATATTTTTTCAAAGCAGTTTCTAGAAAGAAAACAAAATAGAGTGACAATAAAAGCACAGCTTAAAATAGCTCAGCATTTTTTAAAAAAGAAGATTTTACATAAGCAAAAATCGGCTACAAAATATCTTTAAAACGTTTTCAGCATCTGTCCAAAAAGGGGGTGGGGGGCTTCTCTAGTTTCTTCAAGTGGAGAATTCTGTGATTGCAGTGCCAGTGATCAAAATTTTGCTAATGACTGGCTGGAGTTTAGATTCTCAGATGCTGATCTTGGGCAGTCCTTAAGGTAACCTGGTTCTAGACTGCTTACACATTTTGAGGATTAAAAGAACACTTTAAACTGAGCCTGGAAACAAACAGTGTATTACTGCAATGTATTACTGACCACCCTTGTACCATTGGCAGTTTTTGAACTAGAACAAAATGGCAGCTCTGCAGACGGAGCCTGCTGACTTGACTTCAGCACTCTTTTTCTTAAGGATGGAAGTTGTCACATATTATGTTAGTTAATAAACTATGATTGTAGTATTCATGGAGATCTGGAAGTAATTCGCATCACCTCAACTGTCTGAATAGAGCTGTTGGCAAAGGGCAGGACTGAGCAATATCTAGACCAGGCATAGGCAAATTCCAGCCCTCCTGATGTTTGGGACTACAATTCCCATCATCCCTAGCTGACAGGACCAGTGGTCAGGGATGATGGGAATTGTAGTCCCTAACATCTGGAGGGCCAGAGTTTGCCTATCCCTGATCTAGACCACCAGCCCATCTGATAAGATGCTAGACTAGGAATATAGAAGACCAAACTCCACAGTTGGGCTCCTTCCTTCATCTGTGGCCAGCACAGAATGCAAGAGGGTCTGTATGGAGCCAACATTATAATGAAGATGGCGAAAGTAGAATGAACATCTTTTTTCATTCAGTAATGTTTGACAAGGATTTGGAATTTCTCATGACACTTTGTACTAGAGATGTCTTGATGCTGTTGGTGGATTACAGATATGTGATGGGTCTCTATCTCCTTTCTGTGCTGCTTGGCCAATGTGTGAAGCCCTTTGCTTCATTGGGAGGGCTGCATGCTTTGGATCCTCAAGGTCCCAGTAACCAGGCTGTGAATTCTCACATGCTACCTGTAAAGGTGTCTCAGTCATGAGATGCCCCATATTCAGATATCTGAATCTCATATCTCCTTTGGGCGCTGTTCCATTTCCAGGAACGGGGTTTGTTCTCACCTAAGTATCCCTAGTCAGAGCTCAGTTTCTGAAGTGATTGACAGCTGATTTTCTTAATATATTCTGTCAATTTGACAGATGAGTGAACAGTTTAAAACTACCATTGTAATGATTGATGTTCTATAGATGCTGCAGCATTGAAAATGTGTTTTTTGTTTACCTATTTTGCCACTGAACATTGGAGGCACTTGGAAAAAAAACGTACAGTGGTGCCTCGCAAGACGAAATTAATTCGTTCTGCGAATTTTTTCGTCTAGCGAATTTTTCGTCTTGCGAAGCACGAAATCCCATAGGAATGCATTGAAAATCAATTAATGCGTTCCTATGGTCAAAAAAAGTCCAAACAAAGCCAAATTTGGTACAACAAGAGTTTATTAAGTGCTCTTTAAAGTCACACATACTGTAAAGAGCATTTCAAAATTCAAACCCAGAATTTTTTTAAAAAAACAGTAGAGTGGCCCAATGGTCACAGAAAATCATAAAAACGCAGAAAAAAAAACACAAGCTTCCAGATTCTTGCAAACCCCTCCCCAACACCAAGTCCTTGAATTCCAAACACCCCAACCCAAAATCCAAACCCCCCCAAAAAAGTTTTAAAAGCTTAACTTAACAAATGGCTGCAAAAGAAGTTTTGGAAAAGCTTCAAAAATCACCAAAGTCTTTAAAAACCTCAAAAAAGGCTACTATGTACACTGCGTTCTATGAGTTGCTCCTCGAAGTCAAGTCGCAACTGTATTAACGGTGTTAAGAAAAAGGAAACAAACTTGCAAGACGTTTTCGTCTTGCGAAGCAAGCCCATTGGGAAATTCGTCTTGCGAAGCAGCTCATAAAACGGAAAACCCTTTCGTCTAGCGAGTTTTCCGTCTTGCAAGGCATTCGTCTTGCGGGACACCACTGTACAGTAAAACACGTTTTCTGTGAGTGCTTCCTGAAGCAATATGGAAATGGATTCTTACTATGCTTCCCTCATAAGGTGATAGTGCTGGGCCATGTGTTTTCTCATGACTACATCTTCAAATGCAGATAACTTCAAGTGCAGTGAGTCCTTTCTAGTGATGCCTTAATAAGTCGCATAGCTATTTAGCATTAAAACAATGCACTGTAGTTTCACACTACCAAATTCTTTAATATGCATCACATAATAAATAACTTAGAACTGATTCAGTGTAATGGTGATTCACAACAAAATACTGAAATAATACTTTCGTCAATACTTGTGGAGTTCCTCTTGTTCTTGTGTTTAGTCTGAACACTCCTCCTGGAACGAAAATTAAACTGCTGGGAATTGTGGAAGTGAAAAATGGCATCCTCCTTCTGGATGACAGCAACACAGTGATTCTTGGCGGTGAAGTGGATCATCTTATAGAAAAGTGGGAGTTGCAAAGGGTGAGGTAACATGCTTTTCCCTACCTTAAGCTGAATAATAATAATAATAATAATATAATAATAATAAATAATAATTTTATTATTATTTATACCCCATCCATCTAGCTGGGTTTCCCCCAGCCACTCTGGGCAGCTTTCAGCATATCTAAAAACAAAATAAAAATATCAAGCATTAAAAACCTCCTGATACAGGGCTGCTTTCAGATGTCTTCTAAAAGTTGTGTAATTCTTCATCTCCTTGACATCTGAAGGGAGGGTGTTCCCCAGGGAGGATGCCACTACTGAGAAGGCCCTCTGCCTGGTTCCCTGTAACTTCGCTTCCTCCAGTGAGGGAACCAGCAGAAGACTCTCAGAGAAGGACCTCAGTGTCTGGGCTGAACGATGGGGGTGATGCTCCTTCAGGTATATTAGTTAAACTTCAAATTATTTATTAGGTATATGAAAATGAAGGCATTGTGATTGTGTTACAAAGCACATTTAATTAAGTCCCATTGTAATGTGCATTAAAAATGTTTTTATGGAAAGGTCAGCATTTAAGCTGGGGATGGGGAATCATAGGCTTGGGGGCCATACCTGGCCTCTGGGGCTCCCCAAGACCATCCCCCCAGACCACAGCCTTCACCAGTCCTGCTCCACACTCTCCTCAAGTTATTTTCCTCCTGGAATGTGTCCTTGTGCTGATGCCTCTTGCTGGCCTGGATGGAGAGATGCATGGTGTCTATGGGGCAGAATGTGGGAGGGTACAGAGGAAAGTAGAGCATCCATTGCTCTATCCGTGTTTGCCTCTGGCCCTAAACTGCTGTCAGGTTGCTCACGAGGGGATTCTCCATCCCTGATTTAAACCCAGAAAATTTAGCATTTTGTTAGCATTCTGAGGTGTCAGAGAAAAATGGGCTGGCAAAAGTTCCACATTGGAGGTGGGCCGTTTCTGTACCAGCCTTCTATCCAGTGTCAGTGCGGTACTGTAAATGTCATAAAGCTCTCTGATTTCCCTGCTGAGGCTTTCTACTTTTTGCCTCTTCACTTTATGGGAAAACCTGTCTCCTTCCTGAGGCACTTCAGAAAGAACTTCGCAAACACTCCTTGTACATTTCTTGAATAGTGGTTTTTGTCTGATTATATTATTTATTGCAATAATGTATAACCTGCTTTTCATGATGTAAATCTTTCCAAGGCAGCTTGCAGAGTAACGAAACTGTTAATAAAACTGCATTCACACTATTAAAATATTAAGCAGGATCCTTCCCAGAAGGCAGGTGTGGTAAAAGATCTTGGGGTGTGGGAGGGCATAGTCCCTCTGGAGCAGCCTCTAAGGTGGTCTTTTTCCTGCCTAATAAATTGATATCTAGCGCTGGTTGAAGACACAGTGTGTAAAACACAAAGTTCTGTGGTTTGTGTAGCATGTTTCCAGCCTGCATTTCTTTGAATCCATAGAACTTCCTATTCCTCAGTAAAAAGACTTCATATGTATTTCTTTCTAGAGGCACAAGCTTAATGCCCAATTCAAACTGGGTAGTTGATTTGCTTGTTTAGAAAGTTTGCCTTCTCTTTGTCTCCTTCAAGCTTTCCTGTGCCTTCACACTCTTCTCATGACACCGGTGCTTCTAGTAAGGTTGATCAGTAAGTTGGTAGATACAGGGCATGAGGGGTAGAATGTCATACCTCTTGCTGTGGCAATACCAGTTAATGATAATGTTGCTTAATTTCACAGAGCTTATCGAAACACAACAGAAGTAACATAGGAACAGAAGGTGGACCTCCTCCCTTTGTGCCTTTTGGGCAGGTATGACGTGCTTTTAAAATAGGTTTGAACTTTGAAACAGAAGCGACTCTGTTGTATCTTAGAATATTTCTTATTATTATTTCTTATTATTTATTGAATATATATACCGCCCCATATCCAGAGGCTTTATTTTTAAAAAGCTACATATAGGACTTTTTATTTCAATACTTTGGCATTGTGTTCTTTAGAGTCTAGTGTTTAACAGGATATGGTGCAGGAAAAAGATATTTAAGCATTAATTTACAAATTGATATAACTGTAAGAAACTAGTTTGAACATAATGCTTTTCTACATGTTTGAGAACTTTCAAGCGGCGGCCAAGTGCTTTCGCAGTCCATTCTTTCAAGTGCCACAAGGAACATCAGCTACGTGATACTTTCTATTTAGCAGTTAAATGTTTGGTTAGATATCTTTTTCATTTTAAGTTTTGCCCCTGCTTTGTACTTAGCTGTGTGTACATGGGCCATCAGTATTGGTTTATTTTTAGAGTGCGCGCGCGCGCGCACACACACACACACACACACACACCCAGTTTCTTGTGCACGTACCTATGTCAATGAGACTATATTCTAAAAGCAGCTTGATCTGTGGGGTAGAAAGTTTCAATTTCCGCTGTTTGGTACCAACCAGTTGTCTAGAAATGGAGCATTCTTCATCCAGTAGAGAGGATTCTTTAATCAAAGCAAGACCTGAGTGGGGCTGGACTGGGCGGCTTCCTCTGGAGCCTCTTGTCCACTTCTTGGAACCTGCGCAGCCCCAAAAGATCTTTAAGGGAGAGGAAGAGACAGGGGATCATGCTGGGCTGCTTGAGTAACACAATTGCTCTCTTATCATTTATCTGTCTTTGTTTCCTGTGTAGTAGAGACTGGGAAGTTCAGATCACAACTAGAATCTGGCATGTGGCTGTATTGTGATTTGATTCTATTATATTAAAAATGAAATACATGGTAGATGGAGCTGCTTTTTAAATATGCTTTTACATTTCCAGAAGTGTGTATCTCAGCTTCAAGTGGACAGCAGGGAGCTGGATCGGAGAAAAACTCTGCAAGTGACAAGCACAGCGAAACCTGCCGGGGACAATGATGAGTTTGAAAAACAGCGAACAGCTGCTATTGCAGAAGTAGCAAAAAGCAAAGAGGTTAGAAAGAGGGTCTGCAGTATATTATTATTATTATTATTATTATTATTATTATTATTATTATTATTTACAATAAATTTGTAATTTGTGGAGGTACTATAATGTCTGTGCGTTCTCTTCTTGGTATTGTATGGAGAAATGAATATGAAGGTATTTGCTGTCTTCCCACAAAATAAATTATCCAGTGAGGAGAAAGGGGGTTCTAAAGGAATTTGGCATGGAGTACTGCTGAAGAGAAAATCACCCAATCAGTTTAGAAGCATGCATTGTTCTATATTCATTGATTATAGTTATTTAAGCTAATTAGAAAACTTGAGTACAGTGATACCTCATTTTAAGAACTTAATTCATTCTGGAGGTCCATTCTTAACCTGAAACTGTTCTTAACCTGAGGTACCACTTTAGCTAATGGAGCCACCCGCTGCTGCCACGCGATTTGTGTTCTCATCCTGAAGCAAAGTTCTTAACCCGAAGTACTATTTCTGGGTTAGTAGAGTCTGTAACCCGAAGCATCTGTAACCTGAAGCGTCTGTAACCCGAAGTACCACTGTATGAAAGAAAGAAAGAAAGAAAGAAAGAAAGAAAGAAAGAAAGAAAGAAAGATAGATAGATATTGGAAACATATGTTTCAGTGTAACTTATCTCAGTACCCAGGTGTTTGTTTGTTTGTTTGTTTGTTTGCTTGTTTGCTTGTTTGCTTGTTTGCTTGTTTGCTTGCTTGCTTGTTTTGGAAAGACCAGAAATACAGGGGGAGTAGATTGATCAGATATCACACTAGCCAAGGATTAAAATGAATATGTATATTGAATCACATAAATATGTCAGACTTAGGGTAGATGTTTTGACTGGTTTATTTCGTACATAGAATGTTTTGGAACCAAAACATTTTGTTGTGTATAAAAGCAAGCAGTTTTAGTAATGTAAAAGGTCCCTTAAACTAAAAGCCTAACCCTACTGCCTGTGTAATCTCTATAATGTATCGGTGATGAAATATTCTTCCTTCCAATTTCTGATTTAAGTTGTTTTTTATATAAGTTGTGGAATTCTCTCCCCGCAGAGGTGTGTCTGGCTTCTTCATTCTGTGCCTTTGCACCTCTTTGCCTTTGACACCTGAAATGTGTGTTTTCATAGCCCACTCTGTTCTTGTAATTATAATCTGTTTTACATGTTTCTTATTCTGAATTTTAAATTGTTGTAACCTACCCTGAGAGCTGTTTGTGAAGGTTGGGTAATAAATTTGATAGTAATAATAATCCCCAATTATGCTTGTTAAAACCTTTTTACAGTATTTTGTGATTTCTAGAGAGACCAGAAGTGGAGCTAGAAATCAAAATTTTGTTTGCAGGAATGCTAAAAATGAGTATCTTCAGACTGGCTTTCCATAGTGGTTATATAAAAAAAGTTAGTACTGGTGGTACTGAAAGATTATTTTCCTTATCTCTTCTCTAAAGACTAAAACGTTTGGAGGAGGTGGCAGTACTAGAAGCAATCTCAGTGTGAGTACAGGAGGGAATCGAATCAGGGAAGTGTTCCAAAAAGAGAAGATCAAGCCTGAGGGGAAAAATGAAGGTGTCTATCGAGAACTGGTAAGGCTGGAATCTCAGCAAGCCTTCAAACATCAGTATTTTATATGAAGGATGTTCAGGGGGAGGTGAGGGGATGTTTTTGTCTGATTAAAAGCAGACATCTTGACTACCAGTACAATTCCTATGTGTTATATTCAGTGGAGCTTACTGAAGGGTACTTCAGTTAGGATTGCAGCCTAACTCAATATTTGATTAAAGTAAAATGTTAAATTGCAAGAAAATTGAAAACCAATTGTCATGGCTGAAAGGTAACGTCTTTGCAGATATGTTTCTTATAATCCAGATTTCTCCCCCATACAGATGGATGTTGAGCTTTTCAACTATGAAAATATTGCTGGATTTTAGTGACATCATCATCAACAACAACAATCATCATCTATTTCTACCTCGCTCATCTGGCTGGGTTTCCCCAGCCACTCTGGGCGGCTTCTAACAAAAGATTAAAAATACATTAAAACACCAATCATTAAAATTTCCCTAAACAGGGCTGCCTTCAGATGTCTTCTAGATGTCATATAGTTGTTTATTTCTTTGACATTTGATGGGAGAGTGTTCCACAGGGCAGGTGCCACTACTGAGAAGGCCCTCTGCCTGGTTCCCTGTAACCTCACTTCTTGCAGTGACGAAACTGCCAGAAGACCCTGGGTGCTGGACCTCAGTGTCCAGGTTGAACGATGGGGGTGGAGACGCTCCTTCAGGTATACTAGGCTGAGGCCATTTAGGGCTTTAAAGGTCAGCACCAAGACTTTGAATTGTGCTTGGAAACGTACTGGGATCCAATGTAGGTCTTTCAAGACTGGTGTTATATGGTCTTGGCGGCCGCTCCCAGTCACCAGTCTAGCTGCCGCATTCTGGATTGGTTGTAGTTTCCGGGTCACCTTCAAAGGTAGCCCCACGTAGAGCGCATTGCAGTAGTCCCAAGTGGGAGATGACCAGAGCATGTGCCACTCTGGTGAGACAGTCTGCAGGCAGGTAGGGTCTCAGCCTGCATACCAGATGGAGCTGGGAGACAGCTACCCTGGACACAGAATTGACCTGCGCCTCCATGGATGGCTGTGAGTCCAAAATGACCCCCAGGCTGCACACCTGGTCCTTCAGGGGCACAGTTGCCCCATTCAGGACCAGGGAGTCCCCCACACCCATCCGCCCCCTGTCCCCCACTAAAACTGGTTTAAAATGTTGTTCTTTTGCCAAATCTGTAGTTTGACGTCAACCTTGCTAGTAATTATTTAAAAGTCATTGTGGCAGCAGTGTGCAAGTTGAACTGTTCTTGCAAGCTGTGGCCAGGATCCAGAGAAATGCAAAGCTAGTATCATGTGCAAAGCTAGTACCTTGTGTCTTTATTGAACAGCAGTTCCCTGTGCTATACTGTGAACTGCTTCTGAAACTGAAGGAGCTTTCAAAAGCAGTTTGGCGTGGAGGTTAGCTATTCAAGAGGAATTTAAATGTTTGAGATTACCTGTGCTTGTGTATCCCTCTTGAAATTGGTTGAAAAGCACTTTCAAATGCAAGAACCCAGATGGATACTGGGTCACTCAGCCAGGCTGAAAAGTGCCTTCTTTTGAATTCATTCAAGGCAGGTAGTAGCTGCTGGATCTGTGTGCAGCCCTGACAGTGAGAGGGCTGTGATACTTGCAGTGTGATTGATGCATATAAGACGGGTCTGTTTCCATCATAGTGCAACAGTTTACAATTCCCAGAACACACCAGGTTGTATTGAATGATGTGGGGATAGAAGTGTATTCATCCCAGGCTTTCCTGACTACTCCAATCCATTGCAGTTTTCTGAACCTCCTTAAAAGACTCCCTTGAGTGGTGAGCATATCCTGAAATGTGGCACATGGACTGCAGTGGAATGGGAAGAGCTCCAAATTAGTGGGCGGCATAGGGATCACCTTTAGGTGGTGGCATCCCCTGCCTGCTCCTGCCCTCCTTGGAGATAATTCAGGAAAGACGTTTAATCAAAGGCAATAAATAAAGGGCATATTTCGATATTCCCTTTGTCTGTGGTTTGTATGAAATTATGACTTTGTAAGAAATTACTCTTAATTTAGCAAAACAGACTTGTCTTGTGGTCTTGTGTGTCTTGTCTTGTGTGTTCATGAAATACTAATTTGTGTTTTAATTTAATATAAATATTCACTTTAAAAGTAAACAGTTTTATGGGGTACATTGTATCCATGGTTTACATGTATTCATGTCTTCTATTGCAGGTTGATGAAAAGGCTCTCAAACATATAACAGAAATGGGTTTCAGCAAGGAAGCAGCAAGGCAAGCGCTTATGGATAACAGCAACAACCTTGAAGCTTCATTGAACTTCCTTCTGAACAGCAATAAACAAATGACTGTACAGGGGCCACCTCCTAGAGGTACAACTTTAAAGGCTGCTTCTTACAGAAAAGCATTTGAATAGGAACAATTTACTTCTGAACTACAACCAAAGGTTTCTGGTGGTTTTCTGTGAAGCCACCAACTATAATTACTTCCCAGTTAACATTGCTGTTGATGTGTAGAGCCTGAGGCTATTGTAACACAGTACATAATGGATTTGTAATACAACACCCCAAGGGATTCTGTAGTTGTGGTGCTGTAAAGCTTCTTTCAACGAATGTCTAACCTGCCTTAATGTCACCAAGGTCTTGAGAGTTAGAATGTTCTTTGGCTACCATGGGTTGAGCTGATGAGATCCTTCAGAGGAACATGGCAGACAGCAAGGCCAAAGGGGGCACATGAGCCCAGGAAATGACTTAGCACAAGGAACTAGGAAAAAGTTGTTCGGAAGAAGGGAGTGATACAGAGGAATGGTGAAAAGGAGCAGGAAAACTAGGAAAGGGTGTGCAGAGGTGCACGTATCTAGGAACCTTAAGGGTAAAGTTTCTTCTCCTTTTTCTTCATTAAATTTATATACTCTGCTTCATCCTAAGATTTCAGGGAGGTTCACAAGGTAAAAATACAGGATAAAAGCACAAAATAAATAGAACAAAAACAGAGCAGCACCCCCACCCTGCCGCAAACACTTTTAAAGGGCCATAGAAAATTAATCAGCCCAAGGCCTGGTTGAAGAGGAACACTTTCACCCAGCACCTAAAGACATATGTTGAGGTCGCCCAACAGACCTCCCTGGGGAGAACATTCCACAAATGGAGCCACTGCAGAAAAGGCCTGTTCTTGTCTTGCCACCCTTTGGACCTCTCATGGAGGAGGCACATGAAGAAGGGCCTCATGATGATCAAAGAGTCCAGATTGGTTTTTAGTAGAATTATGCCAAAAAGCAGTTTAAACAGAACCTCTTGGAATTTCTTCCACTTGGTTTATTTTTCACATATGCTTATTTACAGTAGCACTGACTGGGAAAGAGGGGTCAGAAAGGGAGGAGTTAATTCTTATCCACAGTGGAGATGAACACTCCATCACTGTGATCAGCACACTTTTTAACTTTGGCAGGATCTTGTAAATAACATATCTAATTTTACCAATTCTTTCCTTACTTTCCTTACTATCACTGCTGTGTGGTAAAAGTAGAATGTGCTCAATTACCAGCTTCTGTGTCTTATTCTACCTCAAAACGTGGATACTACAGAAGGTTTTTGGCTATTACTTCCACTTTCTTTTATATTCTGGCTACCCACCCACCCCATTTAGCTCATGGATTCTTCCTGTAATATTTGCAGTTAATTCCCACTGGACACCTTCTATAGTAGTCAGGTTCAGTGACTTTTAAAAGTTTTGTCATGTATTGAAGAGGCAAGGCAAGCTTGCTGTTTTGGTCAAATAAGAATAGTGTTGTTACAGACTGCTGTATACCTAATTTTTAAAAAAAGTCTCAGATAAATAAGTTTGAGTGGACATAAGGTAAAGGGTTCATTTTAATGGCCATGCATGCCCTAGTCAGGTGATCATCTCACATGATGAGAGGGGGAACAGGAGCTTGATAACTAGCTTGGTTCCCAACCTAGCTCCTCTCTCTGCTTTGGAGGGTGAATGTTTCTAATGGACCCATGCTGAATTGTGGGAGCTCCCTGTAGAATTAGAACCCTAATTGCTTACAGTATTTGGAATTTGCCAGAGCATGAAAAACTTACCTTGCATCCAGGTGCAAAGATTTTCTCTGAAATATATATCCTACTTTAATACACCTTAACATGGTAGGTGTAAGATATTGTCAACAAAAATATGGAAAATGTCTTCAGCCATCTATTTCAGCCTTCCCCAACCTTGTGTCCCAGATGTTGTTGGAGAGCATTTGCCATGCTGGCTAGGGGTGATGCAGTTGTTCTCCCAACAACGTCGGGGAACACAAGATTGGTGGAAGCTAATCCAGTTGATAAGTTACTACATTCCTTTAAGGTTTCTCTGTATACCTAACTTTAAAATACTTTGAATTGCTTTATTTTTCAAGCTAAGTTCATTTGACTATAACTAAATAGGTTATATGGTTTATCTCTAGGGAAGGGGAAAGGCAGAGGCCGGATACGACCTGAAGATGAGGAAGAACTAGGAAATGCCAGGCCATCGGCTCCAAGCACACTGTTTGACTTCCTGGAGTCTAAAATGGGTACTCTTGCAGTAGAAGGTATGTAGACAGGGTGGGAGTTTGCAGCTTCTTGCACGACGCCATGAGTAGATCCATCATCCATATGAGTAGATCCAGCTCCTTGGCTAGTTCACAAGTCCCAACTGCTGTGCCTAGGGTGGGGCTTAGAAAACCTCCTGCATATAAGTCTTCAGTCCTTATAGAAAGATGCTGGAACTCTATCTCCTTGACTTATTTGCTCTCTTTGCTGTGAGCCTGTGTGTATATGATCTTAGACTGTTAACTGGAATTCCTGTTGACCAAACTTTGGACCGTGCCTTGGTCTCACTCTGAATCACCCTGTAAGTGAAATCTGACTCTTGGCATCCTTCTCCCTGACAGCAGGATACGGACCATTGCCACACTGGCTGGGGTTCATGGACGTTTTAGTTCGAAACAGGGCACCCCATTGGCTAAGATTGATCTAGGGTAATAATCGATGGGGTAGGAGAAAGTGCTGGAGCAAGTAGAATCTATATACCATGTTGATTCAGGTGATTAGGGCCCCTGCAGAGTGATCCTCTTCCCACCCTGACCTCTGGGCATTCCATTGTACAGTGGAACCTCTAGTTATGAACTTAATTCATTCCGGAGGTTTAACCTGAAACTGTTCTCAACTAGAGGCATGCTTTCGCTAATGGGGCCTCTTGCTGCTGCCGGCACACGATTTCCGTTCTCATCCTGGGGCAAAGTTTTCAACTTGAGGTAACTCTTCCAGGTTAGCGGAGTTTGTAACCTGAAGCGTTTGTAACCTGAGGCGTTTGTAACTCAAGGTACCACTGTACTGTATAGACCTAGTATTGTGGAGCAGGCATCACCTTGAATATTTATAGCTGCCCTCTTAAGTCTGAGTTTTCTTGGACATGTCCTCTTTTGGGGGGCCAGCATACCCATCCAGGCGGATTTTTGCATTTTATATGAAATGTCCAGGTTTGGGTCTGGAGCGGGGTCTGAAGTGAGGTCTGCAGCCTACGTTGGCACTGCCAGCGACACTGAGGACAGATGTTGAGGATAACGACGCCAGACCCACATGCCTCCTCACTTGCACGTCACCCAGAGGCCACACGGTTCTTCAGAGTGGCAGAACAGTAGACCTAATCCTGTGTTTCCCAAAATGGGTGATACCGCCCCCTGGGGAGGCTGCAAAGATCCAGGTGCAATTGGTGGGTGTTGAATAAAGCTGAGGGGACGGTGGAAGCGACACCACCTCCCCTGGCTCCAGCGGTCATGCTGGAGGCCAGGGTTTTTCCCAGACATGGGTGAGCCATTTTCAGCTTCACCCAGGCTCGGGAAGTAGATCGCAGCTTGCCTGCCTATTTGGCCAATGGCAGGTGGGCAATGGCGCCAGCCCCACCACTGGGGCGGATCGGACTGAGCCAGCCGGCTTCACTCTGGTACGGCCCATGGGTTTTTAATCCCGGGGCCTAGTTCACCTCATAGAGCTGAACATTAATAAATTGAAGGCAGTGCACTAGGTTCATCCTTCTCATTAGGACTATTTTTAATGTTATTTGTAATTTTTATTTTAATATTATCCTTTGTTATCTTCATTTTGTGTGTGTAATGCAAATGTTACTATGGTTGATTTTAATAAATTTATAATTTCGAGTTTCAAGGTGTCTTATTTACAACATTTTTCTGTGCTGTGGTGTAGGACAGAGGTAGAAATATAGATACATAAACGATGCAAATTTGTCACTGCATATTTCTCTTTGTTCACTTAAGGACGGTGGATTTCCAGGGGGGAACCTCTGGTGTAATCCGTCAAGGCAGCAAAGAGGGAAACTTTAAAAGTGACTGGTTGAACAGATAACATTTTAATCCCAGCAAATGGGTTGTCCATGGGTTGGCTTATACTTGGATCATCTAGTGAAAAGACTGGAATGTTTTTTTCTCCAATACCAGTCCTGGTGGGACCTTTGGTATGCTGCCTTGTCTTTCCCACTCATGCCCAGAATATTAACCAAGATCTAATTAGAAAACGCATATTGGTCATCTTGGAGACTTCTTTCTGGCCAGGTTGTGTATGGTTTGCCTGTGTTTGTTATAGCTCAGACTTCACCACGGTTGCATTGTACAGTCTACCCAAACTTGCTTAGCCAATAGCTCTTCCTTTATTTTAGACTGGACTTGCTCCAGCTTTACTGTAGAGGCTCAAAGTTCAGGGCTAGGAGGCTCTGGGATATTCTTCTGGAGTACTTTACACTCTACTGGCAGCCCAAAGGGACTCAGCTCATAGGATATACCAGAACACTTGGACTCATTTAATTCTGTGGTGCCAGAATGTCTGTTTCTCTATGATGGTTTTGGTTGAGGTCTAAAGCCTAATACCCTCTCCAGCCAGCCTCCCACAGAAGTAGTAATGGCCTCCAACTAGAATGGTTTTGTTTTTTAAAAAAAGGGTAAGACAAATTGATGTAGTATATTTTTCCCTTGTTAACAATGGCTACAAACCACATTGGCTATGTTCTGTCTGCACTGTCGGAGGCAGGATGCATCTGAATTCCGGTTGCTGGGAATTACAAGTAGGGAGAGTTGCTGTAATGCTCATGTTGTTGTGTTCCTTTGCTTTGTGTTTTCGATTTTTCTTTAATGCTGTCAGATAATATTGAGATTTTCCAGTGTAAGAATATGCAGCTTGAAGTTGTTCTGAAATGTCTGTATATTATTATTTCTTAAATTTCTATACCACCCTTCGTCCGAAAATCACAGGGCGGTTTACAACATAAAAACACAAAAATACATACCATAGTAAGAAACAAGTATTTCGCCCTCGGTTTAAAAGACTAAAGAATGTTAACCAGCCAAAAGTCTAGTTATAGAGAAACAGTTTTGCCTGGTGCCTGAAGATATGTAATGAAGGTGAGCCTCCTTGCGGAGAGCATTCCACAAGTGGGAGCCACTGCAGAAAAGGCCCGTTCTCGTGTTGACACTCTCTGGACCTCTTGTGGAGGAGTCACAGGACGAAGGGCCTCAGATGAGGATTGCAGGGTCCAGGTCAGTTCATATGGTTCATATGTTGGCTCCCCAACCATTTTGTATGAAGTGAAACAGTAAACGTGGCATTAACCTGAAGCTACTGTGAGGGATGTTACTGGTGTAACGGGTGTGATATTTTGCATTACAAATTATACTCTAATATGTGATAGTTGCATAGTTCCAGATAGTGGGATAAACAGAGGAAGTTTGGTATGTAGTGTGCAATTGGAAGACCAAGGGGCTAAGAGCTATTTCTTCCTTTAAGTTAAAAAACAACAGCACAAGTTTTATTCCGAGCATCTTATGCACTATATTGTTGATCTCTTCCAGTCATTTTGAATCCATTGTTGCAAAAATTAAGGAAAGGTGTCTGAAGTTACAGTTTCAAACACTTTAAGGGGGGAGGAGAACCTGTGCACCATCTAGAAATTATTTTTTAAAAGAACTGCATTATTTGCATGTGAAGAAGCTTTCAGTATTCTTTAGCATTTTATTTAATGAAAGGTTTCCTTTTAAAAGTAGTTTAACTTGGAGTATTTTGAAGTATTTAGACTACACGTAAAAGGAGATTTTACTTGTTATGGAACCACTTTCAAATTTTACAAAGAGATAGTTGTTTCGGCAGCTACTTGAGGCACCCTTCCTGGAAATAAGCTTGTTGTTGTGTAAAACACAATTTATGAAGCTCCGAGCTATGCAAGAGTTTTGTTACTCCCAGTTTCTGTGATTTGTTGTTGAATGTCCTTTGGCAATACCTGACATCCTTATCGATGTCTTGTATAGCTAGATGGAAATCTTCCTAATGGGAAAACTCAGCTTTTTCCTCCTTCAGATACACACTCCCCCCGCCCGCCCCCGTCCAAAAATGGGAAGCTTAGTTCCAAATGGTTTCAACACATGTGAACCACCCTGAGATCTATAAATGAAGGACAGTATACAAATTTAATAAGCAGCAACAACACTGAGCTGGTGCAAAAACAGAATTGTCTTCTGCAGGAAATTTTGCAGAGAACTTTAATCCAGGGATGGTGGGACCTTGTGGCCCTCCAGATGATGTGGGACTCCAACTCCCCTCTGTCCCAGCCAGCATGACTAGTGACCCAGGATGATGGTTATGATTTCCCCATCTCTGCTTTAAGCTAAGAACTTGGGGATTGCTGCACAATTATGGGGCTCACCTCAGGTCCAACACTCCTAGAAGCTTATCAGCAGTTCATTTTCGTAGCATAAAGGAAACTGACAGGAACTCCAACCCCACCCCACCATTTCCTCTTGTATTATTCCTTCTCCAGTGAGCCATTAGCCCAAACTCTCAAATGGTGTATATGCTTTCGCTGGACAGTAGTAACAAACCTAATTTGACACTTAAGAGCAGGACATGCTGTTTTGTCACACAGCTAGACATCTCTTCAGCTATTATGGTAAAATGAAATTGGGGAAAATAGCTTGGAAAATGGTTCAGTCTTTGCCTTAATTGCAAGACAGGAAAGCTTTTGTCTTACACTAGGTAGTTTTAAGATGACAAGCATTTCCCTTTTAAGTTGTCAGTCAATCATTTTATTCACTTAGGTTCCCATAAATCTGTGACCTTGAAATAATCATGCCAGACTAACCTCTTTCCCTTTGCAGAAAGCTACAGAAATTCATTGGGTTGGAAACATCTGCTGTGATGGTTAATAAAATCAATGCTTTTTTAATGGATTGTGGCTTTCAAAGTCCAAAATTACTGTCAAATACAAATAGTCTGAAGTGACAGGGTAGCCGAATTACACCAGTCCACTGACTTACCTGTCTCAAGGTGGACTCTGACTGCAACAGTTCTAATGAATGTTTTTCGTCTGTGCTCAGCCTGAATTAGTAAAATTTGCTAGGGAGATCAACCAAATTAGATACCTTGTACACTCAAGAATTCCAGCAAAATTTCAGACAGAATTAATTAAGCAATATAAACAATTGATTTGAGAAGGGGGGGGATCTAATATTATTCAAAGCAAAGCATGCACCTTCAGATTTATCAGAAGGTCAGCAGTTCGAATCCCCGTGGCGGGGTGAGCTCCCGTTGCTCGGTCCCTACTCATGCCAACCTAGCAGTTCGAAAGCACGTCAAAGTGCAAGTAGATAAATAGGTACCGCTCCGGCAGAAAGTAAACGCCGTTTCCATGCACTGCTCTGGTTCGCCAGAAGCGGCTTAGTCATGACCTAGAAGCTGTATGCCGGCTCCCTCGGCCAGTACAGCGAGATGAGCGCTGCAACCCCAGAGTTGTCTGCGACTGGACCTAACGGTCAGGGGTCCCTTTACCTTTTTATCTTACCAGGTGCACCAATATATGAATTCTTTTCATTTAAAGCAAGTGTTTGACACAACAAAGAAGCAAAAGTTTATGACTTCTGCTTTTATACTCTCTGCTCAACAGATGGGGTTTGCTTCACTTACTATTTAAGCTAGACCTGCACAAGATGAAGCCTGTGAATTGTTTATAGTCTCTTTCCTGGCCACTTCACCCCTCAGCCCCCTGGATTTAAACTACTTTTAGGCTTGTGACCCTTTCCTTTCTCCTTGATGGAGTTAAGAAGTTACAGCCATTCCGTGGTTCAGAGGTTGTGGTCATTCCATGAAATACTTTCCTCTGAGGCATTGTTTTCATTCTCCCTTACTCGATTTGCCAGACATTTGAGTTGAGCGGACTATGGTTACCTGCAAAATAAGAAACATCCCAAACCACGAACCCTTCAAAGCATGGTCTGGTAGCAGTTGCTGATTAGCGGTAGCCATAGTTTGCTCTATTAACAGCTTCGAAATCAAGAGCTTCAAAGTGCTTATCTTTAGGTGGCTCATCCCCCAGTGTTTAACTCCTGTAGCTTGTGAAAACGTCATTCAGGTTAATGCCATATGAACACTTTCCCATGTGTCTTGCTAACATAGATTATTGACATGCTTCTTGATTGCACCTTATAGAATAGTTCTATGAGAATGTTCTATGAAGTTTTATTATGTTGTGATTTTATTATTTTTAACTCCCTTTTTAATTTCATGTGAATTCTTGACTTTTATGTGTAATTTTGGCATCCTAGAATCTTTGCTGAGAGGCAGGATATAACTAAAATAAATATAGGTTGAGAGTGACAATGTGACCTTAGACTCCATGTATTATTTATACACCAGATGATCAATTACATATCGGTTGTCAAATATCTAAACTGTCTTTAGGAATTAAAATTGTTTGATACTGATTAGCTGTGTCACTAATAACTGTTGTTTTTCTTTTGTAGAACCAAAGTTACAGATGTCACTGCAGCATCAGGGGCAGCACAGAGTAATGAATACTGAGCAAAATGGCATAAAAGTATATAGTCAGCAAAGGCATGTTCCTCGAAATGACACCAGGCAGCCAAGGAACGAGAAGCCACCTCGTTTTCAGCGAGACAGTCAAAATTTGAGGCACGCCATGGAGGGGAGTGTATCAATGAGAACCAGAGCTTACGAAAGACAAAATTCTTTGGGCCCTGAACAATGGATTGAAGAGAGAAATAGGTGTGATAGACTTTATGCTCGAAAAGATACTGCCTATCCCACAGCTGTTCACCCTGGTGACTTTCATTTTAAGCGGGACATCCCAGTGCAAAGCAGACAAGGAAAAGTTGCATCACCCATGGAAATGAAAGAGAATTCTGCTGCTCAAGATGCATCTGACAACAATAATCAGAAACAGGGAAGTAGGGAAAACCAGATACACCATCCTGACAATTTCTATGATAGGAAAACACTAATGCTAACAAATGAAACTTTAACTGGCTTAAAAAATGAGCAGCACTTTGGTATGAACATAGATTATCAAAACCCTGTTAGAACTGATCGTTTTAGTTCTGTACCAAATGGCGATGTGGAGCATTTTCAGAAAGGAAGGAGAGTTGGACCTATTAAACTGCCTGCGCCCAACATGGCCCCAGCATTTGATGTAAAAATGTACTATGATACTGGGCCCAAAAAGAGATCTGGACCCATCAAACCAGAAAAAATGGTGGAACCATCTACTTCAAGAGAATATGGGAAAAGCTGGCAACCAGGGGATGAATGTTTCGCCCTTTACTGGGAAGATAACAAGGTATGCCCTACTCAAGTCAAATTCTATTGCTTCTGTTTTAAGTGCAAGAGGCGTCTTTGTACTATCAAACTCTGGCTATTGTTTTGGGGAAAGGGACGTTGATAAAATATCCCTGTTTATTGTGTATTTTGTGTTTTTTATATTGTGGTTTTGTGTTGTGAACCCTGAGATGTATGGGTATAGGGCTGTATACAAATTTAATAAACGATAATAAATAAGAAAAGTAAATAGTTTGCTGCCTGGGTTTGTAAAGTTTTTCTATCCTGGCTTCCTGTCCTTCGTGGCACTCCGTTGGGTTGTGTGGAACTAATAATTTTTTTGTCATATCTGTAGTAATGGGTGTTCATAGGATATTTCCTTAAAAGCAGTAGGCTTGAAATAATCCTGGGTAATAGGTGTGACACAGAAAGTGGGACTCTTTAAGAGTGAGTTTTCTCTGAATAAGTGATCATAAAGACACAGATGTGCAGCCTTGTTTTTCCCTCTGTACAAAGTGTATAAAATGTAAGGCACTTGAGCAATTTAAGGATATTTTAATTTTTAAACAATAGATTATATCTGCATATTTAGTAAAACCTTTAAAATTGAACTGCAGATGCCTTTTTAAGAATCAAGGATATGGAAGAATATTTACAACTGATATAATCAACCATTCATTTTTAGGGTGATTTGTCATCTTTTAATTTTTAATTATTATTCTCTAGTATGTAATGCAGTTTGCCAACTCACACCTCACTGATTAAATTGTCCCGTCATTTAATCAGCTAAAGTATTTGTTGATTAAATTGCAGATTTAAATCTTTCACTAGGAATGTTTTAAAAGAAAATGGATAAAGTTACTATTAGCTGTTTCTCATACATTTTTCCTAATCCTATTACAGATTGGTTTTTATTACATGGTTTGTGAATATATTGTTGCTTTTGCAACTAAAATATGTGAACTTCTGTTTTAAATGTCTTTTCCAGTTTTATCGAGCAGAAATTGAAGCTCTTCATTCCTCTGGGACAACTGCAGTTGTTAAGTTCTGTGATTATGGAAACTATGAAGAGGTGTTACTAAGCAACATCAGACCCATTCAAGCTGACACCTGGGTACGTGATAATAAATTGTATACAAAGAGATAAAGTGCATAGTTCATACGAACAATGAAGCCATAAACAGATGACTGGTAATCGTGCAGAGAGTTTGAAGTAAAAGCCTGAAGAAGAGAATTCTAGAACTGGTTTAAGACCTTCTTTATTACATATCCATCCATAACAATGCCTTAAAGAATCTGCATGTGGTCTTACACTCATGTAATAAAATGTAAATTGTTCGGGCAATATTCTCGAGTCACTAGCAAAATAATATTTATATGAAAAATTAACAGGATGCTTTTTAAATTTGCTCTGTCAAATTAAGGGTTCTGACTGACAGCTTCCATATGGTTCTGTTTTAGTTTAGGAGATGATGAATTCATAAGTCTTAAATTCCAAAGGGTTTTTTAATCTATCTGTATGTACAGGTAAAATTAGAGCTGCTTCCACCATTGTTTTAATTGTGCTCATTATTTTGACAAATGCTACTTAAGTATATTAGATAGGTACAATAACCATAAAGACCTAAAGTGCTTCATAAAATATGCCATTCTAAAAGGTCTTATACAACATGTTCATGGAAAGCTCTATTTAGGTAAAACTAGAGTTTAAAAAACCTTTTTGTTTAGTGCACGTTTATTCAAGAACAATTGGGTTGTATCCAGTGAAGCCCAAACTGCCTCCCCCTCAATTAATTCTCAATTTCCCATTCACACTGCTCCCCACTCCCCATCCTAGAGAAGCATCCTTGCATGAGTACAGCATTGGTTACCACCCACTGCTTTGAACTCCATTTTACTAAGACTGTATAATTGGCTATGATGACACTTTATAACTATCCTGTTAATGGTACACAGAAGAGTGAACGCTTGAATTGGCTTTTACATTTTCAGTCTTTTCTGTGCTCTCTTTCTGAGTTTTTTTTGACAACCCAGTAGAAAAATTAAAAATCCATTATGGTTTTTTATAAATTTTATGACTTAACATAGCAGTTCAAGTAGTAATTACCAGAACTCGTGCTACATTTCTTCATGCTGCTGATAATTCCTCACATTTTATTCTCTTTCATATAGCTGCAAACATATTATGTAAAGTGGTGGACCTTGTTTTTCTTTCCATACAAGCTTCTGCATTCTCTTAGTACTAGTTTCTTCTAGCAAAGAGGTTTGTTCTGTAATTCAGGATGGGGACAGTCAACTGATGTCTAGAGTCTCCTGCTCTTTTCCGTCCTATCAGATTAGCTCTCAGATTCTCTGGCATCCAGCCCAATCTGAAATGTACTGTCACAGTCCCTGTTGTGGGTCCCCATGCAGTTCTTCTTGCACGACTCCCAGATTTCCAGACGACATTGAAGTAGGTTTAGAAGCCATCAGTTCTGTCACACATCTCTGCAGGATCTCGAGATAGGACCCAGGAGCATTATGCATCTCATGCTTTCTAGCATCTTGGTCCTGTGCAACATTCAGAGCCTCAGTTGGAGGCAGCAAAGAATGCTGCAGGCCATATTGTGGCAGCCACTGCAAAACCCAACTTTTGTCATACCTGTTTCCTGGCCTAGAGACCCAGTACACTCATCATTCAGAATCTGTTTAGTTTTCAGATGTCCTGTGGATATCCAGCAAAGAATTTGAGTCATTTCAGGATGAAATAAGAGAACCCACCCAAAGCCCTCATTTGTATTGATGCATTGCTAAAGATGAGTTATGCTAGTTCAGTGTTCGTCTGATTATGGGCTTGGTCAGCCTGTTGCCTGATCTGAGGGACATCACTGTGCTTTTGTTGCTTGTGGTGGCTGCAGTCATACCAGTTCCAGCCAGTGTGCTTCATTATGATACTATGGTCATGCACAGTCTATAGCATCAGGAGGAAAACTGGTAGGCAGGCCTGAAATAGTAGCAGCTGCTGCAAGTAGCAGGTGAAAATACAAGGACAGAGAAAAGAGAGAGGAAGAGGCTCAGTGAGTTGGAGGCAGTCTGTTGAAGGACAGGTGTGTGTGCCACACCCACCCACATCCCGTGGTGGCCTTTTCTAATTGCCTTGCCTCAAATTTTACATAATGAAGATACTCATAATACACACACTTAAATTGACAACAAAGCAACATAAATAATGCACCCTTAGGATTTGGTCGATTTGGAGAGTGCATGTAAATGATGCTCTGGTTGCAGAAGGCATCCAGCCTAATCTCCAAACAGTGGCCAGTAGGAGAGCTGTCCCTTGTTTTGTTTGGATCCTGCAGCTGGAGGTGTACTTAGAAATGGCATTTTTTTATTTTTGCTTCCTTACCATGGAACTGAGTAATTTCCATTTTGTTGAAAATAAACAAAAATGGATAGTCTTTTAAAGGTTCGATCCTGATATGGTTCTAACTCTTAAGCTTTTCACAATATCGTTTGAGTCCTGGCAGAAGAAAAATAGCATACAGTGATAAGGAATACAGGGAAGGAATGTTACTGTAATAAATGCATTTCAGTTATATTAAAAGTAAAAGAAAGGGCTATATGAATTCTGTATATTTCCTAAAGCAATAAATGTGAGATTTTGAATGAGTTCTTTTCAAGCAGACATACAGGTCTTTCAATAGAAAATGTAGATGAAGAAGCTTGCACTTTCCATCGCTCAAGTATTGTTTGAACGTTGAACTTGGCTATAGATATGTACCCTTATATATGCAATCCACTGTTGTGCTAAATGTAGCAGTGATCACAAAATAAAGGTATATGTTTGCAAAAAAGAGCCCAAAATTAAATGCCATCACAACAATAAACTTTTTCTTTTGCAACATTTAAAATAAATTTGAAAAGCATGCATTGTTCAGAGACTTCAGGCTAAATTAAGTCTGTTCTGTAGAAATGTAAAATAAACACAAGATAACTTAAACCTAAAGTGTTATGTTTTTCTCAGATTTCAGGAATACATTGGTTACAAATGATTATGCACTTGTCAGCATCTAATTTCATTATCAGTACTAGCTTTTCTTCTTACTCTCATACGTCCGTGTGCTTCTCAGTAATCTCTAGCATTTGGCTTTATTTCTGGAAGTAGAACTTAAGCATCTGGTTATAATATAGCTGTTTATGGTTGCTGTCTAAGAGTACTCTTAACCCCACAGTAGCCCAACAGAAATAATGAGGTACTTTCAAGTGACAGTGCTTCAATAATGGAGCACATCTTTTCAAACAAGTACCTCTTGCATCAGTCAGCAATTTTGAAACTTTTCATCTTCAGAGAACACTTCACTTCAACATGCCTGCCAAGGCGCTCTTGTGCATTGCAGAGGATTCTCAAGCATATTTTAGGTTGCACACAAACTTCACAGGAGGCGCTGGCTAGGCCTGATGAGCTCCGTGTGCCTTAGAACAAATACACCAAACATTTGGAAGTTAGTTATGTTCTGTCAGCCTTTTAGTCATTACAGAAATCTGAACATTAAGTAATACTACTGCATATCTGAAGTCTCTTTCCAAATTCACACACTTTAGTTTTAGCTTATTGGTAGTATGTTGGCAACCACCAGTAAAATAAGACAGTGAATTGGCAGGAATGCTCTAGGTAAGGGCACATATCCTTGTCCACATGAGCAAAGCTGTACTCTGTGTATATGAGGATAGGTGCTTCTGTGTCCATCCCACAGAGGTGACCAATCTGAGAGTGACTTCTCTTATCAGGGTATCTGGACCATCTGTGTTACACTAGAGAGGGGTAAGGAGAATTTTGCTACCCACAAGGTGAAGATTATGTGTGGTAAGATGATCATCTGTAAGGCTCCTATTTGTAATAGGAAGAAAGTGAAACATTAGAAAACAGTTCATATGCAGTTGCTGTGTGCTGGTTACCAGGAACACAGTGCCCAACCTTTGTGTTGTGTTTTGAATCGTACGCGCGCGCACACACACACACACACGTCAAAATCACTCTCCATGAACTCAAATTGGGTTAGCAACCTTATTATTGAATAAGTAGTGAGCTGTTATAGGGGCCTGTACTGCTGTTTACATGCTGCTCTTGAAGGTTCTTAACAAGGGCTACACGTCAGTTTAGAGGTGGGTGGGGAAAAGGCTTTTAGCATAAACAATAAAACTCTTTGATTTAAATGTACTTCCTGTATTAGCAGTGAAATGTGAATCTTGCCTTCATTTACAAGTAGTTTCCATAGTAGCACTGAAAAGTGACTTTGAAACAGTTCTAAAAACCGGTTTTCTGTTGATTTGACTGCAATGAAACTAGTGCCATGGGTGCAAACCATACAAAGTGACAGAAGGGTATATATGATTTTTGAAGAATAAAAACCTACTTCTACTTACTAGGCACGGTTGACATAAAAATGTGTGTTCGTTTGGGGTGCTGATCTGCTGGCTGGTCAACATACCACCTATATTTGATGAAAGTCAAATATTCCATGAAGTCAAAAATATTGGGTAAACAGTAGCCAGTCTCTCTTCTTGATCACGATGTCATCCAGTAGCCTTGGTGGGAGAGGGAGGCCCATTTCTCCCCAATGCTGCTGGAGACAGGATTCATTTTTCTCACACGTGCATGCATGCACACACTGTATATATTAGAAGCAGACTTCTTTACCTCAAAACTCCAGAAAACTGCATATTTCTTTCCAGTTAAGCCATTTGGTCTGGCTTCTTCTATCCATGTGCTGTAACTCACACAATTTGTGGAAAGGCTTCAGATAATTAAAATAGGATTATCTGTCTTTTCAGAAGTCTTAATAGCGATAATCACAAATGATAAGCAGCAGTTATTGGTGAAATCATCTGGTTTGATGAAGTCAGATGCACTACTGTGCCATTCAGGGATGACTTTATGGATTATGTGACATCAGTGCATTAGTTTTATATGGGCCAGTACTTGTGTTATGTCTTGTAAAGTGCTGCTTGTACATCTTAGCATTTATAACTTTGAAGTGAATAGCTGAATGGAAGCAGTAATCACTCTCACAGCCTTCTGAAAGAGATCAGTATGGCTGCAATCCATCTGTTGGTCTGCCACAGAGGTGGGGAACTAGATCTGGCCAGTGGGCTGAATCCATATAGACCCCATGGACCAAGTTTATCACAATGACATACAGTGACTTATTTTTGCTTGTGCAGATAATCATCAGATTATCATGGATGGCAGAGCTCTACACCCAGGGCTTTGTAACCCCTGATGATCATCTGATTGGCAGTGCAGCCATGTCTTTATCTGCCCCACACCTGATGTCTTATGTGATGCCAGATGCAGAGTTTATGGGCATGGTTTGGTCATGGCTTGGACCCAGTTAAGCCTCAGGCTGGAGATGCTCCACCCCATGGACCCCACCCCACTCCATAGACTGATCATGCACTTCTTTCATAGTGGAAGGAGTCCTTGGGACTCAGATACACCATTTTTTATGTGTATGCCTGAAAACTGTATAGTGTGGAGCCAAAACAATAACAACAACAACATTTGTGAGTGAAGATATATAGCTACACTTGTCAGAAATATGTGATTGGCTGTGGCTTTTTGTTTAATTTCCACTTGATGTAAATTCCTATGTGTGCTCTTAGGTGATGTGTTAAATGGCCTTCTGAACATATCTGGAGCAGAGATGCATTGAAACCACATCAGTGGTGGTAAAACAACAAAGTACTGTGTTATATTCAGCTAAGACATCCCATTAGTGCAAGGATGTTAGCCTGCACAATGGGACTTCGCTTCTTGTGTCTCTCCCATCTGCTGTAGAATGTTGGCAGAACCCTCAGAACAAACTGTGGAGGGAAGGGAAGACATTTTGGGACAGGAGAGGAAGTCCCATTCTGCAGGCAGAAGTTATTGTATTAGTGGGACAACATTATAAGATACAACCCTTTTTTTTTATTGCTGCATCTGAAATAGAGGCTTAGGGGAAGGCTGGAAGAGGACATGATGAGGACATGACATGACGATTATCAAAAATCAAGTGCAAACTATGGAACCAACAATCTGGATTTTTGCACTGAATAGTCTTTGAATTCTGCCAAACCGGTATTTTGTAAGCAGGCAGACTTTGGTAAATTATAGGAATAAGCAGGATTTCAGACACTTAGAAAAGTAAAATTTCCATCAACTTCAGTGTCACAGAGGAACGAAATGTTTCCTCTCCCATTTGGGTGGGCAGGTGGAGAGAATGAAAGATAATTTTTTGGGAGAAAGTAGAATATTTACTATGCTTTTTATCATTTCCTGGTGAGTTTCTATTTCTACGATTTGAGAGAGCTTCCAGGACCTACAGTTGGCAGTGAGGAACCTCAGCTGAATGCCCAAATTAGACCCACCAGGCCACGTTCAATAGCCACAGTTGCCTGCTACTCATCTGCTTACAATGCATCAGGAATGGAACAGCTAAAGTCATGGTGGCAAAGGAACAATCAGAAGCCTTAGGGTGGTTCTCAGTTGTTTTGTTGCAGCCCTAGCTGCAGTTTACATTTGGCATTGAATGCCACCCTGCTTCTTTAGAGTACAACCATAGCTGCCTTATAAAAGTTGATTGATAGTTGGACAGCCCCACCCACCTGTCAAATGTGGAGGGCTGCATTTTGATCCGGCCCATCCAATGGAAGTGGTTCCCCTAGCCTATGGAACTGTAAGGGCCTTTGTTGTTGGCATCAGTCTGTCTCAAGAGGCAATGAAGTGCGTCTGGGTTAGCAGCACTGAGGTGACATCCCTGGGGCACAAGCCTGGGCAGTGTGTAAGGAGGTCCTGGGCTGCCTAGACAGGACCCCGCCCCCTTCAGCCTCACTGGTGTGGCCTAAAGGAAAGTAGAGCAATGTGTTTGGCACCAGCTTGGCAGACTGTAAGTCTAGAAATTAAGCTGCAGTTGACGACAGCTGAGCCACATCTATTTTAAAAATCACAATAGATGGGGAGAGAACTGGGTCTGAAGGTGAGCTTAAGGTGTTCTGCAAACAGCTCCACAGACCTAATCCCATTCTGTCTAGAGACTTAGCACAGGGATGTTACCATTGGGGGATGGGACAGCACTGTAAGGTTTTGTTGGTGCTCATTTGCCACCTCTAAACTTAGGGTGATAAAGAGAGAAACAGTTTTCTTTAGCTTTGCACATGAAGTGATACTGTTAGGAAAATACCTGAAAATTAAAAATTAGTAATTAAAAGGATTTCCAGTATTGGAGATGGAGCAAGAAGCAGCTGCACTGAAGGTAGTTAGGCATATTTCAGTTTTGCCAGTTAAAATATAGTAAAAATAGAGTTGAAATAAAAGGCCTTAATACCATCTTGGCTTAGGAACAGGCTTCCCTTCATGCCATCAACATTACCCAGAAACAGAAGAAATGAAACCTGTTAACTGGAGGCAACTGTGATCTAGCAGCATACACCATAAGCACTTTTTTCTACAGAGGGTTGAAATTACTTTGGAAAAGTCTGTTCCCTGGCCTCCACTGATCACATTATTAAGGACCATTAGTACATCTAGACACTTGAGTTAGCTTGATGATACTGAAGTACTCAGCAGTGTATCATCATTATACAATTCCATAGGAACTAGAAAAAGTTAGCCACAAGAAACTCAGGTCATTTTTAAAACTAAAAGTACAACCCTCAGGTTTCTCTCTCAGAGTATTTCTGAAAGATCAATAGCTTCTGATTCTGGAATTCCATTTTTATCTTCATGAACCTAACGAAAGTGAATATTTACTGAGGCTGAAAAAAGCTTTTTGTTATGCATGTTAGCTTCTTCTTTTTTCTTTAAAAAATGGTATGCATATTTTGAAACAGCTGTTTGTTTTGCGTGTCAATAGGAATATGAAGGTTGACAGGATTTGAATTTTACACCTCTAGAGTAAATGGGATAGATTGCCTTATAGATTGTCTTAAATGGTCACTAGAAAACATTTTGAGGGCATAATCAGCAATTAATAGCAGTATATTTAAAAACTTTGCTTGCTTTAAAAATTAGAAAATATTTCATCACATATTTTTTCAATGTTTACCCAGATTTAACAACCACACACTCTTAATGCACAAAACACACATGCAGGTACATGTGCATGAACACATCTTCTATTTATTTTTCTGGGCCTTCTCTACGAGGCAGCAGTTAGGGGATGAGAGATGTAGCAGTGCAGCATATAAATAAAGGAATTTGAACAAAATATCTCATTATTTTCAGTATTTGTGCTTCACTTCATCCCACAACACTCCCAGTACAAAGGCATATTATCCAATGTTATATAGGCTAGCTGTTTGGACCTAACACATTGATTCAACATTGATTCAAAAAGGGTTCATTTTTTCAGGTGGAAGGTATTCCATTCTGAAAGCTATTTAATTTTGGAGTCTGTTATGAGCATAGACTCCCAATCATGTCAAATAACACTTGGTATAGGCATAAGCTGTGAACAGCCTGAAGTCAGAATTAGTCTAGTACGCAAAACAAGATGGTTTATTAGATTGAATTCCTTCAAGTATAAATTACAAGTCCTTTCTAGCTTTAATTCAGTTCTGTTTGCTTTTCAGAGAGATCTAAAAAATTCAGTAGCTTTATCCTTTTGAAAGCATACTTGTTTTAATCTTTAAGACATTGGGAGAAGAGTTTATTGAGTTTTGAGATGGAGCCTTTTCTAACTTGTTGACTACATCATAACTGAACCACATTTGGATGTCAGGCTGAACTGTGTTTTAGTATGTGGAGAATAGTCCTAGACTCATCCAGTGTTTGCACACTTCTCCTATCATCCCATAAGTTCAAAAGGAGGAATTCTGAAGCTTCTCCTTTTTCTTTAGGATATCACAGTTTCTTGTGTCACTTGGAGCTAAAAAATAAGCCAGTTTCAATTACAGTTCCTTGTATGGAAGACATGGGAGGCTGCACTTAACAAAAACCAAAAGCAGGAGCTTTCAAACAAATCTCAGCCTTGTAGGAAGGAGAAGGGAAGGCGAGAGGAGCATGTCAACTTAGGAGGAGGCTAAGCCCTTTCACAGTGCACTAAACTCTGGTTTAGCATGACATTCAAATACAGCCAGTATCTTGGCGACTTGATATTATTCAGGTCAAAAGACCTGTTGTGGAGAAAAATATTGTTCCTTGTGAGGGACATAGGAATAGCCAGTGAAAACCATGTTGCCGGTGCAAGTGTGTGAGAGGATTATGAGGCAGCATTCATATTTGTGCTGAAATGTGATAATTTATTGATATTATGGGTATGTGGACAGCAGTACATTACTTTTGCAAAAACAAAACTTAAACCCCTAAATGTTTTGTCAAAGTGAACAAATTGTTTTGGAAAAGGACAGCACTTATGAACTGTGCCAGAGGAACAATAGTTGGATTTCTAACCAATCACTTGCAAACAATTGTTATCCTTTCTTCACAATGAAAGCCTTGATATTTCATATTCTCATTCTGACTGCTAGAATGATTTAAATATGAAAGCATCATGTGTCAGAGCCATTAGAATAATTGAAATGTTAATGGACATGACCTCCAACCCCTGCCAGAAGAAAGCGTTAGGCTCCAAACCTATCTTTGGAAAACAGGTTTTCAAATAAGTCTACATTAGTTTGCTCTAGAGAGCATATGGATAGTGAGCAAAGACCAAAACCGCACCAGAAAGAAAAACAACTGACAAGTGGTGAAAAATTGGAAATATTCATTGCAAACATGATGAAAAATAAGCACTAAATTAAATAGATATGAATGCAATACAATAGATGAAACAATTTCAGTGGGGCTACTACAAACATTAAATAGGGGGAAAATATAGCTGGTTGCATTAACTGCTTAAGATTAAGATGACATGTAGGAGATAGATGTAAAGACTTTGTGGAACAATGAGTAAATAAATTATTGGAAATTGAGAAAATGTTAATCAAAACATCCTTATTTACCAGACTTTCTTGGGTGAGATCTACTGTTTTCCATTAGAAGATTCCTGAGCAAATGTAGTCCACAAGGATCAGGAAGAATAAAAAAGGAAACAGAAAAAAAGGAAAAAACTGAAGAAAACTATCATCTTTGAGACCTGACCTGGAAGGAGTACAAGTCTCCACTTAGCGAACAAAGCAGTGTGCCCAATAAAAGCATAGATTGATTCTTCATTTCTCCAAAACACCAAACCACTGTTCCTGCCTTCATAGAAGGTGGGTTTGGAGAGGAAAATGTCACTGGAGGAAAATCCCATGTGAACTAGAAGTTGTAAGATAAAGGTCGAGAAAGAGAAGAAGGCCCTTTCCCTAAAATAAAAAAAAATCATTTTAAATCTGGTTCTCATTGGTTACATCCTCAAATAATTTTATTCATTAAAAATTAATCCTCCATCAATTTGTGACTTACACCAAGATTCTGAGTCGTCTTTGTTCCTCCTCTTTTAATTACCCAAAGAAAGGCTTCGATTTTTAAACAAGAAAAGAATGTTGTTTTAAAAAGGAAAAACAATCTGCTAATGTAACATACATACTTTGACATCAAACAATGTCATGGAAACGTGGAAAACCCAATCTTACAGCACTAAAACGACAAAGGAAGAGCAGGAAGAGCAGATATTTTTAATCTAAAATGCCTCATTGCAGCAGGAAACAGGGCATCTCTTCCTTCATTTACGTTCTCTTCTACAGTTTATTTTTTTCTGTCCATTTATGTTATTTTATTTTGGTCCATTCTGCACTGATTGACACCTTCGCTGCCCTCCAGCAGAGCCTGTGATGCAATGGGTGGCCTTTTGGCCGTGTTTGCTTTTGGTAGCATTCCACCCTCCACTGATGGGCATGAATGTCTTGTTGAGGGACAAAGAGTGGACATGTACCCAGCCATTGCCAGCATTTCCACCAGGCACACCAAAACCACTCATGCCGTCTACCATGTGACACTGTGAGAGCAAGCCTCCTTGGTGCTTGACACTGATGCCAAGATTTCCAACCACCACAACCTTTGGCATTTCTCTACTTTGGTTCCATTCATTTTGTTGTTGACAGCAAACTGTTTTTTCAGACTGAGAGGTCACGAGTTTCCTTTGACATGCCTACAACACCACACCTTAGGGACTTGACCCATTCTCAAATTTGAGCATGGCAGTTACTACTTCAGTACTGATGATGGGTGTGGAAAATACCACACATTTGGTTCCTCAACATCAAATGGGGTCATGCCCTGGTTCATCAGCTGTAGAAATCCAAAGCTAAGCAATCTTTCTGTTCTTGTGCTTCAGAACCTAAGAAAGAAGATAAAGGGATATGTTTGCATCTCAGGAACTTTTCTATCTAAGACTATGCAAGAAACCCAAATTTCATAGGCTAAGTCTGATCTGCCCTTGTTTGGTCCCCAGTCCTATACATGTTGCATTAAAAGGACTCAGTTGAAGTCTAGGTCATCAGGTTGATGTATGAAAGAGGGATCAAGGATTATATAACCCCCAGACAGAACGATACTATCTTGTCATTCTGGCTCTCTTGTATCTGAGACTGGTGTTTGCTCTCTTTTTGGCATAGTTGTATACCACATTTTGCTTGTAGCTTTCTGGGATCAAAGAAGTTGTCTTCTAGATCTTGGACATCCAGAGACTATTTACACTCACTATAATACTTGAGAAAGTATCTGTGGGATCCCATTGTCAAAAAGTCCCATTGGTATCAGTACTCTTGCTCCCTGCCATACCATTAACACTGCAGCTCATCAGGGGATTTTTGTAGATGCATCCAAGGCATGAGCCATTTTTGTCAGGGACGGGGACACTTAGCACCATAATATCATTACAGGAGCAGATATCCTTTGGGCCACAGGGAGTTAATATAAATCTTTCAATATGAGATCTGTTGTCTGACAAATCTATGCCTCCAAACATATGGTGGATTGTAGGCCATGGCAGGTGCTGTTGCCCTCTGCTTGCATACTTTGCTAAACTACGTGCGGCATAACCAGGATGCCTGATCCCACACTGAAGGCCTGCCTTTCAGTGGGAAGGGACTCATCAGTTCTAAAACTAATGCCATTCTGTACCGAAGCTCCATACCTAGGCCCACAGTGTTCCATATGCCCTTGTCATGGAGGTTTCTCCAGATGTCCTGTATCTCAACCAACAGAGGCACAATTATCCTGTTAGTCATCTTCACTTTGATCCAAGAGGTCGTTCCCATCTGTGAAGTTCAGTTATCTAACCATCCCAGGGCAGCAGATATCCCAAGCATCTGTTTTGACTTGTGACATGTCATAGTTGGGAGCTATACCCACCAGCATTTGGGACCAGACTCTGGCACTTCTGCTTGGTGTGGCATACTGTCACCATGGTTCACATGCAATATGCAGTTGACTTTTTCTTGCTTCCTGGAGATGACATTTCCTGTTCAAAACCTTTGTCTCCTCTTAAGAGAGATGGATCAGAACCCTCCTCTGAAAGGAGACAATGGAATCGTTATCTGATGCCTTGAGACTTCAGGGCTTCTGCTCACTATCCTGAGAAAGGTCGATGCCTCTAGACAATTGTAGACCTTCTTGACATAATTCCTTCATGAGACCAAGGAAATTCAGGGTTGCCAGCATCCTTCCATTCCTTTATGTTGGGAATTTGTACCCATAGACTTGAAGATATGTACTTCCACATAGCGATCTGACACAAACATCACATCCTGCACTTTGCTCAGGGAGACCATTGCTTCCAACTCCTCCCATTTCTACTGGCCATGGCCGCCAGAGTATTCATAGAATGTGTGACTTCTTCCCACATGCTATTTGGATGGTCATGCACATCTGGCCTCTAGCATACCTCAAAACCTTATTGTATTGGCTACCAGTGTGGTTGCTGGACCTGCTCACACAGCCAGCTGCCAAAGTGCCTAGGATCAATGCCTTCAACTGTGTCACCTCTTCATCTGTTTGAAGAGGCACCTTCTTTAGCATTGGCTCCTAGATATGTTCCAGCAGGGAGTGGGCTCCCATGCCAAATGTCTTCTTCCACCTTTGGGAGTTCAGTGCTCCTTGTGGTGAATGCAGATGATCGACTTGTACTGCTCTTTCACCTCTCAGTCCTTGACTGCTGTAGTTGCCACAAACACTCACTTTTGTGTGGGGTGGGGGCACATTGTGGGTCTTATGGTCAAGGCTGTGTGTTCCTGAGTAGAGCCAAGGCTTCTCATACATTCCCCTGAACTGCTGGCCATCACCAGAGTCTTCAGGTTCTCCTTTTGGAGCCATACCATCCAAGTGGCCTCTGACAGTGTTCTACATAAACAAGCAAACTGGCACTGGTTCAAGGATTCTCCTGCCCTTACACTGGAGTTGTGGAACTGGTGTGTACCTAATTCCTGTGGTGATTTATATTGCTGTGAAAGAAACTGACCCAGCAGACCACCTGAACCATACTTCATTACTCTGGCAGGTGGACCCCTGTGCTTTCCACTACCTATTCCTCTATTAGAGGATGCTGCAGGTAGAGGTTTTTGTCACCTTCACCAACAGGTAGTGCAATGATAGTTCTGCAGCCAGAAGGGCATGTACAGGAGACGTCTGGTGGTGCTTTCCTCTTGAATAACTAGTGATGGGTCAACAAATTATCACTGGCCTTAAGAACCACTTTCTACTAGTCAGCTGTAACATATAGCTACATCATGATAGTGCGACAATATTCATGCAATTACCAGCACAGATATTACCTGACAGAGTTATATAACTCAGTTTGTGATTTAGGGGTAGGTAACCTTTTTTCTGTCTTGGTGCAAGGGACCACACTCAAGTGGTAGTCTTGGCCAAGACAAAGGTAGGTGCGGCTGTTCAGCTGTTCCCAATCACCAGGGCAGCAATGAGACAGAATGAGATCTCCACGGCCTCCCAGTTTCCCCCTCCCCACAATAGAAGAGGCTGCTGGTCCTTTGAGAACCACAGCTTCATGGTGTTCCAGGAACCTTGAGGTAGTAGTTCCCCGTAGCTCCCAGCATATCCCGCTTCCCTCACTTTTTGTGACAGAAATGGCAAGGGATGCAGAATCACCATTGGGAAAAATCACTTGAAGGTGCTCTGGATACCTTCCCTTGTCCTTTGCCTTTCCCAAGTAGTTTCAAGCAGTATCCTAAGAGAGCAGTGGTCCAAAACATCCTGTTTGGACCTGTTGAGGAGGCTGGTTCTGGCCCATTGGCTGCTGGCTCCCTGGGGATGATTTCTGACTAAACAGCAAGAATCTTAATGTGATTGTGTTGCCAGTTACATAGATTGATGAGTATATGAATCATTCATGTGATTTATTTGACAGCTGGTATTAATTCCACAGTTTTTGACACCCCCACCCTTTCAGCTATTTAGGATTTTTATTCCATTAAACTAAAAAGAATTATGACACAACTGCAGTTGTTTCTATACTTAACTTGGGGCTAAGCTCCTTTGAGCTCTGTGCTGCTTACTTCTGAACATGTAGGTTAACTAGCAAAACATAGGTAAAGGTAAAGGGACCCCTGACCATTAGGTCCAGTCGTGAACGACTCTGGGGTTGCAGCGTTCATCTCGCTTTATTGGCCGAGGGAACCAACGTACAGCTTCCAGGTCATGTGGCTAGCATGACTAAGCCGCTTCTGGTGAACCAGAGCAGCACATGGAAACACCGTTTACCTTCCTGCCAGAGCAGTACCTATTTATCTACTTGCACTTTTGACGTGCTTTTGAACTGCTAGGTTGGCAGGAGCAGGGACCGAACAACAGGAGCTCACCCTGTCATGGGGATTCGAACTGCCGACCTTCTGATCAGCAAGTCCTAGGTTCTGTGGTTTAACCCACAGCGCCACCCGTGTCCCTCTTAGCAAAACATATTGAGCTTTAAAAAGCCTAGTGAAATGCAACCTTTAGTTTTAAATTAGAAATGGAAACAATCTGACAAAGAATTGTAAGCATTTACCCTGTTAGCCTGAACTTTCCCGGTTAGAAGAAATCCTTCTCAGTTCTCTGAGAGGCTGCAAAGCTTGCAGACCAAAAAAGGATCAAGCTCCACCTATTCACTCCCCAAGTTTGTTTTTAATCAGAGTTATCTGCATTCTCCATTCAATTCGTGCTGGTAAAACAACTGAACAAGTGATCTCCTACAGAAAGACTGTCTGTGCTTCCTCAAAGTCTACACCTTTTGAATTTGAGCTAATCTGCCACGAACAAGCCAGTTGCGGGAGGGCATGGCCATAATGACCCAGGCAATTATGGCCCTCTTCTTAGAACAGCCTATTCCAGTATGAGCTTCCTCTTTTCATCTGCAATGAGAGCCCCAAGAATGTAGCTGTGAACTGGCATAGTACTTTGCTGGTCAGTGTGGTAAGAAACTTCTCACTCGCTAGATGGACATGGTATGTGCCACAAAATGGTCTAGCTGCCACTGTGCCAGAAACCTATCTGCTTCACTGGACAATGTAGCTTTGGGAAAAGGTTTGGGGCACATCAGCAGCTCTTCAGAGTCTTAGGCAAGATACAAGAGACATGCCCCAGTCATTCCGATGTGAGGAAACCAAGTTTTTCTGCTCAAGCTAATGTCTGATCTGATTTACAAAGGCAGGCTGAAATCTATGTCCTAAGCTCATTCTTAACCATTGTCTTAGCAAAGCATTCACATGGCTTAATAGCAACTGTGGAGAATACACTTTTGCTGCTGATGGTCTTTGGTGGATGCCGAGAGGGCATTTGACAAGTTCACTTGGGGCTACTTTATTTGAAGCACATACGGTCATAAACAGCTTCAATAACAGTACTATGTTTGGTCAGAAATGAGGTATGACTGCAGACCAGCTCCACTGCCAACCCCCACTTGATTTAGCATGGTCCCAAAGTCTCTTGTTAACCTTATCTGAGAGTGTAGCACGTGCAATTCCCTTTCAAATATCTGAAGCGAGGTGTAGGGCAACACCTATGCCAGGGCTGGGGAACCTCTGGGTTGTGGGCCTAATTAGGTCTGCTAACCAGTTCCATGAAACTACACATACCTACCCAACACCTCCCATCATATGTGATGTCAGATGTGGTAGGGACATTGCTGTTAGCTCACAGTCGTGAGCCATATCGTGTGCACCTGAGGGTTTATTGGCAATGCAGGCTTGCTCTCACCCTTGTAGTGAGAGCAAAGGCACCAGCATCAGCTTCCTTAGAGAGTTCCCCATAGGGAATTCATAACACAGCTATGCCTTGCCAAACCAGGACTTGAGCTTCAAGCCTTGCTTGGCTTTTCCTTTGTATCCCAGTTTGCGCTGCTGCAGAGGAATGCCAGGGTGCTCTCCCACAGGCCAAATGCAGTTCCACACCCCTGGCCCAGTCATAACCAAAAGGTATGAGCCACCTGGAAAAAGTGTAGACTAAAACATACACATGTGCTTTAAGCACAGCAAGAAAAGGATAGAGCTGCATTTTAACCTGCATTTAGAATAATGGGAACTCTTATTCTAGTAACTATGAGCTAGCTTTTTAGGTCACTTACTAATTTCCTCCTCTTTTCTTTGCTTTTAATCTTTCTGAGAGGAGGTTGTACTATAATTTAAAATAAGAGGCGGGGAAGCAGATGGGAGGCCAAAAATTCAAGTTTAAATTTAAATTCATGCTCAGTGGTGATAGCTATTGCAGTTGTTATATGTAACATCTGTTGAAAGAGCTGCTGACACTTTAAAAGGGTATCAGAAGTTTAAAGGTGAGAAATCTTCTACTTAATATGTTTTGGTTTTTTCCTTTACACTAGGAGAACTGAACTGGCTTTGAAATAAAAATAGGGCCAGGTGTTCCTATTTCCCCCCATGCTGTTCAATCCTTGTTCCATTTATCCCTGCTAGTTCTTTCTATAAATGATGTGAACAAGAGGTGTCTCTAATGTCATAGCAAAACATGTGAGTTTGTACAAAAAAGTACTGATAGAAATGTCTACTGCTCCTCTTTCCCCTTACAATCTTAACCTCCACCTAGTGTAGCTGGAGTGAGAAATTTGCACAGATTGTGAAAAAGAAACACAAACGGTATTCTGGACCAGACTTCAATTGACTTGTGATACTTCAATCTAATATAGTCTATGTTACAGGTGGGGAAACAAGATCCAACCAGGAGACCACATCCTGAGCTCCACCAACTCCCATCCCCATTTTGTGTCAAAGTGTCCTGAGGTCACTATGACCTTTAGCTGATTGGCACTTACAGCAAGGCCTGCTTTGTGCAGTCAGGAACTCCGTGCAGCTGATCCCAGCAGGCTTGACAAGGAGGCTGTGCTGTCAGCACCATATCTTTGTCTCCCTGCTGGAACTGGCTGCAGCAGGGAGTTGACAGCTAGGAAGTCTGTAGAGCAGCTAATCCCTGCAGAATTTATCTTCTTTGGGAACCCACATGCTTGCATGGTCTCGCTAAGGCAAGGCTTAGTGTGTCTTGCAAGCCAGTGTTTTACACTTGCAGTGAGCAGTAAGCACCCAAGTGTTCAATGGAATTTCCTCCAGAAACTACATAGGACTGCAGTCATTCTGAGCCTCATAAATAGGGTATTATGCTATGTACTCTTGTGTGTTCTTATCTCTATCTATCTATCTATCTATCTATCTATCTATCTGTCTGTCTATCTGTCTATCTAATCTATCTATCTATCATCTATCATCTATCATCTATCAATCTGTCTATCTATCTATCTATCTATCTATCTATCTATCTATCATCTATCTATCTATCATCTATCATCTATCCAAAAAATCTAAAAAAATGTTTAGGGGTACTCTCATTTTCCTACTCATATTGAAATACTGCCCCTCAATGAGGCCAGACTTAGATTCACAAAATGTTTAGGGTTATGCGACCTCTGTGACCCCCCAAAAGCACTGTATCTATCTATCATCTACATTCTACAGTATCTCTGTATCTATCATCTATCTATGAAGGCATCAACAGAACAGCTTGCATTTTGGGATTCTTTTTGGGGCATGACTATGGGGATTGTCATGGTGAGCTTCCAATTCAGTAAGGAGCAACAATTTACGGCCAAAAAACTATAATTAGTATTAGTTTTTTAAGTGCTTGCTGTTGAATGGCCTTCTGTCACATATGATTTCGTTGAGATTCCTGCTTTTCAGGGGGTTGGACTAGATGACCCTCAGGTCCCTTTCAACTTTACAATTCTATGATTCTATGATTTTGGTTATGTGTGTTCCACCTTTCCTCCAAAGATCTCAAAGCAACATACAGCATATGGTTGCCCCCTGTCCGCACTCCATTTATTTCACAACTCTGTGAGGTAGGCTAGAGTAAGAATGTGTGACTGATCTGAGCTCACAGAAGGAGTTTCAGTGCTAGGTCTCCCCGGTTCCAATGTGTCATTAACTTGTGCACCGTGCTAGCTAATCACTCTGAGCCAACCTCAAAGTAGTGTGGGACATACATATAACTATAGTTTTCAGAGCTTGTTTATACCCTACTGAATTCTCTATTTATTCATTACGGACATTATATCACAGATAGGGTTCCTACAGAAAGAGTAGTAACATTTTTCTGTTTCACGTTTTCATTTCATCTTTGATGCTTCTGTGTTGGATCTCACACCTTAAGTACTTGTCACTCCAATGCCATGTTTTTAATCATTAAAAGTCCCACTAGTCACTTTTCTGGCCCTTTTTTGCAGATTAGTTTGTGTAGACTTTTGGGGGGAAAGATGTTCTATCTATACGATTCCTTGCTACACATACAGCCTCTCCCTGCTCTTTCCAGTAACCAGATTTCACTTCTCAGGCTTCTGTCCTTAAGAAAACATGAGTGTGATCTGGCCCAGCCATTCTTGTAAGGGCCATTTTAGCTAAAGATCTTTTTGCCTAGAAAGGGAACTTCTTTCTGTATAATTCTGTCAGTGTACACTTTTAAATAATGTTGTTTACCTGCAGGAAGAGGAAGAATTGGCTTATGAACAAACTTTAGAATTCCGAAGAGGTGGTGATGGACAGCCCCGGCGGTCAACACGGCCTACTCAACAGTTTTATCAACCTCCAAGAGCTAGGAACTGATAATGGGTAAATACTGATGATGGTCATGCAGAGTGAGGGGGTGGTGGGGGTAGTGCACAAAACCTTTTAATGTTTGGTTTTGCAAACATTTATCACTTCCTAGAATAAGAGAATAACTCACAGACGTTCTGTTGGAATTTATCTGATGCTGCGGGGCTGTCTAGAAATTTGCACTGATGGGGCTACTGTTTTGAGTCAGCTAAAAATTACTAGTCATGGAGATAATCTCTGAAAAGGAATGGGTATCTGAGGCAAATGTGGTGAACCTGGCTAAAGCATTTTGTTTGTTTGTTTGTTTCTATACCCGAAGGTCTCAGGGTGGTTCACATAAAATATCAAAGACATAAAATCAAAACAATACCAACAACCCAATAAAAACCCTCAAAAGAGCCAGCATTTTAAAAAAGGGTATAGGATGTAGATCAAGTCAGGCAAAGGCCTGGTTGAAAAGGAAGGTTTTTGCCTGGTGCCTAAAGGTGTACAGTGAAGGCGCAGGCAAAGCATGATCATGCCTGGATTCCTCTCTGTTCAGTAGATGCTGAAAACCACACCAAACCACAAAGCGGCTCAATATAAATGGTGAGATACTTGATTTGAGAAATACTTGCCAAAAGCATTACCCACCACTGGGTCTGTGGATAAAAAAATGTGACTAAAGCCAGTATGTGGCAACCATGGAATTGATTGGTTTAGGACTTTATATTAATTAACAGTATAAATCTATGCTAGTGTCAATTGGTTGCAGTTTATTTATTTATTATTTATTTAAAATATTTATATATCTCTGTATCATGAAAATATATCACAGCAGAAATTATAGGGAAACTAAAAGGAGGGAAACCCCAGGAGTGTGGGAACAGAATATTATAAGGTATTTTTTTAAAAATACTGTTTCCTAAATTAAAAGTATTATCTAATTCAATAATAGAGGGTGAGAGGAGCCCACCATTGTGGGAACAATCAATAATTATCTTAATTCCAAAACCAGGAAAAGATTTGAAAGACCCAGAATCGTATAGGCCAATTTCCCTAGTAAATCAAGATGCTAAAATATTGACAACAATAATGACAAAAAGGATGAACACTTTCATGTATAAATAAAAACCAATGTGGCTTTATAGCAGGAAGACAGGTGTCTAGTTTAATAGGACTGTGTAGAATGACCAGTGTTAAAAATGATTATAGAAAGTTTAGGATTTGGAGAACGATTTAAAGGATTAGATTTAGACTTGATTTAGGCATATGTCATGGTGAACGATAGTATAACAGAACAAATAACACAACCTGAGGTACAAGGCAAAGATGCCCCCTTTTCCCAATCTTATTTGTATTGGTCATTGAAACTCTGGCCAATGTAATTAGAGAAGATGGAAATATGAAAGGAATAAGCAATAAAGGAAAGGAGAAGATAAGCTTATTTGCAGATGACACCTTGCTAACAACTGAAAATCCATTGGAAAATATGCAGGTAATAGAAGCACATTTGGAATAAAAATTGAAGAAATAACAGGGTTGTGAATTAATTGGTCCAAATTAGAGATGATGATATTTAATTACGGTGAAGATGAAAAACATTTTCTTGAAGAAAAATAAAATAGATATAAAATTAAGAAATGTAATAAAGTATTTGGGAATAAATATAACAAGAAACTTAGAAAATTTCCCACTAACTCCAGTGGTGATGATAGAAGATTTCTCAGTAAATTTTTAAAAGGCAGGCTGTTCCACAGGATTGGGCCGATGGCCGATGGCTTGATTTCTTGTTGTTGTCAAACGAGTCTCACCAACTCAGGGAACGACCAAAGACGCAAAATGATCTCAGTGATAGAGCTGGAATATCAGGCGATCCCTGAGGTGTACAGGAACCTTGAGCCTGTCTTGGTGGCAGATGGAGCTGTGTGGACAATGGCGTCACATGTTCTCAGCCAGAAGCTCCCACCAATGGAGAAACACGCAGCCACAGCCCTCGCCCAAAGAGCACAGAATGGCAAGTGGTTTTTGAGGCTGGGGGAGGAAACGAGGGGTGAGAGGGAGCGGAAGTGTGGAATATCCACAAACAGGACATGGCTGGCTTGGAACTTGGACTTAACAGGAGCAATCCATATGGCAACATTTTCTTGTGGGTCCCCTTTGTATCTATTTATCTTCCAAGGTTATAAACTGCCCTTCTCTTTTTCTATATTTGATATTTAGTGTACAGAAATTACACTATTTGATGTGATTTCTTTCCTGACATGTTTCTTCTTCAGAGCTGTAGCCTCTTGGGCTGCTTAGAGACAGCTGTTGCCACCTTTACATGCCCGGCTTTACTGGGATGCCAAGTGTGGCAGCAGGGCAACATGGGCTTCTGTCAATATCAGAAGCACCTGGGATGCTCCTGAGCTGGGAAAACACAAACTACAAAATTGTGGATCCACTTCTCCGTTTTGGAGTTCATTGCTAACATGAATGTGGGTGGTGATTTTTGCATTCTTTGTTTATTAATTAAATTAGTATACTGCCCTATACCCCCAGGTCTCAGGGCAGTTCACAGGATAAAATCACGATATAAAAACACAGAATACATAATCAAAAGAAAAAAGAACAACCCCCCTCCCCCACAAAAGCACATTTTAAAAGGGCATTGAATGTTAGTCAACCAAAGGCCTGGTTAAAAAGGAATGTTTTTGCCTGGCGCCTAAGGGTGTATAATGAAGGCGCCAGGCGAACTTCCCTGGGGAGAGCATTCCACAGATGGGGAGCCACTGCAGAAAAGGTCCATTCTCGTGTTTCCACCCTCCAGACCTCGAGGAGGAGGCACACGGAGGAGGGCCTCGGAAGATGATCTCAGCGTCTGGGTAGGTTCATATGGAAAGAGGCGGACCTTGAGGTATTGGGGTCCTTAAGGCTTTATAGGTCAAAACCAGCACTTTGAATTGGGCCTGGAAACTAATTGGTAATCAGTGCAGGTGGACCAGGATCGGTGTAATACGCTCACACTGTCTTGCCCCAGTGAGCAACCTGGCTGCTGAAATTAATGAGGAACACTCATTAAGTTAATACCTAACCTACTACTGGGTTCTTTCTTTTCTCCTAAAAAGTGCTTCAAAATCCAACAACAGTGCGTCTTACCTCATAATGTCAAAGCAGCTTTACCTCAAAAAATAAAAGTTATCTGAGACAAAATTGCAGTTTTTTGAAGCCTGTTTTTATAGAACATCTGCTAATTTTTTTGATTAACAATGGGAGATGGAGTGCAAATGACAATGAGATCTCCATGTTACCTTTTTCCTCTCCTCCGCATTTCAGGTATTTGTTGTGGCAAAAGTTCTCAGTGTTCTCCTTGGTGCTCAAGACGTCTCACTTTGCCTCATGGATGGCACTTGATAAAGAAGGCTGGTACAAGCAGGGAGTACGTATAGGATGTATTCAACAGAGACATTTTTTTAAGTTCCATGAAGCTAAACTTTTTACATATGAGATAAAACCATTGTTAATATTGCCATCAATAAAAGCCACCATGATCTACCCTGTCCTTGCTTTGTGTCTTTTTTTTCCCTTGGCTGAGTGCAATCCTAATTCCTCGTATTTTAGCATCTGAAGAGGACATTATTTTCTGTGGTGGTACATTTATTAGGCAATCCTATGGCAAGATGAGCAGTTGTTTTTTTTAAATAAATTTTTATTGGAGTTTTACAAAAGAGAAAATTAAAGATTCACAGAATAAAAGAAAGACCACAGATAAAAATAGACATTACAAAAAAGAAAACACACAAAATACACAAAAAACAGCTAATTAAGAAAAAAAAAAGAAATTTGAAAAAAGAAATAAAACAAGTCCATTTTTCTCAATATCCTCAAATTCATATGCTTGTATCCTTGACCTCCTCACACCTCCCCCCTTTTGTGTTCCCATTTACATACTTAATTCAGCAAATTCTTACCCTTTCTCAAATATCTTAACTTTGTGCCATAACATATTAAACCTCAATATTTTCAACCATTTATCAATACATTTTTTTACATAATCTTATTAACTTTTGTCACTAGTTACCACTTATTACCAATCCAAGCATAATTTTAACATTCATTAATTTTACAGTATTTCTGAAGATAGTCTTTAAATTTCTTCCAGTCTTCTTCCACCATCTCTTCTCCCAGGTCTCGGATTCTGCCAGTCATTTCCGCAAGATGAGCAGTTTAGGATGCCTGAGCTCAGGCAGCCCCAGCTGGTGTTAAATCCCCAACCCTGTTCAGCTGAAGCTACACCAGAGTTATTTACTCTCCCGAGCTCAACCAGGGCTCAGCTGGCTGGGTTGAAGGTGGCTGAGCCCCGGATGGTGTAAAATGACCAGAGAGGAAAGACTTAGGCTGGTTCTTACACCTGTTCAGCTTGGTCACATGACCTGGCTGTTACGAAAGTACCACAAAGAGATGGCATATGAAGTGTTTAGCAGACAGGTAGTCTTCCAAAGAAAGTCAAACGGCAAGTCTAGGAGGTAGCGTTTGAAGTGCATCACAAAGCAGGTCCAGGAAGTAGCAGTCTAAAAAGTGTGTCATGTAGCTTTACTAAGGATATTTATAATAACTGGGGGAGGGGAGATATCTGGCAACTTGCCAGCTCAGCCATACCCTCCTACTCAGAAGTCCAATTAACAAGATCTGCCTCTACTGGACAATCAAATACTTAAAAAAACCCCCACCCAATTGGAGACACCTTCCTGTGCTAAAAATCAAATTCATTGCACTGGCAACCCAACATAGAACACTATTTTAAAGGGCAAAAGGAGCTTACAGTCTAAAATTTGACACAGGGGAGGGAGATGAGGCAGGGGTAAACAGGAAATAAAATTTTAAATGTTTCAATTGCTTGTGGTTAGGTTTAGTTACAGGCTTACATGGAGTAGTGCACAGGAGCTAGGGGACGGAGCCAAAGGTTTACTACTACAGATGAGATTAGAGACTCAATAGGCCTTTCATTCTGACTCATAAGGCTGCTTTTCCACAATACAGCCTGGATTGTCTCACTGTGACTTCTGCAATCAAGGCATGGAGAGAACTAAAATTAGATTTGTGAAACTCTAATACAAAGTAGCACAGAAGTTCCAAACCACTTGAAGCACATATGAAATATGTATTTTGCTTTGCAATTGTACTTCTAAAAACACTACAGATCACATTCTAAGTCTTGCATATCAGTGTTACAGCTGATGCTTTATATGCAGATGGTACCAGGCTCAATCTCCAGGGATGACTGAGAAAGACTTCTTCAAACCCCTGGAGAGGTGCTGCCAGGCAATGCTGATGTGGATGGAACAATAGTTTGACAGTGCTGCTTCCTGAATTGAGCCATAAGCGCTTCTTTAACACACATTGGGACCCCAAGATGGCATGATAACCACTGAAACACTCTTTTCCCATGCTCATTCAATTTCCCTCAACGGTCTAAGCATGTGAATCACTCTGATCACAGACTCATGGGCTACTAGGCTGCTGCTTTGGGAGACACAGTGAGATGGCAGCTCAGTCTTTGTGCCAAATGTGCATGGCAAAGGTGTATTGTTCCACCAGCATGCAATCCTGTTCTCTGAAAGTTTGCCCTATTTAGGATATCTGATTGATTACAGATGTAAACAGGTTTGGTGTAGGCATTGGGTGTGTACCTTAAATCAACTGCCTGCTGGTTGATGGATGGAAGGGCTTGACCAGGGTCAAGTTCACCGTATGACACGCACAGCATATGACCCACCGCCCTTCAGCCCTTGAGTTGGGCGTCTGGACAAGAAACAGCCCCACTCCCCGGCTCCCTTAAGGGAATTAAAAAGGAATTATTTTTTCTTATGTGCAAAAGTCAATGGATTTCAGTGTTCTCCTGCTTTTAGATATTCCCTTGGGCCACTTTTTTAAAAATGCTACTTTGGTGCATTTAGATTGTATTCCAACATAAAAAAATGCAGCACATTATCCTTTTTTCAAAGTACAACAAAGGCTGAGATACTGTACACATATGCCATGTAATTGTATTATATACATAGCAAGAAAAACTGTCATACAAGTCTTTATATTTCATAATATATCTACCTAGGAAAAGGAAGATTCTCACCAAATTTGTTCATAAACTGAGGTGACTCTTAGACTTCGAATCATGCAAATTTGTATGTATTCTATACAGAGGCATGGGGGGGGCTGAGGGGGCTGCAGCTTCAGGCACATTTTTGGGAGGGGTGAGATCAGGTGCCCCCCCGTGAGGAAGCTGCTGAGGCTGGGGTTGCTACACCCCTGATTCTATACACATAGCTGTTAGCACTTTAAACTAAATGTGAGTTGTTTTTCTGAATAGACATGCATAGGATTGTACTGCCATCTATTGAGACATGACTGTTGAGGAGTTATTTCTGCTGGAATTTAAGGTGCAGTACAATGGTTTAACTTTATCTGCCTGTTGTCACAGAAGCAACAAGATACAAGAAATTAGTTGAAAGAGACTATTTAGCTCAGGAATGGGGGACCACTACATGTTGTTGCACATTGGTCAAGGTAGCTGGGGCTGTTGAAAGTTAGATTTGAGCAAACCTTGGTGACCTGTTCTTGTCTTAGATGAAGCATAGTGAGAAGCAACAAGCTAACAACTATGGGATCATCTGCACTTCCACTTTGCCTGTCCCTACAAAGAGTGGGTCCAAGCAGCTTTGCCTTAGCTCTGACACTTTCCCCTGGAAAACCTGCTCTTTAGTGCTAAACTTGAACAAATAGTGCTCCATGGACAACCCGATTGCCATTCGTTCTGATTCAGTGCTTTCCCAGGGGAAAGCAGTAGAGAAAGTGCAAGTGTGGACGAGCCCCATGTTTCAATCACGACAGTCTCAGTATGGAGGCTATCAGAAAGTTCACCTCCCAGGCACCGTTGTCAAAGATTTCATCATTAATGTCAAAGGTCGTCATTTCCAATCCACAACCTCAAGCTACATAACTGTTTATTACTTCCATTATGAGAACTGTTTTCTTTCATTTTGAAAAATTCTATTTAGTCTGGAATAAAGGCATAAAACACGTCAGATAACAGACAGCAAAGAAAGAAAAAAGTTACAGTCACTTAATGCAAGATAAGTACATTTAGGTAAGGAGATAAAAGTGCTATTGTGCTAATCCAAAAGAGAATCTCTTATTTCATGATGGCTGTATTTTCTTGGGAAACTTTGATAAGAGAATGAAAAAATCTTTTTCGTGTATGCTTCAAATAGAACACTATAAAGTTGTCCCATGGGCATGAATGCTCCAAGGGGGTAGCAGGTATTTCTCCTCTGGTGCTCGCTTTAGGGCCGAACCCCTTACCTGAGGTACTTCACAAAAGCTAGGTTCCCGGGTCAGAGTAAAAAATAAAGAGAACACAACCAGGCAAAAATCCAAAAGCACAGTGGGCTGCTCAGCCTTTGATTGTTTACCTATTTGTCGTGACAAAGATTCAACCTCTCTAAAAGCAAAGAAAGGAGAACCCTGAGACAAAGGGGGGTTTGCCTTTCAAGTCTTACATTTGGCGCAAAACAGTAAAAAAATCCCACCCCACAAGTGTCAGTGAAGCATAGGCAAATGTCAAAGAGACATCCCAAAATTGGGAGGGGTTACAGCAGGTGAGGCAGGTCAAAATTGCCTGTGTCAATCAAAGCATTTGGCATTTACAAGCATTATACCTTTCCAGACAGAATTTACATCTGGCATTGACATTCCAATGAGTTTCTGCAAGTTACAAACAGGTGACATTGTGTGCAATCTACATAACCGGCACATCCCATTCAGTAGACAGTCTGGGTAAACAGAGTCATACTCAGTGCTATTTTTCTAGAAAAAGGTGCCAGAAATGGCCTGTGTTTTCAGGGGTTGTGTGTGTGATGTAGTGCTTTGTGAAGACATATTGACACGTTTATGTACATGCACTGATGAGGACTGAGGAGGGGGAGGTCATGCTCCCATATCACCACAAATAGTTCTTCCTATCCCCTTTGCTCTTCCAGCTTTCAATCATTGTATCAAGGTCTATGGTATAAGATAGGTATAATGGATTAAACTTTGCTTGCCTTACAGTGGTCTTTGCCACTTGTTCACTTCCAAATACTCAATTCCTATAACTTTCCAGTGTACCAAGTTCGTTTTCAAGTCTCTCATTCATAGATCTGTTAGGTCAGTCAGGCTGCCAGCGGCATTTGAACTCCATGTATTAATGTATTCTTAGTTTGACACTATTGCAGATTTTGGGACAACATACTTTAATTATTTCAAGATGATGCATTTTGTGTGGTTTTGAGGTATGACTTTGTGGGAGGTAAGCACAGAGTAATTAGACTAAATTTAACTGATGAAATTCAGAAGAAGGAGATTAAGTCTTAATAACACAACAGCTCTGTGTGATGCATCTTGAAGAGATTTAGCTAAATGCAAACTCCTGTGAAACCAAGAAGAACTAAATGCTGTTACGCAAAGACTCAAGTATAAGTAAAGTACGTAAATTAAAGAACCAGGCAGCCCCTAATGTGTTTGCTGGTTTTGTCTGCTTTCCTGCTGCTGCCACCCGTAACTCTGCATTTATTTTTCTGAGCTGTGAATCATTTACATAATGTGAAGTGTAGAGATTTAATCAAAATCAATGGTCTTTGACATCCCAATTAGTAAGATGAATGCCACCTGCTTTCTGTGTAGGTTGCTCAGTTCATATTTTCAAAAGATCCAGAAGTGTGCATTTACAAAATGTTATGTACTTAAAGTAAATTATGTGTGAAGAACAAAATAAAGGTCATGATCCAGCAAGACTCTCCTATGTGCATGGTGTGAAGTGCTGCTGCTTTCACTGGGCTGATTTAAAGGGGATCCTACCATAAATGGAAGACATTTCCTCTTGCCCAAGGGAGGTCCACAATTTCTGCGGATTTCACTCTCCAGCTGAAGCCATCATAGAGTAATAGAACCATAGAGTTGGAAGGAACCCCAAGGGGCATCTAGTCCAACTCCCTGCAGTGCAGGAATCACAAGGATCTCAGACAAAGTCTCCACTCTCTGCAGGTGCAGGTGAAGTTGATGTGCTGCTCTGGGCATTGGCTGCCTGTCTGAGATCTCTTGTGGCCTCTGCTCTGGCGGGGGGCCAGCTCCTCCCCCACCTCACCCTCAACTTTCTGCTTGGGCCTGGTGGAACTTTGACCAGAGGGCTGCCCCTCCTGGTGCCAGTCTCCAGGTGTAGTCCCTGGCTCTGCTGTTTATTGCATAAAAGCACACCTCTGTGCTGTGACGGGTGAGCCCCCGCCCCAGCGTGTCCCTCCTCAATAGCAGAAGGCAGAATGGGGACATGGCTTTTGAAGAGCAGTGCCAAAGTGGTGCCCATGGACACTCCCCTCATTCCATATTTCACATGGGGGGGGGGCGGGTTCAGGCGGTGCAGGGCCTTCACTATGGAGGATGGGGTAGGAAAACCTAATTCCATGACCAAAGATCTGATTGTGGTGGTTAGTCATGTTGCTGCTTCCACAAATTGTCTCCTGTGCCTAAGAAGGTTCATAGCATTTCATCTACATTATAAGCAAGTGCTTGAGCCATCTTCAGAGCTAATGAAAATATATACCTTAGTTGTAAAGGGGTTTACTCTTCAACAACAGTGCCATTTATTTTGTTTCTTCCTCTTTACACATTAGCAGTATGTGAGTGCAGCAAATATACGGAACTGAACGCTGAAACAAAGCATGGAATTTTGCAAATTGCTAGCATTTACAACAGCATTGGGGAAGCTGTGATCATCCAAATTTTGTAGGACTACACCCTCTCCTTGCTTTACGGGAAGACATGGGGCTCAACTATACAGCTGCAAATAAAACATTTTAAGTGACTTGTAAAGTGCAATATACAAATGTGACACCAGATAGCGATGGTGAACTATGGCAATTTCAATATATTTTTTGAAATGTTTTTTAAAAAAACATTTTCTCAGTGTTTTTTATATGTGTGTAGATTCCACCATGGAATTGCTACTGGTGATGGTAGTATGGAGACAATGGCTCATGGGATGGTGAGCATATGCTATCACAGTAGCTATTTAGGGGTGGGAGGGAGCATTTTTGCAAGCAAGCAGAGATGCATGGGAAGGGAACTTAGGTGGAGAGGAGTTGGGAACTGTAGGGGGTTATTCAGACACACTAAGGAGGTAATGAAAAGAATCATAGTGAGAGAGTAAAATTGGTAGAGGGGCTGGACAGGTGAGATGGCTGTGATGGGAAGGGAGCACTGGCAAGCACCAAAAAGATATCTACCAGAACTACAGCATATATATCCTCAGTCTTTTTCACTTGCTCAGCAAGAAAGGGTTGGTGAGCTCTGCAGATATGAAGGAATGAATGTCAGTGTGATCCCACTAAGTTAGCATTGCCTAGTTTTGTAACATTCAATTTTCCTGACAAACTTGAGCCTGATTAAGAGTCCTGCTGGATCCAGATGTTTGCTTGTGGGGTTTTCAAACTCTAGAGAAGAAGGATGGGAAGAGAAAATGAGCGACAACAACCCAACGCAGATGGAGTGGTAGAAAGCCTCTGCAAGTGACCTCTGGCCAGAGTGATCTCAGCTTCCTATGACAGCACACTGGATGCAGAGGGAGAGGTTTAAGAAAGAGAAAGAGAAAGAAGAGGATGAGTCAGAAAGACAGTGAAGAAAAAGCAGGTTCCCTGCTCCTGTCCAGTGACATTGAAAGTTCTGGAGGTTGTGCATTTTTTAATGGCTTAAGTAAGTGACAGATGCGTTATAAATCCAACTTATGTTTTCACAGTTCTTTGTGTATGGCTGTGACTTATTGAGTGTGCCAGTTTGGCTGTGTCATTCAGGATTGCCTAGCAAGGGAGCTTGTGCCTTTAAAAACTATAAGCTCTACTTTTCTAAGTTATTAAACTCCTTCATGGTGCAATGAAAAAATCATTATGACATCTGCAAAACGCCTAGCATCCTCCTCAACAAACAAAGAGAAATATAGCACAGTTCTGTTAAAAAAAGAAGTATCAATCCCTTAAAACAGTCCCATGCACAGGATTTGGGGCAATGCTCCCTGGGTGCTTCCCTTTTCCCAATAGGAAAGGGTTTCAGCAGTGAAAAGCTCTTTTTCAGCAGAATGTCCCCAGACTGGGCTCTTCCTCTTTTCAGATTGCGCATCTTGATTGGTTCTTAGCAGTAGAAAGGAAGTACGTATTAATTATAAGTTCCCCCTGTGGTTATTTTTCAAACAGTTGCTGCAACATACAAGCACAGAGGAGGACTGCAATACTAACAAAGGTACTCCAGATGGCCCAGCAAAATCAAGTGTACAGAACTACCCTGACATATCAGACATGACAGAACAGGAAGCCCAATCACATCTTCACCATACATTTAACGCACATCAGCTCCCTCAAAAAATATTGTACAGTGGTACCTCAGGTTACATTCGCTTCAGGTTACATTCGCTTCAGGTTACAGACGCTTCAGGTTACATTCGCTTCAGGTTACATACGCTTCAGGTTACAGACGCTTCAGGTTATAGACTCCGCTAACCCAGAAATAGTGCTTCAGGTTAAGAACCTTGATTCAGGATGAGAACAGAAATCGTGCTCTGGCGGCGCAGCAGCAGCAGCAGCAGCAGCGGGAGGCCCCATTAGCTAAAGTGGTGCTTCAGGTTAAGAACAGTTTCAGGTTAAGAACGGACCTCTGGAACGAATTAAGTACTTAACCCGAGGTACCACTGTAGTTTGTAAAAGGTTCTGGGAACTGCACTCTATGAGGGTAAACTATGGTTCTCAAGATTCTTTGGGGAAAGCCATGTGCTTTAAATATATGGTCATATTGTGAATGTTCAGATAGTGAAAATGTTATCTCTTTATCTTATAAATAATAAACTTGAAGTCACTGAATGAAAGTTATTTACAGCAGGTAAATACGCACACTTATTTACAAGATAAGTAAAGATATTTTAAGCACACTTATTTACAAGATGTCTCGGGAAGTGTGCTGTCTCCCCGGGGCTAAGATCCAAGATGTAACTGAACGACTGCAAGGAATCATAAAACCCACTGACAAATACCCCTTCCTCTTGGTTCATGTGGGAACCAATGACACCGCAAGCAATAGCCTCCAGAAGATCAAAAGAGAGTACGAGGCTCTGGGCAGGAAATTGAAGCAATTAAATGCACAAATTGTCATCTCATCTGTCCTCCCAGTTGAACGACGTGGCCCAGGGAGAGAGGGAAAAATAGTGGAAGTGAACAACTGGCTTCGCAAATGGTGTAAACAGGAACGGTTTAGATTCTTAGATCACGGACTGCAGTTTCTTAAAGATGGACTTCTGGCAAGTGATGGGCTGTACCTCACAACGGTTGGGAGGAATGTTTTTGCCCAGAAACCTCATCAGGAGGGCTTTAAACTGACTAATGTGGGGGAGGGAGACAGTGCTCCTGAAGGTAGGAGTCTATCAATTGATGAAGATGATCATCCAAATGTCATAGACCAAATGGAGCAAACAGCACGCAGACCTAGTGGTGGGAGGAAAAAATCCTTAAATAAGAGACACGGGGGAATGATTAATGGACTTCAATGTCTGTACACTAATGCGCAAAGCATGGGAAATAAACAAGATGAGCTTGAGCTCTTGGTACAGCAAATTAAATATGACATAATAGGCATCACTGAAACCTGGTGGGATAAGTCCCACGATTGGAATGTAATAATGGAGGGATACAATCTATTTCAGAGAAACAGACCAGACAAGAAAGGAGGAGGAGTGGCGTTATATGTCAGGGATGTGTATACCTGTGAAGAGATCCAAGATTTAGAACCTCAAAGCCAAAGTGAGAGCATTTGGGTCAAAATTAAGGGAGAGAAAAATAACAGTGACCTCATTGTGGGAGTTTACTATAGACCCCCAAGCCAAACGGAGGACATAGATGATGCCTTCCTGGAACAGATGGCCAAGCATGCAAAAGGAAGGGAGATAGTAGTAATGGGGGACTTCAATTACCTGGATATTTGTTGGATGTCAAACTCAGCCAAGAGCATAAGGTCAAACAGATTCCTCACTGGCCTTGCAGACAACTTCATTGTCCAGAAAGTGGGAGAAGCAACAAGAGGAACAGCCATTTTAGATCTGGTCCTAACCAATGTTGATGACCTGGTTAGTGGGGTAGAAGTGGAAGGATCATTAGGCGCGAGTGATCATGCTCTTCTGAAGTTTACTATACAGCGGAAAGGAGCAGCCAAGCATACTAGGACTCAATTTCTTGACTTTAAGAAAGCCGACTTCATAAAACTTAGGGAAGTGCTGGGTGAGATCCCATGGGCAGTAATACTAAAAGGAAAGGGAGTTCATGATGGCTGGGAGTTTGTTAAGAGGGAGATAGTAAAAGCACAACTTCAGGCAATACCAATGAGACGGAAACATGGAAGGTACCTAAAAAAGCCAGGGTGGCTATCTAAAGAACTTTTAACTGAGTTAAGATTAAAAAAGGATGTGTACAAAAAATGGAAAAGGGGGGAAACCACCAAAGAGGAATTCAAACAAATAGCCAGCACGTGTAGACACAAAGTCAGAAAAGCTAAAGCACAGAATGAACTCAGGCTTGCTAGAGAGGTTAAAAGCAACAAAAAAGGCTTTTATGGGTTCGTAGCAAAAGGAAGAACAAAGAAACAGTGGGGTCACTCAGAGGAGAAGATGGTGAAATGCAAACAGGGGACACAGAAAGGGCTGAACTCCTCAATGCCTTCTTTGCCTCAGTCTTCTCCGATAAAGCAAACAATGCCCGACCTGAAGAATTTGGAGCAAATGATTCAGCAGAGGAAACACAGCCCAGAATAACTAAGGAGACAGTGCAAGAATACTTGGCTAGTCTAGATGTATTCAAGTCTCCAGGGCCAGATGAACTGCATCCAAGAGTATTAAAAGAACTGGCAGATGTGATCTCAGAATCACTGGCAGTCATCTTTGAGAATTCCTGGAGAACAGGCGAAGTCCCGGCAGACTGGAGGAGGGCAAATGTTGTCCCTATTTTCAAAAAGGGGAAAAGAGAGGACCCAAATAATTACGGCCCAGTCAGTCTGACATCAATACCAGGGAAGATTCTGGAGCAGATCATTAAGCAAACAGTCTGTGAGCACCTAGAAAGGAATGCTGTGATCACCAATAGTCAGCATGGATTTCTGAAAAATAAGTCATGTCAGACTAACCTGATCTCGTTTTTTGACAGAATTACAAGCCTGGTAGACGAAGGGAACGCAGTGGATGTAGCCTACCTTGATTTCAGCAAGGCATTTGACAAGGTGCCCCATGATATTCTTGTAAAGAAGCTGGTAAAATGCGGTCTTGACTATGCTACCACTCAGTGGATTTGTAACTGGCTGACTGACCGAACCCAAAGGGTGCTCATCAATGGTTCCTCTTCATCCTGGAGAAGAGTGACTAGTGGGGTGCCACAGGGTTCTGTCTTGGGCCCGGTCTTATTCAACATCTTTATCAACGACTTGGATGATGGACTCAAGGGCATCCTGATCAAATTTGCAGATGACACCAAACTGGGAGGGGTGGCTAACACCCCAGAGGACAGGATCACACTTCAAAACGACCTTGACAGATTAGAGAACTGGGCCAAAACAAACAAGATGAATTTTAACAGGGAGAAATGTAAAGTATTGCACTTGGGCAAAAAAAAAAATGAGAGGCACAAATACAAGATGGGTGACACCTGGCTTGAGAGCAGTACATGTGAAAAGGATCTAGGAGTCTTGGTTGACCACAAACCTGAGCCAACAGTGTGACGCGGCAGCTAAAAAAGCCAACGCAATTCTGGGCTGCATCAATAGGAGTATAGCATCTAGATCAAGGGAAGTAATAGTGCCACTGTATTCTGCTCTGGTCAGACCTCACCTGGAGTACTGTGTCCTGTTCTGGGCACCACAGTTCAAGAAGGACACTGACAAACTGGAACGTGTCCAGAGGAGGGCAACCAAAATGGTCAAAGGCCTGGAAACGATGCCTTATGAGGAACGGCTAAGGGAGCTGGGCATGTTTAGCCTGGAGAAGAGGAGGTTAAGGGGTGATATGATAGCCATGTTCAAATATATAAAAGGATGTCACATAGAGGAGGGAGAAAGGTTGTTTTCTGCTGCTCCAGAGAAGCGGACACGGAGCAATGGATCCAAACTACAAGAAAGAAGATTCCACCTAAACATTAGGAAGAACTTCCTGACAGTAAGAGCTGTTCGACAGTGGAATTTGCTGCCAAGGAGTGTGGTGGAGTCTCCTTCTTTGGAGGTCTTTAAGCAGAGGCTTGACAACCATATGTCAGGAGTGCTCTGATGGTGTTTCCTGCTTGGCAGGGGGTTGGACTCGATGGCCCTTGTGGTCTCTTCCAACTCTATGATTCTATGATTCTATGATTCTATAGGTACTCAGAACAGCAGAATTTGCTCTAACAGCAATCAAAATTTAACGGATCTAGGTAAGGATGTAATTCTTAAATTTTTACTGATACATTTTGCTCATTTTCTTTCTCTCTGTAACTATGAACTATGCAGACAACTTTGATCACTAAAACTGTCTGATGCCTGGTAGGTAAAATACAATTAAACATGCTTTGTGTTTTTTTCTCTGGGGTGTGGAGAGTGTAAATGTACACCATACACAATAGATGAGATTATTTGTCACAAAGTTAGATTGCTTTAAAATCAATGAAAGATATTCATGGTAGATGGCTCCCTTAACAGCTGTCACCCATGATACTTAAATGCTGACTCCATGTTCAGGTGCCCCCTCCCCCATTGCATCAGCTGAACACCTCAGCTTGACAGAGCACTCAGTCTAGCTCAGGCTTCCTCAAACCCGGCCCTCCAGATGCTTTGAGACTACAGTTCCCATCATCCCTGACCACTGGTCCTGCTCTAGCTAGGGATCATGGGAGTTGCAGGCCAAAAACATCTGGAGGGCTGAGTTTTAGGAAGCCTAGTCTAGCTGCTATTGGAAGTAGCGTGTTGGACTTGATGGGCCCTTGGTCAGTTCTTATGGCCCTGTGCTGGATTCCCTGAGAGAAATCACCCCATGGCCTATTGCCATCCTGATCCATCCTCACAACCCCAAGCAGGTACTACAGGTTGGCCTCAGAGGTGCTCCTTTCCCTTCCACCAAGCCCCACAGCCCTGCAGAAAAGTCTCAGGGTTGCTATATTTCAAGAAGGAAAGTCTCAGAATGACACCTCTCACCTTAAAGGTGTCTGAGGGTACTCACAAAATCTTAATAGCCTTCCATGCCTACCTGCCAAATGTGACCAAATGAACCTATCAAACAGCTGCCCCCCACCATGCGAGCCGCACCCACATTTCAGCCTGGGGCTGGGAGAAGGCTAAGTCAGGTGGGCCAATATGCTGATGGACCTAAAAATCCTACTTGGCCCCAGAAGACAACCAGAAACACACACTGCATTTAGGGCAGGAGGATGGGCACTGGAAAGGGAAGAAGAGCTCAGAGAATTTTAGCAAAGTTCGCGCCTGCACACTTTGCTCCACCAGCCATGTCTCCCTTTCGCTTTTTCATATCCAATTTTAATACTGCATTTGAATGAAACAACAACTTCACATCACTCAGGGAGCTTCTTTGCAATAGAGCAGCTAAAAATAAATAATATTACTATGCCTTTGAAGTTTGAATGTACTCTAGAAAATGTTTGTTATATATGCTTTAAGAAATACAGCACATAAGATTCCAAAAATGGGAGCTTATAGTTGTAGCGGCAACCTAGCACTGGAAGGGTAAGTTTCACTCTTCAAGCCAGGGAATGGAAAGCAAGCATGCACAGACCTAGATATTTCAGTTTAAATTACAACACTAAATTGGAAATGCTAGATCCCTTCCAAAGGCAGCCAAACTCCCCAAAGCATCTGGCTGTTGTGAATAATGCATAAAGAAAAAGAGTATTTAAACTTTCAAACAACACTGGGAAATATCCTAAAGTGTTTTTCGATTTAATAGGAATAAAAAAAGTTTGAGGATATGGAGCCAGTTGGTAATTAAGGACCACATACCATGAAAAGATCTGCCTTTAGTAAGAGTTCCATGATTTCCAGTACTCTGTCAAAAAATGAAGGTTTGCCCCAAGAAGGAAGGGTGGAATTGTTGGTGAAGGATTTAAAGACATAGTGCTCTTTAAAGACAGAAGTCAGACACTGGCAACCTTTTTGGCCCAAAGGCCTTGTTCATCCTTGGCCAAACCTCCAGGGGCCCAGATGCCAGTGGTGTTGCATCTCTTTCAGGGCACAGCACTCCACCCGGCCCAGTGCTAGGCCTACCACCCTTTCGCTGCCAAAATTGGTGGAGACCAGAAAAAAATGTGTGGGTGGAGCTGGTGGAGGGGGAGGCTGGATCAAGCTCCCCAAACAGGGGTCGCCCACTTCTGTTGTAAGCACTGTCTTGTCCTCATGCTCAGTACTCAGTTGCTGCTTGGTAATTTTAATTAGGCCAGCCGTTTAAAGTGAAAATGCCACATTTCCTTTTAAGCAAAGCTCTGTTGCTGCATGCCAGTGGGGTCTGTCAACAATGCCAAAAGTCAGTGGGGCCACCAGCCTCTCTCATGTGGACAGACACACATGCACATGCACACTCGTGCACATCCACACAACTGCACAACACACACACTCATCCACTTACACACCCATCCAGGCAGTTTTCTGAACAGATCAAAAGCCAAGATGCTAAGACGACTGTGACTGGGCACCTGCGTGTCTATACCAACCAAGCAAAAGGCATGGGCAGCAGAGAAAGGAGGTAATCTTCTTCCTAAATTGGTTTTTAGGCTATATGGAAATATTATTGCATTTCTTTGTATTTTTTTGTAATGCTACTTTTGCACTTTAAAAAATAAAATAAACATTCTCTTTAGAAAAGCAGGATGAAATTGAGCAGTTTCTATTTCAGGTATCAAGGTCATAGGATGTTTACAAAGATATTGTTTCTAAGGTTGCAGCTACCCCCAATCTCTGCCAAGCAGCAGCAAGATTCCAGGGCTTTGCAGGCACTCAAGTAGGGTAACCCCCCCCCACCCTGGCAGAGAATCTCTTGCCCTCAGACAGTTCCCATGACTTGTTAATGACTTGTTTCCAGCACCTTTTGTCATTCTTAGAAACGTCTCTCCCTGGTGAGACCTTGGCCTGGCATCTTCCCTTCAATACTCCAAATATCAGCTGAATCCCACCCCTTTATTGATTTCACCACCCACTACCTCTAGCAGCTATGGGTACCCTGGCACTCCCAAACTCTGTAACCCCAGATCTGTAACAATACCTCACCTCTGAGAGCCATTGCACAGCTTCAATTATATCAATTATATCAGCAATTAATAAAACAATTAATGATGCCTCCATCCACATGGATCTTGTAAACCTTCTGAAGGCTTCTCCTAAACACATTCTTAGATGGAATCAAGGTTTTAACTCAATTAGGGTTGCCATATTTCAATTAGGGTTGACTGACACCTGTAAAGTTGTTGAACTTTTTGGAGGGAAACCACCTCCACAAACCACCTCAAAGCATTTTGAGCTGGTTCCTCTGCTTTTTCCATTGCATTGCCATACATCTGGGTTTTCACAGACATTTTGCTGAGAAAACACAATTTTTACATCCAAAACCCAGGACATGTCAGGATTTCTCCTGACCTATGGCAAGCCTAGACTCAATGTTTCTTTACTCAAAGCCACAGGCAGGGATTGTACTAACGACACACAGGACAGGCGGTTCTCAGCAATGCAAAAACAAAACAAAACAAACCTTGGAGACCGGGGTTGTCATCTTATGTTTTGTGCTAATTGTTCCTCTTGGGGAGAGTTTATATTTAATTCAACATTTTCCTCTAACTGAACTATTTTTTCTTTAAATGCTAGCAATAGTACATAAATTTGTGCTAAATAATATTACAGCTGATGTTAAGTTTTGCTTAATGACTCAGTATAGTAGTGGGATCATATCAGGCCAGGTATAGGTGGAAATGAGAGAGAAATTTGGATAAAGAAAAAGTTCTTGCTTTCATTGTCATTTATCCTGATACAACACTTCCTGGGCTTGTTTGTTTCTCAGATGTTTACACATCTTTAACTTTATTCATAAGCTGAATGAATTTAGAAGATTCTGCAATATATTTAACAGATCTTAATTTGCTTCATTTCCCCTCACATTATTTATTACCTTTCTTCCCAGGAGCTCAAAGCAGAACTCATGGTTCTTTACCACACCCTCATTCTGCTCTCCAAAGAACCCTGTGAACTTAGTATGGTAGTGCCTGTCCAAAAGTTGCCCACCAAGTAGAGATTTCAGTCAGGGTTTTCCCAACCTAGTGGCTCTTATACAGTAATAAATCACATAATCCTCTACCTTTATCAGCTTGAATATGAATTACCCCAGTACCCCAGTCACTTTCAGTAGATCCTCCAAGTGTCCCTATTTTCCAGGGACAGCCCAAGATTTACAGAAGCCGTCCTGGTTTCTGATTCGATCCCAAAAAGTCCCGCTTTTCACTAGGATGTCCCTATTTTCATCAGAGAAATTTAGGAGGGTATGGAGTTATGTGACCCCCGAGCCAAGGGGGTACCATATTTTTTGCTCTATAAGACGCACCCGGCCATAAGTCACACCTAGTTTTAGAGAGGGAGAACAAGAAAACAAATATTCTCTCCCTCTCTGCGCAGCGCACCTTCAACGAAGCGGCAGGAGAAACGGAGCCCCTTCCATTTCTCCTCCCACTTTGCTGAAGGGGCGTTGCACAGAGAGGGAAAACTGTGCAGCGCCTCTCCAGCAAAGCGAAGCCAGGGGAACAAGAGGGGTTGGTGAGCACCGACCCCTCTTGCTCTCCATGGCTTCAGTGAAAGCAACGCGAAGCCTTCGCAGCACAGCGGGAGCGCTCCCGAGGCTTCGTGTTGCTTTAGCTGAAGCCATGGAGCCTGCATTCGCTCCATAAGAGGCACACACATTTCCCCTTACTTTTTAGGAAGGGGAAAGTGCGTCTTATAGAGAGAGAAATACGGTAATAACCTATACAACCTCTAAAAGACATCTGAAGGCAGCCCTGTGTATATATATATATCCTGATCTTGTTTGAGGATTAATGTTATAAATGCGTTGTTGTTGTTGTTATGAAATAGGAATCCCTATTTTCATCGTAGAAATGTTGGTGGGTATACTTTCAGTAGTAATTAAAGGTGTAACACTCAAACAGTATGGGGTACTTTGGGTCATCTTAAAAATGGTCCATCTTTCTTTCTACTTAAAACCTTGGTTGCTGCAGCTTTGGTGTTGCTAGGAAACTAATTGGGACACTTAGATGACATTACAAAACACCCAAAATATCTGCTTTTCATCATGAAATCATTTAATCAAATGTTTTGATTTGAATTTGTCTGTACTTTGAGAAACACCTTTGCAAAATGCCATTTCTAAGCCATGTTATCAGCATGTCTATATGACAGATACACTGTTGTTCCTATTGTTCAGGACTTCATGGCTGCCATGATGACAGTGGGGCTGCCTCAACATTTCAGTGGCCTGAGCACATAGCAGGTCACACTCTGGATCTTGTCTTTTCAACTGGGCAGGAAATGGACGATCTGAAAGTGGGGGATATTGACATCAGTCCCTTGTCAGGATCAGACCACTATCTTTTGAGCTTTAGGCTTTCAGCCTATTGGGAAGCCAATAGCATAACATAGTTATAGGAAGTCCACTAGACCTATTGAACTGTTCCATGCTGACCTTGCAAGTCCATTTAGTTTAAGTATAGGAAAGGCCCAATTCTACCTCATACTGGTGGATGATTACACTAGATGAACCTGGCAACCAGCACCTCCTGGCCAGCCCCAGAGGCTCCATTTGCCTGGGAAGCTTGTAGCCAGAGCTGCTGCAACAAACAGCTGTGCAAGCCTTTGGGAGGCAGAGACGCAAGAGGGCATCAGAGGAGGGAGGGAAGGAAAGAGGGACAGAGGCCAGGATTGCCCATGATACCCCTGGCCATCATTCAAGGCATCCCAGGATGCCACAGCACACTGGTTGAAAAGCACTGCTTTAAGGACTGCCTAACCCCATATAAACCAACCCGAACTCTGCATTAATCCTCTGAGGCCCTTCTTTGTGTGCCTCCTCCACATGAGGTCCAGAGGGTGGAAACATGAGAACGGGGCCTTTTCTGTGGTGGCTCCCCCTTTGTGGAATGCTCTCCCCAGAGATGCTTCCCTAGTGTCAGGGGCGTAGGAAGGGGGGCAGTGGGGGCGCTCCGCCCCAGGTGCCATTACAGAGGGTGGTGACATTCGACGCCCCGCCCCGCCACAACTCCCAAGCCATTGGGGAAGGGGGGGAGCTGCACCGCTTTGCCAGCAGCATTCCCCCTTTCCCCCTTCATTTTGACAGATTAGCAGAGGCTTGTGAGTCGCGGGCAGGCGGCGCGTCGAATGTCCGCCATAGGTGGCTTGCTCCGCCCCCGGCTGCAGGGTGCTTGCGCCGCTCCGGGCACCTGAGTGGCCAGCTCCGCAGCTGCCTCGTGCCATCATTACATGTCTTTAGGCACCAGGCAAAAACATTCTTCTTTACCCAGGCCTTTGGCCATTAAATAATTGATGGCCTGTTAAAGCTGGGGCAAGGACTGTTGTTATGTTTATTTTATTATTATGTTATCTGCTACTAGGTTTTTTTTCAATTAAGTTTTATTATTCATGCTCTGTAAAATCTGTTCTTAATGTTGTATACATACCTGGGATCTTTTGCTAAAGGGCAGTATATAAATTGAAATTCTTATTCTTATTCTTAATGTATAGCCTAGAAAAATATCAGGGAGGAACTTGTGTGCCAGCTTCTGTACTGCCACTAGATGAGAATCCTACAAGAGACACTTCCAGGAATTGGTTAGACATATTTCTGACAGGAAGACATATTTTGACAGGAATATTTATTTCCAGGCTGATGTTGATAAATGTGTTACTTATAAGACAGTTTTGTATGTGGTGGCAGTTGAGAAACATTCAAGTATACTAAATCTACTGCTATATCCTGTCAAGCTGATCACTGGGTATAGAATCATCATGTCAAGAATGATGCCAATGCATTTGACTTACATTCTGATCTGTATTAGAACATCTTGGATTGTTAGACATTCCCGCTTGGGTTTTACCGTATTTTCCCATTTTAATTTTTTGTTTTTTGATGCCCCCCAATAAAGTATTAACTGACCAGCCATGAAAACAAATATTTTTTGTTTCTTTTGTATTACAATGTCCTTTGTGCTTTGGGTTGACTGAGAAACTATTAACTTGGGCTTTAAACAGGTCATGGCTGCATGGCCTCTGCTGATGGAAAGAACTTGTCAAGCATGCTGATAAGTGCATGGAACAGAACTTGATTGGTGAAGAGGGTTTCTTTAGATCATTTTCTCAGGGCCACTGGGCCAAAAAAGAACTGGGGACTGGAAAACACACCCACCCCCCACCAACTGGCCTTGGAGGTTCCCTGCTTCACCAGCCCATGGCTTATCAGTCAGGCTTCCCTCAGTAGCTGTTTGGGATATGTGTACCATTAGGAGACAAAATAGGGACTTGCAATTGCTTTGTGGCTCTGAGTCAGGACAGATTCTGATGGTGGGATAAGATGGATGAAGTCTAAATCATCCCAAAAGGGACAGGGACTCACACTGGGATCTTGAACTATATAATTAACTAGAATAGGGAGAATCTCATTGCAGAGCATTGAAATGGTTAATGAAAGAGTAGTCATGAGACTATTGAACTATTTGTGGCTCATCCCTTCATTTCTGGATCCATGCCTAATATAGATAAAATGATCCAGCTTTTTCTTGTCACAGAATCTAGATTGTAAAAATACAGAATTTAAGCTTGTTAAAATTTAAAACCCATAAATTAAACAAATACACACATGGCTTTTTGAACTGTGTATGTGAGTGGAGGACAGGAATATTGATTGACCTAAAACATTTTATGTGATTAGCCAACTGGTTATGATGTTTTCTGCTGTTATATTTTATTGTGTATTGTGTATGTTTATTGTGGTTTTATACTTGCTGTGCTGGCCATTGGACAGTGTTCTCCGCTGCCACTGAGGGCAGCTTAGAAGGTGCAGAGCAGGCCTTGTGGCACACATACCTGTAGCTGCAGGGTTGGCACCTGAGGCAAACCACAAAATGGTGCTTCCCTCTCCACCAGAGAAGAAAGGGTGAGTGAAGATCTACATCAGGAGCAAGAGGGGAATAAAGATCTACCTCAGGATCATCTGCCCCTGTGGATCTTGCCACCTGAGGTGGTAGCCTCATCTAGCCTCATGGATGGGCCAGCCCAGCAGAGCTCTGCTCTTTTACGCCTCCCGGCCACTAACTCACCAGCCTGCCTGGCACTGACTAGGCAAACAAAAGGGCAGTGCAGGATGGTGGCCTCTGTGTGCATCATGTAAGCAGAGGGACACATGTCCTTCTGGAGCACATGACCTGGATGAACTGCCTCTCTCCCTGCTTGCTCAGTCATGGGCCTTTCCCAGTGGTGTTGTGATGCACTGGGAGCAGACAACTAGGTGAAACAGGCAGCTAAAGAGCCAAGTCTTGCTGCTGCCAAGGCATCCCTCATGTCAGGGAACTGCCATCAGCTCAGAGGCGAGAGGGGGAGGGGCAGCTGGATTACAGGGAGCCTCCAAAAATCGTGGGAAGCAGCACTTCCTCAGCGGAGGAAGGAAGCCCCGCCTCTAGTGGGGAAGAGCTGCAGGGCTCGGAGGACGCAAGAAAGAGCCAGGACACCATGTCTGAGCAAAGCGGGGAGGAGGGAGGCCCCCCTTTACCCAAGCCTTCCCTGCGCAGTAGGCTTTCATGCAGAGATGGGAGGCGTTGGCTGGGGGTCAAGAGACTACTCTGCTGGGGAAAGTTTAAGGACCGCCCACTCTCAGATTCTGCTAGTGAGTGAGCAAGACATGGAATAGAGGCGTTCTGCATTGTAAATGTTTTGCACCAATAATAAATTAAAGCCTTTGAAAAGACCAGTGAGGGACCTTGCCTGATCACTCTCGAGCAACCACACCGATAGGCATAACACCTCAGGAGGAAAGGAGCAGCTAGGGGGCCTAGGGAGAGGGAGACAGGAGGAATGGCCAGGAAGCAGCTGCCCAAAATCCCAGTATCCACTGTGACATCATTAGCCTGGTTGGTGTGGGTAGCTTAGCAAGGTCTTTATAATATGATAACCATGACAGCTGTCTTTTGGTCTGGTGCGGCATCAGATCCCACATAGTCTGTTGCTCTGTAAAGGTGGCATGGAAGCTGCATTTATATAATAAACTGAGACTAATACAAAGTAAGATACAAATGAAGACAAGCTGTCATTCCAAGAAACTTTCTTGCAGCCGAAAAGAAATGGTAGTGTTGAATCTCTCGCCGTTTCAAGATGCTTCCTACGGATTTGTTTGCGGCTGAAAACTCGATGTGGATGGGGTTTTTGTTTGGTTTTGGTGAAGATGTTTGGAAATAGGTTCCCCCACCCTCTTTTCTTGGGGGTACTTAATACATCACAAACAAAATGCCACCTTTCATTTATTTCAAAACATCAGCAGGGAAAGTGCACCCGGAGCTCTGTAAGAAATGCAGCTATCGGGTAGTATAAATGAATCATTTCATTGTCAGCTACTAAATCCATCCTCAGATCATTTTAGAGGATGCACTATGTGTCTATCCTGGTATCTACCTTGTTTCCCTGCTTCAGTGGGTGTGTTGTGCTTCAAAGCGGTCTCTTCTTTTATTGTTATCATTGTTATTCTAATGCCTACTCTGTGATAGCAGCTTAGAGTACGCCCAGCTGCATTTGCAGAGGAGGAAGCTCAAAGAAAAATATAACTAAGGTACATAAATCAGAGAAAAGTGTAAACAACTTGGGAGTCTTTGGCTTTCTGTCAATGCAAACTGATTAAACTTGCATCAGATTAGAGCCTGAGCTTGCTCTTGTTTGTGCTGCTGACCATTAGAATACAAGGAGCAACAATTCTACACATTTCCAAAAAACCTATACAATTAAGGGAATGACACATCCTTTGACCACCCTGTCTCGTCCTTCCTCCTGTCACCCCCCCACCCTCCACACTGGTGTTGCATATCAAATCACACAGCCTCATTAGTATGCATTGTTGTTGTGATCTGATTTCCCCAATGTAGCTGCAGACTGGCTCTGATAACCACAGGAGGCCCAGTAGATTATGCTAGCCATGAATCCATTAATTAAACTTGGCAAATAACAAAGAGATCTATAATTTCTTTTGAATTATTGAAGTCTGTGTTAATCAAGATTCCATGATAAACTAACAGCTCTTATCAGCAGAGCAAAAACTGGTTTATAAGTAATTCCAAATTCAGCTTGAATCTTTAGTGAAGGTTTCTTCTCAGATTGCGATGTAAAGATTTGTATTTAGTTTATTCAGTTTATGGCTCACACCATATGGTTTCAGGCATATGCAAATGTAATTGCTTGATTAATCAACAAATATGGATAACCAATATCAACCTGCTAAGATTTCTTTAGCTGAGTGACTGTCTTGTATTTATTTTTAAGTTTTATATTCTGATTTTCAGTTTCCATAGCAAGAAAACATATCTTCCTAGAAGAGCACAAGGGTTGAAGCAATTCCTTTCACCAATTAACCAATTCAGAAGCCAAACTTCACAAATCCAGGTTGAGAAACACTATTTTATTTACTTCAAACAAGGTTCAGCTGAGTTTCCAGATCTTAGCAAACAATGTTACTGACAAGTTCTCCCCATAGCTTCGACTCAGATTGAGATTACTCAAATCAGTGAAGTTTAATATCACTGATATGAAAATGGCAAATAATAGGAAACTGGGATCCACACAGCACAATAGATACTTGCAAAATAAATGTAAGATTGTTAATGGAATCTACCTGTCACATGATTTATGTACTTTCATTTCTTGTTTGTGAGACTTGTTGCTGCCTGGTCAGCATTCTGAGACATCATGAGACATCGGTTGCTTCCTTTTCTGCATGTGAGGGAACCACTCAGATGAAACCACAGAGAGGTCCAATGTGGAACATACCCCTGGGGAAAGTAGTGTCAATGCTTTTGTTGGAACTCTTTTTATCCAGAGAGTGTAACTACAGTAGACTGACTTGCAATAACTGTTAAGGGTCCTATGTGAAATCTATCCCTCTTATTTGATCTTGGTTATCAGGTTGCACTTCTTAATGGACGGACTCAAATTGAATTATAGGATTAATAGCCCCTATTTACCGTAATGTTATGACAATTCACAAAAGACATGTGAAAACATGTTGGTTAAAATGCTTTTAGGTGTCTCTGTTTAGAGTTCAGGATGACTGAAGAGGTTTTTGGTTCATGCAAGTGGTGGCTCAGTGATGGTTCCGGTCCATGAACCATTTGTGGCTGGCTCTTGGTCTGATTTTTCTCTGGATTTCCACTATTCCCCTTACCAAGTTAGGAGAGCAAGGTATACCAGAGGCTCTTCTGATTTCCTTCTGAGAGGAATGCCTGCGTCTTGGCAGAAAGACCAAACCGGTGTGCCTGTTGGGGTGGTGGTAGAATAGCTATTTCCTTTGAGCAGTAATGTTGGGCAGAGTCTTGACCACCAGACTCAAGAATTTGGCCATCTCTGATGTATGGGAAAAGAATATTTCACATTGCTATTCTAACATTCCTACATTTTACATACTAGTGAGCATTGAGCATGAATCTCTGCCACTGCAGAAGAGAGATTTGATATGCAGATACTAGGTTGTGAATATGCATTGACACTATATCACACATGATTATTTCAGCCGAGTCGTTTGTCAGTATTTATCTGTCAATTAAGACTGAATAATGCCTTGCGTTGTGAATCTAAGATGTGTGTTAATAATTTGCTTTCTGCTGCCATCACAGCATCTTCTTTCATTGCTCTATGTGCTGTGAATATAAATCCCAAATAAAAAAATGCACCAGAACAATGCAGTGTGTTGAGCTACATTTTAATACACTGACATTTCTTGCCCTCTTCTGAAAGAAGTACCGTTATTTATCCTTCAGTTTAAATAATGTAAAACTACTATGTCTAATATTCAGAAAACACCATGAGTTTCATTTAAATGCTTCCATGCCTTTGTGTACAGTAGCAGTAGCAGCTAGTAACATAAATTTCCCAAAAAAGCATTTGATCATGTGGAGTCCAAGGCAGTTGCACTATTAGTTTTGCTAACTAACAATGATACTTGATACTAACAATGTAACTCTATGTAACTCTACAGCAATCAGGAGAGAGGCATTTTCCTTCAGTGTATGAACTTTGGCAATGTGTGGGTTGGCAGGTACTTTTTTTCCTCCTCTAGCTACTTTGATAGTATACAAGAAGCAGCCTGCTTGACCCAACTCTATAGAACTGGTTAAACACAGAAGGATAATAAACTAAGGCTGCAAGACTAAACCCTCTTACCTGGGAGTAAACCCTGTTGAACTCAACCCTGTTGAGGTTCACCATTTATTTGTTTACAATAAATATATTGTTAATTCATCAATTTATTTGCAATGAACTGGTGCATTGTCTAAAGTCAGAACTCCATGCTACTGGAGTGTGGGATGGAAAATTCACATTGTAATAATGTCAGGATTTGGGCTAAGTTCAAATAGACCTTTCAGAATTGGAGGGGGAATCGAGCATGGAGTTCCCATTTTTGGTGGTAGTGATAGTGTTGTAAACAAAAATCTGCCCTTTTCCCCTTATGGGGTACCCAAGAGCCCTAACGTAGGTTCCTTATTGGTAGGAGAAAATAACAGAGGCCAACCAGAGAACATTGAGAAGCAAAGCAGCTTTATCGATCTGTTGCAACAGGGTGCTCCCCTCACATGCAGGAAAGAAGGAGGAACCCAGAACCAAGGTGTGCTCGTCCTTATATAGACATTTTAAATTGCCCGCCCTGGAGTGCAAGACTACCCCCAGAAATATCATACATACATCACAGAAGGGGTGTAGCTCAATACCACCCCCCCGACACATCATACCTACATCACAAAAGGGCGGTCTACAGCAGAAATCTGAGTGCGTTGTTTATCTCCTGTCTGGCAGGTTACCTGTTAATGCTCACTTGACTGGATACCCTGGGGAGCCTGGCCAGTCTTTTGTAATGATAAATACTTAGTTCCTGAGCCAGGTCACAGGCTCACCCTATTCATGCACAGACACAGTGGCGTAGCGTGGGGGGTGCAGGGGGGGCGGACCGCACCGGGCGCAACATCTGGGGTTAGGGCAAATCAATGGGTTAGGGGGCACAAATCCACGGGTTAGGGGGCGCAAATCCACGGGTTAGGGGGCGTAAATTACTTGCCTTGCCCCGGGTGCTGACAACCCACGCTACGCCACTGCACAGACATACCCTTAAGACAGTATTTGTGAAGGAAAAGACAATGCGGAGGCTTTTCCATTTTACTTTGACTTTGCAGAGAAAACATTTGGTCAGTTTGGGAGCCAAAAATGGTTTCAGGTCAGTCTTCCTGTGCTGATCTATGTACGTGCTTGGTTGGTACATTTATGAACATTTGTATATATCTAAGACCTTAAAATTCTTATCACAATAGCCACTTGAAGCTGGGGCCAGAGATGGATTCTATACTCTATGCAAAGACAGTGGGTCACATAGACATATTCACTGCTAAAATAAAAAGCTTGATTTGTAACCTGATCAGTATTTTCCTGTTTGTGTTAAGAATAAATTGGTCCAAAGGATGGGTCGAGACAATGGGCATCCTCAATGCTTGCCTAAACTAGTTTTAGAGGAACTAGATGCTCCAAAGTCTAGATGTGACAGACCACAGCAGTTTCTGTTTGCTTGCACCAACTTACATCAAAATATAGCGTAACCTTGCAAGGAAATAAACTTCTGACAAACAAGCCCATATATGACTTGTGCTAATTATATGCATTTTCCAACAATCTGGAGAGTCCAGAAGGTGCACAGGGGAGGGTGGACAGGGGTAAAGGTAAAGGTAGAATGTTCGAACGATGTTGATTCAGAAATTAAGTGGTTTTTAGCTGTAATGATTATGTAATTAAGAAAAAGAAAGGTCAAAAATTATATAGAAATTAGGGGAAGGATTTGCTGAATTGAATTAATTAGAGATTGGAATACAGAAAGAGGAGGTATGAGGAGGTCGGGAAAGTAAGTTTTATAAATATAAGGGACTGAAATTATACTTGTTTGTTGTATGTGTTTTGTATGTATTTTTGCTGTTTCTGTTTTTTGTTTTTTCTATTTTATATAAACCTTTAAAACCTTAATAAATATCATATATATATATATATATATATATATATATATATATATATATATATATATATATAAAGGTAAAGGTAAAGGCACCCCTGATCGTTAGGTCCAGTCGTGGCCGACTCTGGGGTTGCGGCGCGCATCTCTCTTTACTGGCCGAGGGAGCCAGCGTACAGCTTCCGGGTCATGTGGCCAGCATGACTAAGCTGCTTCTGGCGAACCAGAGCAGCGCACGGAAATGCCGTTTACCTTCCCACCGGAGCGGTACCCATTTATCTACTTGCACTTGTATAAAATAGTACACAATGTGCTTTGAAACTTGTGATTGCTGCTCAGTTTTATGGAAATTATTCCACTGGGCCACTTTGCTGCAGCACTGAAAATAAAGCTTTTTATTTTCCACTCACTGCCTTTTCATCATTGACTTGGGAAGACAGTACAGTGGGGAGTTCCCCATTAATTTAGCCTCATGTTCTCTGTAGTACAGTGGACGCTTGGGTTGTGAATATGATCCATGCAGGAGGCATGTTTGCAACCCGTAGCATTCACAACCCGCAGTGCACCGTCTGCACATGCACGGGTCGCGATTTGGCGGTTCTGCACATGTGCAAGGTGCTATTTAGTGCTTCTGTGCATGCATAAGCACTGAAACCCGTAAGTAACTCGTTTCAGTACTTCCGGGTTCAGCATGGTGCACAACCCGAAAACGCACAACCTGAAGTGTCTGTAACCCGAGGTATGACTGTACTTTGCTTAGACTCAAGGTCTGTACCACTGAATTAATTAAGAATCAGCAGGACCCTCATTACAATCTTATTTTAACCACTGGGTGGCTGGATCAAATCACCCCCCCCCCCCAGTTGTAGTTGCACCTGGAATTGGATAATGCTGGCCTAGCTTACAGGGCTATTGTACAGATTAACAAAATAACCTATGTGAAGTGCTAGGATCACTGTAAAATGTTGTTTAGGTGGTAGTAGCACGTTTTTAGTGTCAGGCTATTTCACAGACTGGTTATCATTTGCTTTCATGTGATAAATATGATAAAATGCTGAGAAACTCAATATATTGGGAACCTGTGCTAGTTGGAAAGAAATACCATGAGGGGTGTGAAATTGCAAGCTATGAATCTAGCACTGGGATTTGTGCCTACAGGCCAATCACCCATGACCTTTTAATACATATACCAAAAAATGTCAGCAGTGAATGTGACAAATCATACAGGTCAGGCATACTCTCCAGGGAGTTAGGATCGGTTGATATGGGTAGATCTGGATTTCTCCTGCTTAATGTGTGAAACAAGCTTAATGGTTGCACCCCTGTGAGTGCAAATGGAGACATGCATGTAGCATATAAATAAGAGAAACATAAATGCTTTCGAATATACAATAGTTATATTGTTTTGTCTTTATGGAGTTTCCATATGCCGTTTGCAATTATTAGTGTGCACAGAAGGACATTAGTTGCCCTCTAAGATCTGAGGATCTTGTCCTGGGATGGCACAATAAGCTATTGCATAAGACGAAAAAACTGAAGCTTGTCCAGACTTTTTTGTTTTGTTTCTTGTGTTATGAAAACATGAATCAACAATCTGTTTGCTCATCTGGCCATGTGGTATTCAACTTTGATTTTTCCCCCTCATAAAGTATAGGTCATACCTGCCATTCTGCGTGCCTGTTGAACTCAGTTAATTCTGAGATAACAGCTTTATGGAGATAAGAGCAATTGTGGCTCCCACAATGCCTTAATAGAGTTTACTACGCACAGCCTCTTCCTGGAACCATGTTACGTGCACTGATAATGAAACGATCCTATAGCATGTCGCTTATTTTATGCCTCCACTGATTTATACAGTAGCTTCAAAGATCCTTATTCAAGATGTAAGCAGAATGTGAAAAAAGCATGACAGGTATATAGGCTATTAATATAGTTTAAAGCTTATGGTTTGTGGGAAATTGCTCCTATGCTGCACTGGTTATCCTTTTTGGGAGATGACAATATGCAGCAATTAGGATATACAATACTTTGGCAAGCGCTCCAGAATATACAGAATTCCAAAATGGAATTCATGTTCGGGAGCTTAGCTTAATTGCCAGGTTCCATTATCTTCTAAATTCAGCTCTAAGCATTAAAAAAGCAAGTCTAAGCAGGTAAATTCATGGAAACAATGCTTGGCTCGGGAATTCTCTTGACTGAGTGCAAACTGCTGCTTCAGATTTTGACCCAAGCCTACCTTCAACTTTGCACAGGCTTCTGGCCTCTTTCTGCACTGGAACTTGACCTTCCTCCTGGCCCTGACTTTGTACTTGTCTCTGGCCCTTGCTGCTTTGGTATCTGTCATAAGTACATAAGAGGAGCCTGCTGGATTAGGCCAATGGCCCGTCTATTCCAGCATCCTGTTCTCACAGTGGCCAGTCAGATGTCCTTCAGCCCATCCATGACCATGGTTATATTACCTGGCCCTTTGCTCCTTGTCTGCTCAACCTGCTGCCTGAGGTCCAGTGGCCTTGTCTGTTGCCCTTTGGATCCGTCTGCCAGCTCCCAAATTGGAGCCCAGATGCAGCTTTGGAGCAAGGTCAAGGCCTGACACTTAGTCAGACTTATAAGACGTCTCCTTTCAAAATATAAGTTAGAAAAGGAATGCTGCTTTTAGCTTTCACATTTCCCAGTGTGGTATCTAAGTCTTCTTTTATGCCTTCAGTGTAGACTCTTAGAATCTGCTGTTTTAAAACTACTTGCCACATAGTTGTTCATCCCTCAAGGTTTTCAGGAGTTCATGCAAAGGTTTATTGGTGAAGAGGTGGAGTCCTGCTGATTTATCAGCTTCTGACTAGGAACTTGAATCCTTCCTTCATGGATTCCTATTTTTCACCTGTTTTCTGAAAATGACCTCATCAAATGTTCAGCTATCCTCTGAGAGCAGCAAATTCATGGAGAAGGGGGAGGACAACAAGAGAATTTTAATTCCTACGACAAACAGTAACAAGGCTGCACAAGCATTGCTGCGCAGCCTTGAGAATCACAAAATGTTAAAGGAAGTTAGCCATAATATGTTTTCCGTAGACAGCTTTATGCGGGTGCTGAGGCTATTTAAATTGTAGGAAGGCACAGATGAGGAAATCATGCACAAGCTTGCAAGGCCTTTTGTTGAGTTAATCCAAATCTTGACAGAATGCCTTTTTGGCTGCAGTCAGTTTCATAATCCTTCTGTATTTCTTTCCACTACCTTCCTTCATACTTCACCTGCCTTGTTTGCATTTCCTCTAAGGAGTGACAGTCAAATTCTTCTTTTTCTTCTGCTCTCCATCCTCATACAACTATGCTACTGTACATGCAGTAAATTGCTATTGCCATGAAATGGTTGGCAATTTGAAATTCTCATCTCCTGTTTGCTCTCAGTGTTAGCTAAGAATGTAATGCCTGCCTATGAGGGAGGCCACGCAAACAAGTGTTAATCTCATGTCTGTCATCATTATGTTGTTTAATTTTAATTCTGGTCAGGAGGGAAAGACAGAGCTGTGAGCTGTTTATCTACCTGGGGCAGCACCCCCACAAATTTCCATTTGTGTAGGACCAAGATAGCTTGCCCTCCTTGTACATCCTCTAAAGAACATGCATGTAGCATGAATTCTGTTGGCCTTTGTCCAATGAGAGGAACACAGTACCTTGAACTTGTCACAGACACACTCTCAATCCTGAAACCAGCTCTAAAGAAGAACTTATTAAGAATGAGAGACTTCTGGCGCTCACCGCCATGGTGAAAAGTGGCTCCACGCTAGAAGCGATTGTCCATGCAGCAAATTGAGGATAATCTGAGAGTAATTATCCTTGCAAGGCCCCACCCCACCCCAGCTTCATAATTTTCATGGAATAACTACATGAATTAAACTGTGTGAAAGCATTGTAATGATTTGTGGCATTGACCTTCTATGGTGGTAAAGTGGACTCTAGTTCTGTTTTTTTATGGCTTCAGCGAGATACCAGCTTGTTAATGGATGGGAAAGGGATCAAAGAAGATAATCCTGGATGGAGGCTATGGCGAGACACCAGATTTCTTTTGGCTTTGGATAAGTAAAATTGCATGGGATGTGTGGCGCAGCAAGAACTACAGTCCTTGAAGTGGAAATGAAGGGAAATGCTGAAGTTGATGGATTACATGCAGGCAGATGAATGCAAAACAAACATTTCACACAGGAATCTACAACTCCTCTTGCAATTAATGGATACGGAATAGTTAAATACAAACACAAGTCGTCAGATCAGTGGCTGTTAAAATAAAGGATTAAGATCAGAACAGTTGTATTTGGGCTAAGAGAATGGGAGCAGGATGGAAGAAGAACATCATTTCCTGAAATCCAGAACATGGGAAGTCATCTAAAATTGTTTAATTTGGAATTGGATAATTGGCTTTTTAAACTGAATTATAATTTGGCATTGTATTAATGTGGCTTTTATTGGATTGTTATAATTGAAAATAATACACACACACACACACACACACACACACACAGTGGTACCTCGGGTTACATACGCTTCAGGTTACATATGCTTCAGGTTACATACGCTTCAGGTTACAAACTCCGCTAACCCAGAAATAGTACCTCGGGTTAAGAACTTTGCTTCAGGATGAGAACAGAAATTGTGCTCCAGTGGCAGCAGGAGGCCCCATTAGCTAAAGTGGTGCTTCAGGTTAAGAACAGTTTCAGGTTAAGAATGGAACAAATCAAGTACTTAACCTGAGGTACCACTGTATATATATATATATGAATAAGCGTAAGAATAAGAAACACAAAAGGAAACAGAATGATACTTGAAGAAAACAGAAAACATAAAATAAACTAGATAACTTGTTGAAGAGTATAGGAGATGTCCCAAATTCTCACATACCTTTGTCTTTGAATTGGACTGCATTATCACATGACTGATCTCTGTATACAGAGGAGGAAAAGGGATAAAAAGATGTGGGCATGAAAGATTAGCTGCAGGTTTTAGCATTCCACAGCCCACTTGAAAAACCAAGATAGTCACTGTGTTATTATAGTCAATATTCCTGGAGTTTATGTATGCAGTCAAGAATCTGATATTAGTCCCTGTCAATGTGGAAACAGAATTCCAAAGCGTTCCAACCACACCACATGGGTGTGATGGCACTTTTGTTTCTTTGTGCAAATGTGAAACACAACTACTAAATATAACTTTGTTATTGTTTATCTGATCGCTTTATTCAGGGATGAAAGAGAATCAATTAACATAACTCACATAAGTCTAGCCTTTGTCTTTTTAACTACCAGCAAGTTGAGGGAGGGGGTCCACTCCTCAGCTATCTGGCACAGAGCCACTTCTTTTGTTACCCTAACAACTAGGGCTGGGCAATATCAGCTTTTGAACATTGTGAAGTATCACCAGCCAAACATTGTGATATAGTGATACATTGTGATGTTGAAAAGTGGAGGGAGGAACAAGCAGCGTCAGCCCCGGCCCTGTATGGCGCCAGGGTGAAACTGCCTCAGTTCCCTCTACTGCCCGCACCCGGAGGAACAACCGGCATTGGCCCTGTGAGGCTCAGAGTGAAGCCTCCTCAGCTCTCTTCTCTTTCCTCAGTTTTCTGCTTTTCTTAAACCCAACAGAACACCTAGTGTTCTACGGCAGCTAACCATGCTTATTCCTTGTTGGATTCTTTGGGGTTTTTGTTCTCTACTGTTGGACTTTCCCCACCCATCACAAAGTATTTTTGTGTGTGTTTCTACAAACTGGTTTGGCCCCAGGCCTGTTCATATATCCTTCTTGTGAATGAATGGTGCAATTTTGACTACTTAAGGCTCAGCATCTGGAGAATAGTAGTATATAGGATAGCCTCAGATTCACCAGCTGAACATGTAAACAGAACAAATGGGTACAAGTAAATCCAGCATTTTTGCCCTATATAGCTGATTATGTAAAAAGGCACTCGTAGAAGCACTAAGGGAAAAACATGCAATCAACCATGAACATAAAGTGCACACAGCATAACTATTTTTGTTCAGGATTGTTTCCTTTTTTAACTTTCAGAAAATCAGCTGTTAGATGAGATGATGTTCCTTTCGTGCCAGGGCTCTGGATTCTACAGCGTCAGACTTAAAGAGAGCATGAATGTTGGGTTGTTTTTTTGAGAAACTTGTACAGGTAAATGAACTGTGAATGAAATCCCATGGCCATAATCCAGTTCCATGGCTACAGAGCTAAGCACGCACAAGCTCATTGGTTTCATGGCCTTCATTGTGCTTTGCTCTGCATTAGATTATGGCAAATTAAGTATAAACTGAGTTCTCTGCTGTGCAGATACAGTATGAGGGTTTCAATGATCTACAGTTGAATTCCTTAGCAGACTTTGTCTCCTGCTACCATTTCAGGACCAGAGGCGGTTTTAAGGTAGTGCAACCAGTTTGGCTTCATTGGGTGCTGGTGCCACAACAATGATGTAGAACAGAGCACAAGAAGCGCAGAGGAAGGGGCCACCAGATTTTACCATTGCATGGGGTACTGCTGAAATTTAAGAGCCCAAAGTCCAAAACTGTCAGGATTTCTATGTTTTCCTAGCTCCCTTGTTTATGCATACTTTTAAGGAGCAGAAATGTAAATATCTATCATCATCATTTTCATGTGCATAATGGCTGTCTGCTAAAACACAATAAACTGACTTGACTGACAGTGAAAAATACACTAAAGATGCATGCCAAAGTCACAAATCCTTTGGCTTCAGAAACAGGGGACTTCCAGGTTGGCGCCTCCGGCAATGGCGGAGCTCCTCCGATCGGGAGGAACTTGCTCCGTGGAAACCAGGGTCTGATCGCCACAGCGAAGGCGGAGACCCACTGAAATCACAGGCGGGAGAAGCTTGTGAACTTGGGATTTGGCTGGCACCTTTTGCGCCTCCCTTACTCGCGGGGAAACCCTGTTTTGGGGATCCGGAGCGACGTGGGGTGAGTGGCGCGGTGCTTTGAATCGACTGCTTTTTTCACGGAGTGAAGCCGCATTGCTGTTGCCGGAGAGTGCTGACTTTTTCCTGTGGACAATTGGACTTTAAACAACTACCCGTGAGTAGAACGGAAAATTGGATCTTCAAATATCTTAATTTGGCATCAAAACGGGAAGGTTCTAAACAGGAAGTCTGCCTTCCTCTTTTGTAAATAGTTTGAAGCAAAGACGTTACAAGCTAAAGTCATGGTAAATCTTTGGTAAAGGATTAAATTTCCATCGGATAAAAACACCAAACCCCCCTTGGAAGCAGGAGAAGAGGGGGGAAATTTTGAACCTAGCGAGCCTGCAGGAGAGAGCGAAAAATCAAATTACCACCGCTCTGAACCTGGAAATGGGCTGCTAGAAAAAGTGACGTTTTGGGAGAGTTCATTGACTGTGAACAGAACGTATTTGACAGCTAACTAAATAAGAGAAGTATACTGTTTCCATTGTCCTCTTCTGCGTTTAAAAAGGAGGAAAAGTAACTGAAAATTGAAACTATCTTTATTGCTTGAGTTGTGTTTGAAAGGATTGATACAAGTGGAGACTGTTTCCCTCTAGAGGGAGCTTTTGAAATTGTTACAGGAGTGGAACTGGGGAATCTCCAGCTGTAAGATAAGAAATTGTGAGAACTGGGAATTGACCTTGGACCATTTAAGAATGCTGACAGAAGCCATAGTCACCGTATTATGTAAGATAAGTTATTCGCTGGAACAGCTTCACAACAAGACGGATGATATGACTATTAAAATTGATAACTTGGGACAAAAAGTGATTAATCTGAGACAAAAAGTGAGTACCAACACAGAAATAATTCAGGACTTGGTACAGGAATCCACTTTGGCAGGACAAATTGTGGAAGAGAAGGAGAAAGCTGTTGTTGTTGAACCTAAAGTAATACAAGAGGGATCCTTAGTTTTACAGAAGCAAATTGAGGACTATAGGTTGAGGCCTTTTATGATTGAATCTAGAAAAAGTCAGATTTTGAGGATCGGATCCCGGTTTGGACTGAAGAAGGAAAGTTGGAAAGATCCCTCTATGCAGGGATTAACTGACTTCTGGGACATGGACTTGGGTTTGGAGGAGATTGAAGTTCTGGGGGCCTTTGGATTTGGAGGAATCTTGAAACATGTCCTGAAACACTTTATGGATCTTAGCTTCAACTATGGAAATTTGGCTGACCTGTCCAGAAAGAATAAAAGTATTGTTGGGTCGGAGTCTTCCCAAGATCTGCTCGTTAGCATTAAAGAATATGAAGAAGACCTGCGGAAGGGACCTGGAAAAGAGTTGAGCCTCGGATATAAGGTCGCCAGGTTGATGGACTATATGGAATTGACGGAAAGGACTGGCAGAACCCGAAACCAGGGAGAGGAGATGGTGGAAGAAGATTGGAAAATTTAAAGTCTATACATAGAAATATTGTAAAATTAATGAGTGATAGAAAAATGGTGGAATGAAATTTTATGGCCTTAGCAGAAATGTTATAAAGAGTTAAGCATATATAAGTATTTTATCTTTAATGGAAAATAAGGTTAAAAATATGCTAAGATATTTATATTATGATAGAAAATAGAGAAAGATGGAAAGGATTTGCTGAAACAATTAATAGAAGTGGAATACAAAAAGGGAGGTGAGAGGAGGTCGAGGAAACAAGGGAATGAAAGATAGATATGGAAAAGGTGTATGTATGTTTTTAAATGGTTTTTGTTTTGTTTTGTTTAGGGTTAGGGTGGGTTAGGGTTTAGTTTAGTTTAGTTTAATGTGTTTAGTTTAATGTGTTTAGGTTGTGTTTTGTATTGTTTATATATTGTACTGTATTGTTTTCTCTCTCTTTTGTTTCCTCTTTTTTGTCTTTTTCCTTTTTTTTCTTTCCTTTTCTGTAATTTTTAAAAGTAATAAATATTATTTTTTAAAAAACAAAAAACCAGAAACAGTAAATGACCTGTGTGGATCACAAAATATACAAACATGATTTAAAATCTTGGGGGGGGGGGCAATAAAATGATTTTGGGAGACTTTTGCATATTACATCCAAAAATGAGCCTTTGATTCTTGCTGTGACTCTTGCCTGTGTCTTCTGAAATCTAACCTATACACGTAAACCTCCACACATGTACATTTTGGAAATCTGATACGGCACCAGTGTCCCCAGCCTGTAATTCAGCATTAATCCCAAAGTGTTGAAACAACCTGTTTGTTTGTTCGGAACTCTTTGCCTTTTCATCTCTGAACAAAGATTTCTTCATACACAATCCTTTCTTTCTTTACCACTGCAGGGAAGTAATTCCACTTGAAATAGGCACAAAATTATAAATAATTTTCTGATACATGCATGGCAAAAGAGATAATCTGTGCATTTCCTACACACACACTGCCATTGCTTTGTACGTGCCTTATACCAAGGAAGCTGTATTATATGAAGTCAGAACACTACTCCATCTAACTCAGTACTGTTGACACTTTTTTGGCATCAGCTGCCTACAGTTCAGGCAAGAGTCCTTCCCAGCCATGCCTAGAGAGGAGAGGGCTAGGAGTGAGGACTATTTGCATGCGGAGCATGTGCTCTAATGCTGAGCTGCAGCCTCTTCTCATTCTTGGCCTGGTTCAGCAAAACCATTCACAGCACTTGGTTTCTTCATGCCTGATTAGTCTTCACTTGATTACTGGTACCTGAGTGTATGGACTGTCAGTAGTGTTACATGTGTGAGTGATCTTCCACCACAGACAGAAGTCATCACTTGATGTCTGAGAGCTCAGTCACACTTACCTTTGCTCGGCATTTGTAGGCACAGGTCAGGGGTTTTCAGGTCCGTGTCTGAGAGCGTCCTCCCTGCCCCTGCCGGCACTTTCCCCATGAAAACCCTCTTTTCACTGCTAATAAGAGAATATGGCACTCTGCGGAAAACCTGGATTGCTGTTTGTTCCAATTCAGCGTTAAAGAGTAGGTTTTCCTGGGAAAAGCATTTCAGGTGGGGGAGGTGCTTGGACTGGGAAAGTGCTGGACTTTGTGTCTAGAAAGTATAGGGCAAAAGGTAAGTGGGGATGAGCCTGTAGTCACCAAATGATACAAAATACATGTATGAAGCAGCCCAAAGTATTGTCTTTGTTTAGGAAAACTGAGGTGGCTCTGGTTGCCCTACTTATGATTTGTGTGCAGTTCAGCACACAAACACTGAATCTATAATTATATTCTAGATTGTGAGCACATTTCTTTAATTCATTCCTATTGGTTATTGATTTAGTTTAACGATCCTGAATCAAGATCAGATGTCTTTTGGCTGTGGAAGCAACCCTCAGCTCCCCTTTTCTTTCTCTGCTGCCTTGATGTCTCTGCTTCCATAAACGTTTTGAAATGTTCCTTACATGATTCCATAAAAGTCTGTATGTTACTGGCTGTGCCAGTTCACTGCCTTGTGGGGGTGCTCAAATATCAAGGAAATGTGCATTTCATAAAGGGTGGAAGAAAGCTAGGAAACACCATGGTGCTCCTGTAGCAGCAAAACTAGATGCCTTCATCTGCTCCACCTGCAGTAAAACATGTCTCTCCTATATGAATCTCTACACCCACAGCAGGCACTGTAACTCTCTAATGTTTACTTTACCCTCAAAGGCCACTCTTCCATTGTCACCTGAGTCTAGGAAGAAGTAAGCTAGAGAGCTAGATAACTTCAGAGGGGCAGATGCAAAACCAAGGTTTGCAATGGATATTAACAGGCAGAGGGCTTTTTTTTTTTTGTCAACAACTGATCCAATTCTCTGCTCATGGGGAATGCTCTCTGTTAGCACATTATTTATCCTCCCAAGTGTCCATTGCCTGCAGGCGGATTTTTTCTTCTGCTTCTTATTCCCTCTTGCTAATTCCAACTGACCTCAGAATGACATCTGATATCTGTTCTGTTTTGACAGCTTCATGACCCACTGTCTTATGCTCTGTTAATATAGCACATTTAGAGCCTTTTCTCAAAAGTGTTTCCAATGTAAGTTGATTTTAATCATCACCAAGACTATGTAAAATGACATTTAGGTTTAAAAGTGCTGATGTTTAACATTTTCTCCCTGAAGCCTCCCTTCTTAAAGAAAGGAAACACCTGGGAAACTATCTGAGTTTGATGTGTTTTAGGAGGTGATGTTGAACAGCTATTTCATTTCCTATCAGTTTGCTTTCTTCAACGGCTGTTCTTTCTAACACTCTATAGACACAAGATTCACACACCAAATTTTAGGCGACTCTCTCCCAGTTTATCCCCACATGGCACAGGTTTGACCAGGGGTAGGCAACGTAAGGCCTGGGGGCCCAATCACCTTCTCAGTCTGGCCCACGGATGGTCCGGGAATCAGCATGTTTTTACCTTCGACACTCCTTGGGCCACTTCTGGATCCTTCTGTCCATTCTCACGTCCTGCGCTGTGAAAGCTGTGAAAAGAGGGCCTTGCCCAAAAACACTTAGTCTGGGGGTGCGAGCCACAGTAGTGCTTGCACACATTGGTTAAAACGACACCTGTCCCGTGTGCAGGAGCCATTGTTAAACTCCCAACATTCCATGTGGGGCTTGGAGGACTCAACTCTCTGGGTTCTCTTCTCAAAATGGGGAGCTACCACTTCGGACCACAGATCACTGTCCTTAATGTCTCAGTGAGCCTTGGGGTCCTCCGCGGCCCTAGCGTGAAAATCCTCATCGTAAGCCAAGGCCGCTGCCTCCCCTGCCATCTGTCTAGCCTTGAGAATGATGCCTTGGCAATTTGCCAACTGCCACCCCCTGTCAGGATAGGCAGCTGACACCAGCCCCATGCAAGTGGTGAATGCGGCCAATAACACACACAATGGAGGCAAATTAACAGTAAACCAGACTCTCTAACCTTGCCAATTGCCTGGAAGGAAAACAAGTGAGCCTGGGCCGAGGGGCATCGGCCCCTTATGCTGGCCCTCACCCCACCCCAAGCCAGCTGCCCATAGGCCTGCTGAGATGGAGACAGGCCGATGGCCCCCCTGCAACAAAGGGGGGTGGCTTACCTGTCCCAGGAGCCCACACGGTGTCGCAAACCACCCAAGGGAGGGGGAGAGCGGATATTATTGATTTTCTTTCATTGTTTTATGAAATAATATGTAGCCTGCCTTGGATGTATAATTGGGCAGAATAGAAAATACTGCAAGCCTCTCCCATGAGTTCAATAGGTGGAACCTTCCACCTGCATCCGTAGTATGAAATACTGTGTATTAAGGGATGGTTCTAAGGACCTCAACAATGTGGAGTGTTTTCAACACTCAAAAATCGGACTATTTCTGCTACTGCTGGTCGATGTTTCAAATCCTCGCCTTAACCAATGAGGCCAAAGAACTGTTCACCATCAAGTCAGAGTGATGTGGTCAGGGGAGCTGTCCAGCAAATTAATTCCTGAGAGCAGAGCATGACAAGATAGGGAGCTGGAATGTGGATCCAGTGAAGGTTTATTTGGTCCCCTGAATCTGTAGGCTTCTCAAACAGGAATTTTCCTGGCTGATGGTCTCAGGGGTGGGGTGGCTTTTTATGGTGTTTGATCATTCCCCTTGAGGCCCCCTGAAAATGTCTCAACCAGTTCTAGACTGGGCCTGCTGATGGGAGGAGGTGGGACATGAAAAAAGACCTGCATAAATCATTATTAGTATTATTAGTAGTTTTATTCATTTACCCCAATAAATTAGCAGCCTTCACATTTTATGTGAGAAACATTACTAATTAAAATGGCAGTTAAGCTGTATCAAATTACAGTCTGTAACCCCCACCCCAAAAAACTTGCTTAAGCCAAACTTTGCAAAAATACCATATTTGCTTATGCTAAAAGCCACTTAAACTGTTATTAAATGTTAGTCAAAGACAGATGGGTGTTTGAGATATAGTGCTTTTCTACTTATCCTCTGGGAAGTATGAAAATGATCATAATTTTGATGAATTGGTTAGCAAGAGTTGACCAAAAGCAACTGCTTTTGTTCAGGGTGCTTAAAATGTTTCCATGTGCTTTCATATTTATTATTTTCACCCAACACCTGCAAGTTATGTAGGTCTGTGGTGATCCCTGCTTCTACAAAGGACAGATGGGGCCGAGGCATTGCAGCATGGGTGGTGCGCTCCAAACTGCCATGCAGTGCACATGGGCCACAATTGCAGTAGGACACTCTCCCCAGCTTTGGTTTAGCTCTAAAGCTCGACATATAAAGAAGGGAAGGAGGTGCCAACCCTCTTCCACACCTATAGCTTACCTTCTTGCCTTCTTTTTACCCAAACTCTTTTTTCTTCAGCTAAACTTCAGCTAGGAGGAAGGGGAGGGGCAGCATCACTGAGGCAAGCATCACCCTCATCACGTGCATTTGTAGTAACTCTACCTTTGTGCACACCTAGGGACCTCTCCACAGAGCTAGAAACCCTGCAAGGGTGCAGGCCTTGATCACACAGATATGCTCTTATACGGATACACTTGAATATGGGCCCATAGGCCCATGTCAGACATTGTAATGAACATGCATGCGGGTATTAATTCTACATGCTTTTAACATCTGTCAAGAGCTGGGTGGGGGAAGCAGTTGGAGAGGAGGCCATGGTGTGGAGAGAAATCAGGTCCCCTCATCACCCTGCTTTAGCTGTCATTGGAAAAGACAAACAGATCTACTACCAGAACGTATCATTTCAGCTAACGTGACCATTTTTAAATCTATGTTCTATGCGCACAGAGCAATACCTCAGTAAAGAGCACATGTTTTGTCTGCAGGGGGTCTCAGTTCCAATCTCTAGCATCTCTAGATAGGGCTGGAAAGGTTCCAGTTTGAAGTCCCGGAGAGGCCAGGCTGTTTTTCTTTTGTTTTTCTTTTTTACTTTTGGAACAATTATATTCAGAACAGGAGAGTCAACACAACTATACAAACAGGGGACAAATTACATGAAAAAAATAACACTCATTGCTGCATTTAGTCCAAATTGAAACAGAGGTAGAATTCTGAAAGCCTTCAAGTAATTTTTATTTTATTTTACCAATGTGCACAAGAAAGCAACCAGCCACTGACGTATCAAACGGCCATCCAGCCACTCCTTGGGCTTTCCTCATATCGCCATCTTCTCAAGGTGAAAGTAGAAATACTCACCAGATGTAGCTAAGAGTGCTGAGGCTCCAAGGGCTGCAAGTTTGGCAGTGAACACCAAGGCATTGTGACCTGTGCCCTCGTGGTTAGGGCAGCTGCTAGCGGTATACAGGGTTCTTACTTGGGTCCTGGAGGCGTCACCCACCTTCCTCTCTGAAGGAACATTTCCATGTATGGCAGATGGTGATGGAAGTGGTTGGGAACCGTAGCCAGATAATTTGTTCAGATCCAAATCTAATTTGTTCTCTGCTGATTGCTTGGAATGGACAATGGAGATGTAAAACTCTTGCAGCGTTTGTGACAAAGAATCAGATGTAGCTCCAAGAGTGTTTCTTGCCTCATTCTTCCAGATGACTCCACTTTTCTGTTCAGGGGTTCCAGACTCAGACAGTTTGTTCTCTCAATGGTAATGGAAATATCCACATTCTGTTGTGTCAATTCCTGGCTGTGCTGAGTCTCCTCCTTATTCCCTTCATCACTTGAAGAATGGCGGGAAACACTGTGTTGTCAGCGGACAAAGTATCATCATTTTCCTCTTCTTCATAATGCTTGGAAGGTGTCCAGTTCTCATCCCAGATTTCTGTGCACATATATACTGGCTCAAGAAGTGGCACCTCAGGGTCTGAGTGTGAGCCTGATGTACCCTGGGAAAGCACTTTATTGTAGCAAGACCCTGAATCTGGTACTTCTGGAAGTCTTGTAAGGAAAGTTTTCTCTGCAGATGAATGCATGGTCCTATAATCTCAGCGCAGATGATCATGAGCCAAAGCATGGGCGCAGTCAGGATTTTTGTTGGGGGGGGGGGGTGGCAGAACCTCAGTTAGCAATTTATTTTTATTTATTTTTATTGATGGGGGGCAGCTGTCCCTCCCTGCCCCCTTGGCTACGCCTATGAGCCAAAGGTTGACTCAATATAAGGTATCTTACTATATACATAGGGACATGGGTGGCGCTGTGGTCTAAACCACAGAGCCTAGGGCTTGCCGATCATAAGGTTGGCGGTTCGAATCCCTGTGACGGGGTGAGCTCCCATTGTTCAGTCCCAGCTCCTGCCCACCTAGCAGTTGGAAAGCACATCAAGTGCAAGTAAATAGGTCCTGCTCCAGCGGGAAGGTAAACGGCGTTTCCGTGAGCTGCTCTGGTTTGCCAGAAGCGGCTTAGTCATGCTGGCCACATGACCCGGAAGCTGTACGCTGGCTCCCTTGGCCAATAAAGTGAGATGAGCACCGCAACCCCAGAGTCAGCCACGACTGGACCTAATGGTCAGGAGTACCTTTACCTTTTTACTATATACATTTGGGTAAGACAAAGTCACAGATCTCTTTGCTTCTAAATGAAAATAAAATTTAAAAAGTATGAGGATGATTGACCTGTAGCAATAGCATTGCTGTTGGCAAATGAGAAGTGAATGAGAAAAATAACCATTAAAAATGCTACTAAATTATGTGGCTTTTGAGCAAGTTAAGTTTCCCCACTAGCACCACTGGAATCTGAAATTGAAGTTCTGCTTAAGCAATTTATCTTTTCCTATTTGAACATTTGCTTGGAAGTTGAGCTGTTGTAATTAGTATTGGTACAACTGCAGTGTTTTGGTAAATTGGCCATCACTGTCTTCCCGATACAAATTGAATGCTCTGAAAATTCTGCAGCTGGGCTGACTAATTGTGATGTGCTTTTATTGCTTTTGAAAGTCAAGAGAAATGCTGAAGTACCAAGGAAGGCTATGTATTCACTGATCATCTAAGGGACAATAATGTGTTCATCGAACTTTGCTTTCTGTATCTTTTGGTAAAATACAGAAAGTAAACCTTGATTTCACATATATGTATGTTCTTTATACAGGAGATCAGCCACAGAAAATTACTCTTCTGAATTTATTATTTCCCTTCTTCATTCTTATTATCCAAGTGCTTAAGAAGTTCACTGCAAACTAGCTGAGGTTTCTTTCCTTTGATTTATTTTATTTTATTGAGGTGGGAATCCATCTTTTCTCTCTAGCAAAGAGTCAATGCTATTTAACAGACCACAATTAATTGGCCTGACTTTCTCATGGCTCAGAAGATGATCATTCTAACAATAATCCATTCTTTTCTTTGTTGCTATAATTAGGAAAGCTAGATGCACGTGAATTTATGATAGTATAAGGATTTTTAATTTACTTATTCAGAACTCTTATATGGCTCTTCCTGCATTGATTTGATACAATTGTATCTGTTGCTATTCTGCAGGCCTCGGCCCTTCAACTGAAGATCTAAGAATGATTATTATTCCAATTTAACACCCCCTGATAGAATTGCCAAGTTTCCTGAGATTTGTACCAAGAGGCTGGGAACCTCAAAGTTCAAGGATGGTGCATCGTGGGTCCCAAGGGGAGAAGCAGAGACCAGGATGACAGGGATGGCTCCACACCTGATGGGCAAGGAAGCAGAGCAAAAAAGCTAAACCATAAAGGGAGCAACACCACCTGCACGCTTTGAATGGGCTTTGTGAGGGGCTCAGGTGAAAATGGCCTTTCTGACCCCTCCTCATCCTGAGATTGTATTTGTTTGCCTGGAGACCTTCAGAAAAAATCCAGCTTCAGGTCTGATTAAACAAAAGATTCTACATTTTGTGATGTGTTCACAACAGAAGACCTGTGTGTGGGGACATACAACTGGGACGCATGTAGATGAGCACTGTAGCCAACAATATGTGGTCTTTGTAAGTTTTGTGTGTCTGTGTTGGGTCCCTGTACTTGCTGTATGTATTAATTATGTATCCAGGGTCTGCACTAACTGGTCCTTGGATTCTCTAGCCTGAAGGAAGTGCCAGGAGAAAGGACAATGTAAAGAAGCTCAAACATTGCTGGTATTTTACAAAATGTGTAATAACTTTGGCCGGGATCCAAAGTGCCATAAAACAAGTGTGAGCCCAAGGGAAATTTACATTCCTTGTTCTGAAACAGCAGTAGCTTATGCTACAAAGCAATTTGCTTCTCAAATTCAAGGGAGGTTCAAAAGCAGCTTGTGATTTGGCATGAGAGCCAGCTGCTCAAAACAATTTTGCTGGACTAGTGTGAGGCCCTTGCAAAAGCCTAAATAATTATTTACATTCCAGAATTTGAATATGCATGTTCTGTGCATAGACTCATCTTAAGCTTCAGATGAATAATTTAGTGTTGTTGAAATACTGGGTCTCCCTCTCTGAGGTCAGAGCATTCTTTCCAACCTTACCCTCCCAGAAGACATATGATTTCACTGTTAAATAACTAAATAACAATAAATACTAATTTTGCAACTGAGAATTTGTCCTGCTTTGCCAGGATGAAATTAATGAGCTGGCATGCTGCAATTCTAAGCATATTTACTCAGAAATAAGTTCCACTGAGTGCAATGAGACCTTCTCCCAGGTACCTGTGCACAGGTTTGCAGCCATGATGAACCAACTAGTAAACATTTATTTGCTCTTTCTGCCCTTCAGTTGTGGCTGCTGCTGCATCCCACCCCTAAAATAACTTTAAGTTATAGGTTAACTTTAATATTTTCTAATGTGGCTGTGGACCTCATTCCTGGCCTTTGGGGACCAGTGTGAAGCCCATCGAGGGGCCAAGGCCTTGGGGGCAATAATGAGCTGGGTACACTGAGGAGCATCTCTCTGTTCACTGGCTGGATACTGTTCTATTTTTGTATTGGATTTATCTTTGTGAGTAATGTTTTCTAAGCCTCTGGCATATGGCCCTAGCATATGGGAAGGCGGAAAAAGAATATTTTAAAACAAAAAAATGCAGATTAATATATTTTAGCACATTTTCAATATCTCACCTGCAAGTTAACTCCTCCTCCTATTTTTTTTTTGCATGATGCAGGTTGTAATAGTAATAGCAATACTACTTGTTTTGTAATAGCAGGGATCCCTCCCGGCATATCAAACACTTGTTAAACTTGCTTTTTAGCTGTTTTCTTGACTACAGGTTCTGACAGCACTTCCACAGGTCTCTGATTCTCTCCTTCTAGGCCCAGAGGAAATATGTAATACTACTTTTCATCTTGTTATGCACAATTGCAAAGGAAGGTGGAATATTAGATGTGCCCCAAAGCCCCCTTTTTACTCTTCAGTATACAATGTTGGCTGGCTGGATTTGCTTCCCTTGCAGACTTAAATACTGCAATTGATTAAAGGCTCCTTCTGTATTGAGGTAGGTTTCTCATGTGGAGCATTTTAAGCAGTTGCAACTTGATAAGGTTTAGTAACAGAAGAAGAAGAGGAAATGTTTTTGTACAGCCCAAAATCCCTCCTGCACAAAAGCAGCTCCCGTCTGCTGCGCTGAAAGGCAATTGGCACGGTGACACCTCAGTCACGTAGCCCAGCCTCCAGCTTGCCTTTTTGTCCTTGTCTCCAGAGATGGGATTCAAGAACAAGATGTTTTGTTGTTCAGGAACAAGTGAGCGTTGTGGACTGGTACTAAAATAGCAACAACAAAAACCCCTCCCCTTTAAACGGGAAATGATTTTGCCTAAGCCTTAAATGCAGTGTGTGTGTGTGTGTGTGTGTGTGTGTGTGAGAGAGAGAGAGAGAGAGAGAGAGAGAAACATTAATTATATTATATTCTTAAAGTAAATACTTTTAAGACATCAATATATTTAACAAGGCGATACTACATAGAAACAATCATAAGCGTTGTTAATGGAAACATTATTTCATTTTATAAAGCTGCCACTATTAAGAGTTTCTCTTATTTAACCATAAAGTTCACTTTTAACTAGTTCAGGTTAAATACTTCATGCTTTAGCAGATTTTGGACCAATCTGACAAAATTCTCTATAGTTTGTTACATGGTTATTGTGCCCAAGTCCTAATGAAGGATGCATCTCATATTCCCAATATTGGCAGCTGTACTTTGCGGTTTTTATATTATGAGTTTAAAGTATATTGCACTTGTTTTAATTATGACATTGATGTAACCTGCCCTGGTCCCAAAGTTGCTCTTCCAATGCACAGGTTGAGAGGAGGTGGTGGCTGCAGGTTGAGCAGCAAACACAGGTAATGCTGCATTAATGAAATAATAACCCAGGACTCAAAAAACAACCACTTTTTGGCATGACAAAATCTAAATGGTTTGCAATTTGTAGTCTAGCCAATTTCCTCCACCACCTGCTGCTGATTCCTTGGCAGGATTGTAAGATGTTCAGGTGCCTTTCAAGAAGTCAGGCAGAAAGCACTTACTGCTATTTGCCCAATAATAATCTCCCACTGATACAAACATCTAGCATCATTTCCTGCAGGCAATGCTTCAAATATTTATTTTTTTAAAAGATTGAAATCCACATTCATATCTCCCTCATTTGCACGGGACATTTAATTGTTTTTCCAGGAGCATGATTAAGGAAGCATGTGAGAGTGTAGCAGCAAAGCAGAAAACTTTGTGGTTGGGGAGAGATGTGACTTAAAGTGTATGGTACATGGACATTAATATGCAGCCCTATGACTGTGGCTTAGAATTTGAGGGGAAAACAGACTAGTATCTGATGATACTACTGAATCTTTGAGCTTTTATAATCATCTCCAAATTGGGAGAATTAATTTCAGAAATGGAAGGAGAAGTGAGAATCAGAAATGAGTTTGATCACAACTACAATTCTTTAATCTACCCACCCATCTTCTTACTGTGGGCTTGTCCACACCAGAGCAAAATATGGATTTGCACATGCCTATCACCTCATTAATGTAGGGGTGTCCACATGATGTCATCTCCATTCCAGTGTTGTTGCAGACCTCGCCTCTTCAACTGTGACTTTTCATTTATTGTTTTATCCTGGCTCTTCTGGACTTTCAAAGGATGGGGGGGGGGAAACAACTGCATTTAAAGGGGACAAGTTCTAAGAAAACACTACATTAATGGGGAGACAGTCAGGTACAATTCCCTAGAAGAAAGGATTACAACATCTGGGACTTCTTAGTTGAGAGAAAATGTGAATAACAAGGGATATGACAGACTTGTATAGTGGGCCAGGTTCAAGGTATTTGTGTTAATACACAAAACTCTAAACATCTTGGGTACCTTAGGGACCACGTGGTTCCTTATGGTCCCTCTTGATCACTGTGATCCTCTGATGGGGCATTTCTGGTGCTTCTCCAATCCTCGTGCCCCTGAGGTTCAGTTGGTCTTCATTAGGGACCAAGTCTTTAGAGGGGCATGCCCTGCCCTGTTGAACTCCCTGTCAGTAGAGGTTCAGCAGGAACCAACTTTTCCTTCCATCAGATGCCTTCAGAAAATAGGAGACTATATGGTAGTCATCTTCAAATATCTAAAGACTGTCACATGAGGGATGGACAGCTTGTATTCTCCTGCTCTGGAATGTAGGACCCAAACCAATGGATTCAGGTTCCAGGAAATAAGAATCTGACTAAACATCAGGAAAAGCTTTCTGACAGTGAGCTGTTTGACCATGGAACAGACTTCCATGAGAGATGGTGGGCTCTCCTTCCTTGGAGGTTATTAAGCAGTGGTTGGATGGCCATCTGTCATGCATATTGTACATAAAGCTACTTCAGCTTTTATCCTAGTATATTAATGTGAAGAAAAAAGGAGTGTTTGGAACTATCATGATAGTTGTGGAGGTAGAAATCGTGACATGATGGATGAAAAACCATCCTCTACCATGTCTTTGTGATACCTTCAAAGCAAGCCAAATCTGTCCCTGGACTGGAGGAAAGTTGGGTAGATGACTTCTTTAGATTGTTCAGGCTCTGTGATTCTGTAGGTGGCAGTCTTCTCTCTCTTTTGGCACAAAATCTTTAGCACTGTGCTTAATTGAAAGAAAGAAGCACCAGAGGGTTATGTTTTGGATGGTACTTTTATTTATTTATTAAATTATTTGTAGCCCTCAAACTCTGTGATCATATTGTCTGGTTTCCTGATTGCAAAATTAGGCAATTTTCAAAGCACTCATGTTCACTGCAAAGTAGCTTGCTTGCATTTGGGGTTTAACCCCACTTTTTATGAAACAGTGCAGGCACTATTTGTAACCTTATGGCTGCTGCCAACATAGAGTACAACATTTCTATTGAAAAGTTGAATCTGTCAAGGCTGCCTTCATTCAACAGTTTCATTCCCCTTGACAACAGAACATTTTGCCCTTGAATTCATATCTCATGATCAAACAGACGGCTGGCAAATATAAACAAGATGCCACAAAAGAGGCTTCGTACTGATAACATTATTTCCTATTTATCCTACCCTGAAAGGTCAGTACAACTTCTAGTCAACAAACTTCATATTTATACTGCAGTATCAGACCTGCCAACTAATTACAATAAATCAGCGAGGTGGGGTGGATCCATCCATTTATCAGTGTGCAACCCTCAAGAACTATAGCAAGTGAATGACTTCTTTGGCTTCTGGAACCTCCCCTTTGGAGTGCTTCAGGTACTATCAGAAATTCAATCCAAATGGTCAAAGAGGTCAGTCTGGAAAGTGGAAAGGGGTAAAACACCAAGATAACAATTCTTTACAGCCCAATCCCATGCATGCATCATTGGAGATATATTTAGATAGAATTGCCCATTTACTTACAGACCTCTTCAGAGCAGAGGGAAATCATTCCTTACCAGCAACTCAAGGAGAGATGTTAGGGTCATCAACTTCCTCAGTCAATCCAAGTGCATAGCTCAGTTGGTTAGAGTGTGGTGCTGATAACTCCAAGATTGCAGGTTTGATCCCCGTAATGGACAGCTGCATATTCCAGAATTGCAGGGGGTTGGCTAGATGATCCTCAAGATCCCGTCCAACTCTACGATTCTATGATAATGAGTGCATGGTGGGGTTTTTTGGAGGGAAAATAACTTTTTGCCCAGGCAGGCACATTTTGGGACCCATGAGAGCAGCAAAATAACAAGACAGTAGAACAGTGATGGGATAAAATCAGGCCATATTTATCTGACTGTCTGTCTATCTATCTATCTATCTAGTCCAGAGTAGTAGAGTGGCCAAACTTACATTTTCATGTGTAAGCAATATGTAGTGGAAGAGAAACACAGAGACATGCAACTGCAAGATTTGTGTTTTCTTCAGAGCAGCAGCAATGACATAATCTGCTGGAGTGTCAGGATAATTGGTATAGCTTCCTTGCTCTTGCAAGAGAATGGGGTGGTAACATGGCTTTCACATTTTGCTACTGCTTGTGACAGATCCACACAGAAGAAGTTTGAGAATAAGGAAAATAATTTTAAGGCTGGAGACTTCCTATGTGAATCAGCAGCATCTCCCTTTCTTTATCCAGTGACAGACAGATGCCAGAACAGAGTGTCCGTGCTCACATGGAAATTTGTGTCACTTTGATACTGTTTTGCAAATGTCCTATAAGCATTTTCACTTGACCAGACTTTTGTAATGATACATCATACACATTGATGTTGTCCATCTTATTATGTATCTTAGCTGCATATGAATGTTGGACTGGAGAGGATTGGAGATATATTTCTTCGCTGTTCATTTTCTTCTGGATATAAACATATTTTTTAACTTTGGCTATTGCACTACAAATCAGCCCATACTGAGCCGATCTACCTTTCAGTGTTTGAGCCAGTAAGGTGAGGGTTACATCTCCATGCAGTGTCTTTTCCTCACTCCTATTTTATATTAGAAACAACAAGTAATCCCTAGACACATTCACCTTGGTTTTTTGTATCCCTGACTGAATTAGTGGTCTATTCCTGCCTAAATAGCATCATCTGTCTAAGGAGTGGAGGCATTGTACCAGAACATGTTCACTTAATTGAAAAATGTTACCTTGATTTTCCTATGTCTTAGTGTAATCACCCAACCACACCTTTTAATTTAACTACAATCATTTTAATCAGGTTAGAAGGATAACAATGTAGTTGTGGCTAAATAGCCAATATTGAGGGGATCCATTATTCTATGATATGTTGAGCCTCATTTCATTGATAACCAAAGAGAGAGTGTAACCTATCTCATTCTTTGCTGTTCTTTTTTTTAACTCTTGGACAAAAAGCGTGTTTGTTCTGTAAGTGTAATGGCACCACATGCACTGAAAGAGCCAGCTGTTACACAAAGAAAAAGAAAATGCTAACTCTCTGCACCATGACTGATAGTTACTGAAACTGGTTTTCCTACCCAGGGTAAGTTGCACCAGTGATGATACCATTTCAACAAAAATTTTACCATGCATTTCTTAGGGTTGCCATATCTTGAAGAGCAAAAAAGAGGACAGCCAGAGCCGCTGCCAGCCAGAGCCAGGGAAAAAGACTTGCAGGGGTGGACGTACAGGGCTGCTGCCACTACCTGCACACCTCTTTTCAGCCTGTTCAGGCTGGCAGCAGCCGCAGTGTGCGGAGCATCCCAAGCCTGAGTCTGAGCCCAAGCTTAAGCCCGAGCCACTAAAAAAACCCCCAGTCCCCCCAAATCCTAGACATTTCCTTTAAAATGTAAAAAAAAAACTGCCTGGATGGGCATGTTGGCTCCCCAAAAGTGGACATGTCTGGGTTTCCCCAGACATATGGCGCCCCTCACAACAACAGATCTGGAATATCAGGTAATGCCTAGCATCCAGTAGAGGTAGTTTGTGAGCAGTGGTGGACCTTAGGGACTCCAATTTCATTGGTGGCCTGTGCAATTCAGCTATCCTCCCCACCTCTCACCTTCCATTTTACATAGTTGCAGCACCCCCTGCAGCACTCCTGAGGCTCTGCGCCCAGTGCAGCCAAACCAGTTGCATTTCCCTAACTCCCCCTCTGCTTGTGTGTGTGGCTCCTGCCCTGCTTCCCTCAAAGGTGGTGGAGGCAGCAAAGGGCTTTATAGGGCTCAGATGTTTTTCCTCTCCTCAGTCAACCAGTGTTTCTGTAGGCTTTAACTCCAAAGCCACTTTTAGTAGCAATGGTCCCCATGAGCCCAGGCAGTACTAAAGGTGAATTTCTCTTCTGGACAGAGTGAAAACTATTGGTCTGTACCAGTTATTTTTGAGGAACACTTGTTTCTTTTCATGAACTTGTCTGCCAATGGACCTCTGTTCATTGCAGATGAGTCAAGGTATGCTTTTAGGCCTGTTGAACTCCACTGTGTCCTTGCATGGATGAGGACACACCCTGCAACTGTACAATGCAGGGGAAGATTAGCAGCAGAAGGCAGGCTGTCTCTCAGGGAAATTTCTGTCTTTGTACTGAGCTTTTCCATGAAGAACCCCAGATAAATTTCTAAGGAAACGTCAGGTTCCTGCTGACCAAACAGCATTCTGCTCACACAATGGGATTTCACCTTACTTTTCTCTTCTTGAACCGCCTCAGATCTGCTCCAGAGTGTCCCTCAGCCTTCTGAAGACTTTGAGCATGCCCAAGGGACTTCAAGGGAGAGGAGGGAATGCTCTGTTGTGCAAATGCAAGTCTGTTGTGCAGTGGAATGCAGCCCACAGTGAGAACTAGTGGTATATATGGCTTCCGGAGGCGGCGCCATCGGCAATGGCGGATTCCCTCTAGTCTTGAGGGAGTAGCTCTGCGGAAATCGGGTCTTGCCGCTACGGCGAAGCGGGGACCCCTTCGAAAATCACAGGCGGGAGAAGCCTGTGACCGTGGGACTTGGCGGGCACCCTTAGTGCCCCCCCAATTTGCGAGGGAACCCTGTAAAGAGTTCCGGAGTGAAACGGGGAGTGTGGCGCGGTGCTGAGAGTCAACTGCTTCTTCCGTGGAGTGAAGCCGCGCAGCTGTTGCCGGAGAGCGCTGACCTTTTTCCTGTGACAATTCGGCTACTAAACAACTACCCGTGAGTAGGTCAAGTTTGAAGATTGGGGAATTTAAGGGGAAAAAGGACTAATTTGGCACTGAAGCGGGAAGGTGTAAACAGGAAGTCCGCCTTCCGTTTTCTGTAAATAGATCAAAGCAAGACTGTCTAAGCTAAGACCTTGAAAATCGCATTGAAAAAGACTCAAATCCTAACATCAATTAAAAGAGAACTCTCTCCCTGAGGTGCAGGAGAGGGGAGGGAGAAGGGGAAGTATTTTTTTGCCTGCAAAAAAAAGAAGAGAGAAAGGGAACAAAGACCACCACTTAATCCCTGGGAATGGACTGTCAAGGGACAATAGAACTGCTGTATTGTTAATCGCGCTGTTAAAGGATAATGCAACTTTTTGACAGCTAACTCTGTAAGAGAGATACTTTGACTCTTCAAGCATCAATAACTTGGGGCAGAAGGTGAACTCAAATACAGAATCTATTGAGAAACTGCTGCAGGAATCTACTTTGAACCGAAAAACAGCTGAAGAAGCCAAGGAAAAAGTATTGGCTGTAGAGGAAAAGATACCACCGATATGTAGGCAGCTTGAGGACCACAAGTCATTGCTGTCTATGATTGAATTAAAAGAAAAACAGACAAATCTAAGGATCAGGGCTGTTCCTGAACTTGAGAAAGATAGTTTGAGTAACTTTCTTACACAGGAATTTGCAGACTTTTGGAACCTGGATGATAAACAAGACTTCAAGATAGTGAGTGCTTTCAGACTTGGAAGAGGAGGGAGAAAGAACAGAGCGAGAGACTGTTTGATTACCCTCCAATCAAAAGAGGAGAGAGACAAAATACTGAGTCTGCACTTCCAGAATACCTTGGAAATAAATGAATCAAGAGTGGAGATATTTAAGGATATCCCGAAATATCTTTTGGACCTTAGGTCTAACTACGGAGATTTGGTGGCCCTGCTGAGAGGAAACAGAACCATTTTTAGGTGGGAATTCCCCCAAGGCCTATCTTTTACCTTTAAAGGGAAAAAGTTTAAAATAAGATCAGTGGAAGATAAAGAAAATTTTTTGAGAGAACACGAAGAAGACCTGCAAAAAGAAGCTGAAGAAGAGCCAAAAGCTTTAAAACCAGGAATACAAGGCATAGTACCACTACCTTTGGGATTGGACAAGCTAGAGAAAGTGATACCACCGTCAGAACAAGAACAATTCTTGGGAGCAGTTGGAGGAGAAGCAAAATAAATACACCATGTCTCTGCACCTATTAAGTTGGAACATTCATGGATTTAATTCCCCGGAGAAAAGGAAGAAAGTCTTTCATTTATTGAAAAAGGAACAATACAAGGACTTGATTTGTTTACAGGAAACACATGTGATAAGGCTACATAGGAAAGTATTGATTAATAAAAGATTGGGCCAAGAGTTTATCTCATCGGACAAGGTCAAAAAGAGAATAGTTATTTATGCAAAAGAGAGCCTATCACCGAAATTTGTTTTTAAAGATGATCAAGGAAGATTTGTGACAATCGAAATTCAGACACAAGGAGAAAATTTTTTGATAGTAGTATATGCACCGAATGAGGGGAAATCTGAATTTTTTAAGAAGCTGCATGAGACATTGTTAGACTATATGGATTACAACATTATCATGATGGGAGATATGAACGGAGTGGTATCTACAAACATGGACAAGTCGCAGAGACAGGTAGTTACAAAGGATGGCAGACTACCAAAAACCTTTTTTGAATTGACTGACAATATGGATTTGATTGACATTTGGAGAACTAAGAATCCCTTGGCTAGAGAGGGAACCTTCTTTTCTGAAGCCAAAATGACATGGACAAGAATTGACCAAATCTGGATAACTAGAGGACTGGCACCTAAGACTCGAAAAGTGGGAATTTGCCCTAAAACTTGCTCCGACCATAATGCTGTGAAAATGGAGATGAAGCTAACACCAACCGGTTCCTTCAGATGGAGGATGAATGACACCTTGTTTAGAGATCAAGAGGTTATCAAGAAGGCCCAAAAAACCTTGAGAGACTATTTTGAGATAAATTTGAACACCACTATTGAAAAAAGAGTAATCTGGGACGCAAGTAAAGCAGTTATGAGGGGGTTTCTGATTCAACAGAATGCAATAAAGAAGAGAGCTCAAAATGAGAAAAAAGATAAAATTTTGGAAAAAATAAAAGAGGGTGAGAAGAAACTGAGAGTGAAACCAAAGTCACAAGAGATTCTGAGAGATATAAAGTTATATCAAGTGCAATATATGAAGATGATGAATCAGGAAATCGAATGGAAAATTAAACAAATGAGACAAAGGACATTTGAATCGGCTAATAAATGTGGAAAATTGTTAGCCTGGCAAATGAAAAAAAGACAAAAGCTCAATACTATTACCAATTTGGAAGTGGAAGGAAAGAACATTCAGAATCCAGTGGAAATTAGAAAATGCTTCCAGAGGTACTTTAAACAGTTATATACACAAGGGCCACAGAAAGAGTTTGATTTAGACCAATTCTTAAAAACAAATGGACTACAAAAAATCTCTCAAGAAAACAAGTTAATGTTGAACCATAAAATTACAGAACAGGAGGTAGAAGGTGCCATTCAGAATATGCAGTTGGGCAAATCTCCAGGGCCGGATGGCCTAACCTCAAAATATTATAGATCCTTGAAGGAGTGGATAATGCAACCACTAAAGGAGGTTTGTAATGAAATTTGGGGGTGGGGGGGAGAGCGCCAGAGTCGTGGAAGGAAGCTTATATTACGCTTATACTGAAAACTGAGTCTGAAAAGACACAACTTAAGAACTACCGCCCCATATCCCTGCTCAATGTGGATTATAAAATATTTGCTGATATTTTGGCTAAAAGATTGAAGAAAGTATTAGTGGAAGAGATACACAAGGACCAAGCCGGCTTTCTCCCAGGTAGACACTTGTCTGACAACACGAGGAATATAATTAACATTTTGGAGAAGTTGCAAGTGAACATTAATACTAAAGCAGTTTTAATCTTTGTAGATGCGGAGAAAGCCTTTGATAATATTTCTTGGAGTTTTATGAAGAAAAATCTTCAGGGGATGGGGGTTGGTCAAGGGTTTGAAAATGGTATAAGTGCAATCTATTCAGAACAAAAGGCTAAACTAATTGTTAATAACGTGGTGACAGAGGAATTTAAGATAGAGAAAGGTACACAACAAGGCTGCCCAATTTCCCCATTGCTTTTTATTTCGGTCCTGGAGGTTTTGCTAAATATGATTAGAAGGGACCGTCTGATTAAAGGTATACAGGTCGGAGCCAAACAATACAAACTGAAAGCTTTTGCAGATGACTTAGTATTGACGTTACAGGAGCCAGAATCTAGTACTAAAAGAGTATTAGAACTGATTCAAGAATTTGGTCATGTGGCAGGATTCAAGTTGAACAAGTTAAAAACCAAAGTTCTTGAGAAAAATTTAACACCGATTGAGATAGAGAGGTTTCAGAAGGAGACAGGTTTAACATTGGTCAAGAAAGTAAAATACCTGGGGGTTAATATGACTGCTAAGAACTTAAACTTATTTAAAGACAATTATGAGAAATGTTGGTCAGAAGTGAAAAAGGACTTAGAAATATGGTCAAATTTGAAGCTTTCCTTGTTGGGTCGAATTGCTGTTATAAAGATGAATGTATTGCCAAGAATGTTATTTTTGTTTCAATCATTGCAAATTTTGGACAAAATGGACTGTTTCAAGAAGTGGCAGAGAGACATTTCTAGATTTGTCTGGCAGGGCAAGAAGCCCAGAATAAAATTTAAAATATTAACTGATGCAAAGGAAAGAGGTGGATTTGCCCTGCCAGACCTTAAACTGTATTATGAATCAGCAGCATTCTGCTGGTTGAAAGAATGGCTGCTTCTTGAGAACACAGACATTTTGGATCTAGAAGGTTTTAATAACGTTTTTGGGTGGCATGCATATTTATGGTACGACAAGGTTAAAGCACATAAAGCATTTAAAAACCATATTGTCAGGATAGCATTGTTTAATGTCTGGATAAGATATAAAGACTTACTTGAAAATAAAACCCCAAGGTGGTTGTCACCGATGGAAGCAAAGGCTCAGAAAAAGCTCAATATGGAGGCCAAATGGCCGAAATATTGGGAAATTCTGGAACAAGAAGGAGACAAATTGAAATTGCAGAGTTTGGAGAAATTAAAAGACGAAGTGCGAGACTGGCTTCACTATTATCAAATAAGGGAGGCTTATAATTTGGACAAAAAAAATGGCTTCCAGGTGGAAAAATCAAAATTGGAAACAGAGCTGTTAGATCCCCAAACTAAGATACTTTCAAGAATGTATAACTTGCTGTTGAAATGGAATACGCAGGATGAAACGGTTAAATCTGCTATGATTAAATGGGCGCAAGATGTTGGACATAACATTATGTTGGCTGACTGGGAACAGTTGTGGACCACAGGTATGAAATTTACGGCATGTAATGCCTTAAGAGAGAATATTATGAAAATGATATACAGGTGGTACATGACACCAGTCAAGCTTGCAAAAATCTAACATTTGCCCGATAATAAATGTTGGAAATGTAAAGAAAATGAAGGTACATTCTTTCACCTTTGGTGGACGTGCCCAAAGATTAAGGCTTTCTGGGAAATGATCTATAATGAAATGAAAAGGGTATTTAAATATACCTTCCTGAAGAAACCAGAGGCCTTTCTCCTGGGCATAGTCGGCCAATTGGTGCCAAAGAAGGATAGAACTTTCTTTATGTATGCTACAACAGCAGCAAGAGTACTCATTGCAAAGTATTGGAAGACACAAGATCTACCCACCCTGGAAGAGTGGCAGATGAAGGTGATGGACTATATGGAACTGGCGGAAATGACTGGCAGAATCCGAGACCAGGGAGAAGAGTTGGTGGAAGAAGATTGGAAGAAATTTAAAGACTATTTGCAGAAATATTGTAAAATTAATGAATGTTAAAATGATGTTGGATTGAAATTAAGTGGCATTAGCAAAAAGGCCAATAAGAATATGTAAAAATGGATTGATAATGGATGAAAATATATAGTTATAATATGTTAAGACATAGAGTTAAGATAAATGAAAGAGGGTAAGGATTTGCTGAACTGACTATGTGAACGGGAATACAAAAAAGGGAGGTGTGAGGAGGTCATGGAAATAAGCAAATGAGCTTAAAGATATGGAGAAAAAAAGGATTTGTTTTAAACTTTTTTTTACTTAATTTTTTCTCTTGTTTTTGTATTTTGTATTTTCTTTTTTTCTATGCATTTTTGTATTTTTTTGTATTTTTTTCTTCTTTCTTTTCTTTTCCTCTTGCTTTCTTTTTACTTTGTAAATTCCTGTTTTTTGTGAAACTTTAATAAATATTTTATATATATAAAAAAGAGAACTAGTGGTATATATCATGCTGCTTATTCCACTGTCCCCCCCCCTCATGTAATGAACTCTGTAACCTATCCATGGCATTGCTGCATTTCGTTCTCTCCCAAGGTAACCACTAGCAACATTCACATCAGATATTTTCTGGATCCCACCCCCAGTATCATTGACTAAAAAGCACACTATTAAAAACACATTCAAGCAATGACTATGTGAGCTAAAGGCATGTCTGAAAGCAGCTTAAATGTGCACCTAACAACTTTAATGGGATTTTTAAATTTTATTTTGCATTGGCATGAAATCCAGGGTATGGTCCATTCTAGATGTGTGAGAAGGATGTAAAGGTCAAGATAATAATTCTGATATGTCTCCTAGCCAGTAGTGAACTTATTTTTTCCTGACTGCTGTGCTGGCAAATGCGATGTGACAGAGTTAACTATTTCCTCAGGGCCACGCTTATGGTGTTTTGTAAATTAATGCAGAACATTAGTAGACATGGCAACCTTTTATGGAAGAAGTAGTTGCATTAACCTAATGGTGTAATGAATAACAGAGCAAAGAACCTCCTTCTGTTATTAGGAGATAACACACCAGGAAAGATTTTTTTTTAAAGAAAGTAGCAGAAAACATTGCAGGTAGAATCTGGTGGATGTTAGTTGAAATCCACTGAACTAGAATAATGGCTTTGGAAAATGTTGAGGAGATTTTGGGAAATTTCCCTGAAACACAGCTTGTCCATTTTCCACCGCTGCCACCACCAACCAAAGGTCTATCTATTCCAGTATTTTGTTTTCACTGTGGCCAACTAGAAACCCCAAGCAGTACATGGTCCCACTCACATTCTCCTGCTCGTATTCAGAGGTGATTCTGCCTTAATTATATATAGCCATCACGACTAGTAGCCGTTGATGCTCCAGTCTCTCCTTTCAATGTGTACTAGAAAGGATACTGGGTGTACGGTCAGGAGTGCACTGAACTGCACTCTTACTTCATGCCTAGTGACAAGCTTTACAAAAGCACCTTACTTGAATGGATTGTGTGTCCTACAATAGCCTCTAGAAATCTTGACATGCAGTGGGTTTGTGGCAATGTGTGTGTGTGTGTTTGTGAACAGCTGTTTTTCCACATATAAATCAATGGGGAAGTGATTCCTTATTTGAAAATACTGAATCAGGGTACACAGGCAAATGCTTTCTTTGGATGAATCCGATCACATGGGCAGGGTCTACTCCTATAGGACTTGATGTGTGGAAGCTTCATTTGATGTTCAGAGTTCTACCTGCAGCAAAAGATAGGGCTGAAACCTACCTTTCAGGCCTACTGGCGTATTCTGTTGTTGTTTAGTCGTTTAGTCGTGTCTGACTCTTCATGACCCCATGGGCCAGAGCACGCCAGGCACTCCTGTCTTCCACTGCCTCCCGCAGTTTGGTCCAACTCATGCTGGTAGCTTCGAGAACACTATCCAACCATCTTGTCCTCTGTTGTCCCCTTCTCCTTGTGCCCTCCATCTTTCCCAACATCAGGGTCTTTTCCTGGGAGTCTTCTCTTCTCATGAGGTGGCCAAAGTCTTGGAGCCTCAGCTTCACAATCTGTCCTTCCAGTGAGCACTCAGGGCTGATTTCCTTCAGAATGGATTGGTTTGATCTTCTTGCAGTCCATGGGACTCTCAAGAGTCTTCTCCAGCACCAGAATTCAAAAGCATCAATTCTTCGGCGATCAGCCTTCTTTATGGTCCAGCTCTCACTTCCATACATCACTACTGGGAAAACCATAGCTTTTACTATACGGACCTTTGTTGGTAAGGTGATGTCTCTACTTTTTAAGATGCTGTCTAGGTTTGTCATGGCGTATTCTAGGCTATTGCAATATTTATATGAAATGTGCTGCATCTGGACAGGTCTAAGGAAGTTGAGTTGATGAGAACAAAATGAAACCTGCATTTACACTCTCAATGGTGGAAACTTGTATCCCTTGCTTATGTTTCTCTGTAAAGGTTACATGCCACCCCAATCTCCACAAGTGGTGAGAGGTCCCAGAGGTTCCAGGTGCACTTACCAGGGTCTGTGTTCCCTTTTGGGACAATAAGGCACAGCAGAGACTGTGGTGTCTTTATGAAATATGGTTTTATTGACTTATATATACAACCAGCACCTAGATGGAGGGATTGCGGAGCATTCACATCCTACGAGGCCTGGCTTCCCCCTTAAGGGCATCAATGGATTTAAAGGACAGCAAAATGCCGCACTCTGTGTCTTTTGGTTCCAGCCTGTCCCTCCTTCTCCTTGCTGCTAGCCAGCTCCAAGGACCTTCCCATAGCCTACATCATTCAAAGTTGAAACCCTAGATCTGTCCTCTGCCTCTTCGCACTAGCACCCGGCAAAGAAGGGGCCCCACTCCTCCTTGCCTGGCAGTCTTGCCTACTGATGGTTTCCTGCAGGGCCCATCACTAGCCTTGGTCCCCTGCTAATGGCCCATTGGAGCCAACTCCGAGAAGACAAGGTTCCTTTGCCCCCCCCAATAAAATATTTGAGGAAGCCACCCCCCCCAAGTCAATAGGTATTGTCATTCAAATGGTGTGTGCGTGTCACATCTTATAATAGATTATGCTGGGTGGGGCTTACTTGCCCCCCAATTTTATTCAGGTTGGCACCCCTGCTTGCAACAGCCCATCCAGCAACTCTGCCGAGGTGGCTTGCTTCATTAGCAGAACTAAATCCAAGGAGTTGTGGAACCCAGGAATTTGGGTGTATCTGCACACCCCCAACACCCACAACAGCACTATATCAATAATAATATGAACTAATGTGCAAGGTTTATTTGTTTTTTGTTTTTTTAAATTAGCCTCCTAGCCATCACATAGTGGAAATATGATGCAACAAGAAGATAAGGACTTGATTAACATTTGCAGGCTGCTGTGCCACAATAAAAAGTACAGCCAAGTTTCACTGTCAATGCCAGTCCTATACACACTTTTATGGAGTAAGCCCCATTGAGATCAATGGAGTTTTCTGCTGAATATATAGGATTATACTGTTAACTTCTCAAAACTGAAATAAAAAAGCTATTCAAGGAAATTGAACTTCTCACTGTAGTGCACTTTGCTTCCATTTAAAGCACTCAATTTGATTTATCTATTTGAAATGGAAATAATATTTGTCAAACAGTCCTGAGCTGGCCAATAAATTGTTATGTTTTCTGCACGGTAATGATGCACAAAGAGAGCATCTGGATAGTAATATCCAATAGAGAATGAATAAAAATTGAAACCTGTCCAAGGAAGAGAAAAAGGGTTTTGATAGCTTCTCATGATAACAATTTTATGGATAGAATTATGGCCATCGAATGAAGCTATATATATGATGTCCCATACAGAACATGTTTCAGAACAGACATTGAAACTTGCCTCTGAGTCAAGAAAATAGGCTTTTTGACTACTGGTGTTTCTTAGATGCAAGACATATGTAAATTTTAAAGTGTCAAAATTAAACAAAACATTAACTTCAATATGAGAGAGCACAATTTCGTAATTATTGGAGCTGTGTGGGGACCTTCTGCCCCCAATGGATATCTCTGAGGCTATCTGCTGACAATGATTTTCTTTGGAGGAGAAAGTGGAAAGTATATGAAAAATGTTACATCTATGAGCAGAATGCTGAGCTCATGCTTGCTCCCTTTCAGAAAAAAATCCTGCAATCTTACACCCACTTGACTGGAAATAAGCAATCTTGAACACAAAGGGGCTTCTGAGTACATGTGTATAGTATTGTACTGTTAGGTTGCTGTTTCCTTCTCATTCTGATGCTACATTTTCCAGATCATATTGCTCTCTCTGCCTGGCTCAGCATTGTTGTTCTGAGGTGGAAGAGCAGCACATGCATGCTCATTGTATGTATAAAATGTCAGACAGGCTGTCCATGTGTGTACGATTCATCTCTATTTTTAATATGGGGATAATATGTAGATTGGGTCTTTGTGCGTACAGTCTGGTCAGTGTAATGGGCTGGATGAGGATGAAGAAATTGAAACTGAATCCTGATAAACTGGAGATGTTGTGGTTTGGTAATTAAGTGGGATTGCACTCTCCTTGAAGGAGTAGGTAAATAGTCTGAGAGTGCTTCTTCCCTACCCCAACTCCCAATTTTTAAAATTGATATCTTTGCAACATGTTTTTAATTAAATAACACAGAGAGAAAATATTTCATACAGGATCAGATCAGAATCATGTCAAGATATGTCACAATCAGGCACAACAAGATGGCATGTGATTTCCAGCAATGGGTATTCGGAGGCATACGGCCTCCAGCGATAGAGGTAAAATATAGCCATCATGGCTAGCAGCCGCTGATAGCCATATCTTCCATGAATGCTTGAACTGTGTAATCCTCTTTGAAAGTCATCCCGGTTGGTGGCCCTCCCTGCCTCTTGTGGAAGTGAGTTCTGTACTTCAACTATAGAAATCACTCCTTCCTTGGAGGGTTTTAAGCAGAGGTTGGATGGCCATCTGTCATGGTTCTTTTCATTGAGATTCCTGTGTTGCAGAGGGTTGGACTAGATGACCCTTGGGGTCCCTTCCAACTCTACAATTCTATGATTCTATTCACCATGGGAAGTAGTATTTTCTTCTAACTGATGTGTCTTCTGTGCTTCTTTTGTCTGTGCTGAATCTTCAGCTTCGTTGGCTGTCTTTAAGTTCTAGTCTTATGAGAGAAGGATAAAACTTTTCTCTATCCAGTTTCTTCGCACCATGCCTTATTTTAGACATCTCTATCATGCCCTCTCTTTCTCCCCTTTTCTCTAAACAAAAAAGCCCTAATTATTATAACATTTCCTCATAGCGGAGTTGCTCCACCCCCTTGATTATGTTGGTTGCAGTGAACCCTTTTCACCTTTGCAATATTCTTTTGAGGGGAGGGGACCAGAACCGTACACAGAATTCCAAGTGCACTTGCACCATAAATTTGTATAATGGCATAATGATATTGACATTTTTATTTCTTAATGATCTCAAGCATTGCATTCATCCTTTACCAACAGCTGCCCCATACTGGGTCAACATAACTCAACCCGTTGATCACTGTCAGTTCAGAAAGACAGCAGGTTCTGCAGGTGAACTTGTGAACTTTGTGTTCTTTCTGGCTGGGTGGTAAAAACCTATTGAGAATGGAGCAGGGGTATTCATTGATGGTGCCCCAATGTTGGAATGCCTTCCTAGGATAAGCAGAGCATCACGTTCATTTTTCAGAGAAAATATTTTTCTGTTATGTGGAGTATCTTTGTGATGATGGAATAATGGCCTTCAAAGTTGAGCCTGATATAAGGAAGGAACTCACCTCATTTTCTAGGTTCAGGGAAGGATTTATCTTATCCCTGATGCAGTGCTGGGCTCTGGCACCACTCTGAAGTTTGGTGTGACGCTAGGAACATAATGTCATGCATTAATATTACACAAAGAACAAGATCTAAGACCAGGCATATGCAAATAAAAAGGGTGCAGCCCTACTAATTGGGCTTGCTGTGTCCTTTAGGGTGCCCACTGAATTCCATAGAAAGAAGTAAATTGGTTTAATATGGACAAGGTGAGAAAGACAGAAAAATCTGTGCCTGTCCCCAGGCACCATGATCACCAAGAACAGGGGCAAGCCCCCGTCCCTGTGCATGCCTTTATCTTCTCCCATATAACTGAATGGCTACTCTGCTCATCTACTGTGGATGGGAAATCAAGTGCTGTACTTACAGGCAACAAAATCAATTGTTGGTTGGAGTCCCAAGGAGTGCAATTTTATCTTGTATTTTTATTCTGTGAACCGCCCTGAGATCTATGGATGAAGAGCAGTATATAAATTTAATAAATAATAAGATAATAAAAAATTATCTCACACAAAGACACTTTGCATCTATCAGTGAGCCTATGCATTACAGAGGTCCTGCTTCCACACATTCTTCACCCATCACAGTGATAAACACTTTGCTAGCTATTTGTCATATGTTCATCTCTTATGGTTCTGCTCCTGACTTAAGATTCTGCAGCAGGTGCTAGTTCAACACGAATGCATATCACTTCTATTCAAAATAAAGATGTGGCTGCTGAACCTTGTGTTTTCCAGCTCTTCTGTGCAGAAAGAATGAATCAGACAGCTGTTTCAACCTCTGCCTTTTTATTGGCAACACTAGATTGTCTCATTCTATAGCTGGTGAACTGGCACCAATAAACTGAGAGGTTAAAAGAACATCCTTGAGGGGAAATTGTCAATGATCTCAATGATATGTAACATAACAGAACATGGTGGGGTTATTAGGCTTTGTTCCAGGGACATTCTCTGTAGTCTGACTGCTCAGAAGATCTTCCAGATCTGATAATTCACAAATGAGAATATTTCCCAATCAAATTAAAATTAGTAGAAATCCCAACTTTGTGGGTGGAACACTGCAAAATGTTTGCAAAAAACCACAAACTATCTGAAATAGAAAAATTGCATGTTGTGGGCATTGTACGAATACCTTTTCAGCTGAAAATATGCTGGAGATAAACAGGCCTTTCTCAGGTTCTAGTTTCCAGCTGCCCAAGGCAGAGGGATGGAGAACCTCAGGCTTCAGGGTCTCTGTCTGGCCCTTGGACTTGACCCAAGTCATGGCCTCTCTCCTGGGCTCACTCCTCCCTGGCTCTGCTTCACTCCTTTGCAAGACTGAAATGTGACTTGAACTGTAATCATGCCTTTTGCTTGCCCTGGGCAGAGTTTGCGTACAATAACGTGCTTCATGCTTCAATGCATCAGACCCCCTTTTTCGCCAGTTATGGATACCATCCTTGCACCTTCCCATCCCCGGCTGACACCCTGTCGGTGCCGGCAGCAGAAGACTTCGTAGAAGAACTGTCAGCAATCCAGAGTTTACTAAATGAGCATTTGGGCTGTGCTAAGGAGTCTATAAGGGACGCGGGTGGCGCTGTGGGTAAAACCTCAGTGCCTAGGATTTGCCGATCGTATGGTCGGCGGTTCGAATCCCCGCGGCGGGGTGAGCTCCCGTCGTTTGGTCCCAGCTCCTGCCCACCTAGCAGTTCGAAAGCACCCCTAAGTGCAAGTAGATAAATAGGTACCGCTTTATAGCGGGAAGGTAAACGGTGTTTCCGTGTGCTCGCCAGAGCAGCTTCGTCACGCTGGCCACGTGACCCGGAAGTGTCTCCGGACAGCACTGGCTCGCGGCCTCTTAAGTGAGATGAGCGCACAACCCTAGAGTCGGACATGACTGGCCCATACGGGCAGGGGTACCTTTACCTTTTTACCTTTAAGGAGTCTATAAGAGATCAGCCAATGCTCACCTACAACCTGGCAGTGAGATGAAGATGGGAGATCAGGTGTGGCTGTCAACATGTGATTTGCCACAAAAGGGCAGATGCAGGAAACTAGAACCTCAGAGAGTGGGCCTGTTTGAAGTGATAGACCAGATCAATCCTTTAACTTTCAGGCTCTGATTGCCTGTATCCATGAAGATTAATCCCATCTTCCACAGATCAGTTTTGTCACCAGTTGTGCCTGCACACCCTTACCAGGCACCTAGACAATCTCCTCCACCTCCTTTCGTGGTAGAAGGAGAGGAAGAGTATGAAGTAGAGCAAATTCTAGACTCTCAACTGTGAAGAAAAAAGTTGCAAGACTTGATTGTGTGAAAGGCGTATGGGCCAGAAGAAAGATCATGGGAGTATGCAGAACACGTTCATGCACCAGACTTGCAAAGGGCATTTCATACTTGCCACCTCAACTGGCCAATACCACCAGGTGGAAGGAGGAGGAGGGCTTTAGAGAGGGGGGTGATGTCAGGGACTGGACTGAGGAGGAATGGTGGAGACCACCCCACCCCTCCTGAAACTTCCAGAGAAGAGGAAGATAGTATAGATTTACAACAGTGGCTTGCAGAAGGTCACAGCCCAGAGAGAGAAGAGGGACAAAGCTGGGAGATAATGGGAGAAGAGGAGTGGGGAGCAGCAGAGCCAGAGCATCTGGCTGACATGTTATCATTAGAAAGCATTCTGGACCGCCTTTCTCCCAGAACCTGGCGAGCAGTGAAAGAGGTAGAGCAGAGAGCTAAGAGGCAAATGGCCTTAAGTGGCCACCATAAGGGGAGTAGTGCTGTTGATGACTGAGAGGGAATGGGGGGAGGAGGTTACTCGGAGTAACGCCATTACTGAGAGGTGACATTTCTCAGCCTCTCTCTGTGAACATTGAATAAAAGATATTGGTCATTGGATTCCCTGAAGTCTGACACCTAGCTAGGGAGAGGTATGTGTCTGTGCTCAGAAACCTCTGGCTTCTGCATGGCTGGGGTGTAACCTACATATACAAAGGTCACATCCCTCACAATGGCATTTCACTTTTAACCTGCTTTTAGCTTTCCTATGCTGTTATTGTTTGATTTTATTTTGTTATATTGTTGTAATCCATAGTGATATATAATTGTGATACAGCTGTATATGTATACACTTTTATAAATAAATGAATAAAACAAATCTGTTGCTCCACCCGCGTTTGGCTCATGTGCCACCCACCATTGGGTATGTGGTTCATGGTACGAAAAGGATCCTCACCTGTTTTCTAAAGTGGCAAGAAGCACATTTCTGGGGTACAGAAGTATCATTTGAAGCAGCCCATAGTGTATTATTTCATAAATTTGTGACCTGCTCTGCTTACTAGACAGGCAGATTCGTTTTCTAGAAAGGGGTGTGGCCAAAATTAATTTTATTCCCTGCCTTCTGTTTTCCTTCAGATCTAGCTTAACTTCAAGACCTTCCTTTGCTTCAATTTCTTTGGAAAAAACATGTTTGTATTCTGTCCTTGCAGAGTATGAAATTGATCCACTTTATTTTACAGTATCCACATCTGGGCAGTTAAAGATGACTTGGTTCCCCAGGATGTTCTGCATGCTGCCAAGGTGCATTTTGGGTTGCTCTTCCCCTTCAGCCTGAGATGCTCCAGCTTCCCCCTTTAGCACATTAGCATTCTTGGAACTCCGCTGAGGATGAAACTGAGCCCATTTTGTAAAGCAAGTGTAATAATCAAGCTCTATAAAAGTAATTAATAATAATGATAATGCACAACATCTTTGTTAATAATAAATGTGACCCATAGCAGTACTTGCTACTGATGTGTAATTGCAGAGAGATTTTTTTGGCTGTTAATAAAGGGTTGTCAACACATTGTAATCCATTTTGTACAGAGAGGGGACAAGCCAACAGTAATTTACTTTTCTAGTGATTTGCATACTGTAGACAAAATTTGAGATGGGCCAGTAATTAGTAATGTGCTTAGAATTAACTTCTTTATGAAGATAGGTAATTACTGTGTGGTTTCCACAGTTCAAGCATTTTGTAGTGCTTAATGGAAACATGAAAGATGCTCACAAGGAATATAAACTATGAGGCTGCTACACGTTCTAAGTGTGCGTTCAGTATATTCAAGCTGAATTTCTGGCATGATTACATTTTTAACCAGGATCCCACCAAGACTCTTAGCCATTCTCCTCTGAACCTTCTACAACAACCTTCTCCTCTGGCAATCTTCTACAACAATACCTTCTGGCAATTATGTTTCTAACAAAAACAAAACAAAACAAAAACCCTGCAGGTTTAAGATGAAAGTTAAGGCTTTCTCATGTTGGTTCAAAGTCCACAAATCCAGGACGCTGGCAGTTAAAGTGGATGTCCCAACAGATGAGCCCTGTCATCAGCTGTGGTGTTGTGCAATGTCACAAATTGTGCTTGTTTGCAACCTACCCTCCATGTACCCACACTTTCCCATGGTCTTTTAGCCCCAAATCCAGTTGCGACCAGTAAAGAAACCTCATGCAGCCCTGGCATTGTATTTCATTGTTAAGTATCTGAGCCAACCTATAATGATAAAGGAATGCCTGCTTGTTGGTTGCAAGATGAGTTAAAGGGGGGAAGGGGCCCTCTTCTAGCATCCTACCATATGGAGATGTGCTCTGGTGTTGTAAGGACAATAATGGTACTGTTGGAGTATGGTGTGTTTAGCCTTGCTTCCTAGCATCACAGTGATTAATTATGGTGCAAGTAATAAAGTAATGGTGCAAGTCTGAGAAAGATGGGAGTTTCTTAAAGGTGAAATACCGAAGACACAAAGGCAGGCAATTCTGACAAGAAAGAAAGTGGGAGGCATTTAAAGAAATCAGTGTGGCTGCATAAGGAACTTACAGTTGAGCTGAGAGTTAAGAATGGCATGTATAACAAAGGAAAGAAAGGGGAAATCATGAAGGATACACAAGTAGCCAACAGCTGCAAGGAAAAGGTCAGGTGGGCCAAAGCTCAGAATGAGCTCAGGCTTGCAAGAGAGGTTAACACGCCTGGAAGAAGCGGACCATTTGGATCCCTTCCAGTCGGGATTCAGGCCTCATCATGGGACTGAAACTGCCTTGGTCGCACTGGTTGATGATCTCCGGCGGGCTAGGGACAAAGGTGAGAGCTGTTTCCTAGTTCTGCTGGATCTCTCAGCGGCGTTTGATACCATCGACCATAACATCCTTCTGGACCGTCTTCAGGGGCTGGGAGCTGGAGGCACTGTCATACAGTGGTTCCGCTCCTTCCTCCTGGGCCGTGTTCAGAAAGTGGTGGTGGGGGATGAGTGTTCAGACCCCTGGGCTCTCACTTGTGGGGTGCCTCAGGGTTCTGTCCTCTCCCCCATGCTTTTCAACATTTACATGCAGCCGCTGGGAGAGATCATCAGGAGGTTTGGGCTGGGTGTTCATCAGTATGCGGATGATACCCAGCTCTACCTCTCTTTTAAATCAGAACCAGTGAGGGCGGTGAAGGTCCTGTGTGAGTGTCTGGAAGCAGTTGGAGGATGGATGGCAGCTAACAGATTGAGGTTGAATCCTGACAAGACAGAAGTACTGTTTTTGGGGGACAGGAGGCGGGCAGGTGTGGAGGATTCCCTGGTCCTGAATGGGGTAACTGTGCCCCTGAAGGACCAGGTGCGCAGCCTGGGAGTCATTTTGGACTCACAGCTGTCCATGGAGGCACAGGTCAAATCTGTGTCCAGGGCAGCTGTTTACCAGCTCCATCTGGTACGTAGGCTGAGACCCTATCTGCCTGCAGACTGTCTCGCCAGAGTGGTGCATGCTCTGGTTATCTCCCGCTTGGACTACTGCAATGCACTCTACGTGGGGCTACCTTTGAAGGTGACTCGGAAACTACAACTAATCCAGAATGCGGCAGCTAGACTGGTGACTGGGGGCGGCCGCCGAGACCATATAACACCGGTCTTGAAAGACCTACATTGGCTCCCAGTACGTTTCCGAGCACAATTCAAAGTGTTGGTGCTGACCTTTAAAGCCCTAAACGGCCTCGGTCCAGTATACCTGAAGGAGCGTCTCCACCCCCATCATTCTGCCCGGACGCTGAGGTCCAGCGCCGAGGGCCTTCTGGCGGTTCCCTCCTTGCGAGAAGCAAAGCTACAGGGAACCAGGCAGAGGGCCTTCTCGGTAGTGGCGCCCGCCCTGTGGAACGCCCTTCCAGCAGATGTCAAAGTGATAAACAACTACCTGACATTCAGAAGACATCTTAAGGCAGCCCTGTTCAGGGAAGTTTTTAACGTGTGATATTTTATTGTATTTTTGGTTTTTATGGAAGCCGCCCAGAGTGGCTGGGGAGGCCCAGCCAGATGGGCGGGGTATAAATAATAAATTATTATTATTATTATTATTATTAAAAATAATAAGGTTTCTTCAGCTATGTTTGAAGCAAGAGGAAGAAGAAGAAAGTGGTAGGTCCTCTGTGCAGAGCAGATGAAGAAATGCTATTGGGTGACAGAGAGAAGGCAGAATTGCTGAACACCTACTTTGCCCCTGTCTTCACCCAAAAGGAAAGCAGTGCCCAACCTGGTGATAATAGAACAAATGTTGCAAGGAGGGAACTGCATGCCAGGATAGGAAAAGAGGTGGCAAGGGAACACAGAGCTGCTTTAAACGAATTCAGATGTCTAGTGTCTGAAGAGCTGCATCCAAGGTACTAAAGAAGCTTGTGGGTGTAATCTCAGAGCATCTGTCTATAATATGTGAGAATTCTTGGAGTACAGGTGAGGTCTCTGTGGCCTGTGGATCAGAGATAGGCAGATGTGGTCTCCTATGGACTTGGACAACATCAGGACCACTAGTGGAGGTTAGTGTGGGATCTTGCTGTCATAAAATGCAGGACAGCTAAAATCAGAAGCCTGGTTTTCTGGATCTCAGCCAATTGCAGACACTAAATCTGTGAGTGAGGAAATATTAGGCAAGCATTCAACTGGTGCACCCCCTCCAGTTCTTGTCTATAGAGGAGGAGTCTATGCAGTGACAACCTAGAACAATAATGAAACCTATTAACAGCAGGTGAGAGCTGGTCATGTGAAAATGCACTGATCTGCACAACAATCTGCCACTGTGGTCCCTGTGGTCCTCGGGGGCAAAGTCTGGGTCAGGCAGGCTGTACTGACACCAATGAATGAAGTGGTTTTATGGTCATTTGGAGCAAGTAATTTGGAGCACCTACATCAAACTACAATTCTTAGATTCCCTGAGGTGAGCCATAAGAGTTAAACTGGTATAAAACTGATATAAGACTGCAGTGTATATATTCCCCCAGTGCTTGTTCATGTGGCTCTGAATATCTTGATTTCCTGCTTAGTCACCTGGCTGTAAGGTAATACTGCCTGCGTTGGCCTCTGTGGAACTACACACAACATAATTTATTAGTCGGTGCAGTCCCCATTCTTTAAAAATGCCGAAGTATCGGATAGTGAAGATGTGTATATCCTTTTCAGCTTTCCATAAAGGCACATTCACAGCTGTGAGATGTTTTCCTTATTTGCCAGGTAAAGCTGGAAGCCTTGAAAAGTCAAGTCAATGTGATTTGCTTAAACCTGGCAATGTCAACAGCAAACCTTCTAGGCATCTTTATTTCATCCTTCTGTGCACAATAACAGCAGTTTCAAAAGTTGCAGTGCCTGAAGCAGCTGGATGATTGAAAACGAGGCCTTTGTCAAACAGAGCTTTGTGGTTTTGTAAGTGACATGGCTAAAGATGTTTTAGAGAGCAACATTCTTCAGAGATCACGAGGGCCTTCTGCTTGGTGCTTTAATTCAACATGATGAGGCACCCAGCATCCCCAGAGTGAATCCATTTCTCGGGTTTGTGAGACACGTGTCTAACCATGACCTTGCCTAACAGCCACTTCTTTTTTTGCAAAACTGAAAAAGCATGCATTCATAAGAATAAAGTAATCTAAAACATTTTAGGAAAAGCAGTGAATTCAGAGGGATAGAGAAATTCAGGACCAGGCAAGCTGGCCTTTGGCTCTGCCACACATGCAACTGACCTGGGATTGATTCTGCTTTCCAACAAACTTTGGGGCAATGGATAGCTCATTTGGTTAGAGTGTGGTGCTGATAATGCCAAGGTTGCAGGTTCAAAGCCCCTTATGGGACAGCTGCATATTCCTGCATTGCAGAGGGTTGGACCAGATGATCCTCAGGGTCCCTCCCAACTTTAAAATGCTCTGATTCCAAGATGCTTACTTTTAAAATAGCTGTATGATTTTTAAAAAATCAGTGTAAAGTTGCATCATCTTAAAGAGTAGTGCCACGCCTCAAGTTAGTCTCACAGGATTGTTAATGGAGCCTCTACACTCAGCTTTACAGGCGAACACACAGACAGTGCTATCACTCAGCCCAGAACCGTATCTATCACATTCTGTGCAGTTGCTGTAAAAACCAGGGAAAGGAAGGAAGGAAGGAAGGAAGGAAGGAAGGAAGGAAGGAAGGAAGGAAGGAGAGAGGCTTTTCCCCTAGTGCAGAGCCAATTTGCCTATCTAAGGGGGTGAATGCAAAGTGTCAGAATTAGATATATTGGCAGTTTTTAAAAAGTTTGCTTGCTTGTTGCTTTTTATTTATGTATTTTGTCTTGGAAAGGTGTTGCTTGAAAAGGGAAGCACTAGTGATGGATACATGTTGGTGGTGGTAGTGCAGGCAGTCTTTCCTGAGTCATCAGCAGTTTCCCACACTCATGCCTTCAATCATTCATTTTGTGTAACAGGATTTAAAGTCTTTCTTCCTGGCATCCTTGAGCACCTAATTGAGCTGGGATTTTTCTCTAGAGATGTCTTAATGTTCTGTTCACACACAAATGCTCAGAAGCATTTACCCGAGAGACCCTGGAAATTGCCCTTTTGCAGACCCAAGGAGAAAAAGCTTAACACACACACCAATTTTCTTGTGGAAGAGAAAGTAGCTGATCATGTTATTTCCTTTTCCTAGTTACTTTCAGTTATTTTCTAAAAGCATTTAAACTTCAGTTGTGCGGGAAATGTTGCTCCTTGTAACTCAGTCCTAAGAATAACTATATTGCTGAATATGGTTGGCTTAGAATGTGGGAGTGTGAAGTAATCTCATTGCTTTTGTTATATCTGATTGGCTGAAACCACTTTAGGAAGACATCCATGCTTAAATGGGGGAAGATCAGGAATAGGTGAAGCTGTGAGCATGATAGGGACTGCTGGATCATAGAATTGAAGAGTTGGGACTCTAGGGTCATCTAGTCCAACCCCCTGCAATGCAGGAATCTCAACTAGATTATCCATGACAGATGGCTGTCCAACCTCTGATTCAAAACCTTCAGGGATGGAGAGTCAAATGGCTCTTAGCACCAGAAAGTTCTTCCTGATATTTTTTCAGACTCCTTCTTCTAATGTGAAGCCACCCCCCCCCAATTCTGGCATTTCCCTTAAGCTTAGAGACTTAACTTTCAGTTTCAAGTTTCAGTTTTGCAATGCAGCTCCATCTTCCTCCCTGACATTTTCCTTATATGGTAAGCTCAGAGACATAGTTTGCTGTCCATAGATGCTTTCCTCATCCACAGCATCCTTTTTTTGCCTGGATCACCAAGGTGTCCTAATGTGCTTTGGGTGTTGCTGTTTTGACACCTGCTGCATTGCTCAGGTCTTGTTTCATTTTGGACAAGACCATAATTCCTCCAAGACACCTCACCTTGGCTCAGGAGTCAGTATGCACCAGAATCTGATGGCTCTCCCTACTGATTAGGCTCTATCTTGCCATTAAATAACAAGAATGCTGCCCCACTCAAGGTTTATTGCCTTCAAGGAAAGGAAACCTCCTTCCATTATGAAGCAACTGAACATCATGCAAATAGAAAAAAACAAAGTCTGTATTAGCAATACAGTTAACAATTTTCTTGTTGTTATTAGCAATACAGTCTGTATTAGCAATACAGTTTTCTTGTCATCTCAATGGTTGAAGAATAGCTCTGTATCCACCCCCCTCCCCAAGTTCTGCTTTTTTACCATTCTAGATTGTCAGGACCAATGGAGGGAAAGTAATCAGATTCTTCTTGTAACCAGGAGCTGTAGTTGCACTTTTGCAGTCCAACACTCACTCAGTGAACTTTATCTACCATCTCTGCTTAGGAGGAAACAGTGATTCTTCATGGTGCCCTTATAAGCCCCAATTGGCCTCTCTGGCTTGGCCCAGACTAATCAATTCTAGGACCTTTCCAGCCAATTATGTGCTATAGCAAGCCTCTTCAGATTCTCAGGTGTTTCTTTTTCAAAGGCACAAAGCTGTTGTTATCTGTTGTTTTTCCTCGTAAACTAGGTGAAGAGGAAACGTCATCAGGAATATTGTAGCAACAGTAACTGGCAAAAGAAGTCATTTTCACACGCTGGTGTGGAAGCCTAAAAAATAAAAATAAAACACTACCCAGCTTTTCTGTAATGATACTCAGGGGAAGGATTGTGCAGGTATTCAATTGGGGTAGAATGAACATGATGGTGTGTGTGTGCTGGGGGGCAGGAGCAGGATTGTATTTCCTGGTTCTTCCTCTTCTGCACCTTCAGCATAGCTGCGAAAGAGTCTCTGTACAAAAACGGTATATGCATAGTTTCTCTGCATGATCCCAGATCTTCTTCATGAGCCTTCACTGCATTCTAAAGTCATGTCTGAACAGTTTCAGAGTGAGGAGACAGGAAAGTGCAAGCCCAGTGTTATGAGCATTGCACACAGAAACAAATGAAATGAGCAGTGCTGCCTCTGTCTTCCAATATGTACTGTTGCTATTCTTATTACTACACTGGATTGTGGTCTTAATCTACTTACTAACCAATTGTCCATTATTAGGATGGGTGGTGTGTGTTTGTGGAGGTTGGGGCTAGCACTGCTCATGGGTTTTTTTTCACTGTATGAACCTTGGTTCCCCATTGGAGTCCCTACAGTTAGAGCCAGAGGATGGGATTCACCTAACAAACGCCATCAACAGAAGACCTGTGCAAGGGCTTCCACAGGGAAAATGGGCTTCCCCCTCTCCTCCTCCTGCACCCCTGAAATCGTCTTGGTGGGGGGTGTTAGAAGAGCCCCCAGCACAGTGTGGGAGGAGAGGCTAGAGGATACCGTAATTCCACCTGTCAAGCTGCAACGCTTGTGCAAGTGAAATGTTTGTAATAGAGCAATGCACGATTCTACCCAGAATGCCCTTTGTCAGACAAGTTTGCCTTCACTACAAATCCTCAAGTTCAAAGCTTTGTTCTTTCTCTTTATGTGTTCATGACAATCATATAGTGTGGCTGGGGTGAGGGTTAAACTGCTACCTACAGGGACGCAGGTGGCGCTGTGGTCTAAACCACTGAGCCTCATGGGCTTGCTGATTGGATGGTCGGCAGTTTGAATCCTAGCGACAGGGTGAGCTCCTGTTGCTCTGTCCCAGCTTCTGCCAACCTAGCAGTTCAAAAGCATACCAGCGCAAGTAGATAAATAGGTACCACTGTGGCGGGAAGGTAAACAGCATTTGTGTGTGTTCTGGCACTCATCATGAAGTTAAGCAAATTGTTATGCAAAATAAAATGCATTCTTAAATTCTGTAGATTCACACTGTGTTGTAAACTCCTGAATGTATCTATAGGGTAGAGAATGTATCAGTTTGTACTTTGGCTGGAGATTGCTGCTCAAGCTCCACTTGCCCCAGCTGATGCAGCTTCTTCCATGTTATGACAGAGTCACAGCCAATCATTATGCAATGTACAATGCAAATGTACACTGACTTTTAAATAATTGCCTGTCTTGGTAAGAGTAACGTTTCCTGAACATTTGCAGTGAGAGGTGTATCTACTGCATCAGCTGGGTCTGCAAAATGCATTTTCCAGTGTGCAGCTATAAGTTGGTGTCTCAGTGGTATTTAATAGGAGAGGCTTGAAATGAAGGAAATCAATGTTTACAAGTTTCTAAGGAAAAGTGTGGGTAATTTCACAGCACTTACTGTGCCACAAACATTTTCACCACTGACAGTAACTTGTGTCAGTCATTTGTGGCTTGAAAGTCCAGTAGCGGAAACCCACTTTTTGTAAAGCTTTTCTGCTTGGTCACTTGGAGGAAATTCATACAGGGGCCGGTCCACCCATGAGGCAAGGTGAGGCAACTGCCTTTGGTGGCAGGATCTACAGGGGCAGCAGATTCTGATATAGATCTCCCCTCCCACTTGTTCCTGATGTGCATCTTCACTCCTTAGTCTCTGGCAAGGAGGGAGGCACCATTTTGTGGTTCACCTCAGATGCCAAAATGTCTTGAAGGCCAAACAAAATAGGGTAAAAATATACCACCATCATTATTAAATTATATCATTACTTGCTAAAGCAAATTTGCTCTGCTTGGTGCCTTTTATGAATGGAAGGGAAGAAGAGAATGGCATTGGCTGATAACCAGTCATATCTATTCTTGCTGTTTTAAATTATGAATTACAACACAATGGGAGCCTTTTCTGAATGTATACACTTAGGATAGTGCTACACAATGACCAACACAGAGGCAACAACATAAACAGCATAGATGATTAAGTGAATAGCCGACTTGTTTTAGCAAGTAATGATACAATTTAATAATGATGGTGGTATATTTTTACCCTATTTTGTTTGGCCTTCAGAAGCCCCAACTGACTGTGCTATTTGTCCATTCACTAGCTTAGAAAAAGCTAAGAAATCTGAACAACAGAATCCTAAGAGAGCCTCTTAACTATTACCACAAATGCCCACTGCTTGTCATATAATGAATTATCTTGGGAAAATGAAATTCTTCACAATGCCTAGGGTAAGAATTAACCCCCACTTTAAACACACACACAAAAGCCCACACTTCTAGGAAGTTTTTACAGAGAATCGTTAAATCCACAGCCTTAACAAGCTTCCATGGAGTACCTGCCTTTTGGTCTTGCCCTCTTAAATTTTTATGAGCAAGTTATATGATGTTATGTCTGCCACCATCTCCTTTACTTTTTCTCAAGTGGCTCTGAATCAATGACAAGAGAACTTTGCGTCAAGATAGCATGCTGTTATGATGCTTGTATCGTGTCATCAGGATGTGTTTGTATTAGAAATGGAAGGGGAATGTTTGCCATAGCTTGTTTGACACGATCAAGGGAATTTCTGGCGTGGCTGTTTTGGAGCCAGCTTTGGTCTGAATCTCCTAATGTGATTTAGATATGAATTGTTCTTGTCACAGTCAGTAACTCAATGTCTCTTGTTTCAGGACTAGGAAAATGCTCTGAACATCCCTATTTTACCAAGGCAATCTCTGCTTTCTGATATTATCCCCTGGTAAAGCTCAATTTTAATAAGGGACGCGGGTGGTGCTGTGGGTTAAACCACAGAGCCTAGGACTTGCCAATCAGAAGGTTGGCGGTTCGAATCCCCGCAACGGGGTGAGCTCCCGTTGCTCGGTCCCTGCTCCTGCCAATCTAGCAGTTAGAAAGCACATCAAAGTGCAAGTAGATATATAGGTACCGCTCCGGCGGGAAGGTAAACGGCGTTTCCGTGTGCTGCTCTGGTTCGCCAGAAGTGGAGATGAGCGCTGCAACCCCAGAGTTGGTCACGACTGGACCTAATGGTCAGGGGTCCCTTTACCCTTTACCTTTAAAGCTCTATTTTAATTGCATCTTTGTTTTGCCTTTTAAGGAAATGCCTATATACTTTAGGAAAAATACAAAAAATGCACATTCTAAAACATTGCACAGACAATAAGAATTATAGTGACGCTCAATGAAAAGTAAAAGTCTAAGCAAGTTGTATAGGAAAATAGGGAGAAGAAAGGAAAAAAGGGAGGAAGAATTTAAGGTCAAGGAAAGGAAAAGGGGAAAGAAGAATCTTTGCACTCTGCTTCCTGGTAGGATAGGATAGGAAGAGGAATAATTTAACTTTAATAATGATTAATAAATGAGAATTAGATATATGGTTGCACATATTCTTGAAATGTTGAAATCCCATAAAAAGGTAAAGGTACCCCTGCCCGTACGGGCCAGTCTTGACAGACTCTAGGGTTGTGCGCCCATCTCACTCAAGAGGCCTGGGGCCAGCGCTGTCCAGAGACACTTCCGGGTCACGTGGCCAGCGTGACAAAGCTGCATCTGGTGAGCCAGCGCAGCACACGGAAACGCCGTTTACCTTCCCGCCAGTAAGTGGTCCCTATTTATCTACTTGCACCCGGGGGTGCTTTCGAACTGCTAGGTTGGCAGGCGCTGGGACCGAGCAACGGGAGCGCACCCCGCCGCGGGGATTCGAACCGCCGACCTTTCGATCGGCAAGCCCTAGGCGCTGAGGCTTTTACCCACAGTGCCACCCGCGTCCTGAAATCCCATAGTAGTTAATAAATAAACTCAATGGTCTAATAGGTTTTATGCCCTTCCTTTAAAACAAGACATGAGAGCTATCTTCCAAACCTTCTCATTGCACTTTACCTAAATTTTGGAGGATTTCCAGTTGGCAACTATTATTTACCCAATCATTGTCGGCAAAGAGAGAAGTGGTGAGTCCTTGAATCCGCACTTTACACTTTCAGTCACCTCTTGAATACTTTTTTTTATGCTGACAGGACTTCACACTTGTTTTTTCTTCTTCTTGAGCATCCAATCATTTTAATGATTGATCTGTATTGCTTTTAAATGTTTTTTATGCTGCTCTAAATTGCCCTGATGTTTTGTGAGGGGGCAGTCAATGCATACTTTTTATAAATAATTATGTTCTAGATTTCCACTCACAATTCCTTTCAAGAACCAAGAAGAACTCTTAGGAGTCAAAGGAATTTGAAAGTAGTGCATCTGATTATATCATATAAAGGATTTGGTTATATCAAATAAAGGATTTGAAGACAAGCCAATAATATACACATTTGTTTTAATGTTTTATCGTGTTTTTCTGTTTTAAAATGTTTTTAGATGCCTTTAATTATTTTAATAGATGGTATATAAGCATAATTAAAATAAAGCAAAATAAAATTTGCATCCAAAACTTCAGCACTTCCAAAGTTGAATTGCAGCTAAGTACCATCTGAGCTGATTTTTTAAAAGACAGATTCTTTCAGGTTTGAAAGTATTGATTTTTTTGAGAGATTATCATATGACCAGGTCTGGTCTTCTTTGGTTATTGGTTCTGCTACATCCTGCTCCCATTTGAAAGCTGGTTCTTCAAGATTCTGAGATTTTGAACATTTTTTTTGCTCCAATGTGTGTTTATGTAGGTTGGACTGACCTAAATTTGTTCTTTTCTGCCCCCCCCCCCAATACATCCCTATCCTGGTGATGAATGTCGCTGCATATTTTTAAAGTTGAAGCTATTCCATAAATACATTTCTATTGTGAGATAGAAGGTTTTTGTTTTTTTTTTAAGAAAAGGAAATTGTGGTGTTCAGTTTGCTAATGCACTTCCTTTGTAACCCAGTGGGCAATTGCAGAGTAAATGAATGGCAGTGTTCTGTTGGCACAGAACAGCTACAGTGGTGTGGAATAGCAAGGTGAGGAAGAAGTCAGACAGCTGTCCTTTAAAGGAAGTGTTCACAATACAGCAAAGTCTCTCTGTATTGATCAGTGAAATATTGACTAGTGTTGTACATGTCCCTGATTTCAGATTATCTGCTCCTGATTGCTGTAGTGCCTCACCTCAGTTTGTGGTTTGGGTGATTGTGGGGAATCCTTGATGTTATTTCTCTCTTAATTATAGAATTAAGATCTACTCTGATTTGCTGGTTCTCATTTACAGAACAACCCAAATCCTTGATCCAGAATGCTGGAGGTTGGGTTGGATGAGGTTGGGAAGTCCCTGTGTCTCTGAATCCTGTTTCCTCTTTTCAGTTCTCTTTCTTAGCCCATTTAGAGCAGGGAGAGGGAACCTGTGACTCTCCAGATGTTGCTGGACTACAACTCCCAACATCCCTAATCATTGGCCATGCTGACTGGGGCTGATGGGAATTGAAGTCCAGCAACATCTGTCACTCCAAGGGTTCCCCACCTCTGACCTAGAGAATGTAGGTTGTTTGTGTTCCATTAGATTGTTTAGCATTTATGATTCCATGGGGTTAGATATGGATTATAGCCCCAAGGCTGAACCTTGGTGGTTTGCTCCTGACACTGGGCAATCATCAGGTCACTGTGAGATATAGATAAACATTCTTTGATTTAGTGGACTGTATGAACTCTTTCCTTCAATAATAATTGTTTGAGACAATGGGACCTTATCTGTGATTGCTTATTCAATTCAACTCATTGCTTGATGCTACAACCAATAAATGATGAATATGTGCAAAAAAAAATCTCTGTGAGTTTGCAAGAAATCCTTAATTGATCCACCTCTTCTCTATGGATTTTTCCAGTCATTATTTAACAGATATACATTTGTAGACCCGGGGAGAACATTATTAAAAGGTCCAGTTCATCCCAGTTTATTTCCTATGCTCTGTCAAGAACTAACCTTTGTGGAGGTGCTTCAAGTACATAATATTATCAATGCCTTGGTATGTACACTTAGCCAGACTGTAATGCAGTAGTAAAATGTTTGGTATGCATGCGGTGGCAAAACACTGGGTGGGCGGCGTTGTGGCCAGGCAGCTGAGTCACAACAGTATACCGGCTTTGAGGGCGGAGGGTTTCCGCCTCTCCCCTGTGTCACGCCAGCCGCATCATTGTTGTGGCGAGCGGTTTGGGCTCGAGTGGTGGTTAGGCATTGGGTAAGCCTTTGGATGGAAGGGAGGTTGTAGCCTCTGCCTGCCCCTCCTTAGTAAGGGTATCCTGTTAAAGGGATCCTGGGTGTGAATCCTGTCCGAAGCCTGGGCGTGGACTAGGGCCATGTCACAGCCCCTACAGGGACCCCTCGGGGTGCCCCTATTTGATGTAAGTCATAGGGTGCCCCCGTATTGGTGGTTTACTCTTAAGTAGACTCCCTGCAGGAGTCAAGATATAGCCTGGCTTCACCCCAGTGCCTAAGCCAAACCACTCACATCTGTAACCAATAAAGTTGTGGCCTATTTGAACCCATAAACCAAAATACTTTGTGTCTGTGTGTTTTATTGTTCTCCTGGGAACTTTGTGACTCGGGTGCCTTGGCACGCAATACAACGCCTGAGAGATAGCTCAGTTGGTAGAGCATGAGACTCTTTATCTCAGGGTTGTGGGTTAGAGTCCCACATTAGGCGAAAGATTCCTGCATTTCTGCAGGGAGTTGGACTAGATCCTCCTGCTCCCTTCCAACTCTATAGTTCTATGATTCTATGATCACCATTCCAGCTTATGAGCTGTGGCTGATCTGGATTTTCTTAATTAGTTGGCATGTGCGCATTCTAAGTGCGGCACTATCAACATGTACACATTGCCCTCAAATGTGAATATATGAATCTGCCTCATAAAGAGTCAACAATCTGTCTAGCTCGGTATTGGCTATTGTGACTGACAGTGAATCTTGAAGGTCTCTAACAGAGACTTGCCCCAGCTATGCTACCCAAGATGATTTTTTGAACTGGAGATCTCAGGGATTGAACCTGCAACCTTCCACGTACATGTGCCTCACTACTGTGCTGCAGAGTGCTTTTTTAAAATGGCTCTGAAAGCCTCTTCAAGTGTGGCTGTCTCCCAAACTGACCTCTATCTGTATGTGTTCCTTTGACCCTCACCAGGGCTTTTGACTGAGTAATTTTCATGCAGTTTTCTCTAAGCTCTTCATTCCTGATGCTGGCTTTTTGTTGTCTTTAATTTTTAAACATGCTCTTCTCGGTAGTTGCTTGTTATGTTTTATTTACCTGTTTGTTTGCATTCAAGGGCAGCGTACACACAGCATTGCTAAACTAGACCCCTCAGTGTTTGTACAGCACTAACCGAGCACACAGCATGTGCCCACACATGCACTGCAAACACTGTTGGGATGAAATGAAAATGGGCTGAGGTTTTCCTTGCAGGTCCTATATGTGTTTAGCAGCCATTTCCATGCTTCTTCTTATGGAAGAACATTGCAAAACAATTACAGTGGTATCTCGCAAGACGAAATTAATTCGTTCTGCGAGGTTTTTTGTCTTGCGAATTTTTCGTCTTGCGAAGCACGGAACTGCACCTCTTCAAGCAATGCACCCGGTTTTAAGAAAAAGGAAACAAACTCGCAAGATGTTTTCGTCTTGCGAAGCAAGCCCATAGGGAAATTCGTCTTGCGAAGCAAATCAAAAAACGTAAAACTCTTTCGTCTTGCGAGTTTTTCGTCTTACGAGGCATTCGGCTTATGAGGTACCACTGTATTCAGAGTGATTTCAGTTTGACATCTCCAGTTCTGCCAGCGGGCAGCTGTTCTTTGGGATGTGGTGACCATCAGCACCCTTTGGGGTGAAGACTGCACACTTCATTCATGCTCAGCAAGGCTCAGCATATAGTACATAGCTAGTCTGCATCTGAGCATAACACACAGAACTAGCCTGCAAACAGCATATTAAAGCATAAATTGCACAGTAAGTCTGCATAAAGCCTAATCAGCTTAGTCTGGTTACCATTTGCAGCTATTCATGCATGTTAGTACAGCAAGAAGTGTAAAGACTAATAGGGTAAAGCTAAGCACTTCAGCTGGAGTGTCCTCATTCCACCTTATGGGATGCCAGGCAAAGCTGGTCTGCAGGAAGCCCACTGCCTAGACTTGGCCTCTAGAAAGCGCAAGGCATGAAACAGCACATTTGCCCTTATCCTTGACTATTAAGCTTAATTAAGCCATCAGGCAAGACCCCACTGCTTACATCCCTCAGTTGTTCAGACTCTTGCAAAGCAATGGACCACAGGGTCCCTCTCAGCCAGGGTGCAGCATTTCTGTCAGCGCTAGGTCTTGCATCTCAGTTTCTCACCTGGGTGTCAGAGCCCCTCTAGCTCTCTGACTCTCTCTTATATGTTGTTGTTGTTTAGTCGTTTGGTCGTGTCTGACTCTTCGTGACCCCATGGATCAGAGCACGCCAGGCACTCCTGTCTTCCACTGCCTCCCGCAGTTTGGTCAAACTCATGCTGGTAGCTTTGAGAACACTGTCCAACCATCTCGTTCTCTGTCATCCCCTTCTCCTTGTGCCCTCCATCTTTCCCAACATCATGGTTTTTTCCAGTGAGTCTTCTTTTCTCATGAGGTGGCCAAAGTATTGGAGCCTCAGCTTCAGGATCTGTCCTTCCAGCGATCATTCAGGTCTGATATCTTCTTGAGGTCCATGGGACTCTCAAGAGTTTCCTCCAGCACCAGAATTCCAAAGCATCAATTCTTCAGTGATCAGCCTTCTCTATGGTCCAGCTTTCACTTCCATACATCACTACTGGGAAAACCTTTGTTGGCAAGGTGATGTCTCTGCTTTTTAAGATGCTGTCTAGGTTTGTCATTGCTTTTCTCCCAAGAAGCAGGCATCTTTTAATTTCGTGGCTGCTGTCACCATCTGCAGTGATCATGGAGCCCAAGAAAGTAAAATCTCTCACTGCCTCCATTTCTTCCCCTTCTATTTGCAAGGAGGTGATGGCACCAGTGGCCATTAGTTTTTTTGATGTTGAGCTTCAGACCATATTTTGTGCTCTTCTCTTTCACGCTCATTAAAAGGCTTTTTAATTCCTCCTCACTTTCTGTCTTCAAGGTTGTGTCATCTGCATATCTGAGGTTGTTGATATTTCTTCCGGCAATCTTTATTCCAGTTTGGGATACATCCAGCACAGGCTTTCGCATGATGAATTCTGCATATAAGTTAAATAAGCAGGGAGACAATATACAGCCTTGTCGTACTCCTTTTCCAATTTTGAACCAATCAGTTGTTCCATATCCAGTTCTAACTGTAGCTTCTTGTCCCACATAGAGATTTCTCAGGAGACAGATGAGGTGATCAGGCACTCCCATTTCTTTAGGAACTTGCCATAGTTTGCTGTAGTCGACACAGTCAAAGGCTTTTGCATAGTCAATGAAGCAGAAATAGATGTTTTTCTGGAATTCTCTAGCTTTCTCCATAATCCAGCGCATGTTTGCAATTTGCTCTCTGGTTCCTCTGCCCCTTCGAAATCCAGCTTGCACTTCTGGGAGTTCTCGGTCCACATACTGCTTAAGCCTGCCTTGTAAATTTTTAAGCACAACCTTGCTAGCATGTGAAATGAGTGCAATTGTGCAGTAGTTGGAGCATTCTTTGGCACTGCACTTCTTTGGGATTGGGATGTAAATTGATCTTCTCTAATCATCTGGCCACTGCTGAGTTTTCCAAACTTGCTGGCATATTGAGTGTAGCACCTTGACAGCATCATCGTTTAAAATTTTAAATAGTTCAGTTGGAATATCGTCACTTCCACTGGCCTTGTTATTAGCAGTGCTTTCTAAGGCCCGTTTGACTTCACTCTCCAGGATGTCTGGCTCAAGGACAGCAGCCACACTACCTGGGGTGTACAAGACATCCATATCTTTCTGGTATAATTCCTCTGTGTATTCTTGCTACCTCTTCTTGATGTCTTTTGCTTCTGTTAAGTTCTTACCACATTTGTCCTTTAGTATGTTAATCTTTGTACAAAATGTTCCTTTCATATCTCCAGTTTTCTTGAACAGATCTCTGGTTCTTCCCATTCTTTTGTTTCCCTCTATTTCTTTGCATTGCTCGTTTAAGAAGGCCCTCTTGTCTCTCCTTGCTATGTTTCGAAAATCTGCATTCAGTTTCCTGTATCTTTCACTGTCTACCTCGCATTTTGCTTGCTTTCTCTCCCCCGCTATTTGTAAGGCCTCGTTGGACAGCCACTTTGCTTTCTTGCATTTCCTTTTCATTGGGGTCATTTTAGTTGCTGCCTCCTGTATAATGTTGCGAGCCTCCATCCATAGTTCTTCAGGCACTCTGTCCACCAACTCTAAATCCTTAAACCTGTTCCTCACTTCCACTGTGTATTCATAAGGGATTTGATTTAGATTGTATCTTACTGGCCCAGTGGTTTTTCCTACTTTCTTCAGTTTAAGCTTGAAATTTGCTATAAGAAGCTGATGATCTGAGCCACAGTCAGCTCCAGGTCTTGTTTTTGCTGACTGTGTAGAGCTTCTCCATCTTTGGCTGCAGAGAATATAATCAATCTGATTTCGATGCTGCCCATCTGGTGATGTCCATGTGTAGAGTCGTCTCTTGTATTGTTGGAAAAGAGTGTTTGTGATGACCAGCTTGTTCTCTTGGCAGAACTCTATTAGCCTTTGCCCTGATTCGTTCTGAACTCCAAGGTCAAACTTGCCAGTTGTTCCTTTTATCTCTTGACTCCCAACTTTAGCATTCCAATCCCCTATAATGAGAAGAACATCCTTCTTTGGTGTCATTTCTATAAGGTGTTGTAAGTCTTCATAGAATTGGTCAATTTCAGTTTCTTCAGCACCAGTAGTTGGTGCATAAACTTGGATTACTGTGATGTTAAAAGGTCTGCCTTGGATTCGTATCGAGATCATTCTGTCATTTTTGAGATTGCATCCCAGTACAGCTTTTGCCACTCTTTTGTTGACTATGAGGGCCACTCCATTTCTTTTACGGGATTCTTGCCCACAGTAGTAGATGTGATGGTCATCCGAACTGAATTCGCCCATTCCTGTCCATTTTAGTTCACTGATGCCCAGGATGTCAATATTTATTCTTGCCGTCTCATTTTTGACCACATCCAACTTCATGGTTCTTGCATTCCAGGTTCCTATGCAATATTTTTCTTTACAGCATTGGATTTTCCTTTAGCTTCCAGGCATATCCATAACTGAGCGACCTTTCAGCTTTGGCCCAGCTGCTTCATCAGCTCTGAATCTACTTGTACTTGTCCTCTGCTCATCCTCAGTAGCATGTTGGACGCCTTCCGACCTGAGGGGCTCATCTTCCAGCGTCATAACTTTTATATGCCCGTTGTTTTTTTTAAAGAAATATTTATTAAGATTTTACAAAAACAAATATACAAAAACACATAATAATAAAAGAGAAAAAATAAAAAATAAAAAGATAAATAAAACATACAGAAACAACAAGAAAAATTAAAAACAATTATTTTTCATAACATAAAACTCATTTGCTTGTTTCTTTGACTTCCTCACACCTCCCCTTCTTGTATTCCCATTTAAATAATCAAGTCAGCAAATCCTTACCCTCTTTCATTTATCTTATCTCTATAACTTAACATTTTATAACTCAGTATTTTCATACATTATCAATTCATTTTTGCATATTCTTATTAACTTTGTTGCCAATACCACTTATTTCCAATCCAACACCATTTTAGTTATTTTTTTTACCTAATTATACCCTTCTTCCATATTCTTAAAGCATTACAGCTGGAAACCACTCAATTTCTATCCAACATCATTCTAACATTCATTAATTTTGCAATATTTCTGTAAATAGTCTTTAAATTTCTTCCAATCTTCTTCCTCCGCCTCTTCTCCCTGGTCCCGGATTCTGCCAGTCATTTCTGCCAGTCCCATATAGTCCATCATCTTCATCTGCCATTCTTCCAAAGTGGGTAAATCTTGTGTCTTCCAATACTTTGCAATAAGTATTCTTGCTGCTGTTGTAGCGTACATAAAAAAGTTCTGTCCTTCTTTGGCACCAATTGGCCGACAATGCCCAGAAGAAAGGCCTCTGGTTTTTTCAGGAAGGTATATTTAAATACCTTTTTTATTTCATTATAAATCATTTCCCAGAAAGCCTTAATCCTTGGGCACGTCCACCAAAGGTGAAAGAATGTACTTTCAGTTTCTTTACATTTCCAACATTTATTATCGGGCAGGTGATATATTTTTGCAAGCTTGACTGGGGTCATGTACCACCTGTATATAATTTTCATAATATTCTCTCTTAAGGCATTACATGCCGTAAATTTCATACCGGTGGTCCACAACTGTTCCCAGTCCGCAAACATAATGTTATGTCCAACATCTTGTGCCCATTTAATCATAGCTATATGCCTGTTGTCTTTGTCCATGGAGTTTTCTTGGCAGGGATACTGGAGTGGCTTGCTGGTTCCTGCTCCAGATGAATCACATTTGGTCAAAACTCTCCACTATGACCTGTCCATCTTGGGTGGCCCTGCATGGCATAACTCATAGCTTCTTTGAGTTATTCAAGCCCCTTCAGCACGGCAAGGCAGTGATCCATGAAGGAGCCCTCTTATATAGTGTTGCATTATGCTGACAAGGCTAATTGGTGTATTACTCACATCCACCTGGGCTATACACTGGCTAAAACATCCATTCCTTCAGAGAAGCGAATTCTACTGTAGATGTTCTCAAGGCTTCAAACTAAAAGCAACAGTATGTGTCAAGCCCTTGGCTGAGCTGTGAAAAATAACCAGTTGGCTTGTTTAGCCCTTAACCACTTGGGACCAGTTTCCCTACACAATCACCTTACCCCACCTGTGCTCACTTGATTGCTTCTATAGGAGGAACTGGCACTGCTGCAAGTGCCACATAAGACCCATTGTGCATTTGTAACAACTCGGTCACGTAGTGTGGATGCGCCTACCCTTTGGAACTTCTTGCCTCTTGATATCAGGCAGGTACCTTTTCGATGCCTGCTGAAAGCATTCTTGTTTAGACAAGCCCGTCCAGATGTTTGGAAAGTTGAGATAATTTTAATCTGTTTTAGTATGGTTGTGAATTTTCCTTGATTTTACTGTTTTACGTTTTGTAAACAGCTTTGAGGATTCTTACAATCAAGCAGTGTATAAATTTTATAAAATAAAATAAAATAAATATTTTCAGCCTCAGACTCTCCCAGTTAGTATTTTATTTCTCATACTTTACCAGCCATGTGACGTCTAATGTTTTCTACTGAACAACTGCTGAATACATACTGCAGATTCATATTAACTCCTACAAGCATGGATTGCATTATAAAGCACTGCTAAGTCTAGGCCTGCTCAGGCTTTATCCTGAGGCATCGAAAGAAATATGAATGACATCTCTACATGATACAATTGTCTTCTGTGATGTGACGCTGTACCTGCAATTGGCTTGGGAAACATTTTGCTAGGAACTGACAGCAAGAAAGTTCTGGTGATGGCAGAATTGCCGCACATTTTGCCTAATCTTGGCACTCAGCAACCCTCTAACAAGTTCTGTGAGGCTGCTTTTTGAGACTGTCGAGCTGGCTGCTCTTGCCTTGGGCTTCATCTCTCTTCGTATCAGATGCTTGCTAAAATTCTGTGTTCCTCAGGCACTAGTCCCTTAGACCAAAGAATTCATTTGTTTCCATACACCTTCCTCCATTATCTTTGGCACCTTTGTCTTTGAAACTCATTGTCTACGGTTATTCCTGCAATCCAGTTCGTTCGTTCATTCTATCATCTATCTGTCTATCTATCTATCTATCTATCTATCTATCTATCTATCTATCTATCATCTATCTATCTATCTATCTATCTATCATCTATCTATCTATCTATCTATCTATCATCTATCTATCTATCTATCTATCTATCATCTATCTATCTATCTATCTATCCATCCATCTATCATCTATCTATCTATCTATCTATCTATCTATCATCATCATCTTCACTTGCCTTTTCTAATCAACTTGGGTATTTCAGCATGGGCATCTCTTCTTGCACTGCCCACCCTTTTGTGTTTCTGGGTGCTTCAAAGTTGACCACTAGCATCATTAGCATCATCACCACCACAATCATCATTGCTGATATCATCGTTATCAACACAATCAATTTTTAAAAAATGTGTGGCAGTGGTAGCATACTCTCATGACAATCTCTGCAAGTGGCCAATTTGTGGATAGTTCACTTTTGAATTTGGCTGAATATGTGTAGCAAAACTGAAGCTGAAGCTGTATCTGCAGAAATGTTTGGGACCGAAAGTCAGACCAAAATAAGAGCAACTAAATTGCAGGCACAGATCTGGAAAACAGTGAATAACCATTGCAAAGCCTGGGGTGGCATGGGCTGGGGCAGGGCACCCTAGGAACCCACAGCACTTTGATAACCAACATATTTATTATGGAATAGGTATACATGTGACATAGCAAGCTTTGAATCTGGATCAGATGAGAAAGTTGGTATGGATAGAGATGGGAGGCTACCCAGTTTCAGACAGGTCCAAAACAGAACAACACAGAGACAGCTGTAAGTCTGCCCCAACCCTATACAGATGAATTTAGGATTCTGAGCAGATGGTGCCCCCACTCTCTCTGTACCCTATTCGTGACAACTTGGTTTATGATGGCATGGCTGCAAATATGCCAATGTTGTTGTGCTGATTTCCAGTTTCTCCAAGTGTCGGATTTTTTTTGTGCTGTTTCTGCAAGGTCAGTTTCCTTGTCATGTGATACAGTACGTGAGATTTATGGTGAGTGTGTGTGTGTGTGTGTGTGTGTGATATCAGTTTATTTACATAACTTCACAGACAGTAGAAAGGTCAATCAATCAAATTTTATTAAACGGTCACAGACCAGATTAACTCGTACAGCTAGTCAGCAAAGCATAACACCAGAAAAAACAAAGGACAATTTCAATACAGATTAGGCCAGTAGAAATACAGTAGAAAGGTGCTTAGACTGGTTGTTGTAAATTCTGTCAGTAAACTCTTCAAGTGCAACAACATAACCGTGAAGTTCCCAAGGCCAGATCTTGCCAGCCAGCTGCAGACCATGGATGCTTGTGTCCTCTCAGGCTGCAATGAGCTGCAAACAGTTTCCTTCCGCCTCCACCCAAACAGGTGGGGTGTGTTTAGTAGCTGCTAGCAACCAGTCATCAAGAGCTCATAAACACAGCTCTTTAGACTGGATGTGAGAAGAAATGCTATTGTGAACAGCTACTTTCCAAAGAGAGAAAACTGTTTCCAACCCTCTCTGAGTCCAAGTGTAATAGCATGAAATTTGCAAATGAATTTGAAATTGACAACTTCATCTTTGACTCTCCCTTTTAATTCTGGATTTATGTGTGCTCTATCCAGTATGTGACACATCTACTGCTGTCTCTTGTGTTACTTGACATTTTGGGCTTGCTTTATAAAGAACACTCTCCTTCCTTCTTTCTGTTCTCTGTGTGGATTGGACCTGAAGATATGTTAACTTAAGGAGGTTCACGGAAGGAGAGGTTCCCAGCTCTCCCCACCACTGTGCCCCCCAAAAGCCTCTTGGCAAATAGGAGGGGTCCCCACTTACTGGATGGGGCACAGGAGGCTTCTGAGAGGGGGCAAAAACAACCCAAAGGTGGAAGTCAATCTAATTTGGGGCAATTCTGCCCCCTCAATCACCTCATGTGCTCCATCACCCCCCACATTTCTAGGAAGAGATCCTGTACCCTGGAGAGGTTATGAAGGGCGCTGGGGAAAGAGGAGATGGGAAGGTTTTCTTCCCCAACCTTCCTTAACTAACTTGGGATCCAAGATGTGTGTGAGAGAGATAGAGCTATAGTCCACAATTTTTAAGCAGCATGGGACTCTTGGTTATTTATAGTCTGTTTTATCAATATAACAAGCAGTTTCTTTGCAACCAAGCTCTCTTCTTCATCAGGCACACTTTGATGGGACAGAAGAGTACTGTACAGTATATCATGAATCACAGCAGTGCTCTGCAGAATTGTCTTCTGCTTTGAGGCATCCTTTAATTCAAGGCTCATGATGCTAAACTTTTTTTCCACTGTCAAAGTACTCTGCCTGTGTTAATTTAAAAGGTAATTTAAAAATCCTAGCCTTTATTCAATCTTTATTCAAGAGTTTGAAAAAAAGAGAAGATTTTGCTCTAAACATACATGTCCTTGGTAGATAGCACAGGCAGGAAAATAAATGGATTTGAAGAAATAAAGCTGAAAGAGGATCATTAGGAAGCCAGCAAGCTGTTGAAAGAACAGCCAGACACTGTCATAAAGATTTGAAATGCTGCAGTGTCTGCTCTTTATGTCGAGGCTCATTCAGAAAGGTCATTGCACGTAGGATGGAGGGTTATTCTTTATGATCTAAAGTAATTTAAAATGGTGTAAACAAATAAATCTAGAGGAAGGAAGAAGTGTTTATTAGCTTTCAGTGACTCCATGAGGCTTCCCTTAAATTACTGGAGTGTGCTGGATGGCATAAGGTGATGGAGAAGATTTGTACCCGATAACCATCTGTACAGTATCTGAGGCTCCTCTTTGCAGATCACAGCTATGCCACTTAAAGATAAAAACATGGCTCTAAAACCAACAACTTAAGCTATATATAAACAGCTTCTAATTATATTGGGCACATCATGCTGTGGTGCTCAGACTGCTCTGTTGGCACAAGTGCCAGGCATTGGAAAGGGATTTGTGCCACTGCGGTACTTCAGGGAGCAGACTGACAGCGGTAAAAGATGCCGGAACCACAAGCGGGAAGCAATCATAAAAAGAGAGGATCACACACACACGTTGAGTGACACATGCGGAAGTGCTCTGGCCAGGCTTCTGCTTGGCTTTAATAATGCAGCATCCATCTTATTCCTGCAACTCCTGGGGTTTTTCATTGCGAAACACAGATCATAAATAGCAGTGGTAGCGATGTATCGTAAAAGGACAATTAATCTTTCAAATAAAAGCAGTAGGGTACATTCCAAACGCCCTGCAGCTAGTCTCTGTTTGCTCGCGAACAACTTTTATGTACTGACACTTGTTAAATGTTTTAAAAGCAGGTTAAGCTTCTTGGTCCTTAGGCACTAAGATTTATACTTCCTAATAGTTTTATTTGAACAGCCTGTAATATGTGGGTGCCTGGTGTACAGCATCTTCGTATTCCCAGTGGTCTCTTCTTCCTGACTTGGACATCGGTTAAACTACTCAAAATGGGCATTTATTTTAGAGCCTTCTGAAGCCTGGATGATTGACTAGATTCTCTGGTATGAGCACAAAAACAAAGCAGATCTGAGAGGTATTTAGGGAAACTTGCATGCGGCTCTTTCATACTTGTATGTATGGTGGTGGCTGCAGAGGTGCCAGTTAAGGGTGGGTCTGGTGAAAGCATAGCCTGAGGTGCATGTGCTGTTCTTTCTTTCTTAGCCTGCAGTCATATGCAGAGTGGTGTCAAAGAATCAGCTCCATATCCCTGTGTTTCAGACCCCATTTGACTACGACTCCAAATATTTCTTCTGGTTCCTTAGTTATACATGCTGGGTGTAAAGGGGCAATGCAAACCTCTGTTCACCCCCTCTATTGTCAGTGGCACAGCAATCAGGTCCCAACTGTGCCCTATGCTGTTGCTTGACAGCAGTGAGAGTGCATGGTTCTGTTTGCACTTGCCTTACCTTTGAGGTGGCCAAGGTGTCTTTGTGAGTGTATTTGCTTTCAGGCTATGAAAACATCTCTCTAGTGGTCTGCACTCTGCAACCTTCCTCCATTAACACATTATTCCCCTTTTGCAGAATCCAACAAATCTTGTTTTATTTTGCAAAATTCCACAATTCTCACAATCAAAGGATCATTTTCTTTTTTCCAGTATCCTCATTGGCTCTGTCACATAAAATAATAAATTCTATTTGTCCTTTGAGACATCTTTCAAATAAAAATATTATGAATTATCTCTCTCATTTCCCTTCCACCATCCTGTCTAAACTAAAAACAGACCCCAAAGTGCTGGCTTTTCTGGGTACAAAAAAGTACCTGAATCCCATCATTATTTTGGTTGTCCTTTTCTGCATCTTTTTGAATGATGTGATGAGCTCATTTCCTTTGTGCATACAAGGAAGGCCTATGTAGCTGATCTCAAACCCCTAGCAGGTTCATAGAGGCATAGAAAGCCCTTTAAGTACAGTATTATTGTGTCTCACGCAGGGGTTCTCTTGCAAGGGTTCCTCAAAAATGCATATCCTCAGGCTTCCAGAACATCTGGAGCATCAGCTCCAAAAGCTCCAGGATGCTCTCGTGAGATCATGTGGGGCTGCCTAAGTTCCCACAAGATCTCAAGGGGAGCAACAGATTCCTAGTGAGGGGAGAGACCCTTGTTTGGGAAGCAAAGTTCTTTTATGCTTGGAAAATCTGGTGCATAAAGGACCCTCTCCTCAAGTTGGCTCCGCATTTAACCTGCAGGATTTTAACCAGCCAGACTTCAACTGTATACTGTTGAAATCAGGCAAGTTAAATGTGCATAAGACACGATTGTACTGTAATGGCATTACAATACTAGTCTCAATCCACTTCCTTAACTATTTGCCTACATAGGTTTGTATGGGAGCAAGGATCACATTGATAACAATGGAAATGGATAAAGAAGAGCGTATTGAGGTGAATGGGTGAGGGCCAGAACTGACCATGCATCCAGGGTGGGCAGAAGGTAGCAGATCAGGATCTCCTGGTGATTTGCAGTAAGTTGATAAGAGTTTCTGATTCCCAATGGTTTAGCAATTTACATTTGTTATATTTTGAAAAATTCAATGAAAACCCAGTGAAAAGCAACAACAGTTACAACAATGACTTTTCCTGCCTAAATTATGCCACTGATGTGAAGGATATTCAGGGTTGGAGTTTGGTATGAAATGATAGTGAACCCAGTGCATTTCTGAGGTTAAACACAAATGTTTAGGTTCAGCCTGTGCTCAAAGGCACCTTGTTCTATCTATATGTTTTTTGTACCTGGCTCATTGGTAGATTTCAAGCTTCTAGTAAAAAAATACAAAAAACCCTAGAAAGAAAGTAAATCTATCAATCCTGAAATTTGCTGTACAATGTATAATGAGGGTTCCTGAGTATCATACTAACCAACAGTCAGACCCACAAATAAGAAATTATACTTGTAAAGTGCTCTAATAAGCATATAGAAAAGGAAAACACACAATAATATAAATAGGACAATTAAGCACCAATACTATGGAACAGGTACCAGGGTGGCTCTGTGGTCTACACCACTGAGCCTAGGGCTTGCCGATCAGAAGGTTGGCAGTTTGAATACCCACAACGGGGTGAACTCCCATTGTTTGGTCCCAGCTCCTGCCCACCTAGGAGTTTGAAAGCACATCAAAGTGCAAGTAGATGAATAGGTACCACTCCGGTGGGAAGGTAAATGGCGTTTCTGTGCGCTGCTCTGGTTCACCAGAAGCGGCTTAGTCATGCTGGCCACATGACCCAGAAGCTGTACGCCGGCTCCCTCAGCCTATAGAGTGAGATGAGTGCCACAACCCCAGCTTCGTCTACGACTGGACCTAATGGTCAGGGGTACCTTTACCTTTACTATGGAACAATCAGTTACAGATTCATTTTCATTATTAAGCTTCTTCTTTAAAAAAGTATGCCTCAGTTTGCCCTAAGTCATGGGGAAAGTATTCTAAACAACATTTTTGTATTGTTCTGGGAAGAAAGAATGGATGACAAATTCATATCAAAAATCCAGTTTGTGTCTCAGAAAAAATCCTGCCAATAATAAGAAAACTGCAGAGCAAAAAGATATCTTATCAGCAGGGCTGGATTTAGGTTTGATGAGGCCCTAAGTTACTGAAGGTAATGGGGCCCTTTATATGTCCAGCTGTCCTTTGTCAACAACAAATTGTCACTGTTTTTTGTGTTGAATATATGCTATATGGTAATTTATGGACCTAATAGGTAACTAAAGCCATTTGCCACTGTTGCTATATGTAGGTTTTATTTTATTTGTTTCTTATCTTATATTTTGGAAATGTGCATCCAGGTTTCTTTTCCTTTAATTTTTTTGGGGGGCCCCAAGAGAGTGGGGCCCGAAGCTATAGCTTGTTTAGCTTATACGTAAATCCGGCACTGCTTATCAGTCACTGAGACACAATAAGTTGTTTGAAAACATTCCTCAAAGAAGTTGGTTTAGAATACAGTGGTACCTCAGGTTACAGACGCTTCAGGTTACAGACTCCGCTAACCCAGAAATAGTGCTTCAGGTTAAGAACTTTGCTTCAGGATGAGAACAGAAATCGTGCTCCAGCAGCAGCAGGAGGCCCCATTAGCTAAAGTGGTACCTCAGGTTAAGATACAGTTTCAGGTAAGTACAGACCTCCGGAATGAATTAAGTACTTAACCTGAGGTACCACTGTACCTTCCAAGACTTGAGACTAATTGAGACATAGCTGGAATGGTTAAAATGGATCTCACACATGTTATTCAGTAGTACTATTGCTCTCTGTCCTTTTTGCATTGTATTTGCCTTGCCTTTTCTATGTTTGTTTGTTAGAATACATTACAAGTATATTTTTTATATTTGTGAGTCTTCTTGTTGATTGCATCCAGTGGCGTAGCGTCGGTTGTCAGCACCCGGGGCAAGGCAAGTAATTTGCGCCCCCTAACCCGTGGATTTGCGCCCCCTAACCCGTGGATTTGCGCCCCCTAACCCATGGATTTGCCCTAACCCCAGATGTTGTGCCCGGTGCGGCCCGCCCCCCCTGCACCCCCCACGCTACGCCACTGATTGCATCTGCAGCCCCAAGTCTGGCCTCTCTTGGCTTGGAGCAGCAGGAGGCAGAGCCAATTGGCAGGTGGGCAAATAAATGGAAGGGAGAGATTGAGGAATTTTTTGGACAAATGCTGGGTAGGTAGAAGAATGCAGACAATGGTAGGAAGGGTGAAGCGTAAAGTTTGACATCCCTACCTTTTGCAGATAACTTGGCTTTACAAATGTTAACTTGTGTATTGGGTGGGTACCTGAAAGCAATTATTCTCCCCCTTTACAACTGAAAAGAGAAGTCCGCTTACTCTCCCACCATGATCCAATGCTGCCTCTAGTTTCTGGGGCAGCCCAGCTGGCATGGGGGCTTAACACTCACCTAGCCAGCTGGGAAGTGGATCCAAGCCTGCCTGCCGATTGGCTGAAAAGAGAAGTATAATTCTATGTATGGAAAAAGTTCAGTACTAAAGATGCAAAACTCTCATATTTGACTCTGCCAACAGTGTGTGTTGTATTGAAACTTTTTTTTTATTACATTGCATCTCTTTTGTGTGATTTTATTGTTAAACATCTGCGCAGAAACAATCTAGAATTCCACATGTGCCGGAGGTTTATTTTACTTGAAATGCAAATTCTTTCTGACAACACTGGAAAGAGAGTATAAAGGATTTTCACTGTAAAAACCTAAGCGCATACCTTGAAATGAGGACAATGCAGCCAGAAAAGAACAGCTCTTAAAAGCAATAAACCTAGCTGCATGCAAATGCTTTACTAAAAATAAATGAGAAAATGAAAACTTCTGCTGTGTAAGCAACTTTCTTTTAAAATATCTCCTTAACGCTTTGCATGGCATAGAATTATAGAGTTCAAAGGGACCTCAAGGGTCATCTAATCCACCCCCTGCAATGCTGGAATCTCAGCTAAAGCATCCGTGACAAATGGCGACCCAACCTCTTCTGTGGTCTAAACCACTGAGCCTCTTGGGTTTGCCAGTCAGAAGGTCAGTGGCTCAAATCCACACAGCAGGGTGAGCTCCCGTTGCTGGGTCCCAGCTTCTGCCATCCTAGCAGTTCAAAATCAAGTATGAGCAAGTATGTAGATAAATAGGTACCACTGCAGCAGGAAGGTAAACAGTGTTTTCATGCACTCTGGCTTCTGTCACAGTGTTCGTTGCACCAGAAGCAGTTTAGTCATGCTGGCCACATGACCTGGAAAGCTGTCTGTGGACAAACACCGGCTCTGTCGGCCTGAAGCGAGATGAACACTGCACCCCATAGTCAACTTTGACTGGACTCAACCGTCCAGGGGTCCTTTACCTTTACCTTTTTTTTAACCTGCCATGGTTGAAGAGCTCTTACTGTCAGAAAGTTCTTCCTGATGTTTAGTCAGAATCTCCTTGTAACTTGAAGACTTTGGTTCGATTCTTACGCTCCACAGCAGGAGAAAACAAGCTTGCTCCATCTTCCACCTTATGACCCTTGACATATTTGATAGGGTTGCCATATTTCAGGAATCTGTAGGACCCCAGCATCACCCACCTGCCCGCTGTCCCTCAGTGGCAGCTGTGCAGCCAGGCCTGGAGGTCGGGTGGGTACAGTGTGAGCCTGCATGGCCATACGTGTGCCGCATCCTTGGCTGGCAGAGGCAGAGAGGCAGGCCAGTGGTGGAAGATGGGGGGTGGCAGTGTTAGGATATTTCCGTTCCTCCTTAAAAGGGAGCAGGCTGTTGTGTGTCACAAGCCTGCGTACTTCCTGCTCACAGGAAGTTTCCGCTTTGTATATAGCTTTTGTTTGGCAGTATCCCAACAGGCAGGTGGGGTGTGACTGGGGCAGCCAAAGCTCCTCACTTTGATTGCCACCATCTCCCCTACCTTTGCTCCAGGAAGGGCTTGTGGGGTTGTGGGGGGAGGCGGTGGCAGTGGCAGGACTCCTGCTGCCCGCTGGTGCTGAGCTGGGCTAGCCAGGGCCATCTTAAGCATATGCAGCGCCAGGGTGCAAATATCCACCCAGCGTGTGTGTCCCCCCCCCCCCCGTTGCCCAAAGTTGTTAACCTTTTTTTAAGGCAGGCCGGCGAGGCAGGCACGGCAGGGCTGGCCTGGCCAGCCGCCTCAGCAACAACAGAGGAGCCCGAGGCAGAGGCGGCGGCAGCAGAGCAACTGGGCGGCTGGGCGCCTGGGGGGTGGGCAAGCAGAGCCCAGCGCAACAACAGTCGAGCCTGAGGAGGTGGCGGTGGCGACTGAGCAAAGCCGGGTGACTTGTGTGAGCAGCGTGCGCTGGGCGGGCCTCTTGACGTTCCACCAATCCCAAGCGTGCAGAAGGGTGGAGCTGACTGGCTGCCTCAGCGCTTCACTTCTCGCAGCAGAAGAGCTGTGGCACTCCGATGGGCTCTTCTCTGCTTGGCAGCAGCTATCGGCTCTTCCCAATCCCCGGACTCCAAATCTCGGCCCCAGACTCTTGGCCTGGTGCGCCTGAGAGCCTGGCGCCTGGGTGCCCCGCACCCCTAGAGCCTATGGGTAAGATGGCCCTGGGGCTAGCACACCTTCCCTCTGCTTCTCTGTTCCTGCGGTACTCAGGGAAGATGGTCAGAGTCGAGGCAGCAGGGCTGGGTGCAGCTGGGGCTAGGGCACAGCCTCTGGGGACCCCGGAGCTGGAGGAACAGAGGTAGAGATAGTGTTGGGGCTAGGGGATGAGTCATTGGACAGTGAAGGAGAGCATGAGGTGTGGTGCCCTCCCCCTCCCTCCCTCATGCCGTCCCAGAGGCGGGGGGTAGGTCAGCATCACTTTGCTGGCCATGAGGAAAAGGAGGCACCGGCGCCACTATTGCGCCAGCCCCGAAGGCGCGGCCCGGGCACAGCTTATCTCTCAGGAGGAGCCTGTTGTGTGGGCACCTGGCTGTGCTCTATCAGGAATGTGTGCCTGGGGCCACAGCCCCCCTGCCCCCCCATGCTACACCTCTGTGTGATGGTGGGGATGCACTTTTCAGGCAGTGACAACATTAATCAAGTTTACGGTAAGGATCCATTCAGATATCCCATTCTTTACATGGAAGTACATTTCTTGTACATGACAGTGCTCCCAATTTCTGTGTTTGCTCATTAGCTTTGCGCCCCAAGTGAAAAGCTTGCATAACAAACAGAAGACACTGTTGTAGAAAAATCCTGCTGCAAGACTGGACCCAAAATGCTCCTCTTCCCATCCTCACTCCTGTTCTCTATATGAAATAATTTAAACCAAGGGAATTCTGACGAAGAGTTCTGTTCTGTTTTTTAAAAATATGCATTATAGGCAAGCAGCCCAACTTCCCACTCCATCACTTTCTGAGTTTATGATAGAATTCAAAGTATTAATAGCCTGACTTACGTATTTATGTATTTAGAAATGGCAGAGAGTGGGATGAGTTTTCCCCCTTTGTGATGTATTATGTAGGAGCATTAGCTGCATGTTGAATATATATATATCTATAGTTATAGCTATAGATGATATAGATACAGACTATAATGAAAAATTAAACGCATACTATATTTGGAGTTAATGTATGAAAAGGATAATCTTCTGTAGTTCATGTGTCTGCAAGTCTTTATGCACACTTTCAGCTCATGATATGCTTTGCTCATGATGGCACAAGAGATACGTTGAGCAGCTGTTATACCTTTTTCTGGTTATAACTGGGGAACCCCATGTCCCTAGAGGGAGGGAGATGTGCAGGAGTTCTTAAGAAGCAGCCAGAAGCAGGAATGGTGTGCTGCATGCCTGCAAGTTTCTCTGTCTCTCTTGGCTTCAAATGCCGGACATCAAAGACCCCTCTCCAGAGCTTCATGGCCTTAAATCTAATGGAAGCTGTCTTTGTTAGTGCAGAGTAAAAAAGATGCAGTACTGTGATCACTGAAAGGTGATCTGATGAGAGAAAACATTTGCCTCTTGATGTTCTGGGAAGACTTTTTATGACTCCTCTTTTCTGCCCTACCAGGCAGAGGCAGAGCTAGCTTTGATATTGATACTTCCTTGATCTGCTTGCTGCCCTTGCCATAAATAATTTGAGGGAGAAGGACTCAACCCCTAGTTGGAGGAAGTGTCCAGCTATCAGAACTTGGATATGGATCTCCAAGGTACATTTGAGGCTCACTTCTTGGAAGTTGCCAGTTTGCTATTCCTTCTGCTCATCCGCTGCTATAAAAGCCAGGATGCCTGTGTTTTGTGCCATGCAGAGCTCCATGGAGACAAAAAGGGTCAAGGTGGGTGGGGGGATATGTCCCAGGACACATTAGGTCATATTCCAGGCTACAGTCCTCTGAGATGAACCAAGGTTCTGGGGCCACAAAGGGCCATCTTCTCATACCACCTTTTGTTCTGAACTTGCAACCACTAAAGCAGATTAGTTTAGAATGCCCTGGCTCTTAGCCGAGGGGTGTGTGAACTTGTCTTTTCTGCCCAACTTCAGCTTGGGGTTAGATTCCTTGGTCATATATGTTTTGACAAGCATAGTGCAGATTGGTGAAGTCTTTCTGCACATAAACTTAAGATGTTCATCTTCTATAAATTGAATGTACTTGGGTGACAGTCATAACAATGTCAGCGTCTTGCAGTTTCTTATTATTAAGTAGGATAGGCAGAATACTATGAGTGAACAGCTGTTCAGCACAGGCTTTCAAACTCAGGTGACTCACAGGTATCACTGTTGTGTGGTGTTATACCAGAAATTGACTTTCCATTGACTGGTTCTTCATTTAAAGCCAACCAATTCATTTGTCCTGTCACTGCAGAGCAGCTGCTGTCAGTTGTTCTGTTCCATTCATAGTCTCTCTGTGCTGCTTGTTATGTGGCTTCTGAGAACATGAGAGCAGATCAGAGGAGACTGGTTCAGGGCTTCCATTCATTCACAAGAGAGGATGCTCTTGTTTTCACATACATTTAACAAAAGGTCATGCTTTAATTCCCCCCACCCCCGAAGAGCACATTGACTGTCCAGAGGCATTAAAGTCCAGGGAGTGGGGAGGAGAATTTGCCAAACAGAGACAGAACGATTCCCTTAGCAGCCACCGTAGACAGCAGGGGGAGTCTGAGAGCTAGGAAGTTAGTTGCCAGGGGGAGGGGTGGGCACTCTGGGCAAAAGCTCAAGCTTTGAGGGAGTACATTCCATGGTCTCCATGTTTTTCTCTTTGCTAATAATAAAAGTACTGAAAAGAAGCTCTCTGCGTGTCTGGGTTCACTTGGCAAATAGCCAAGTGAGCTGTCTGAAGTCTTCCTCGTGACAACTAGGAGGGGATGGTTGCAACTAATCCAGAATGCGGCAGCTAGACTGGTGACTGGGAGTGGCCACCAAGACCATATAACACTGGTCCTGAAAGACCTACATTAGCTCCCAGTATGTTTATGAGCACAATTCAGAGTGTTGGTGCTGACCTTTAAAGCCCTGGACGGCCTCGGCCCAGTATACCCGAAGAAGTGTCTCCACCCCCATCGTTCTGCCTGGACACTGAGGTCCAATGCTGAGGCCAAGAAGTGAGGTTACAGGGAACCAGGCAGAGTGCCTTCTCGATAGTGGCACCCTCCTGTCAGATGTCAAGGAAATAAACAACTATCTGACTTTTATAAGACATCTGAAGGCAGCCCTGTTTAGGGAGTTTTTAATGTTTGAAGTTTTATTCTGTTTTTAATGTTCTGTTGAAAGCTGCCCGGAGTGGCTGGGGAAACCCAGCCAGATGGGCAGGGTAGAAATAAATTATTATTATTATTATTATTATTAGTAGTAGTAGTAGTAGTAGTAGTTAGTAGTAGTAAGACGGGATAAATGATTTTTATAACAGTGGTGTGCAACCAGTGGATCCAGAGTATGAGATGTTGGCACCCTACTGCATGGTATATCACATAGGCATCTCTCTCATAATGTACCTGCCTTCCATGCCTTGGGGTCCTTTTGCCAAACTGAGATGGGGAGGTGGTGGAGATGAGTGGCAGGTGGCTGAGATGTGCAGCCTGATCATGTGCCATAAGCCCTCCTGCTCCTGTAAATTTGTGTAACAGGTTGGCTGCCCATGAATTGCAGATGCCCTCCTTAACCATATATGCAGCCAAGTCAACTCAGAAACTCAAATGAAGAAGACTTGGAACTTGCATTGAGCTTTGATGGAGGGCTGTCTGTTTTCTCTAGCTAGGACTACTCATGCCAGGAGAAATGAAGCTTTTTGAAGTAATAGCAACCTAAGGATGCCAACAGACAAATGGACCCTGACTATTGCATTGCACGCTGAAACACATTAAAAAACTCATTGACATATAGGGGGGGCCACTAGGTGGCGCATCGGAAGATGGCTGACAATAACATCTCTCCGACCCACACGAGGTAATTTGGAGGCTATGATGGGGGTAATTAGCCTCCTTAACCCCCCCCCCCAGGATGGTGGGGGGGACGGCCCTTGCCTGCTGTGCCCTATACCACCCCCGAATTTGTGGGGGTGGGGGCACTAGGCACAAAGCCCTCCTGTGGGATTTCGGCACTCCTCGACACCGTCCCTGATTCGCGCTGCTAGTTGCAAGCATCTTCAAAAGAAACAATTTGGACGAGATAAATTGCACATGCTTCAAGGAAAAAGGGGAGTAAAGACTGCTGACTGAAGAGATCTCTGATAACAAGACAAGAATAAAATATGAGAAGAAACGTCAAGATACGGTATGACTTGAGGGGGGAGGGGAAAAAAAACACCTGCCTTTCATTATGTGATTTAACAAGAATCCCCTCCCCAAATGAGTCAGGAACTAAGGACTTAAGCTGTGGATTTAAGGCTGTGTGGAGATAAACTTTCGAACCAAAGCAATGTTTCAAGACGAAGCTGGAAAGCTAAGAGTTTTGGAATGACGCAGTTAAAAATGCCGTCGCCATTTTGGGAGGCATTGTTGGAGCTCTTGGGTCTGGGAGGAGAAAGAGAGAAATAGAGTTGTTTACATACGTCTCGGTGGGACTCAAGAGCGAAAAATGCCAAATTTATGATGGAAAGAGCGATGTTATCTATGAAGGAGATATATGGAAACCATCTGGACTTAGTGGAGGAACGGGAAATCCACACAGGATTATTATTTTACTTATCAGCTTAAGGAGACTAACAGAAGAGATCGTAAAGGAAAAATAGAAATTATATGAACAAGATATGATGTGGAAACACCAAGATAAGACTGAATAGAATTATGAATTTTGTTTGGACTGACTGGGACTGATTTGGACATTAACGCAGTAATAAGATGATCTGAATCCCCCTTTGGATCTTGAAGTATGGGTTCCCCCAACAAAATTTAAAAATTTGGCTTTGTAATTTGGAATCTATGTGATGTGATTTAATTTGATGTGATTGGCCAGTTAATAAAAATTATTTTAAAAAAAAACCTCATTGACATATAGAGTGACATATAGGGTTTTTAGAACAGCACTCTGAAACTATAGAATGCAAAAGATATGTACCACACATACACGCATCCAGAGGAATAATGCTATCTCTATTTCAGTTGTCCTTTTTATAGGCTTGCAAATAGTACTTATTGGAATATTAATTTAATCAAAGTACATTTATTTCTGCCAGAATTTTCAAGCATGCTGTCTCAATACACTTTGGATGTTGAAGTGAGATTGTTTTCTTTTTTCTTTTTGCATAAGCAACATAGGAAAAAGAGTTGCTGAAAAAATTACCAGCAATTTTATTGACACTGGGATGTAGCTTTTAGATTAAAATAACACAATGGGCCTTTTGTATTCTATATGTCATGAAGCATGAAGGAGCAAAAGAATGCAGATGTTGGATGCAGACTGCATTAGGGAATTGATGGCACTTCCTTTCCCAAGCAGGTTAAATTCAATAGAACTATACAAAATGTAGGGTTGCTGCTTTTCAAAGTATACCACAAACAGCTTCTGTTCAAGCAGGGCTGCAGTCACATGGCAGTTTTATTCTGTTTGCCCAACATTTCCTGAACTGTTCATTCACACAGCATAAAAGCCATTTCTAGGAATCTAGTGCAAGTTTAGTGCTCATTTCAATGTTAATTGCACCCGAAATTAATTTTTACTCAGAACATTGTTGGGGGTAAAGTGATGAAATTTGGGGTGGTATACAAGCATGCATCTGCAGAAAGGTTGGGGGAGTTGTGACATTGTCTAATAATGTTCTTTTGCTGTGTCACACCACACCAAATTTAGTGTGATGTGGTGCTATATTGGTCAAAAAGCTACAGCACCACAGTGCACCAGATACTGCAGTGTGAAAAGAACATTAGAAAACTGGACAAAAGCACTGCTTAATGCAACTGCGGAGTGTAAGTTTTTACAGAGGTGAATGATTTTATCTTTGGGTAGCACTTGGGGTTTTGAGCCCCACAGGATATATCAAACATCCAGAAAAATAATGCAACTAGGTATGCCAACTTTTTATTTTCTCCTGGTACCTCTGTGCTCACAGTTGCGCTTTAGGAAAGATCTGGGAAAGATCAACAGGCTTCTCGATGGCACAGGCACGAGCAAAGCTCTTAGAAGAGCAGGCTGATGGTCGCTCTTGTGGTTTTGTTTACATACCCTCCAACATTTCTCTGATGAAAATAGGGATGTCCAATACTACTACTACTACTACTACTACTACTACTACTACTACTACTACTAATTTTATTATTTATACCCCAACATATATAAAAACCATAATAGAACATTAAAAAAGTTTATATTCCCTATACAGGGCTGCCTTCAGATGTCTTCTTTAGAAGACATCTGAAGGCAGCCCAGTACAGGGCTGTATAATTACTTATCTCCTTGGCTGGGGGGGGGGGCACGGTCACATAACTCCATACCCTCCAACATTTCTCCAGTGAAAATAGGGAGGTCCTAAGGAAAAGCTGGACATTCTGGAATCAGATCAGAAACCAGGATGGCTTATGTAAATTCAGGACTGTCCCTGGGAAATAGGGACATTGGAGGGTCTGTGTTTATGATTTTAACTTACATTTTTAACAAATTGCATATTGTCTTAAGTTGTGATGTCTTATGAAGCCTGTGCTGGAACCATTCAGTGAAAGATGGGTGATAAGTATGAAAAAGGAAGGAAGGAAGGAAGGAAGGAAGGAAGGAAGGAAGGAAGGAAGACTTCCTTTTTCTTAGAGAAGTGTCCAAGGAAGCAGAGAGGAATTTCTAGCTCTAAACCCGTTACCCAGAAGGATTAGCACTGGGTCAAGAAGACATAGATGACTGTAGAATTCAGTTTTCATTAACAAAGGTTCATTGATGACTTCTTCAGGTGTGAATTAGTGGGGATTTAATATTGCCTATCCATGAGCAGCTGGGCTCATGCTTCATCTGAGAACAATTGCTAACATGTATTCAGGATAGGGTTCAGAAAGGAGTAGAACAGTACCTTGATTTGACTGGACTTATTGCTCTAAAAGGAGATAAAATTCTACTTTTTTGGGTGTGCAACCTTTTCCAATAAACAAGACTCTCGGAGGTGCTTAGCTTTAAGTGTCACTGACTGACACCATCAGAGATTTGGCTTTCACTGAGCAGTCCTTGTGTTCTTGCTGTGTGTTTTTTAAAATATGTTATGAGGATCTGCTTGAGTGTGTTTAGTTCCATGGCCAAATTGATGTATTTTATTTCTTTGTTCCAATTTCACAGCCCATATATTTTAGGTCATTATTCCTAACTTTCAGTATTATGGTACTTTGAAAATTAACAGACAGTATAACATCTAACAAATTATTACCCAGAGAATATTCTAAATTATTGGTTCTATGAAGGAGAGGGAACCAGCTTTCCCCCAGTTTAATACTTTCAGAATGTACTTAAGACAAGACTTCTGGGCCCTCTCTGCATTTTAATTCTTGGGATTTGGAACATGTACTGATTCTGATGGCAGGGCATTCTAACTGAATGGGACCCTACGACAGGTAATCTCTAGTGCCATTAAAACAGTGGTTCTTGAACTTTTTTCTCTGGGCCACACTTTAAGAATAAAAAATTGCTTAAAGGTAAAGGTACCCCTGCCCGTACAGGCCAGTTTTGCCAGACTCTAGGGTTGTGCGCTCATCTCACTCTATAGGCCGGGAGCCAGTGCTGTCCGCAGGCACTTCCAGGTCACATGGCCAGCGTGACAAGCTGCATCTGGCGAGCCATCTACTTGCACCCGGGGGTGCTTTCGAACCGCTAGGTTGGCAGGCGCTGGGACCGAACGACGGGAGCTCACCCCGCCGTGGGGATTCGAACCGCCGACCATGCGATCGGCAAGTCCTAGGCGCTGAGGTTTTACCCACAGTGCCACCCGCGTCAAAAATTTGCTTGCACCACACCTAATTTTTTATTGCTAAGAAATACATTGGAAAACAGAAAGAAACAACTCCTAGCAGTACTTGATTTATAACAGAACACAACTACTTTATAATATTATCATGGGACAGAAAATATAAAACAATGCAAAAATAATTTAGAATAGACCATGAATCATTCCCCAACTACAGTTATAAAAGAGCCTCTTACATATTTACCTTAAGTATGTATACAAACTCAATGAAAGTTTGTATACATACTTTCACATACATACAATGAAAGTGAGCTTGCTTTTGCCATGTAATCTCAATCATATTAGGTCTAATTTGAGACAAACAAACTCTAATCTCATCAATACAAAGAAGCCTTTCTCTTTTCTGATCTTCCATATTTGTCAGAGTTGAAAATCCCTGTTCACAACAATATGTCATGGAACACTGTAGAAGAATAGCCAATGCTCTTGAAGAGAGGTGTGGAAACGGTTGTATAGCCAAACAAACAAACAAACAATCGATGCTATACCATCCTACAATGAAATGTTTAAATATTTCTTTGATTGTCCTTGAATCTTCCCACCACACTTGCCACACTCCCCTGCCACACCGGTGTGGCGTGTCACACCCTTTGAGAACCACTGCATTAAGGCATTTATTAATATCTTGAAACTGATTCCTTAAATCATGGGAGGAATGCTACAATTCATAATCTCATTCCTTCTCACAATAATTTCTATTTGATTTATTATAGTTGGAGTTGTACTTTTATCTGTTGCTGTATAACACACCTTGATTGAGTTTTTCTCATAAAGGTGGCCTATAATTTTTGTAACTAACAAAGATAAATAACGCCAATATGTTAGCTCTACATATGAGCTGAATAATTACCATGAAATGGACACCCGGTGTTTTGACTCACTCAGCTGCAACACCTTGAATGATGAGCTTACTTACTTATGCTTTGATGAAAGTCCAGCAAGTTATAGGACATATGCGCTGACATACTGGATTTTACTGGGTCTGCATAATGGAAATGATGGGCATGTCAAATTACATCTAAGTGCAGTTCTCACACCTGTATCTCACTAAGCATATGTTGGGCAAAACCATGAATTAAACAGGAATGCTGCAAAAAACAATGAGTTATTTCACAAGTCTCTGTCATGTTGCTGATTTAAAAAAAAAATCAAAAGTTACATTTTAGACAAAAGCAAAATCTGCAACAGAAAACCCTAGACCAATTTGCACTCAGCTTGAATAAAATGATTTGGTTTTTAAAAACATTTGAGAACTGTAAGAAAGTTACAAATTTTGGCACAATAGCAAAATAGTGCTAAAATGCCTTCTAACAGATATTGTGCTATATTTATTTATTTTTGTACTGGATAATCTGGACGCTGTCTGTTTTTTCTTTTTCTTTTATATGTTGTATCACATGGTTAAATTCTGTGCTGCATCATAGTTGTTGGGGATTTTGCTGTTGCATATGTGTTGTTGTTTAACCTTTAAGAAGATGAGCAACAAAAAGAAAAGAAAAGAATAAAGTAACACATTTTGAAATCTGAGCCAAATCCAGAACAGTCTCAGTAGGGATGCTCATTCATCACAGTCAACAAGGGGAAGAGGAGGATGAAATGGTGGGAGGGTGGGACTGCCTCTCCTCTTCCCTTCTGATGAGAGGAGAGCATCAATGAAATCCAGGGAAGGTGTCAGCTAACCATTGAGGGTGGGGCAGCCTGAGTGCGCACCTACACACTCAACCTTCTCACAAGGCACAAGACTCTTGTGAGCAAGTTCTCCTTGCCTTGACTTTAAAGGTTGGGTGAGCTTCTGTACTGTTCTGACTTCCTTGCACTGATCCTGGACTCCTTAAACTTGGACGGCTGTTTCTAGCCCAGGTAATATTCCCTTTCCCATCAAGTAGCCTGAGTGCTCCAGTTTCAGTGACTCACTACCTGCTGCTGAGCCTGACCATTACTCTGCCTCAATAAAGACCTCTTCCTTAACCCTCAAGTAAGAAGCTCCCTGGTTGTGCTCTGAATGGGAGCCACAGATAAGTACTGACCACTAGTGGCCAGTTGACTTAAGAAATAAATAATGCTAATCTCTGTAACATTGCTTCTCCTGTCTTGTCATGAGCTGGCTTTAACACGAAGACCCCGGCTTGTATTTAGTAAGCGTTCCCCATTACATCTGAAGTAGGTTACTCTGGCTTAGTATCAATTAACAAACTGTGAAAATAAACCAGGGTCACCAACTTCTCCAGCAGTACTGAGTTCTAGTTTCCTCTAATTCCCTTTTAAGTGAACTTGGGCCACTGCTCTCTTTCAACCTTTCCTGGTATCAACATCAAGCTGACCAGTCAGTAGTTACATAGGTCTTCTTTTTCTTGCTTTTTGAAGATGGGGACAACATTTGCCCACCTCCAGTCCACAGGCACCTCACCTATTCTCCAATAATTTTCAAAGATTATAGACAGAGGCACTGAGATTACATCCACAAGCTACTTTAGTACCCTTGAATGCAGCTCACCAGGCTGGGCACTGTTTTCTTGAGATGTTTCTTTAGATGTCTCCCACTTTTTTTTCTTGTCGGAAATTCTTGGAATTGTAGTCATTTTTGCCTTCCATGCTCCACCTTTATGAAATTCCCATCCATGTTGGACTCTGTTCTCACCAGTAGTTCCTTACATGGGAGAAGCCAGGTGGCGGGGAGGGGGCAGCTGCCCCCCTAAATCAAGTAAATAAATAAAAATACTTAACTGAAAGTAGAAATAATCAGAATGTTTGAAATTGAAATGCTTGCTGAGGTCACTTGGATGATGTTGTGGCACATTCTAATGACGCAACCGGCAATTTGACTGAATAGTAGATTCCATGAACTTACTCTTCTTGTCGCAGTCAGCCCAGTTCTAGTAAAAGAGGCAGAAATCTTTTACCCTGCCACAAAAAAGGCTCTGCTCACCTCTCTTGTTCAGCCAGGCACGTCTTGTACCCTAGAGCAGTCATTCAGTACCTTGCAGAGAGTAAAGACCTGGCTAAGGTTGACGATGACAGGGGAGCATCTCAATGGGCTTTGCTTACTGAGTGTGGACAGAAAAACTGCAATAGAAAAGAGGAATTTGAGAAGGATCTGCTGAAAAGTTTTTTAGCAAGTCCAAGTAAACTTGTTTTAGTTTAGGTTTTTAAAAAATAAGATGAAAAAAGGTCCATTCTTTGCAATTTTGCAAAATATACTCGTTAACTTCATGGAACTCCCTGATGTTAATTTTATATTTAACTTCCTAGTTTTCAAATGACTGAAGATTTTGACAGATTTTCTGAGTACTTGGGGTCAAAAGAAAGTAATTTAAAACAGCTGTTGTTGATACATTTCATCCTGAATCTGCTAGACAGAGCCAGACAGAAGATAATGACAGGTGTGTGTCTCCCCAACATATATCCTGGCTACAACTCATTGTTCCTTAAGCTTTTGGAAATCAACTGAAAGTCCAGAGTACCCAACTAACTACACTCAGCTTTCCCTTCCCTCTGTATAATGAAACCTAGGAGGACATCTAGCTAAATTGTTTTGATTTTTTAATATTTTTATTTTTTGTTGATAAACAGTCACTAGTTTTCATAACTATGCATTTTGAAATTATACATGTTAAATCTCCCCCCCCCCTTTGCTTTTGAAAGCACAAACACTGGACTATCATGGTTTGACTCAATATTTCCATGTGTTTACTCCGTGTGTGTGTTTGGTAGGGGCATCAGCATTTAGAAGTAAATTCTAAGCACTTGACTACACAGTGGCCATCATTTACTATATAATAATGTTTGACAAATGGCCCATTAACATCAGAAGGAAGGCTTTTCAATCAGGCACTTACTCTGCAAGCTCTTGAGTAAAAGGTACTTAATCAGTGAAATTACATTTCTACCTATGTGTTTATTCCTTTGTCTTTATTCTTCAGAGATGCATTTATGCCTATTTAGACACTACCTGTTGAGAAACACTGACAAAAAGATAATGCAACTAATTGGTAATCACTGCTTGCTCCTGAAAGACATGTTTTTCCTAAAATGCAGGTTCCCAGAGATGGAAGTAAAGCCTGGGCTGTGCTCTTTTGTTGAAAAATCCTACACTGGTTTAGTAATAATATGACTTAAAATCAAGTGCAATGAAAGGTGGTGGGTGAGAGCAGAATCACACTTAAACCTTTCCATTGTTCTTCTCTTTCGGCATTACAGCTCCTTCTTGTAAATTCTGTATTTTTTCTGTCATGGAATGAATGGAACACAAGGGGTATTATCTTTGACTGGAGTGAAGCAATGACTGACAAGCAATTTGTTTCTTATTGAAGCAGTTCAGTGATGGAATGTGGCCCTGTTTTCACTGAGCCTTTAAAACTGAGCCCCATGCAGCCCGCAGAAGCAATTCAGAGCAGCCTGCCTGAGTGTCCCAGTTGTCTCTGTGGCCAAATCCCCCCACTGCCAAATCTTGCTGCCAATGTCACTTAGCAGACTGGGGGAAGCAGGGCCGTCTTTAGCAGATGTGGCGCCAGGGTGCAAAGATCTGCCCAGCGCCCACAAATTACCATGTATAGTGTTGGGATGGCCATAGCTGCACACTGCCAGACATCCGGGGGGTGTGTGTGTGCAACTCTCCCCCATGCCACTGCAGGAGAGCGATCCCCGCAGAGGCTTGGGAGGCTTGGGAGGGAAGCTGCACGCCCGCCAGCCTTATGGTTGGCAGGGCGCAGCTGGCGGGCATGCGGGGAAAGGGGAGGCCACTGGCAAAGCTGCACAGCTCCCCCACTCACTGGGGCGCCCCTGAGAGGCCGGCACCCTGGCGCAATGCACCACTAAGCCCTATGGGAAAGACGGCTCTGTGGGGAAGTATGGCTGTGTTGGGGAGGGGGCATGTGGGGAAGGTCATCCTTGTGTGCTTTTCTTCCCATGCAGCTGATGCTCCCCACCCCCAGCGCACATTGTACAATTATGACGATGTGGACAGTATACAAGGAGGGTACTTTTAATGTGAGAGAGAGTAAGAGAGAGTTTGTGTGCATGTGTGAATCACCACAAGCACCCCAGGCCACTCCCACTGCTTGCTTGCCCACAGCTTTGCAACTGTCTTCCTACCACTGCACATGGCTCTTGGTGCTAGACAGACCTAAAAGAGGCTCACAATCCTCTGCTGTGCTGCTATGAGCCTTTTAGAGAATCAAGCAGCCTCATCAGGTGTGATGTGAGAAATGCATGAATGCGTCAGCTTACCGGTAAGTGCCTAAAGGGAGGCAGCAATTTTGACTCAGGCTGCATCTTGATGGAGACAGGTGTGTGCCCAACTATTTTGTGCAATGGTCTTGATCCCTTCCAATTCTACAATTCTGTGAGTCTATCATTCTAAGCTTGCTATTGACCATCAAGGGAAAAAATATACAGGAACCCAAACTAGGAGCACTAAAAACCTGTGTGGCTGCATTTGTTTTTTTTTGGAAAATGTACAGGCAACCCTAATGTGGGGTTGCCTTACAACCGGGAAATCCAAGACATGTCCTCTTTGGGGGGGCCAACACGCCCATCCTGCTCAGGATGGCAGTGGCTTGGGCTGTCCTCTTTTTTGCTCTTCAAGATATGATAACCATCTTCAAATATATCAAGGAAGAGGGAACAAACTTGTTTCCTCCTCTACTACGGCATGCTCTCTGAGATTGTCCAATAAGATTGGTATGGCAAGGTTGTAGTTCTATCTATAGGAGGCTCAATTTCCTGTGTATCTCAGACTTTGTTTAAATACAAAGTTGTTCAAAAGGAAGTTGTATTGGTTATTATGTTGTTGTTGCTTTAAAATTAAAGTTTATTTGACAAACAATATTTAATTCAACAACAAACCACATCACTCCATAGTATACTACAGAACACAACTATACACAACTATACATTGTATACATCACCATTAACTAATTTACAGAACGAAAAAAAGGAAAAAAGAAAGAAGAAAAGAAAAGATTAAGAAGAAATAAAATTGACTTCCCATTGTACTGTCGCTTATTCTGATTATTTTACACACAGCATCAGACTATTGTTTTGTTTTCCTAGTTATTATCCAGAATGCTTAAATGTTTATCACCTACTTCTTACAATTTCCCCAGCGGACTCCTTAAAGATGAACTTATGCTCAGCCAAAAGCCTTATTGAGCAAAGATTAGCGGACATTGAAAATCAACACAACCTCGCCAGGGGTGGGGTGTCTGCTCCCCCAGGTATCACGGAATAACCCCACCACTTGGCCTTCCATCATACATGTCATCTCTTTCATCAGTACCACACCGACGTGCATTTATTCGTGCAAGGTTCAATGTCTTTCCATCGAACCTGCTGAACCACAGATTTTCCAAGGGTTTGGTGTCTCCGCTATGCGTGTGTGACGGGGAAACTGTTGAATCTCTTTCACATATAATGTTCAACTGTCCCCTACATAGCATAGCCAGGGCTAAATTCCTGGGTCCTGCTTTACTGCGCTTGGTTGGCAGGCCTGTTGAGTCACACGCCGCACTGCTTTTGCAGGATACAGATCCTTCTGTAACTCTGCAGGTGGCGAGATTTCTGAATGCGGTTATCTCACACTCAAAAACCACCAAAAAACAACAACAACATCAAAACTAATCGGACTGTTATGATGAGAGTGCATGTCGGAGTTCGTCTTCACTTTTCCTTTTCTGTGATCCATCCCTTGGAGCTCTCCTGGCCCCTAGCTGTCACTTGGCTCTGCTCAATGACCCACCCTTGCATCGTGTTCACCTTCTGTTGTCAGATATATCTGTTTTTATGTCCCTGTGTTTTTATGTTTGTACATATTTTATGGGCTAATAGCCATAAAATAAATAAATTAAAATTAAATTCTTACAAATATCAGTCATGATCTGCCACGAGATTTTTGTTATTACAATATTTTTTCAAATATTCTTTAAATATTTTCCATTCTTTATGTACCTTCTGAGTCGGGTTTCCTCTACTTTTCCCTGTCATCCGAGACAACTGTGAACACTCTATCATTTGGACCTGCCATTTGGTTATTCTAGTAATTTTTTCACTTTTCCAATTCCTTGTTACCAGAATTCTGGCTGCAGTTGTTGCATATATGAAAAGTGGTCTGACATATTGATTTCGCTTTAAGAGCTTTGGCCAGAAACTGGAATTTATCTCTTTTTTTCAGTAGGCGGGGAGGAATTTCTTTTAAAATTATGATCTCTTTTCCTTCAATTTTAAATTTTCTTTGACCTCTTGTCTGCAAAATCTTCTTTCTTAATTTATTAGAAATAAAAGTAATTAGGCAATCTCCCGGCCATTTGTTGGCTTTAGCTTTTTTAGAGTTCAATCTGAATATGTTTTCCGTGTTTCATATTATTTCTTCTTCCTCCAAATCTAACCAAGTGGCCAGTTCCTTAATAATCTTTCTTTGTGTATTGTCCTCTGGGGCCCCAGGGACCCCAGGTAGTCTGAGTGTTTTTTCCTTGGTCTGCATCTGCAAAATTGCCAGAGCGTCCCAAGTGGCTTCTTGTGTTATTCTGAATTCTTCTATCTCCTTTTTAGTTTTTTCACATTCTTTTTTACTTTCTCTAAGTTATTTGAAGGTTTTTTTAGAAGCTTCTTCAATACTATGCTGGATTAGCTATGCTGACTGAGACAGAGCGGAAATAGGCAGAGTCTCTGAAAGGTTTTTGTCTCTTGCTGTCAGGTGCCACACAATCCACACTATGGGATTAATTTTGTTGTTGTTTAGTCGTTTAGTCGTGTCCAACTCTTCGTGACCCCATGGACCCCACAGACCAGAGCATGCCAGGCACTCCTGTCTTCCACTGCCTCCTGCAGCTTGGTCAAACATATTCGTAGCTTTGAGAACACTGTCCAACCATCTCATCCTCTGTTGTCCCCTTCTACTTGTGCCCTCAATCTTTCCCAACATCAGGGTCTTTTCCAGGGAGTTCTCTTCCTGGAGCCTCAGCTTCAGGATCTGTCCTTCCAGTGAACACTCAGGGCTGATTTCCTTAAGAATGGATACGTTTGATCTTCTTGCAGTCCATGGGACTCTCAAGAGTCTCCTCCAGCACCATAATTCAAAAGCATCAATTCTTTGGTGATCAGCCTTCTTTATGGTCCAGCTCTCACTTCCATACATCACTACTGGGAAAACCATAGCTTTAACTATACGGACCTTTGTTGGCAAGGTGATGTCTCTACTTTTTAAGATGCTGTCTAGGTTTGTCATTGCTTTTCTCCCAAGAAGTAGGCATCTTTTAATTTTGTGACTGCTGTCACCATCTGCAGTGATCATGGAGCCCAAGAAAGTAAAATCTCTCACTGCCTCCATTTCCTCCCCTTCTATTTGCCAGGAGGTGATGGGACCCGTGGCCATGATCTTCGTTTTTTTGATGTTGAGCTTAAATAGGATTAATAATACTAGCTTATTTTACAAGGGTGCCCTAAAGGTTACAGGAAAGATGGGATAATTCAAAGAAGCTAGATGGTAAGAGTTTCAGGATGGCCATGGATGTGAATTGCCTTTGCTTCAGTTTTAATGCTATGTTTTCAAAGTACCCCTCTACAAGATGTTAGCTGTGCTATTCCAATTAGAGATGGAAACTGTAAGTTTGATTCTGTTTGCTGCTTTAAAAAAGAAAGAAAGAAAAAGGAAGAGGACAAATGCATTCCATTGTATAGATTTCCTGCTTCAGAAGTACATGCGTTTATCACAGAAGGGTAAACTGGAAGCATGAAAACCAGAGGACTTTGAAGTTTGCATGCCCCCAGAGTTGCAAGTTCAAATGACAAGTGTTTTCCCTATAACTGTCAGTTCTGGCACCACTAGCCAAAGTCCTTGCCAAGGCAAAACACCTGAGAACTTGAGACATCAAAATAATTTTGCAAAGATCAATAAGAAGATGACTTGTCCCTAAGTGTGTGCGTGTGCGTGCTATTTAATGTACTATTTTCTCTTTTCAGGCAAGGGATTTTTATCTTATTTAATTCCACCCATAGCATGAATCTTTCCTGAAATTGCCATTGCCAAAGGTCTATTTATCTTCACCTCAAGAGGGGGATTCCTTTAAACATGCAGCTAGAAGTGACTTTAAGATGTCCTTCAGTTAATCCTTTTGCTTCAGGGATTGACTACACCTAAACCAATCCAAACAAATGCTTGACAAGCTATGCTTAATGATGTTTGCATTTTAATTCCTCTGCTCCATTGCTGTTTTTTGTGTTGCCTTCTCTTACATTAAATTGTAGGCATTGGGTGGTATCCGTTGAATTAAAACTGGTTTTCCAAGTTTTCCCTTGGTTCAGCACCCCTTTGCCCAATGAGAGAGGGCAGGGCGCAAAATATTTTTTTCCATCCCCCCCCCCCCCGCCAAAGTGTGCAGTGTTCTGACTAAAAGCTTGAACTTTACTAATTTCAAAAGCTAGCTTGATGGCAGATTAAGAAATTATTATTAAAAATTAAGAACTGGGAAACATCTCATGTCATATGATTAGGGAGCAAGATCCACTGGAATGAGTAAGTTAGGATCCAGTGGATCTCCTGCATATCTCACCCCCCTTCTGAGCTGAGCCTGGAGGATCTTAAGCCCTGAAAAAGGAGTGTTCTGGTGAACTGTAGAGGAGCAGATTTAGGTTGGTTCCTAAACCTGTTCTGCTCACTCACATTATCTAGGAATCTGGCATAAGTTAAGATGGCAAACAGGGTTCTGTAACTCAAACACTATTTTAAAGCCTTGTTTTCCCTCTGCCAGGCTGAGGCCAGCTCAGCCATCAGTAGTCCTGCTGCTGAACCAAGTTTGGCCCTGGTGTAACTTTACAGTGGCTTAACTTACAGTGGCTTGCTTCATGTCAGTTTTATGTGCATAGGATCACTCCCTTCATTGTTATAAGGAGCCGAAACAGGATCTTCCATAATATGTTAAATCACTGAACTGCTAGTTATGAGAAGTGGCAAAAGGGCATAGAAGAACTGATGTGCCTTTCTTTTACTACAATCTCATCACAACTTTTTTTTTTAGGTGTCTAGCACAGCACATGGACCCACGGCTAGAAGTATAAACCTGGAAAGGCCTTGGAGAGTACTTCAGTGAACTGTTATCTGTCCTGTGACTGAAAGTCTTTCCATTCAACTGATTAATATGTTTACTTCACCTACTATTATTTCCCAGGTACGTGCTGGACTATTGAGTCTACTCAATGGCCTATACCAGTGGTTCCCAATTAGCTAAATATAGCAGACTCGAAAGCCAAGCCATGGACCCCTTAATTTTGAATATGTTGATATCTCTGTGGTAGTTTTTGTTATGTGAATGGTGCTAGTATACCTTCCAAAATGAGCAGCACAAAACCAGTCTGCGCTCCTGTGCAAGTTACATGACTCACGTGACAGCATGGTGCCCCAAACACACATTTTTGGGTGCTGCGATCTTGCATGAGACATGCATGTGGTTGCGATCTAGTGCGTTTCCGTGTGTTCCCCCCAAACAGGATGTCTCACACAGTTGGTGGGTATGTGCCCTCTGGGTGGGTTTTCCAGACCCCCTGGGGTCTGCGGACCACCAGTTTGGAACCACTGGCCTATATAATTCAGGGTTTCTTTTTTGATCTCCCCTAACATGTTATTTCTCTTCATTGGTGTTCCATAGAAATAAGCTTGAGTCAGCTCCATGAGCAGGAGTATCTGCGGAGTAGAGTTCTGATCACATGGTGCTCGTATCAGTGGAAAGGAGAGAGATAGCTTTTACTGATTGTCCCCTTCCCCCTTGTCACCATTTATTTCTTTGTTTCCTTACCTACCACCTTTCATCAATAGATCTCAGGGCAGTTCACAGAATAAAATACAGGCTCAAAACAAGTAAATGATTAAAACAAAACAACAACAAAATAACCTCGCCCTTCTCACAGATACATTTAAAAGGCTGCAGAATATTAATCAACCCAAGGCCTAGTTGAAGAGGAATGTTACTCAAAAGATTTCTGGAATCTAGAGGAAACTTAAGGTAGAGCTTAGCTTATGAACTAAAACTAGAGGAAGTGTTCATGTTTGCCCACAGAGCAAGCAAAGTAATTCTTGAAGGTTGCCCCCAGTGATATTAGTACAAAGCAATTTAGTTTGGCTAACCCCAACACTGTAACATAATCCTCTTCATTAACTGAACCCCAACCCCATGACACTTATGGCCATTCCCAGTGATATCTAGGTGCCATAACGTGGGACCCAGGTGAATGTCATGACCTAAGGCAGATCTCAAGACCTTCAGGTCAGCAAAGCACAGCCTGCACCGATGCTCACATCCTCTGCTACTCTGCTTACACAACTGACCTCAGCCTGCTAAGTGGAGAGTCTACACAAACACATTATCACAGTCACAACCACAATGTATCTGTGTCATTGTCCCTTTTCGGGGGAGGGGGGAATGTACTGGAAATATATCCATATCTCTTTTGCTTTTAGCTGTCCATTCAAGAGCAGTGGTCAAGTGGCCTTGAGGTCTCAGCTTGCTAACTGGGCTCTACAAGGGTATTAGATGTGCTCTGGAGGATTGGGGACCCTCCCGAAGATGAATGAGATGCAGTGCTGGCAGCTGCAAGGGGAAGGGCACCCCCCTACTTTTGGTACGATTTCCCACTGCATCTTGGTTCTAGTCATTAATGGAAGGATCCTGTCTGTTTGCAGAGCCCTAGTCAGACTCCAAGCCATAGTAAATGCCATTTGAATTCTTGGTGGGGTTTTTCCTACAGTGATAGTTCTGTGGTTGGTTTGGATTTTTAAAAAAGGCTGAATTAAGTCAGCTTTCTCAAATCAGCAGGTAATATTTTACATAAAAACACATTTTTGACAATACAAGGGATTCTTCAGTTGGCTGAATCTTCACATAGTTCTGTGTGCTGACACTTGCATGCTGTTTGCTTGACTGAAGTGTCAAATATAATATTTTGCTTTTGGGCTTAGATATTTGGAAGCTTGCTTGTGGGTGACCCAGATTTCATCTTTGCATTGGCATGTGACCTGTCTATGGTTATTCCATACATTTCATGGCCTTTTGGCTTCATTGTTTACAATCTTCTTTCCCTCTCTGTATTGTTGTGGGTGGGCGTCCACACACACCTGCCATCTGAGAGTACACTACATGCATATATGACAATGTGGACTTTTGTGCGCAAAAGGTTATATTACAATAAACTTATTAGTGTTTAAGCTGCTGCAGAACTCCTTCTATGTAAAATATTACTGTTGTCCTGAACAAGCTTCTGAATGTAGAAGAGCAGTCAAGTTATTGTCAGAATGGTACAGATTATTATTTTTCCAAGTGGTTTAACCTTAATGGTGGTAAGTGACTGCTTGCTTGTATTTACCTTTCTGACACTTGGACTAAAAGGCATAAATCTGGCACAAGCTCCAGGTAACCTTGGAAACTTTGAGGTTTTCAACCCTCAAATTGCAATGAAGCAAATAATAGGTATAAATTATAGCTTTCCATTCTCAATTATAATTGAAATAAATGCACTGAGGATCCTTTTTGAAGGGTTGAAAGAGATATAAAGCTTAAATACTTTTGCACTGGAATGTATGGAATCTATTCAGCAAATAAAGGAATAAGCCTTGGCTGCCAGTCCACCACTTTTGAGTTTTGCTTGTTGCTGTAATTTGGCAGTTGAGTGCAATCTTTATCTGTCAGGTTCATCTCTCTCCTCTCAGATTTTCCCTTCAGCCTTTAATGATGAAATGGCTGAAAAATGATGCCACTTCAGAGAGTAGCTGCATGTGAAATATTTACTTTAGTTGGCTTCAGACTTAGAAGCAGAAAGAGAATTTTTATCTGCAATGAAGTAGTGAAGATGGCAATCCAAAGATGTTTTTAAACATGCATGTCCCAAGATTTCCAGTAGGGCTGAGAATTGTGCAATACATAAATATGAACATAAGAAAAGCCTGAGGGCTTTCTTTCCGAGGGAAAACCTGCTTTGGCATGAACCACTTTGGAGAAGATGTGGTTGACAGGAAAGGGGTTAAGGTTCTCTTTCATCCATCACTTCTCTGCTCAAAATCATCCACCCCCAAAGCTGCTGATCGCTGAAAGATGAGGCTGAAAATATTGGTGAATTCATTGGAATATTTATCCTCAATAAATATATGAGGGTGCCTTTAACAAGTCCGCTTTGTGGTGCAGCAGTGTTGCGGGACGGCAGAGGCTTTTCCATGGCTCCAATGAGGGAACTGCATCGAGAAGCTGGATCCTAGCCTGCATCCCAGATTAGCAAACCTCTTTCATCTATATTCAATAAAGTTGTGGCCTGTTTTGATCCAAACCAGTCTATGTGGTCCTTTATTTCACTGCGGGTTGGGGACCGGGGAGCATAATGCCTGGACCCGCAACAACAGGATACAGTGGTACCTCAGGTTAAGAACTTAATTCGTTCCGGAGGTCTGTTCCTAACCTGAAACTGTTCTTAACCTGAAGCACCACTTTAGCTAATGGGGCCTCCTGCTGCTGCCGCGCTGCTGGAGCACGATTTCTGTTCTTATCCTGAAGCAAAGTTCTTAACCTGAAGCACTATTTCTGGGTTAGCAGAGTCTGTAACCTGAAGTGTATGTAACCCGAGGTACCACTGTACATCAAACAGGACCTGCTGGTCCATATCACTGAATGCAAATATCCAGAAGGATATTTTATCCATTTGTAAAATTACAGCTGACCTATGCCCATGTTCAGGAAAAAACAAATTGGTAATTTTGACAAAGTGGAGCAACCAAAAGAAGTTTAACAACAGATTGGTAAACTTGTTTTGACTGCTTCACTTTTTTGTGAAAATCACAAACTGTTTTGAGAACCACAGCCTGCTGGATTTATAAATAGTTGTTATAGAGATGCCAACAGATCCAACAATATTATTTGATGAAGGACTCTGCATGACAGGCAGGGAAGGCAAGATCTCCCAGGGTGGGAGGATGGGAGAAGAAAGGGAAGCTCCCAGGTGAAAGATGGGAGGGTTCACCTCTCTCTGTGTTGGACAAGTTAATATTTACCTGAGAAAAAGGACTTTGTAGTCTTCTTTTCTCTCTCTCTTTTTTAATTGTACTGTACTATTAAAGTACTATGAAAGATGTGTGTATGGTGTATATACAAACACACACACACACACACCATATATATATATATATATATATATATATATATATATATATATATATACCATAATAAATTATCTATCTATCATCTATCTATCTATCTATCTATCTATCTATCTATCTATCTATCATCTATCTATCTATCTATCTATCTATCATCTATCTATCTATCTATCTATCTATCTATCTTCCAACAATATTATATTAGCAGAAAGGGATAACTTATGGATGGACACACTAGATACACTAAGTCCTCATGGTCTCAACCTAGAGGACAGTACTATCATCACTTAGCTTCTGTGAATGAAGGTACTTTGAGCAATCCATCTTCAAAATTCTATAACTCTCACCTTAGAAACAGCACCATGTTGTGCATGACCCCCCTCCGCCTATCAGGAACTGGATCCTAGCCTGCACCCTGCTTTGGCAAACGGGGCTGCAGGCTGGGACTTAGGCTGTGCCAGGGGGTGGAGCCGATGGAGGAATTCCCTTGGAACGCCCCTTGCCCATTTAAGCAGCCAGCACCAGGGGCGCAGCCTGTTTGTTCCTGCGCCGGGTTTCCCCGCTCACCCACACATGGTTTACTCTGATAGTCAATGACTTTGCTATGGCTCCGGTGGTCGCCGTTCTTTATGGGGCCGGATAGGAATTTGCCCACCAGGCTAATTGGCTCTGACCCAGTGGTTCTGCCTATCTCATAGCAATTGTCACAACTGGTTGGGCATTGGGGCAATCCTTTGTTTTGGATGGAGGGGAGGTTGCAGTCTCCGCCTGTCCCTCCAAATGCTGGGGTATCCCGTTAAAGGGATCCAGGGGGAATGGTCATGTCTGCGTGCCCAGGGGGGGCAGGGCCGAAGGCACTCCCCCAGATGGTGGTACCTGCGGGGGTCATCCTAGATTGACCCCCCGTCACTTCCGGTGCGGGGGCTGGAAGTATTTAGAGTGCCCCATGCCCAAGCCAAACCTCTTCCATCTGTATTCAATAAAGCTGTGGCCTGTTTTGACCCAAAACCAGTCATATTGGTCTCTTATTTATATGGGTTGGGGTATGGGGAGTCCAATGCCTGGTCCTGCAGTTTAAAAGTTTGGTTCATGGCTCAGCAGGTAAAGCATCTCCAAGATAGGACCTCTGACAGCAGGTCTTGGAAATATCTCTAGTTGGGTTCTTAGAGATCTTTCAAGAAAGCTCAAGATGATATGATATATTTCTATGCTGCTTTTCATTCACAAAAACCACAAAGTGGTTTGCATACAATAAATAACAATAACATAACAGAACATCACAATTACAACTTTAAGCATATAGAATAAATAACAAATCATCAGTAAAACAATTACAGATTATCAGTTAAACAATTAAATTCTATAAACCACTATTAACAAAACCATCACAAAAATAAGATAAACAGCACAATTACAAAAGAATAAATCATTTTACGGGATTCATAATATTAACAATATTAACAATATTAACAACATCAACAAAATAGCAATAAAAAATAATCTATAAGTACTGGTGAATTCATACACAGTCTTCCCACCCGCATGACTCATAATTTCCCACTCTCTTCAGTTCATCAAAGACATCATAATGCCAGTGGCAGCAACTCCTTTCTGAAGGTTCCTGGGGCTGGAGGGGGGGCAAGACCAGTGGGAAAAGCCATTGCCTGATGGCCAGTTCAAAGTCTCACTTCCCACCTGATGTTGTTGAATTACAACTCCCACCACCTCTGACCATTAGCCACAGCAACATCTGGAGAGCCACAGGGTCTCCATTCCTAGATTATGAGATAGATGTCAGGCTCTTACATTTTATTTTGCCTGGCAGAACCTGATTGTCAAAAGTAGAGCAATTTAAGGAGGCCAGCTGGTGCAGCACAGCAGCAAAGCAGGAGGAACAAAGTCCCTGGTTCAAATCTTTCATCAAATACAAACTTGCTGCACAGTCTTATGCAAACTGCTTTCTTAGCCTCAGCTTCCTTTCCCCTTTCCAGTGGGGATCCAGTGGGCAGAAGTATTATAATGATTACTGAGATAATGTATTTGATAGGTTTTTTTAAAGTTAGTAGCTGGTTGGTGATGCTTCATACATTATTTTCAATGCTCTCATTGAAATTCTTGCCATGTCTAAGGACTTGTGCTGGAACAGCTTGATTCTTCATTCCCTTCTGTGTCTCTGGCTAACACTAATTGCTGACTCAGAACTCTAGTATTTATTTTAACATTTACTATACACTATTAATGTAATATATGCATAATAAATTTAGGCAGAGGTTTGTGCAGTTCAAGGAAAGACATAGTCTTCAAACTGTAGTTACTTAATGCATGCCAGACAAACAGGTAGCACTTGGTTGACTGGTAATACATGACTTTTTAGATTGTTATTTCCTGTCTTGTAAGACCTTTGAGAGTGGGGTTAGCCATTTAGCAGCAAGCATGGTCCTGGACTGCCGCTTTCGCTCTGTTTAGAAAAGGAATGCCAGGCGGTATGTGCATGGACATGCATGTGTGCTTAAATAGTTCCCTTCTTGCACTCCTCTCCTAACTTGACACAACAAACAAGAAAAGCAAAACGGGATTGGGGTGCAGGATCATCAAATCCTTTGCCAAATAGTTTCACCTGGCGCCAACACAGGCTACACAAACACACACACACAGTTTTATATATATATAGAGAGAGAGATCAATTTATTTAACTGATGGAATTGTGCAATTTTTAGTCTGTTTTAAAGATTTAGCTGGTGTTTTTCTTATGTGTGTGTTTTATGTTGAACACAGAAAAAAAGATAAAGTGAGTAGATGCAGTTGTGATTTTAAAAAACCCTCCATAACCCCTGTTTTACTCCTTCAAACTGTCCTCCTTCTACTCTGCAGATGTTCAGTAACCTGGACAAATTTGCTGCTGGAGATCTAATTTTGTATAGGGTCACTGTGAAATTTGGTTTCCTTTCTCCATTTGCTGTAAAAGATTACAAATTCAAAAGAAAAACTAAAATGTCTTCTATGTGTTCTGTTTCACTTTTCCCCCAGCTAATCAGCAGATTTTAATTTTCTTTGACATGAGCTGATATCAACTGCAGTAAATGTTCTCTGTTTGAAGATGACTGAAACACTTTGATTGGATTTGCTGGATTTTTGTTAAAGGAAAAACAGGATAGAAAGGTTGATGACAAATATAAATACACAAAGGCAAGGACGGGAAATGGTAGAATGAGAGAGATCAGACTCCTTCTTACCTAGACAATCTTTGACAGGAATGGAAAGGCCAAAGAGGGGTCTAGAAAACGAGGCATCACAAGTTGCAACCGCTCACGTAGATTTGGCCTGAGGCTTAGATCCTGCCCTTTTCAGACTTTCTTATGTAGACTCCATAGCTCTGCTAAATAGCACTACATCTCTCCCTACTCTCCTTATTCAACCTTCATTGTAAATCCAGTGATTTTATTGTGCAGATAAGACAACCATTTAGAAACCAAAAGCTTCCTTTAAAGGGAAGATTCTGAGTGTACTTCCCAATGTTCCTGGGAAACATGTTCAGTGAACACCTTGACACCCCTGCCCCAAAAGAAAGTTGAGCAACATGGTTGTCTTGTCTTGTATGGCGCCAAAGCCCCACTGTTCAACTTACATTTAGGGATGAGGGAGAAATTTGATTCAGTTCACATTTAAAGGCGAATCTACAGGATTTGCACTTTCTGATACAATGTGCAAACAGAAATGGCTGCTTACCTGGTCACAGGGTGGCTGGCTGTTGCGACCTCTTGTGCTGGGCTCCTCCTTCTTGGAAGCATTGCCAGGGTGAGGTGGCCAGTTGTGGGAAATTCCCCGTCATCAACTTATTTGAATCCTGGCCAATCCGGCTGGCCCAAGTGGGAGGGGCGTGGGACCCAATAAAGGCTGGCTGCAGCCGACCCCATGGAGTGCTGCCAGCCAAAGAACAACCCTCCCTATACCCCCATTCAATGACACAGTGGGATTATGTAGGCTAACCTTTTCCCTTTTAGGGCACTGCGTTCATGGGCTTTTCTGTGGTTCAATAATGGTTGCCATTTTCAGAGCCGGGAAGGAATTTTTCCTCCAAACAGATTGGCCCCATTTGGAGGTTTTGCCTTCCCCATGCAATAGTCACAACTCTGGCAGATAAGACGTTGGCATCCTTCCAGTCTAACAACATGCAGGGGATGAAGTGGTGCATCACCCCCACCCCAGAACCATGCGATGACAGGGTACCTTGTTAGAGGGGTCTACTAGGAAGTCTTTGTCTAAAAGACAAGGTGTGTGGCAGATGGGCCATAGAGCTTCCTTCAGCTGCTTGGGAGGGGCTTACGTGTAGACCTGTGACTTGTGAATGACCCATTGATCCTGGGCTTCACCCTGTCACACTACAGCCCTCCATCAGGGTGGCTGTGAGGGATATACACCCAATGCCTAAGCCAAGTCCAACCTACATCTGGAATCAATAAAGGTTGTGGTCAGTGTTTAAATTCCAGAACATTGTCTTGTCCAGTTTGTTCCCCTTTTTGGCTCAGGTCCTTTTTTGGGGGTGGGTTGTAACAGCAACATACCTATTCTGTGAAATCCAGACTTCTCTACATTTTGGAATAGAGTTTTCCAGCCGAGTCTAACAGCATCTGGAGAGGCACAGGTTCTCCGTCTCACTAAGCAGGCAGCAACTTAGGTCTGAGAGTTTCAATATACTTTCTGTTACCAGGTTTCTTCCTATGATATATTGTGCGATCACCGCTCTGGCTACCAATTGTGAGGGGGCACAACCAGGTGGTCCCATGGAGGCACCAGCTTCCATGGGGATCCCTGCACCGCCCTGGCAAAGGCAGCTGAGCAACTCAGGCCCACGGTGAGTGGGTGTGGATGGAGGGAGGCAGGCAAGGGGCGACCCCAGTGCAGCCTGGTCTAGCATTCCTCTTTGTGGGTGTCAGGGGGATTGCCTGTCAAGGGTCGCATCAGCCAGATGGGCTCGCCCGTGGGCAGGTGGTGCAGCATGGACCCACTTGGCTCTGGTGGTGGGGCATTCTGGCAGTGTCGGGGGCTTGCCCACCCCGGACGTCAGCAACCCACGCTACGCCACTTCTCACTGCTCACAGCTTCTACTTCTCCTTGCTCCAACTCAGCCTTCCTGTCTGCATACTCTCCCAAGACACTCAACACTGTCTTTCGATCTAAACTCAGAGACTCCTTTCTTTGGCTGTAGATATTTTCCCCAGAGTGGATGTTACACACAGATCAGAACCAGCTCTCTCTCACTCTCCAACTCTCTGAACAGCTCATTTTATTTTCCTTCCCAAAGCGCTGCTCCACCCATCTCTGGCTTGGTGGCCAGTCAAAGAGACCCTTCAGCTCCCTGGTGGAATTCCAAGTCACTACATCAACAGAATCAGGTCTAGCTCAGCTGCCCGTCACAACGTACAGTGGTACCTCTAGTTACAAACTTAATTTGTTCCGGAGGTCCGTTCTTAACCTGAAGTACCACTTTAGCTAATGGGGACTCCCGCTGCCACCGTGCCGCCAGTGCACAATTTCTGTTCTCATCCTGAAGCAAAGTTTTTAACCCGAGGTACTATTTCTGGGTTAGCAGAGTCTGTAACCCAAGGTGTTTGTAACCCAAGGTGTTTGTAACCCAAGGTGTTTGTAACCTGAGGTACCACTGTACTTCACTACTAAAAAAAGGACTTTGCTCTTCTCTCTAAGCATGTTAAGAGTGTGCAAAGAAAACATAACACATTATTTGCATAATTCATCCTGTACCTCCTGCTTGAGTTAGAGTGTAAGAAATCTCAAACAGTTATGGGAACAGTTATGGGAACAGTTATGGACCACCGGTATGAAGTTTACGGCATGCAATGCCTTAAGAGAGAATATTATGAAGATGATTTACAGGTGGTACATGACCCCAGTCAAGCTTGCAAAAATCTATCATTTGCCCGATAATAAATGTTGGAAATGCAAAGAAACTGAAGGTACATTCTTTCACCTTTGGTGGACGTGCCCAAGGATTAAGGCTTTCTGGGAAATGATCTATAATGAAATGAAAAAGGTATTTAAATATACCTTCCTGAAGAAACCAGAGGCCTTTCTTCTGGGCATTGTCGGCCAATTGGTGCCGAAGAAGGACAGAACTTTTTTTTATGTACGCTACAACGGCAGCAAGAATACTCATTGCAAAGTATTGGAAGACACAAGATCTACCCACTTTGGAAGAATGGCAGACGAAGGTGATGGACTATATGGGATTGGCAGAAATGACTGGCAGAATCCGAGACCAGGGAGAAGAGTCGGTGGAAGAAGATTGGAAGAAATTCAAAGACTATCTACAGAAATATTGTAAAATTAATGAATGTTAGAATGATGTTGGATAGAAATTAAGTGGTTTCCAGCTGTAATGCTTTAAGAGAATATGAAAAAAGGGTTATAAATAGGTAAAAATCTAATGGTAAGGATTTGCTGAACCAACAATTTGAAGTGGAATACAAAAAAGGGAGGTATGACGAGGTCCGGGAAACAAGCTAAAGGAAAATAAGCAATGGAAAATCTGTGTGTTTTTAACTATTTTTATTTTGTATTTTTGTTATTTTTTTCATTTTTATTGTAATACTTAAAAAAATCTTAATAAATATCTTATAAAAAAAAGAAATCTCAAACAAAGGTGCATGACTGCATCTGCTGCCTGGATCTTTCCAGAGCCTTCCTTCCTTTTCTTCCTATTGACAGTATTGAGAGTGAATTGGGTGTTGGTCAGGAGACAGCCTGTAAATCTACTTTAAAATGGATGAGATGGCAATCTGCTACTGAACGCCACTGAAATATTATGGGAGAGAGTCCTCCAAAGGACTTTGGGAATTGCGATCTGCAAGACCACATTATTTTCTATCTCAAAATAATCGCTGCAGGATATAACTTTGCTGAAAATCTTGTCAAAGTGGGCATCCGTTGCTTTGCCATTCAGTTCATTGCAACAAGGCCAGGTTTTGCTTGGGTCAGCATCCTCTCAGGTTCCTGGCAGATGCAAGGGGTATAATTTTAGCTGCTTGAACCAGCTATGCTCGACGTAAACAGCAGAGGCTGTGAGCTGTTATCAGTCTCTTTTGGGGTTTTCCTTCTTCTTCCTCTGTTCTGCAGAATACAGCAGCCAATTTTGAAGGTAAATGCTCCAGCACAGCTGCTGGCCTGTTGGTTACTTGTATTTGATCTGTGAAATTGCTATGAGGTTTTTTTTTCTTTACTTGCCTCAGACATGAGCATTACCTGTTTGGGAAGCTGTGATATTCACCCAAAAGAGAGCCGGCTGCTGCTTGTTTGGATTCATGCAGTGATTGAACAGTGACAGGACATTTGGACAATTCAGGATTAATAGTAGATGAGATAAGTTCTGGTAACCACAGAGGAGATGAAGCGATTTTAAACATGCCACTTACTATTCAGTCACATCAGTGGTTAGGTTTGCTGAAATGATATCTTAACAAAAATGCTTTTGTGCAAGTTGCATACATCTTGCTTGTTTGTACATATTAAGGGTGGAAAGTGATGATTGAGAAAAAAATGGTTTCTGAGAGCTCCTTCCTTTCAATTTCTCACATCTGGTTCATGGACCTAGTCTTTACCTTCCTTCAATACGGGGATGAAAATACAGCCATAACGTTGTTAAGAGGTTTCTGTGATTTGAACTCTCAGAATGTGCTATAGAAACATCATTATTATTCCTTTTGTCACATAAATGTTTGAGATTTCCTACTAGTGTGGCTTAGGCTTTTGGCTCCAGACAAACAGTGGGATCACAAGGAACTAAGCCACAGTTTGACTGCCTGGTATTGCATTATGAAACACTCTGCTTGCTTTGCATCTCTTCTCCACAGCACCTGAAGATCTAGCTAAACAACCGACCACCCCCATGTCTCTATGGCAACAATTGTCTAGTTCTGACATATTTATTTCTTACCAATACAACCAATCCAGCTTGGAAATAATTACAGCTGTAATGATTAGTCAGTTTATCAATGAGAATAATAAATAAAAACCACCTTGACTAAAAAATGGGCCAATTAATTGAGCAGCATTTTTTAAAAATAAAAAATACAAGTATTCATAAATACTGCAGATGGCAGGCACTGCCTTAAGAGACATTTTATTTCTTTGTCCCACACACGAGGAATGCCCCTCTTCTAAGATGAGGCTTTCTATGGTAGTTGTGTGTGTCATCTAAAAACAAATGTTTGAATCTAGACTTAGATTTCAGTGGGCCCGCTCTAAGCATGACTACAGCTCCCCCCCCCAAACAAACAACTATATTTCTTGGTTCAGAAATACTGGATTTATCCATATGCAGATATAATCAATAGTTTAATTAACTTTTTAAAACCCACAATTAATTAATTTAAATTTTATTAACCAAGTCCCAGCCTTATTTCTAATATGTTGCTGTATGCAAAAGGCAGGAGTGAATTAAGGTGCACAGGAGTGACTTGAGTACAGGGTGCCAAAATGCAGTGTATCTTCATTTAGCTGGTGATGGGGCAATGAGGAGCCATGCCCAAGACCCGAGTGATAAGTTCTGTGTTGCACTCTTGGGGGGAAATGTAAAGAAATGCTGAACTGCTCACTCCCTGCTTTCCTGAATTTCCCTGCTAGCCGCTTGTTGATTATATGCTTTATTAAGAGCATTGTGTGAGCACAGCTTAAAAATACAGCCCTGGAAACACGGGGAGTGTACATTAAACATAAGTGTGAACATGCCTTATGACAACGTTCTACCCATCCCTTTGGGCATCACCGTAGATCTTCTATCCTAATCTTTTTCTCTCTCTCCTTGTTTTTATTTGTCTTTGGACATCATCTAAAATTCTGAAGTATAGCAAGGCGTATTTCAGTGACAAAGTTAAGCATAATACAGAAAGCCGTTCAAGAAATGCTCTTGTGAGAAAATGGCCATCTGTTCTCGTCTATTGCTACATAATGTGGCTTAAGTATTTCCGTCTCTTAGCAGCAAAGGTGTAATAACGGCACATTGATTGATGTCAAGTATTAGCTCTGAGGAAATTCTTTTCCACACAGATGTACTTTAGCTTGTTTACACCATGGAATTCTTTTCACGTTTCCCATGTTTTGCTTGTATCTCTGAGATATTTCTGAAGCAGGGAATTTACAGCTCTGCACTTCTGTGGAGGTTCCTTTATGTCGCAGAAGTAATTCAAAAAGATGATGCCTTAAATATAAACTTTACTATTATTTCTATTATTATTTTGCTGCCTCCCTTAAGCCAGTCAGCCATGATACCTTACACTTGGCATAGAATAAGCTGCTCCCTCAGTAGCTCTCTGCGCTCATTAAAATTCAATGTTAGCATTTGACAGTCTGCCTGGTTTTTCCATGGGGCTTCACTTGACTCTTCCTTAAGCACATGCTGGTTTTAAAACTTCAAATGCTTTGGTGCATATTCAGTGAACTAGCTCCTGCCTTCTGAGCACTCAACAATTCCCTGTCTGGAGCAAGACGGACTGCTTTATTCCGAGGGGGGCCCAAATTTCTTTTGGCTTTAGAGCTCTGATCATGAACAAGGGGGTGGGGCAGAGGAAAAGCCTGTTCTTTCCTCTGGTAATTTTGGCTCCATCTGCAAAATTTGGAAATGCTCATAGTTAAGAGGACGCATGCATTTTTATTCTGGGCATATGTGCACCACTGCTTTTTAAAAAGTGTTAATAGTTTTTTGAGCTCCTTAGGGAATGATGGGAACTGTGAGGGCAAGCAGGCAAGGGATCTCTCTTAAGTTTTATCTAACACAATGGTGTTCAACTGGTGGGTCATTACCTGATACAAGGTGGATCACAACAGGAGCACTATCATCATGCAAATACTGTATACGACAAAAGATTAATAAACCCAAATGCATGTTTGGGGTAAAAGAAGGTCCTGGGTGTGAAAAGTTTGAAGATACCTCGTCTAATAAGATCAGTTTTAGTCCTAGTTTTGAGATGGTTGGCCATCTACACTTGGAGATGGATAAGGGAATGAGATTCTCTACCAGATATTTCAGCAGTGTGTGATACCATCAATCATTGTGTCCGCATGGAATGCCCTTGTAGGTTGGGCCTGAGGATTTGGAACTCTTTCTTGACCTCTTAGTCTTTGGTGTCCCCAAGCTGTTCTCTTTAACAGGAGATCACTGAGGTGGGGCTCATTGGGACATTTGGTGTTTGCTATTATCAGGATAAGGGACGCGGGTGGCACTGTGGGTTAAACTACAGAGCCTAGGACTTGCCGATCAGAAGGTCGGCAGTTCAAATCCCCGCGATGGGGTGAGCTCCTGTTGCTCAGTCCCAGCTCCTGCCAACGTAGCAGTTCGAAAGCACGTCAAAGTGCAAGTAGATAAATAGGTACCACTCCGGTGGGAAGGTAAACGGCGTTTCTGTGAGCTGCTCTGGTTCGCCAGAAGCGGCTTAGTCATGCTGGCCACATGACCCGGAAGCTGTACGCTGGTTCCCTCGGCCAATAAAGCGAGATGAGCGCCGCAACCCCAGAGTCGGCCACGACTGGACCTAATGGTCAGGGGTCCCTTTACCTTACCTTATTATCAGGATAGAAATGAGACACTATTCTGAAGCTGGAATTTGTAAATGACTAGATTTGAATTGAGAAACTGAAGCAGCGTATGCACAGCATTTTTTTAAAAAAATAGAATAAATGGAAACCAAATTTTTGCCTTTTCTACATAGTCCACGCACAATCTAGATTTATCACATATTTTGCCCTTCAAAAGTGCTTCTTGAGAAACTGGTTTCATTCCAAAAACAGTTCATTGCAGTTTGATTCTGCATTGCCCCATAGTGTATCCATTTGGAAACGGAAGTAAACTTTGTGGGAATGATGGTGTGGGAAAGATCAAGATCACAGTTACCACTTCTTGACCTGGGACATGTGCAGGGAGGAAAAGGGGAAGGTTTTCAAATGCATATCAAGTAACCATGCCCTATCTCTCCACTCCCCCGCCCCCAGCATGTTTGTCTTTCTCATCTAATCCATGGAAGAATTTGATTCCTGGAAGAGAACAGACTGGATGTGGGCTAACAAAATGAAGCTTGATCTGCACAACACAGGAGGAAGACTCTGGAATAGAGTGGTTTGGATGGGATGTAGCACTTTTGAAAAAAGTGCTGATGCATCTGGATGACCAGGTGATGTTGGTGGCCAGGAGCGACTTTCTTCAGCCTAGGGTGGTGCTCCAGCTGTGCCCACCCCTGACAAAGTCAGACCTGCCTAAGGTCACACCTGCATTAATTAAATCAAGATTTGATTATTCATTGATTATTTATTTATTATATTTCCATACCACCCTTCATCTGAGGATAACAGAATGGTTTACAATATAAAAACACAAAAATACATAGCATAATAACAAACAAAAACAATACCCCCACCCACAGTTTAAAAGGCCATAGATTGTTTAATTAGCCAAAGACCTGGGAGAAAAAGAATGGCTTTTCCTGATGCCTAAAGATTTATTTTATTTTTTATACAATTTGTATACCTCTCTTCATCCATCACTCTCAGGGAAAGGTGAGCCTCCCTGGGGACAGCATTCTGCAAGCAGGGAGCCACCACATAAAAGGCCTGTTGCTGCCCACCAGACCTCTTTTGAAGAAGAGCCTCAGATGATCGAAGGGACTCGGCTGGTTCATGTGGGGGGAGGCGGTCTTTGATTAGTTGCCATTGACTGGCAAGGCTCCAATGAGTGTGTGGTAGAGACAGGGAACCAGGGGAGTGAGATGTCCAATGATTGTCAACCCCCATCCCAATTTTTTTTTTTTTTGCAGTTCTTTGTGAGACAGAAAAAACATGTGGTTTATTTGGCCCTTAGCTTGGCTGGCTAAATCAGGTGAGGATATCTGATCGGCCTCAAACCCTCGGTGAGTTAGAGACTTCCCCTGCATGTGAAGGCAGGCACCGGCAGATTGAGTGGACAAGACCATCAGTGGGTCCAACAGTCAAGAAGGCCATTTCTGCACATGCTAGAGGGAAGTGAAGGGCGAACGGGGCACATCAACCTTGGAAGGTATTATTATTATGTGCAAGACAAGGACAACTTTGATCCTAAACCTCCTCTGCCTTGCAGGATATCTTCTGGAGAAGAAAAAGCTAAGGTGTAAACCCTACACAAATCTGGAGCCGAGTCCCTAAGACAGTTGGATGGCGCCTTCTACGTCTTCTTACGGCAACTCCTGCAGCCAAGCTGGTGCCAAACATATTGCTCTAGTGGGGTAGAAGAGCTGGAAATTATGCCAATGTATTCCACAACCAATGTGAGCAAAAGTATTTAACATTACTTAAACACTATGAGAAACCAAAGGGGTGCATTGGTTGCCAGATGTGATCCCCCCCCCCAGCTCTCCTACCTCACTACTTTGCTTTCCTTTGGACCACATCAGCGAGGCCAAGAGGGGGTTCTTGTTGTCTGGACAGCCCAGGACCTCCACACACACTCCTTAGACTTCCACCCCAGGGAGGTCACTTTGGTGCTGTTAACACAGTGGTTTGACTTCACCCTTGGAGGTGCACTCCATTGTCTCTTAAGACAGATGGATACCAACAACAAGCTTGGTCATGGGATGTCAGCTTTATACTTATGAGCGGTAGCAATCCTGTCTGAGAGAATTGATCGGTTTGATAAAGCTACTTCACAACAACCCATTAAAATGCTATCATTTAAGTGTTTGGGAATTAGCATAGTATGACAATAGAAAGTGTAAGTTCCAGCCTGCAATTACATTGTCTGACCTCTGTTAAAAGCTTGGCAATGAACCAATTAAGGAATTTTTTCAGGGCATTAGTGGCAGCTTTGAAATATTTAGCTAGACACAATGTTTTTCACTGAAGAGGTTTAAATTAACATCTACTTTGGCATGGTGCTAGGATGCAGGCAGGGCTGCCAAGAGGCAGGTACAGGGAATCCAACAGGGGCTCCAGATTCTGAGCTTTCATGTTTTTGAAAATAAAAATAAGAATTAATGTAGGTCTCTAACAACTGCAGAATGAAAGTTATGAAACAAAATGTGCAGACACTATTCAAAGAAACTGCTTTTTGAGATATGAGCCTGCCCCCACCTTTCAGTGTTTTTAGACAGCGAATGAAGTGACAGCCATGAAAGACAAATGTTATGGAAAAAATTATAGAGTTGCACACATATCAAAGAAAAACATAGAATGGCTTCAAATAAGTCCCTTCTCCAGGGAATGTAGAAGGGACTTTCTGGCTCATTTTGAAGCTTTGATTCGATATTCCTTGCTGCATGATTGACTCTAATTTTGCTGTGTAGACAATGGATAAAGACTGCCTGATTTGTCTTGAAAGAACTTACTAGCTCATTCTGAGACTGTTTCTTCATCTTCCCCAGGAGGGAAGTGATTGTTGCCTAGAGGAAATAATTAAGAAACCCGGGATTTTAGTACTGCTGTGGCTGTGCAGTAGCAGGTCCATCCAAAAGCAAATGGTAGCAGCATTTTTTTTTTTACATGGTTTAAGGTTGGTACTGGGGGAAGACTAGGCTCTTGTGCCTCTAACAGCTATGTGACAGGCAGAAAATCAATAGGCTAAGCTTTTCTAGTATGAAATACAATTTCAGGGAAAGCTTAATCAGTTGACAATCTATCTAACATACATTTTATTTCCAGTGTGTGTCCACTTATTTATTTTTGGATACCCCCGTTACAGAAGATGGCACTGCATATGGCACAAAGAGTATGCATATGTGTGTCCTCTTTTGCAGAAACAAATGCTATCTACATATAGCATACTGGCCCCAGGAATTTGTGTTGGAACCTGAGCTGGGATGTAATCATGTACTGTAAGGGCTTGTGCATACTTCACTTGTCCTGTGCCTAGAAAGCATGGGTCCAACAGGTTTTTCACACGTCCCATGCTTTCTAGGCATAGGACTGAGTAGTTTTCCTTTTGCTCCTTCTTCTTGGAGATCACTTGTGACTAAGATTGTTTTCCATGAACGCAGTCATAGCGGTGTATCCATAAATGACTCTGGAGGCCAATTCTGGATCCGCACATCCTTCCACAGTGGGGACATAGGTTTTTGGGCAGGAGTTGATCACGGCGAGGATTTCCCAAATGTGCCTTCCTCTTAGCTTGTTTTTCCGTTGTCCTGAATCTGTGCTTCTTCAAAATCCATGACACCTTTGGTAAAGGCTATTCTCCAGGTGGAGTGAAAATCCATGGAAAATCTGATTGATGTTTACTCTGATTCAGTGGTACGGAGCGAGACAAGCAGAATTGTGGATGAACTACCATAAATAGTTCAATCAAGATCTGATCCAGATTTATTTGTTCTAAACCAACAGTTGTTTGTGGGTCTTCTTACCTCAGTTTATGCACCCAGAAGACATCTTCACCTCAAATGTGTACATAATATTATATATGGAGCATTGGGTTCATTATTGCGTTCATTGCCTTCCGTTAAGAGTTTGGGTTTAATCCTTGATGCCTCCCTTTCCATGGAGGCACAGGTTACAGCAACAGCCAAGGCGACATTTTTCCACCTTCGCTGCATCAAGCAGTTGGTCCCTTACCTTTCCCGCCCCGACCTGGCCACAGTGATCCACACGACGGTCATCTCCAGGCTTGACTACTGTAATTCGTTCTACGCGGGGCTGCCCTTGAAGCTGTCCCAGAAACTCCAGCGGGTGCAGAATGCTGCAGCGAGGCTCCTCACGGGGTCTCTGCCATGGGAGCATATTCACCCAGTGCTTTTCCAGCTGCACTGGCTCTCGGTGGAGTACAGGGCCAGATTTAAGGTGCTGGTTTTGACTTTTAAAGCCCTTCACGGCCTAGGACCCTCGTACCTACGGGACCACCTCTCCCGGTATGCTCCACGGAGAGCTTCAAGGTCCATAAATAGCAACACCCTAGTGGTCCCAGGCCCTAAGGAAGTTAGATTAGCTTCAACAAGAGCCAGGGCATTTTCAACTCTGGCTCTGGCCTGGTGGAACGCTCTGTCTCATGAGACCAGGGCTCTGCAGGATCTGATTTCTTTCCGCAGGGCCTGTAAGACAGAGTTGTTCCGCCTGGCCTTTGGCTTGGGGCCAATTTGATTCCCCCCCTCTCTTTCTTTTTTCTTTTCCTTTCTCCTCCTGCGATGAGGCTACATTTTAATATTTTAATGTTTCAATATTTTAATGTTGTATTTTAATTTTGTTTTTAAGTTGTAATCATTCAACTTGTTTTTATTAATGCTTGTTAGCTGCCCTGAGCCCGGCCTTGGCTGGGGAGGGTGAGGTATAAATAAAAAATATTATTATTATTATTATTATTATTATTATTATTATTATTATTATTATGTGTTTGGAGCTCTGCATTCTTTTCAAGTCAAATAACCCAGGAAGAAGGTTATTACACACCATTATTTCTGTGTTATTGGTTTTTGTTTAATTGCTGCTGAAGCAATGTGATTAAAAGTGTCAGTTGTGCACCAGAATATCACATCAATAATCTCCTCACAAGAAGAGAATTAAAGGAAGCCATTGTTCTCTCCAAAATGACTCCACCCTTGCCTACAATGGGAACATATGTGAAATACTATGAATCCTTGACAAAATGCTACAAAATGTGTGTTGCAGTTTCAGATCTCTGTTTTACATTCACTGACATGTAGAGACTAAGTTGACTTGAATGATCTGATTAAAAGTTGACTTGAATGATCTGAAGAAGTGTGCATGCACATGAAAGCTCATACCAAGAACTAACTTAGTTGGTCTTTTAGGTGCTACTGGAAGGAAAAATTTTTTTTTGTTTTGACTATGGCAGACCAACACGGCTACCTATCTGTAACTGATTAAAATGAACTTTGGTGCAGAGTCCACTGAACATTCTGTTAGTTCTTAGTAGTTTTACTTTTGTATTTTCTCAGCAGATCCTACTCCACACTTCAGTCCCTTTAGGCCTTTTTAACTGTGTGTGAGAGAGAGTGAGACAGATACAGAGAGAACATTTTTGGGATTTTCTATTTTTAAAAAATGTTCCAAACAGCTTTGCAGGGGGAAAAATTTATGCTCATCCTAAGGTCAAGCTGATCCTTGCTTGATGTAAGTTAAGAACAAACACTATTGGTCTTGTGTGTTCTCCGTCAGATGTTCCTTTGGAAGATGTTTTGCTGACCAAACAGAGCTTCCAAGTTGGAATCTATCTTCTATTTGTTCTTATCAAATGAAGCAGATGAAATATTAGTATCCAGCACCAAGGCTTATATAAATAGGGTAGGACATTATTCTTAACTATTTCATTTTAACAGAACAAAATCTGCAGCAATGCAATTTAATTTTTCAAGACATGTAGTTAAAATTTATTCCTTGAATTACTATGAGTAGTGAGAGAATTCATTGCAAATTCCTAAATGAAAAGAGGTGGGGGGGGAATAGTGCTGGTTCTCAAGGCTTGATACTGACTGCTTCCAGTGAACATTTCCTGTGCTGCACATGGACTTCTAAAAAGACTAGGTCCAGCTGAGGGATTTGAACACATCAGATGCAACAGCTGTGTATGCCGGAACATTTTGGCGCATATAGCCTGCAGAACAGAAGATAGTGGGATGAGGAAAGATGAACCTTGTTGGGTAATTTTAAAAAAAAAGCATGGATGTATTTATTTATTTCTTTGTTCAGTAAGTGGTACATAATATTTTTTTAAAGCACCTAAAATACAACTCAAAATAATATATCCATACATGTGTGTGTGCCACAATCTCCACAACCGATAAAAATCACATTAATATCCAGCAAATAAATGGATATTCAGCTGGTGCTGAAGCTTATCAGAAAGCTCATCATCAAAAAAACGAAGATCCTGGCCACTGGTCCCATCACCTCCTGGCAAATAGAAGGGGAAGAAATGGAGGCAGTGAGAGATTTTACTTTCTTGGGCTCTATGATCCCTGCAGATGGTGACAGCAGTCATGAAATTAAAAGAGGTCTGCTTCTTGGGAGAAAAGCAATGACAAACCTAGACAGCAACTTAAAAAACAGACATCACTTTGCCAACAAAGGCCCGTATATTTAAAGCTATGGTTTTCCCAGTAGTGATGTATGGAAGTGAGAGTTGGACCATAAAGAAGATCAAACCTATCCATTCTGAAGGAAATCAGCCCTGAGTGCTCACTGGAAGTACAGATCATGAAGCTGAGACTCCAATACCTTGGCCACCTCATGAGAAGAGAAGACTCCCTGGAAAAGACCCTGATGTTGGGAAAGATGGAGGCCATAAGGAGAAGGGGACGAAAGAGGACAAGATGGTTGGACAGTGTTCTCGAAGCTAGCAACATGAGTTTGACCAAACTGCGGGAGGCAGTGGAAGACAGGAGTGCCTGGCGTGCTCTGCTCCAGGGGGTCACAAAGAGTTGGACATGACTAAACAACAACAACAAAATATCTTAGAGGGGAAACAGACTCATAGGTGTATGGTACACACTTATGGATATATGTAGGGCACACGCCTGAGTTATAAAATACAGTGGTACCTCTGGATGCGAACAGGATCCGTTCCAGAGCCCCGTTCGCATCCAGAAGCGAACGCAACCTGTGTCCGCGCATCTGCGCATGTGCGGGTCACGACTCGCCGCTTTTGCACATGCACGTGACATCATTTTGACTGTCTGAGCATGCGCAAGTGGTGAAACCCGGAAGTAACGCGCTCCGTTATTTTCGGGTCACCGCAGCGCACAACTCAAAAATGCTTATCCGGAAGCTACTTCAACCTGAGGTATGACTGTATCTTTGTTTAAAGTTACATGTTAGTTTAATGTTATGTAACTAAAATATAACAAACTATGCTAGGAATTCATAAAAAAATGCATTGCCGCATGTATGTCAGAACCAAAAAATTATTACAGGAAAATATAGTGGTACCTCAGGTTACAGACGCTTCAGGTTACAGACTCTGCTAACCCAGAAATAGTACCTCGGGTTAAGAACTTTGCTTCAGGATGAGAACAGAAATCGTGCAGCGGCGGTGCGGCGGCAGCGGGAGGCCCCATTAGCTAAAGTGGTACCTCAGGTTAAGAACAGTTTCAGGTTAAGAACGGACCTCCAGGACGAATTAAGTTCTTAACCCAAGGTACCACTGTAATACCAAAACATTATTCTAGAAGAAAACAAAGCAAAACAGTACCATCAGACTAGTTGTCACCAGTCTTAAACTGTTTAATAACACCTGACTTTCTTGTAAAATTTTACCGGGGGGGGGGGTGTCAAATAGCAAAGAAGCTGTCATGTATGCCCAATAGCCTTGCCCAGGCACGCCAGGTTCTGCTGAACATTGTGGGTGCCCAGTGCGCGTGTCACATGGAGGAGGCCCGGGGGGTGTTGCGCCCTCAGAAAGGCCTGACGGGGCCTGTTGCAACTGCGACAGAATCTGTGGGTCCCTCACGCTGCAGCGACAGGCAGCTGCAGGAGGACCCTCTGACCCCTACAGCCCCACAGAGATGGCATTCCTGGCTTCGCCTTACTAACTAGTTTTAGTAATCTTGCCTATTTCAGAATCGAAGTAGAAAGATATGAAAACAGTAGTGGTGATTTGATTTTAGCCAGGAAAGGATTTCATCAAGTTTTCTTAAGTTCATTTTCATGAAATCTTACTATGACTCCCTTGTTACAACAGCTCCACCAGCTACCACTTAGTTTCTGGGCACAATTCAATGTGCTGGTTATGACCTATAAAACTCTCCACAGCTTAGCTGCAAGCTATCTGACTGTATTTACCTTATACAAGCCTGCCTGCTGACTGGATGAAGACAAGCTTCTGACGTTGTGAATGTAAAGTCTTCTACTTCTTTATAACTTAGTCATGCTGGCCATATGACCCAAAAAAACTGTCTGCAGACAAACGCCGGCTCCCTCGGCCAGTAATGAGAGATGAGCGCCGCAACCCCGGAAGAAGAAGCAACTTCTGAATATGAAGTGAAGGCAAGAAATCAGTCTGACCTTTGTGATGTGTCCTCGTAAATAGGAACAAACTGTTTGTAATATATATTTTTCTTTACCAATGGGACCTCAGTGTGTTTTATTTACACTTTGAAACAATGATAGTGATGTGTGAATGAGACAGAACAGGTGGTGAAGGGACCTTGGAGATTTTTAAGCAGAAGTTGGATGGCCATTTGCCATGTGTGATCTAGTTGAGATTCCTTCATTGCAGGGGGTTGGACTAGATGGCCCTTGGGTACCTTCCAACTCTACAATTCAACGATTCTATGCTATATATCAACCATTTTTAAACAAACAAACAAACAAATCCCAAGAGCCCTTCCTTACTGGTTGCATTTATGAGGAAAGGGCTAGTATGAAAGTAGGTGGTTTGTTTATCTGGAGAAGTGGTTCCAATGAAATTGCATTGCCAGGTAAGACTTCAGATGCTTTTTCAAACCCCAAACAATAAGCTTTATTCTGTGTGATTTTCATCTGTTGACTTTAAACATTGCATTTTCTTCCCCAATGAAAGTTCTGACATTTTTGTATGTTTTCTAGGGAACTCGTATTGTCAGAATATTTTTATCTTTTGAGAACAGCCAAGTACTTTTCATGTCATGTTGGCTGTCAAGGAAAGGGGGGCGGGAGAGGTGAAATCTATCACAAGGAAGTTGGCAAACAAAACAATAGACTTACAAAACAGGGCTGCCACAAAACTGCTGGAAGACTTTTGAGCCCCTGATGTGAAGCAGTCAAATGCTTTGATAAATCTCTCCTATTCACTTATTGTGGTACTCATTCTGCAAGGAAGAAAGGTGCTGGTGAGAAAAGGATAGGCAGGTTAGGAAAGGTTCAAGAGGCTGTTTATCCCTCTTTCTCCTCCTCCTGCCCCCACCCCCCTGTACAATAGGGAATCAGAAACTGAGAAGATCATCACAGTTTATGAGGGCTACAGTGTCATGGCTGGTCCCTGATAAGTAAGGCACACATCTGTTAGTTAACTCTATTAGCAAGAGTTAACGTGATGCCAACGTGAATAAAATATTGGGTGTGCCCAAGTAAGCCCCACCCTGCATAATCAATCACATGATGCGGTGCACATACATTTGAATGACAATGCTCATCAACTGGGGGGCGGACGACCCCCTTAAATACAGTGGTACCTCAGGTTAAGTACTTAATTCGTTCCGGAGGTCCGTTCTTAACCTGAAACTGTTCTTAACCTGAAGCACCACTTTAGCTAATGTGGCCTCCTGCTGCCGCCACACTGCTGGAGCACGATTTCTGTTCTTATCCTGAAGCAAAGTTCTTAACCTGAAGCACTATTTCTGGGTTAGTGGAGTATGTAACCTGAGGCGTATGTAACCTGAAGCATATGTAACCTGAGGTACCACTGTATTTTATTGGGGGGTGAAGCCCCCTTGGCCCCTGGAGTTGTCTCCTATGAGAGAGACACAGCAGTTTCCATGGTGCTGCAGATACACACAATCACAGGCTTATAGCCATGAATTACTGACTCCGGTGACCAAACTAGCTAGCTCCTAATACTGTAGTAATCCATGCTGGTACCTTAATCCTGACCAATCAGTATTCTCTGGGAGGTGGGGCATGCTTCCTATTGGACTGCCTAGCTATGATCATAATTTAAAATGGAACCGAAATTCAGACAACCTGCTAATGAATTTTGTGTGCTAATTACTTGCATCGAATCAGAGTTGTTTTCCTATTAAAAGCTATTGCTTGTATCAGGTGAAAAGATTGCCTTGTGGTGAGTCACTGGACTGTGGAGGATTGAGTACATTTTCAACACCAAACCCTGCCGTAAAAGTTAAGCAGAAGCTTAGTGTGAGTGTGTTCAGTGTCTGCCTTTGGGTTATTTGTATGTCCTTGGAAACATGTATTTTAAAAAATAGTAGTGAAGAAGTAGAGCTAATCTTCTCTTTTCATGTGTCAAGTGTTTTACTTTAGGCTGAAGGTCCTTTAAAGGCAACACCACAGTGCTGTCAGAAACTGTGTCTGATGATTCACAAGTAAATTGCTTTGTGATGTACCCAGAATGTGTTCAAAAGCATCTGTTTCTTCAAATCTGGCCACCCGCTGCTTTAAAGTAGAGATAATGCCTTTTGTTCCTTTGAGGGGGGTGCCTTTAGTAATATTGTTTTCAGTTAGGTAAAATATGACAACCTAGCACTGAGAATTTCTTTTCAATGAAATGTGTGTAATGTTACAGCTTTTCCTTTGTTTGGTGCTTTCCATAGTTTTAATCTACAAGCACATATAAAATCATTAAGGCAAGCAAATAATTTATCTTTCTTAAGTTCACATGTTAGCAGATGCTTTGGAGCATAAAGATTCTAACTGACAACAAAATCACTAATTGCTTATCTTTGGGAGAGGAAGGGAATCTCTGAAACAGAAGTGTGATGTGCAGAAAGTGGCTAAAGAAAGGCTTTTCTCAATCTCTCAGAGCACCAGAACTCAGGGACATCCAATGAAACTGTATGTTAGAAGGCAGCATGCTTCTGAAGGCCAGTTGCTGAGAATCTCAAGTTGGGAGAGTGTTGTCTTGCTTTCAGGATTCCTATAAGCTGGTTGGCCACTGTGGGAATGGAATGCTGGACCAGATGGGCCATCGGCCTCACCCAGCAGGCTCTTATGTTTGTATGTTCAGGATCTAATTTTAGACCTGCGAAAATAAGTACCAAGGTACTCCTTCTTATTTGGTTATACTTGATAGGATAATTGCTGGTGGGAGGCAGGCATCATTTGATGTATGGAACTCCCTCACTTCTGAAATAAGGCAGGTACAGAATTGTACAGTAGTTGAATGCTTTAATAAGCACTTTATCTTACTGCATTTTGTTTGTAACTTGTGAACCACTCTAGTATTAAGTCAGATGAAAACCATCATACAAATATTTATAAACAAATACATACATTGTAGGTGAATGCAGAATCAGGAGGGACAAACCATGAAGGTAGAAGTCTTTATGTAACTGCACCTCATCCAGCATGGAAGAAACCACAAATACAGCATAATCAAGAAACATTTATATTTATGATCCATTATCTTTTTTGAAAGGAAAACCCAAAGTGGCTTGACATAAGTATGGAATGATTTGTTCCGGCAGGCCACTAAGACGAGCAATCCATCTTCCTTCTATTTTTGCTGGTGTAGGATGGTTGGCTGTTGATGGATTCTGTCCTTGGAGTCAGGGAGAGGTAGCCTTTCTCTTCATAGGCTGAACTTGGCTTCTTTAGTTAAAGATAATGATAGACATTGATTTAAGGTGCAGGCAGAAGTAGTCAGTATGGTGCCTGCCATATTGAACTATAGTTCCCATCAGCCCCAACCAGCATGGCTAAAAGTCAGGGGTGATGGCAGTTGTAGTCCAGCAACATCTGGAGCCACCAGGTTGGCTACCCGACTTACAGATTCACCACCTGTCAAAAGGCTTTTAAAATTGTGAGTTTCAAGGACTTTATCACAGATAGAATCTGAACAGGTTCTGCATTTTGATATTTTGCATGGATCATTCTGCATCTCTTCCCCTTTTGTGTTTTGAGCCTGGCTCTGTTAATGTGAGAGCAGATGAACATGGGGGAAGGGACCGGAAAGACAGGCTGCTGAACTTGGTAGCTCTAGACAGCAGAAGCTGAATTAGCCCTGAACCCAGACATTGTACCCTTTACAGCTGGATGTGCCTGGGACTGACTGGGAGGCTGTAAAACCATCTCTCCCTGCCAGCTTGGTACACAGGCAAAACATAATTTTGTCATTATTATTCATTAATTGTTCTATTTTTTATACTTTATTCAATGTGTTGTACTAATACAAATTAATCTGGCAAAAAAATTGTCTGGATGACCCCTGGTAGCATGGAAACTGGGACAGGGAAGGAAACATGCTAAGTGGATATATTTTAAATAGGAGTTAATTGATGTCAGCTGTACGATCTGTGAAGTTGATTGTAGGTGAGGTAGCAGTTCTCACAGTTCTGCTCTAACCACTTGGAAGTTATTATGGATCTATCAGGAGGGGAGTGTTGGCTGCTAATTGCCCAGGGAAAGGCTTAGCACAGATCCATGTGGGGAGGTATAATTTGTTCCACTCAGATAAGAAGCTTTTACTTATTGTGCTAAATCACATGGGAGTAAACAGTAGCATTATCTAGTGTCTGGTTCTAGAAATGAATCGGGCTTCACTGGTGAGACTGAGCTTTCGTTTGCTTAATAATCTCTATTAGCATGATATTAGTCTCTCAGTAGGCTTAATTCCACTCTCTAAACTATTTTCTGAACAGCAATTATATAACCAGAGCCATCTTTCCCATAGGGCTTAGTGGTGCGTCGCCCCAGGGCACCGGACTCTCAGGGGCGCCCCAGCAAGTGTGTGGGGGGGGGGGGCTGCGCAGCTTTGCCAGTGGCCTTTCCCTGCATGCCTGCCAGCTGCGCCCCGCCAACCATAAGGCTGGCGGGTGTGCAGCTTCCCTCCCAAGCCTCTGTGGGGATCCCTCTCCTCCCGAGGAGGCTTGGGAGGGAAGCTGCGCTCTACTCCCGCGAAGGCTTGGGAGGGGCCCAACTTCACTCCCAAGCATCTGCAAGGATTGCTCTCATGCAGTGGCATGGGGGAGAGTTGTGCCCCCCGATGGCTGGCAGTGCGCAGCTATGGCCACCCCAACACTATCCGTGGTAATTTGGGGACGCTGGGTGGATATTTGCACCCCTGCGCCACATCTGATAAAGACGGCCCTGTATATAAAGGTAGCTCTGTCTAGTCTTTATTTAAACAAACTTATTAAACAGTAAAATGGTTTTACTTTTAAAGGAACAAGTGAGATATATCGACTCAAAGGTGTACCCACGGTCCCTTATATCCTTGGCAAAGAGCTGCATCCCTCCCCACCCACCACCACCAACAGCAAAAAACACAATTCTCCCACATTTCATCTTGCTGTGACACTGGCCTGTGCAAGGGACCCCCCACGAACACCTGGAGATATAGAAGAATACACAAAAGAGAAAGAGTCCACATTTGTAAAGAGTGATGGTTAACACCGTGTGCTCAGGCTGATGTGAACACCAGTGAGGGCAAGACAAGTAAAGGCCACCAGAAGAGGAGGAGGAGAAGAACAGGCTTATGGCGTTTCAAATTACATTTTCTTTCCTAAGGATGTGCTGAGAAGACTGAAGGAAAAGTGTCATGTAGCTAAACTCTCAGTGGGTTCAGTTAAAGGAGATTTTGCCACTTTACCACAAAAAATCCACTGAAAAATTTTTGGGGGGACTTTTTGGAATTTGGAAAATGTCAGGGAGATGCAGTGCTCCCCCCCAAATGTTTAGGGGTACTCTAATTTTGACTCAAGAAAATCACCATTAATAGTTCAAATCAGGAAAAATAAATACAGTAAATGGACAAAAGATTCACAAAATGTTTAGGGGCATGCGTACCCCTGCGTCCCTCTAGAAAAAAAGCACTGGGGAGATGCATTGAGAAGTGTAGGATGAACAAATGGCTAATGAGGAGACTTCTCAGTTATGTAAGTATGTGCAGTCTGTTCCAGACTTTTAAAAACAACCCCTAAAACAGCAATTTAACATGAATTTTACTATCTAATGAGACCATTGATCCATAAAATGAAAGCAATAATCAATGTACTGTACTATAGAATAAATAAAACAGTATTGTAGATGATAAAAATAAAAATATTTTCCCCCCTTACCTGCACTGATGATAGTCATTGTTTAGATGAGGGGCTTTTATTCATTTCCGCAGTCACACAATCAATCAATCAGCAGCTGAACTGGGATCCACACAGTCACAATAACAAATTAACTGAAGAAGTCTCAAAACAAAAAACGGAAAATAAACAGCAAAAACAAAAGCACCAAATGAGCTCCAAATATCACCTCAGAACACTGCAATCGGAAATGGAAGGCTTGAATTACTATGGGGGGGGGACACAAATTAGTGGCGCAACAGGAAACACAGGGGGTCTCAAAACGGAGCATGTTCGGCTTCCAAAAAAAGTTCGACAACCAGAACACCTACTTCCGGTTTTGCAGCATTCGGGTTTCAAGTTGTTTGTGAACTAAGCTCTTTCAAAAACCGAGGTACCACTGTATTGGGAACACCATTGAAAAAACCTGCAAACACCCTTTAAACCTCTGGGAATCCTCAACAAACCCTTAAAAATACAAGCAGCAGTTACCAGATGGGCATGGATGGCAGCAATGATGGCTCCTGGTTTTTCTCATCACTCGAGGGCGATGTGGCAACAACAACAAGGGGTGGGGGGTGGATCGGTACCCTGAAGTGCTTGGCTGTGGGTCAGATTCAGTTGCTGCTGCTGGTGTCCTGCAGAGGAACATGGTGATGGGCAGCTGGCACGTTTGTCTCTTCAGCTGGTCAAACAGCTCCCTGTACACTGTCAGCAATCAAAAGCTGGATCTTCAGGCTGTGTTCCATGGAGGGGTCATACTGGGCAATGATATTATTTACATGCTTGAGTGCACCAAAGAGTTTGGAAAAGCTCTCCCAGGTCCGGGTGGGTTGGTCATCCTGCTCACCATCACCAGCCTCTTCCCTGCTTTCAGAGCTGGAACTCGATCTCACCAGCTCCTCTAGGTCCCAAAAGGAACAAGCTGGCTTTCAAACTTCCATGGTAAATATAGATATTTACCCTTCAGATGCCCCACCTTTTCTTGCTGATTCAGGAAGCTTGAACATGATGCTAACAAAACTAGCTGAAGATGATGCTGAATATGGTGGGGAGGGGCAGTTTTCCCTCTGGCAATTCTGCTGCTCTCTCCAACTTCAAATCTCCTTTCGTTGTTTCCTGTGGAAAAGAAATCCAGTGCACCAGCTCCAGGGCTGGGTAGTTTTCTTCAAGATTTGAGATGTACTGGGGAAGCAAGTGGCCTGCAATCTTCACCACACCAAATTAAGAGTAAACATAGTGTGGAATGGTTTCTAAATAAACATGCTTAGGATTGTGCTTAATTCTCAGATGCAAGCAATTTCAGTTTGCAAAATGTTGAGAACTCATTAAGTTCTCTCTTCATCAGACCAGCTGTGGAAGGCAAGAGCCACACTGTGACCACAGGTCAATAACACTACATTTGTGTCTCAGAATGCACATCCCCTTTAGCCCTATTCAAATGTGTGTGGCAAAGGTGCAAATGGGAGAGGAGTGTGGAGGCATGTGTGCTTGCCCTGCCCTGCCCCACAATGAACCCTCCCAAAGGAGCCATGGACTGAGAACACATTTGCTGAGGGGCAGTCTATTCAAGATGCATATGCTGTCTGAGTGCAGTCAGGAGGTTGCCCCACAAAAGGTATCCCTTTAACCCACCTAGGGCCTCCAGGAAGAGCCAGTAGGATGCATGTGTGCGCACCTCTGAACTTCTTACTCCCTTGTATGCTTGTCAGTGCATACAGCAGGGCTTTTGAATCAAGACGAGAGAAATAGTTAATTCATTCTAAAGGAATTTCTTGGGAGGTATTAACATTAGGAATTCATATTTAGTTTATACTGTGCACCTTCATCTCTCCAAAGATATCTTATGTGAGCTCCCAATATTTTGTGGTTTTGAATTATCCTGTATTTCTGTTTATTGGGATTGACTTTGCAAGGAGGTGAACTTCCTCCAACTACTGCTTTCCATTTTATTGCAGCCCCTTAAGGTGAATATGTACTGATTTAAGTATTTAATTGCATTAGCCATTGGCTCTAATTATACATTACAGAACACAGCATTTCACGCTCTCCACTTTACTGAAATGTGGGGCGCTCCAGGTGTAAAATCTTAATTTACAGGGTCAGATTCCATGTGAAGAAAGAATAATGGAATATTTTTATGTTTATGAAAAGTGTCGGTTTGAAAATATCTAGGGTAAAGTTAGGAAACAGACAAAGGTTCTTAAAGCAACAACATACCCATAGATGTGCCGCATTCTATCAAGCTGCTTCATGCAAATTCAGCTGTAATCCAATCCTAACTGTAATCCAAATTACCCAACAGGTCTTCTGCAACTTCTACACAAGTAGGTGTAGTTTCTTAAAGAACTGATATACAGCCATTAAAAGTTATCAATATTCAATTTAAGGAACAACTTTAGCTATTCTCTAAAAGAGAAATCTTTTAAAAGTTCATCTCGTTTTGCATTGCCAAAACAATTATTATTCACATTGGATCAAATATAATGGATAATTCCATAGTGACCAGTGTAACATTTGTAAACGCTTCACAAGATTGTTGTGAGTTGCTGGGTGGGGGTGGGGATAGTTGGCTATATGCCTGAGCACTAGCAGAGGAAGTGGAGTGTGGGGGGAGCGCGATCCCAACAGGGTGCCATCGCGGCTGCCCCCCAGCGCTGGGTGCCCCCCCGCAGGCGGTGAGCCCCGCCCCCAGGACACATGTCATGCCCCCTGCGGGCAGCACACCCCGCCCCCAGGATGCGCACCAGCCCTGCCCCCACCTGCTCTCCCCCCCCCCCCAGTGCCAGAGCATGAAGCTCCGCCACTGTGCCTGAGTTCCTCCTAATTCCTGGATCTAGCAAAGATTCAATTGTTGGAATTGGACAGCTTCATGGTAATGGCCTCCTGAGTATGTGTCATTAGGGTAACAAAGGAAGTGGCTGGGGGGGGGGCCTTCCTCAACTGGCTGGTAGTTAGTGTCATGGTTGTGTTTTTGAGGTACACAAACTGTTTGTCTAAAGTGTAGAGATCATTTCTAGTCTATTGATTCAAGCAGGAGTTTTATAGTACATTCTCTATGTGGTACAAGCTGGAAGCTTCTAGATGACAAGTAAGTTTCGATTCTGCTGGGGAAACAAGGAGAAGGTTCTTGTCTGTGTTTGGGTTATGTTTCAGAGGAGCTGAGTGCAGCTGGTCTAAGCAAGAATGAACTGTTATCTTTATTTCAAGGCCACTGGGCGATGGGGATATCTGTCGCTCAGTGGGTCTCCTCATTCTCTCTCTCTCCTCTTTCCGGCTTCTCTCTACTTAATTCTTGTGTATTTTTCTCTCGTTTGAGGGGTGATTTGTACATAGTACGTTTAATGCTAAGTTTTAGGTTTTTAACTTAAGTTTAGCAGCAACTGGGTTCTGAGGAGACTGTGCCAATCCAGGATTGTTGGATTTGTGACTGTTACCTCAATTTGCCTTCAGTAAAGTACAACTGAATGAATGTGAGAGAGCTGGAACCTAGAAGCAGGCAGCAGGCTGAAGCCTGTGAGGGAGAGACATGCTATTTTTCTGTTGGAATCCAAACTGTGGCAGAAGAAATACCTTATTGGGGTGTTAGTGCAGTGAACCCCTCCATCATGGACTCAGATTGTATATATGTGTAGACAAACTATATATCCTAAAGACACCACAGTCTCTGCTATCCCTTATTCCAAGGAAACTGAACCCTGGGTAAGTGCCTGGAGCACCTGGAGCCTCACACCACTCAGAGACTGGTGTGGCATACAACAATATGCTTTAGCTAATATTATTTTAACTCCATTTGTCATTAAACTGTTTGTTGACCAGCTTGGTCTCACCTGCAAAAATAATGAATAAGTATTCAACATGTAGCTTAAATGCTTTATTTCTTATTGTGTTTTTAAAGGTGTGAGCAATGTAACAGTTTTGCAGCCTTAAGAATTTATCAGTGCTTTCTCTAATTTAAAAAAATCAAATTGCAGCAATATACATAAAGATCCCATGTTTCATGGGCAAGTGTCAAACTTATTTGTAGTTATTGGAAACTGTGGGGAGAAGGTTTTCTGATAAATTACCTGTGACCACTGTAATGTGACCAATGTAACATGTGACAATACCTTGATAGATACCCACAAATAAATACATATAAAACAAGACCCTAGGCATATGACCTTTCCAAGTTGCAGGTCAGCATCAAGTCCATGCAGGAAATTGCAGTGCCCATGGGAAGTTATGTGGCAACACTCTAACAATTTGTTTCTTTTCAATCCAACATTTATCATTTGCAGAAGACATATGTCACAGAAGTCCTCCCTTTTAAAAAGAGGATTTTGTACTAATGAATATCATATTGAATCATCTAGACAATAAATTTTTGTTTCAGTTTCCCTGTCTCTTACTCAACAACAACAAAGTTGGCAACTAGCACTAGTACATCAGTGGCAGCTTCTGCTTCTGCACTTTTCCAGAACAATCACATTTCCCATAGGGACTTCATTCCCTGGGTTTGTGTTGTTTATTTTAAATTATGTTAAAAGTCATATACACTTTGTGTTCAAGACTGCCTTTAACCATTTTCATTCTTGCACTGTTCCCTGATTAGGGAATAGCAAGAGACCCTCAGCTCCTGAGTGGAATTTTTGTATCTCCAGATCAGGGGTGGGGAATTGTTGCTGGTGGCCCAGTTTTTGTGCATCAAGCTTTCCCTTTTGTCCAGCAAGCAAACCACAGTGACTCACCTAAGACCTGATGTCATACAGGTGAGGGTGGACCTTGCCGAAAACCACTTTCTGTAGTTCTCAATGTACCCAACAACCAGTTGGTTGTCAGGAACCTTTGAAGGACTGCACAAAGTGTGAACCCAGCACTAAGCAGACCACCCCCTTCACACTGGCTAATATGAAGGGAGAGTGATCCTGCTAACTTCAAGTGTGCCAGAAAGCTCACTGCCCAGACATTTATAGAATTAAAATTATATAGAAAAAAACATTAAGAACATACAGAAAATTACATTAGAGAGAGCACAGTCTCACTGCAATCTTAAAGGGGTATGTGCGTATGTGTTACTTGGAAATCTATGTTGTATTATTGCAAAAAAACATATATGTATAGCCACCCCACATTTTATCTCAAGACAGATGGATGTAAATATTGCAATAATACAGCATCGATTTCCAAGTACCAAATCTTAAACACACAGAGTATATACCATAAGCTAAAAAAGAAATTACTCATTTTCCAATATAATAAAATAGAAAAATATTAAGCTTAGTAATCACTTTGTAAAACTCAGTTTTACTACTTGGGTTTTGGTATCTGCTACTGCAAAAGCAGTATGCTTGTTATTTTTGGGTCCTTATTTCCGTATAAATATGCAGCCGTATGAGGAATTGTGCCTGCTTATGGCAGTCTGCTAATCCTTTTTTGTTAGAATGCCAGAAAGGAGCTATAACAATCTTCGACGTCTATCCACCCATGAATATTTTTCTGAAAAACCCGCTCCTGATTTATGCTTGTATGTTATGCAACTGCTGATGTGAAAAATAGGCTTTTTATTGTTAGTCTTTTTTTTCAAGTGACTGCAACATTGATATTCTCATATGAGGTACAGAACAAAAGAAATCTTTGTAAAAGGTTTTTTAAAAAAGAATAATCACTGTAGCGATCATAAGGAAATGTATTACTGAGGCTTTTGAATTATACATATTTTTGCTAATCTCTCATAAGAAATTGGGTACAGACCACCTAATTATATTTTAGTCTTTCAATTATCTTTGTTTTTGTGCAGACTAACCTAAAGGTTTTTGAAGGTTTATTACTAAAATATTTATGATATAATACAATTTGGGAGTGTATTGATGGAAGCTTGTTAACATCCTTTGTGAGCATATGGTGCTTTGCAGGGACCACTAAGAAATTCACAAGCAGGAAAAGTGACCCAACTTAGCCACCATTGGAGAATCTTTCCCAGAAGGAAAGGCTAACATGTTTTGGTGCTTTTTACTGGTTAAAAAAATATTACAAAGGGAGGACCTGACAGAGGTTTAAAATGTTATGCATGGTGTGGAAACATAGACGGAAGCTCACTCTCTCCTTCTCCTCCACTCCCTTCCTAGATCTTTGGATCACTCAAGGTAGGCAAGGTTTATTGGACCCAAGTCTTAAGGGCTCTAAAGCCTGATATTGTTTGACTGCAACTCAAATTATCCATTGCTGGCTGGTGGGGCTGATGGGACAGGTTCCCTTCTTCTTCTTTAGAGGTTATATCCAGCACAGTGACCTGATGTGCCAATGGGAGATGTTGAGCATTGTTCTCATGGGTCCCTAGGGACTTGTTTCCATCCTGACTGTTCTTGTGATGCGCACTGTTGCCTAGAACTAGACTATTTATTATTTGCCTGTTACTCCATCTGAAATCTGAGAGATGTAACATTAAAGATTCTTGAGCATTGCTACATCATTAGGAATAATTGAGTTAGTTAGATAGCTTTGGAAGGCACTGGACTTTGACCACCCTCAGGCCTGGCATTATTCTAGTTGCCCTCTTTGGACATTTGGGATTAGCTGGGCTATAAATCTAAGAGATGATGGGATGACGAGCTTCATGGGCCATTACAGATCCAGGTCTTATTTATTTAGGTCTTTCTGTACCTGGTCTGTACAGTATGAGAAAGAGGCCTTCAAATATAGCTCTCTGTATAATACTGTACTGTATAAATCTTTGAAATTTAATTTTGTTTTGATAGTAAGGTAATTAATTATGATCAATCCATTTTAGGAAAACCATTGTCAGCTCCAGGCACCTTCTTGAGGTTCAGGTATAAGAACCTGAGTTAATTACCCAGATGAAAATAATTCTGCTTAGCCTGAAAAGAGGGGAGTGGGAGGGAGACAAGCTTTAATTTTCAATTTGGCAAGTATTAAAGCTTAATCAGTAAAGTTATAATGAGAAATTAGGTTAGAGTCCTTTGCAAAATGCCATGTTGCTCCTAAGGATTAGTGCATACTTGAAATGTTGATTCAACTGGGCTAAAGTATAGCCACATAACTTTCTGGTTGCATCAAAGAAAAACAATTAATCAGACCCTGAGAGCAAAGTTCAAAGAGAATGTTATGACTGGTACATATTGTCGGACAGTAAGATTATTAGCTGAATATGCTAATATCTACTGATACTTTCAAACAGAAATGGGGAAGAGGATGCTAGTGATGATCTTCCACAACAGAAGTCAACAATGTTTCTAATAGTGGCTGGTACTAAGGTCTATCTCACGTGTGTTTGTTTGTACACATGTGCGTGCAAGGGGGGGGGGGGAGAAGTCAGTGAGTGTCTTGCTAAAGAACAGGGAGCAGAGAATAGGAATACACTGACAGTTCTTACAACTGAGGGATGTCCACAGTCCCCCATTATCTGCCTGTTTGCCTTACATGCCGTCTTGCGTTCTGACTCATCTTGGAGAGTGCGAGTAGTATCTCTATTAGATTGTTGCCTAGAGTTTCATTCAAGGAAAGCTGTTGGATTTGCCTAGGGCTTTATTCTTAGGATTAGCTCTGGCCCATAGGTCTCACACAGAGTCAGTGTGCCTTGCACAATGATGACACGAATAGGCCTGCATCTGGTGGCTCAGTGAACACTGGTTTAGAAAAATTCTCTTAGTTGCGTGTTGAGACATTTAAACCTCCCCCTTAAATAAATTCAGACAAGATTCAAATTTTGGTTTGGTTTTTTACAGAATTTAGGCCACAACTTTATTGATTACAGCAAGTGAGTGGTTGCATAGGCTCTGGTTCACCTAGCTCCCTGCACCATTGCAGGCAGCGCTGACCCAGGGCACCAGCATACATCAGCCTAGGGTGAACACCTGGATAAGCGGAAAGCCGGGAGCAGGCTATCTCTGCCACTCAGATATCCCCCTGGACTCAGGCACGGGCACAACCCCCTCACAGGGATTGACCAAGCCATTGAGTCCCTGGATTCCTTTAACAGAATACCCTTCACATAGGGATGGTGAGAGCGTTCTCCCATCCCTATCTCCTGAACCAGAGCCCATCCACAACCTTACAAGTTGTGATGATTTGCTACATGGCAGGCGAAACCCAAATGGCAACAGCCAATCAGCCAAGTGGGGGAAATTCCTGCCATGCCCCTGTCCCAATGACAAACGACACACAATGGCAAGGCCAAGCACGCAAGCCCTAAATATAGGGAGAGGTGGGTGGGTGTTCCGATGCACGAGCTGAAAGAGGAAGCTATGGGTCACGTGCATAGGTATATATCAGTCCCTTGATCCGTTTAGTCTGTGTCCCATTGGCCTGATTGAACCCTGCATCAAGGGACCTACCAATCGGGTATTGTGGCTGTCCAAACATACCCACCCACAACACAGGTTTAGGTTGCCAGGCCCCACCGCAACACGTGCCCTCTTTAAGGGAGGACCCGATAAATCAGAAAGGTTAAAGAAGCTTAAATCAAAGTGCCTAAGCTTGATTGTAAGAGACAGGGGGAATCTTGTGAAGTTCTCCAAAGCATAATATCATTTTTTAGCCCTTTGTTCACTGAAAAGCATTCTAGTTGGATATGTCAGAGGTTTACTTCAGGAACAATTCTGCAAAGATATTCAGGCATTCCTCATTCACCAATTTCAACATTTTCATACCCTCCCATCCGCAGTAAAATACCAGTCTAATATTTTGTTGTGGTTGCTGCACTCCTGTAACTTAAAGTAGTTTAATTTGGATTAGCGTTCTGCTCTTTGATATTACAGGAAATAATTAAGGCACATAAGTCTCTAGAAGAAACAATCATGGTCTGAAGTGTAATGTTTTGAATTGGATTTTTATAAATATGCCCACTTACTGTGCATGTATTATATATAGGCAACCATATAATTTCTGTATTTTATTCTGTGCATCCTTATTGACGCAAAATAAATGCTTCTTGATGTTCAGTATTGGAAAGAAGTTATATTTTATGTTCTGTGAACTGTGGATTAAGGACTCCCTGAGTGCATATTCAGATGCTAAACTATATTAGATTCCATGGAGTTAGAATAGCATATCTTGAAAATAAGCTATGAATTAAAGACAAATTTCAACTGTTTCAGTATGACTGCAGCAGCAATAATATATCTTTCCTGGCTGCCTTCAGTGTGTCCTTGCTGAACATCATATATAGTTTGCTTTAGTTTATAAAACTGCTTTAGTTTATGAAACCTATTGAATTGCTTGCTTTTGACTTTGAAGGCAGGCTGCACAGTGAGACAAAGGGTTGCATCCAAAACTGTGTGTGTCATTCTGCTTGTTTAATGGGATTTCTTCTTCCTCTCTACTTCCCTTGCGCCATCTTCTGCAAAGGGTCCCTCAATCCCCTGAAGGGGGTGGGGATGAAGCTGCATTGAAGAGTTGAGGGAAGCTCCATTGCCCAGGTGGAATGGCAGTGCTATATACAATTCAAAGCAGGCATAGGCAAACTCGGCCCTCTAGATGTTTTGAGACTACAACTCCTATCATCCCTGACCACTGGTCCTGTTAGCTAGGGATAATGGGAGTTGTAGTTCCAAAACATCTGGAGGGCCGAGTTTGCCTATGCCTGACTCAAAGAAACAAACAAATAATCTCTTGATTCTATGTTTTTGTTTAAATTAGTTTGTTCTTCTATTGTAATGTATAGTGGTACCTCGGGTTAAGTACTTAATCGTGCCGGAGGTCTGTTCTTAACCTGAAACTGTTCTTAACCTGAAGCACCACTTTAGCTAATGGGGCCTCCTGCTGCCGCGGAGCACAATTTCTTTTCTCATCTTGAAGCAAAGTTCTTAACCCAAGGTAATATTTCTGGGTTAGCGGAGTCTGTAACCTGAGGCATCTGTAACCTGAAGCGTATGTAACCTGAGGTACCATTGTATTGTGAAAAGTCTTAATGAAATCTTGTTTAAAAACCCAATGTGGTTATATGTAACTTCCCTTCTATTCCCTCCCTCATCTGACAGGTACTTGTTACAACAGATACTTCTTAATTGTTTTGACTGGCTCCTCCATCCAATTCTGTGACTTCAGCAATATTAGTGAAAGTTAAGAATGACTACGTCTAGTCCATGAGAGCTTCTGCTGCAGTAAGTGTCTAAGGTGGGAATCTACCCACCCATCCCCAATAGAGAGGGCTGTGGGGAGTCTGGACTGACTGGAGGCACCCCTCTGCTTCTGTCACTCCACTGGTAGAGAAAGATCTCCTTCCTTCTGACTGCTCAGGGGAGCAGAGCCTGGTATAGCCTTGAAAGGGGATGCTTAAAGGGCTTGGCCAGAGCTGAACCATCTTGTGATCTTTTGGCTCCTAAGCTGCTCTCACAGCTGGCACTGGCCAACATCAGGCATAATCTGGCCTCGATCCCTGTGTAAAACTGAACCTGGCACAGGGATCCGGCCCCATCTTTGTGCCACCTCTACTTTCTGCTGCCATGAGTGAGGGTGTGGTACCTTTGTTGCTCTGCAGGGCAAATCTGGATTTCACTTTAAGCTTCTGCTTCTGTAATACTTTTTTTGTCATTGTTGCAACAGGCTATCACACAGGTGATAAAATCACAAGTACAAACTGTTTTTGAGACAATATATCTTATTTTGTTAATTCCTTCCTAGAGATGGGAAGGCCTTGAAAAAAACGAAAAAAACAACACCTTGGTTCCCCCCCCCCAATTTTTTTCCAGTCCCCCCGCCCAGGCCTTCCCATCTCTACTCCTTCCACACTTGGGATCTGATAGGTCATCTCATGTCAAATCAGGAAGTGCTGGACTTTAAGTTTTTGAAGTTTGAGAGCTTCAAGTTGCAAAGAAAAACTAATGAGAAAGATTTCCTATTACTGAAGCAAACAAAATTCAACCATTTGCAAGTAGTGCTATGCTATACAAATATTTCTTTCATAAAACTATCAACAAAGGAGAAAACCAACCAGCCATTATAGTGTGTACAGCATAACATTTGTTAGAAGTAAATGCATTTCCATATATGTGATCTGGATGTGTATGTTTTTTAATTGGCATGCCTATATTCTTTCTCCACAATTTCACTGGAATAACCTGATGCACTTTTAAATTATTATTACTTGCTTGAGGCTAGCTAAAGCAATTTCTGAGTTTTAATATATGTATATTAACTTTGGTCAATCAAGGTACAAAGGCTAAACCAATTAAATTTAATATAGAAAATGACAAAAAGGATCGCTACTTAAGTAAGGCTGGAGTAACTCTTCCCTGGGAAAAGGTTACGACAACTGGAGCATTTTAGTTTAGACAAAAGGTTAGCAAGGATGAGCATGATAGAGATGTACAGAATTATGTATAGTGTGAAAAACTGGACAGAGGAAAGCTTTTCTTCAGCTTGCATAATACCAGAATCCAGGGTCATCCATGAAGCTGATTGTTGGAAAATTCAGGGCAGACAAAGGCAGTTCTTCACAGACAACATAGCTGAACTTGTCTGATTCAGCAGGACTCTTATTATGCTCTTACATAAATGAATAGGGGCATCAAAAAAATAAATTAGTCATTGGTTAATTAATATTGGCTAATATTTCTTTTCTGCAGTTATTTAGCTCTGTTTCATTTTAGCAAAGAAGTGGTTTGCCTCAGGCCATGGTGTTGGAGGATGGTATAAAGACACAACAGCAAAGAAAAAAGTTCTTTTTGCCAGTTGCCAGTATGGAAATTCTCAAATGAAAATATGTTTATTTGTTACCAAAGCATTTTTTTTTATAAAAAAAGTCCAGCAAAATGAACTGGGAGATAATGGAATAGAAGAGGGCCACACACACACACACACACACACATGGATCTGAGAATGGAAGAAAGTAAACATTTCACCAAGCAACTTTCTATGTTTGAACAAATGTTCAGTCACAGCCGTCATATACTTGGGGCTATTGACACTGTATCATTTCTTTGAAGTGCAGTTTCATTATTGAAAGGACCTTAGGACTTGCGATTTTTTGATGGTTTGATGTTGCAAGTGCTGATATTTTCACAGTGGTCACCACAAATAGTATTTCAAATCCTTTTTTCAAACATGAGAGCTACAATCTTGCACTATGGAAAGTAAAATGTAGACTAGCTTTCCTATTTTGAGTGTGGCCCTTTCACCCGCCATTACATCCACATCTGCAGATGGCAAGGTGCAATGATCTTGAGCCCGCGAAAGTTGTCTTGGCTTGAATACTAAATGCCTGGAGCCTGGTTATCTGAAGGAGCATCTTCTCTATGTTCCACCACATGTGCAACGAGATCAAGTGCGTTGAAGTAGGGATCATGGGAACTCATTCTTGGGCTTTTTCTGTAGTGAACCTTTTCCTTGGAATTCCTTCCCTACAGAGGAAGGCTGGCTGACTCCCTTTCAGAGGACGATCAATACTTTCCTGAATTGCTGGATTATGTATGTTGGTTTTTTATCTCTTCACAGATGTGTTCAAACTGTTTTGTTGTTGCTGTATTTTTTTATAAGCCACTGTGAGAGGCTTAGCGTATAGAATATAAAAAACGTATAGAATATAAAAACCACACATTGCTCCATTTGCTTATTTCTGCTGGAAGTAACTTGTGTGCTGCAAGCTGAAAAAAGAAATGAGCTGCAGGAAAGATTCACGTGTAAGTGAGCTGGCCTAAAGCAGTTGCAGTGCTGGAGACATGGGCGCTATGCACTGCTCTACTCTTTGAATCCAAGAGTGCGTACCAGTCAGTTAGGGCAAGCTACTGATGGAGAAGGTATCTTCCAAAGAGGGATTTGAAGGAGGAGAGAGGTGGCAACCAGGCTAAATGATCAGGGAGGGAGCTCTGAGCATAAATTACAGCAGAGGATAATGGGCAGGGGGAAGAAGAATGTGGGTGTGGTTGGAAGAGTTGGTGTTGTGAAGGTCACAAGGCAGGTGAGGAAAAAAGCAGGAGAATGTGATCAAATCATGAAGAAATTTAAATGTAAAGAAAGGGTCCTTGGGCTTGCAAAAATGAATTTATTGCCATTTGTTTAGTTTTATCCAGCCCATTAAAGATCCCATGTATTCTTGCTGCATTAGCATTAAGAAACTACAACTTGGGTGTTATCACCAAATGAATGACGAGACTTCAGAAGCTTCCTGTAGAGGTTGAATAATATCAGTAGCAAGAAGGTATCCCACACAGCATAGCTCCTGTAGGTTGGGGGGGGGAGGACAGCAACCATTGCTTCCCATTAACACACTTCCCATTAACACACATCCTGATCAAATTTGCAGATGACACCAAACTGGGAGGGGTGGCTAACACCCTAGAGGACAGGATCACACTTCAAAACGACCTTGACAGATTAGAGAACTGGGCCAAAACAAACAAGATGAATTTTAACAGGGAGAAATGTAAAGTATTGCACTAGGGCAAAAAAAATGAGAGGCACAAATACAAGATGGGTGACACCTGGCTTGAGAGCAGTACATGTGAAAAGGATCTAGGAGTCTTGGTTGACCACAAACTTGACATGAGCCAACAGTGTGACGCGGCAGCTAAAAAAGCCAATGCAATTCTGGGCTGCATCAATAGGAGTATAGCATCTAGATCAAGGGAAGTAATAGTGCCACTGTATTCTGCTCTGGTCAGACCTCACCTGGAGTACTGTGTCCAGTTCTGGGCACCACAGTTCAAGAAGGACACTGACAAACTGGAACGTGTCCAGAGGAGGGCAACTAAAATGGTCAAAGGCCTGGAAACGATGCCTTATGAGGAACGGCTAAGGGAGCTGGGCATGTTTAGCCTGGAGAAGAGGAGGTTAAGGGGTGATATGATAGCCATGTTCAGATATATAAAAGGATGTCACATAGAGGAGGGAGAAAAGTTGTTTTCTGCTGCTCCAGAGAAGCGGACACGGAGCAATGGATCCAAACTACAAGAAAGAAGATTCCACCTAAACATTAGGAAGAACTTCCTGACAGTAAGAGCTGTTCGACAGTGGAATTTGCTGCCAAGGAGTGTGGTGGAGTCTCCTTCTTTGGAGGTCTTTAAGCAGAGGCTTGACAACCATATGTCAGGAGTGCTCTGATGGTGTTTCCTGCTTGGCAGGGGGTTGGACTCGATGGCCCTTATGGTCTCTTCCAACTCTATGATTCTATGATTCTATGAGTTTCATTGCTAAATCTCTTAATAGAATTGCACATATTTCTAGCCTTTTGTTTAACCTAACCTGTGTCACATTATGCTAGCCTTGGTTGCCTGGAGAAAAGTGGGATACAAATATGATATCATAAATCGATGACGGCTTCTGGAATAAAGATTGTGGCAAGCGGATAAGAATGCTGTGGACCCAGCATAGGGCTCAAGATACTCGTAAGCTTTTAATCAACATTGCATAAATTGTCTGACGATGTTTGCCATGATACACATAGTTCAGCCAAAGTTAAGCACTTGTAGCGTCATTGATTTCTGTGAGGAAGATTTATCTGCTTTGCTTTCCCATTGAAACAAACGGAGCCTAAAATGCTGAACATTCACACAGTCCAGTCAATAATACCTACAAAAATGTATATATCACACAACATACAGTAGCTAATAACATTAATATATTAATGACAGAAGATGAGATGACATCTGTACTTTGGATCTGCAAAACTGGGATTATTGTAATGACGCAGAGCTATCTTGCAGTAATGAATCATTTGAAATAAAGTGTGAGGTGTTTAAGAAATTCAATTACATTTGAAGTCTAGAATTCTTGATATGTGCTCAAAGTGGTGTGCAGTCAATTAGTTTCCTTAGCATGCTAGCAGAATTCCTAGAAATCACTTGATTTACAGAAATTAGCATTACAGTGACAAATGGTTTCAAGGTGACTTGCATGGCTGAATGTGTCTTCCAGGAAAAGCCAAGTATGACCCAGCAAAAGTTAAACAACCGTGGTTTCTTAACTGTCTTCCTTTGAAATCAACAGGCTTTCTTAAGTAAAGCTCAGCCAAAGCAGTCTTTCTAGTTTTATTTTGTATTTTAATTTTAATTTTTGTTGGGGGAGAAGCACCTCTGATTTTCAGTACTGTTTCATAGTCTATTCTATTTTTCCTTCAAGGCATTGTGAATAGAAGAAAGTTTGGCTGGATGTTTTGAACTCCTGTTTTAGGACTTATTGACAAATTAAAAATTGACAAATTACAGCATCCAGATGGCATTTGCCTAAAGGTTGTTAAATAATAATATGAAATTGATAATAGTCTAAAAATTTAACTTTCTCTTAAGATCAGCCTACACACTGAGGACTGGAAAGTGCCCAAGGAAACACCAATTTTTAGAAAAATATCCAGAAGGGATCTGGAAAATTACAGGCCTGTTCCAGGAAAACTTGTGGAAAGCATTGTTAAAGGTAGATTTGTAAAGCAAATAGGATATGGGTCATCAGCATGGTCCCAATAGTCACATTTGTGCCTGTAGATTCCCATGAGTTCCCCTTCCCTGCAGAACTGAGGCTTGAAAGAAGCATTCTATTGCAGGGATTAGAATAGGTTGTATTTGTTGGTGTGTGTGGTGCACACAACAATTTCTCTTGTTTGCAAAGGTGTCCATGGGCTCCAAAAGGTTAGCAGCCTCTGATACAGAAGAACAAATCTTGCTAAAGTAGCATAACTTCTGCAAAGGTAATTCCTTCTTTCTTCATCATCTTTTACTGTTATTATGGGAGTTATTGAGAGGTTTTCTCACTCTCTCATAACAGTTGAACCTGGGGCCATCAAGTGAAGCTGAATGCTGGAAGATTCTGGAAAGACAAAGGAAAGCACTTCTTCACATAGCACACAGTTTAACTATGAAATTCACGTTCACAAGATTGGCAGCAAGCTGGATGCCTTTAAAAGAGAATTAGACAAAACCATGGTGGATAGACTATCAGTGACTACTAGCCAGGATGGCTGTGTTCTAAGTCCACACCTGAAGTAAAGGTAAAGGTAAAGGGACCCCTGACCATTAGGTCCAGTCGTGACCGATTCTGGGGTTGCGGTGCTCATCTCGCTTAACTGGCCAAGGGAGCCGGCATACAGCTTCTGGGTCATGTGGCCAGCAGGACTAAGCCGCTTCTGGTGAACAAGAGCAGCGCATGGAAATGCCGTTTACCTTCCCGCCGGAGCGGTACCTATTTATCTACTTGCACTTTGACATGCTTTTGAACTGCTAGGTTTACAGGAGCAGGGACTGAGCAACAGGAGCTCACCCCGTCACAGGGTTTCGAACCGCCGACCTTGTGATCGGCAAGTCCTAGGTTCTGTGGTTTATCCCACAGTACCAGTCTGGCAAATGCCTCAATTTCAGTCTCTTAGTTTCTCATTTTTCAAATCTTAAATTCAGTTCACATTTGCACAGCAATTGCATTTAAAAAATAATCCTCTTGAAAATTTGTCAGCATTTTAGAATGAATTTCTACTGATAAACATCTTTGTATACACATCATCATCATCAACTTTATTGCACTAGCCAAAGGCATGGCATCATTCACAAAGGGAACAAAAAGAAAATCAACAAAAACCATAAAAACCATAAAAACATCAGGCACTGCAGATACAATACACAATCACGTCTCCTAAGAATTATTTGTTGCATACGATAGAATAGCAAGGGGTTCTCGGGTAGAATGTGCCAGGTTAAATGTCCGAATCACCTTTGCAATTGACCGCTATTTTATCTAGTTCTTTTCTCCTGATCTTCTTAGCTGCCAACGCATCTAGTGCTACTTTATAAGTTATGAAGTCATCAGTATCATTCAGCAGCTATTTCACCCTTTCCACCCTGTTCAAGTGTGTTCCATTCGTGAGCCGGGGTTTTATAACTTGGTCTCTTGGTTCTATATATAGCGGGCATTGCAATAAATAGTGGTACAGGCAAGGTTGCCCACACAGACAAAGTCTCTCCTTGTACTGTACTTTGCTGTACCGACCACCCACCACCACCAAGGGTGTCAATTGGAATCTTTGTATACAGTTTTGACTACTATACATGTTTTTGCAAACAATTTCTCCTAATATTGTGCATTTTTTCCACATTGGTTGGAAAGTGCAATTCAAATTCAAAGTGCAAATGTGAAAGGATACCTGTACTTTGGTTCACATACTGGGTCAAGAACTATGAATTAGGTAGTTTCTCATTAAAATGGAAGCAACTTCGAATTCGCCCCTCCTTTCCCTCCCTGCTTTGAACACCAGCTGTTGTGGAAGAATACTGTTGCTTTCATGTCTTGTTTGTTGGATTCCCACAGGTGTCTGGTTGGTTCCTGTGAAAGCAGGATGCTATATACATAGGCCTTTGGGATGATTCAGCAGGGCTCTTCATATGTTCTTAAGAAGGTTTTAATGTTTCTGCATTTATTTCTACTCTGGAAAATATCAGATGAGATTTTAAAATTTCAGAGTTACAAGCACTGTAGTTGTAGGAGTGAAAAGCCCTTGGTAGCTGAAGAAATGTAGTTAACTTAACATGTATAGGAGACAGTCAATTATTGCACAAGTGTAGCAAGGTCTGAAGCACTGACTCTTCTTAAGTGCCTTTCAACTTAACAAGAGAGTTGAGTAGCTCCTACTTTTATGTAATTCAGAAACAACTTTAATACAGCATGCTAATTCCTTTCAGTTTGTTGCCAAAAGCCTAATAACATGATTTTTTGATTGTACCATTTTTAAATATATGTTTTCACACTTTTCTCTCTTGCTCAAGAGTTGCTACCCGCATGCACAAAGAAATAGGCTTTTCATAACTGAATGAACATAGAAGCTGCCTTACCAAAGGAGAACCAGCTATCAATTAGCTATCTAGCTAACACATCTAACAGGACAGGAGACATAGCCTGTGTACTTCAGCTGAAGGCGAAAAATTTTATTGTTCTAGAATCATAGAACTGGAAGAGTTGGGATCTGATGGCACATCTAGTCCAACCTCCTGAAATGCAGGAACCACAGCTAAAGAACTGCTGACAGATGGCCACCCAACCTCTTGTTTAAAAACCTCCAATGAAGGTTATATTCCAAGGTTGTCTGTTCCACTGTCGAACAGCTCTTGTCCTCAGAAAAGTTATTCCGAATGTGTAGTGGAAACGCCTATCTTGTGATTTGAATCCATTGGTTTGGGTCCTACCCTCTGCAGCAGCAGAAAACAAGTTTGCTCCATCCTCCATTATTGCTGCCATTCAGGAGTAACCAATTAAATATTTAAATAATAACTCATGGTTGTCTTCACTGAATATACCCCAAAATGCTATTTCAGCAGTCCACCCCCCGCCAGGATTTCCCAGTATTTTTGCTATATCTACAAATTCATTGTGAGGGAGCCACAATTCTCTCTCCCGTGACTGCAGGTATAAGGCTTTGCTCAGCAGATGCAGTAACTATTCAACTAGTAAATAGGTGGGCAACAGTGGGCATATCTATATTTCTGCAGATGTCTCTCCAGCCTAAACTACAGAATGAGGCCTATGAAATGGAGCCTATTCCTGTGGATGTAATTTTGAGGGGGGGGGAGCAAATATTACTAGGAATTAAACATGCAGTCCAGCTTCTAAGGCTTTTATACACGGCATCATTACAAGTCCAAATCATGCCTAACTGCTGAGATTTACTGGGTTAATGTGAGCTGTTAGTTATCAGAATTGCTGCTTCATTTTTTGGTCTTCTCCACTTGAAAGATTATAAATTATAAACTTGGTGCACAGTTTAGAGAATGGAAATTCATTCTGGGCATGTTTCCAGAATATGTTCTATGTAGCTTCCCTCAGTCAGCACTTGCTGAATGAACTGTTATGAAGGATTTTTAAATGTGTGTGCATGCACACACAGAGAACATTTCTACTCTGGATATGCTTGATCATGTTTCAACTTTTGGTATATTCAGCAACATGTATACAGTATGTATATTCAGCAAAAGTAAAGGAATTATCATTATTATTTTGGTTTTGCTACTCAGGGAGAGGGGCAAGGACCTTTGTTAGGGCACTGAAGCTCTATCCCAAACACTGCTTATCTTTCTTAGCCGGTACTTTGGTTTCTGCGGTATAGAACTTTGCAGCCCTTTGGACTAGTAACTTTAAAATAAAACCAGAGGTTCTTGGTGTTAAATACTTTGCCTCATGCCCCGTTCTGCACATTTATATAATTGTAGCATACACACATTTCTAGATACATTTGTTCCACTGGTGTGCAGGCAGAATCCTGAAGCCTCCCACCATTCTGTGTGTGCTTGCACTGAAAGCAATGTGACCACAAAAGCAATATGGCATTTACTGCCCTTGTTGCCCAATTTTTTCATTTATATAATTAGCTCAAAACCTATTCAATTCCTTCCTTAACCTTCTACTGCTCAGAGATTCCCTTAGATTGGAGATGGCTTAGAAACTTTATTATGAATCTTTTGTCATTAGATCAATAATGGCATGCACAACTTCCCTGTAGTAAGCTTGAGCAGCCTAAAACATAAGAGTCTGCAATCTAGTTCTGCACCCTGTTCCCACAGTGGCCAACCAGGTGTCTATGTGAAGCCCAGAAGCTAGACCTTAAGGCAACAGCATTCTCTTCACTTGTGATCCATAGCAACTGGCATTCAGAGATATCCTGCTTCCAACTGTGTAGAACATAGCCGTTGTGTCTAGGAGCCATCATAAAGAGATATGATGCCCTTCATGGAAGCTCATGAGAAATGTAACTTGATGTGATGTGTTGCATGTTGGCTGCCCTGCTCAGTCTCTACTGGCCAGGACCACAACTGAGGAGAGACACCTCTTCCATGAAGGAAAAAAGAGCTAGCAGATTAATCAGCATTCTGGAGGGTTGTCACATTATGGACATATCAGCTGTGTCTCTTTAAATAAGAAATATCTTCACTATCTCATTAAAGTTTTGTCTGTTCCCTGAATAGCTTTTTATTGACTCAGGAAGTTTTTTCTACCTTTCTAGCATGAAATTATAATATAAAAAATGAGACTACAGATGTCTAAATGTCCTTGAAACAAAAAGTGAAAATGGCCCCAGCTCAGCTTCCAGCCTGAATGTCTATCACTCATCAGAGAAAAATGATTTGACTTTGTATTCATTAGACATTCTTTGAAATGATCTTCAATTAAACAGACAATAGATTTCAAGCTCTTGCAAAGATAAGGTTTTAATCTTCCGTGCAGATTTTTTGTCTCCTTGTCATGCTCCTCTTTAGAGCCTGCCCTTTCAAAGAAGGCAAGACAAGGACAGAAGGTGTTGGCTTTCTGGGTTTATCAAGTGTTTCAGATGGAAAAGATGCAATGTTTGCTGTTTTAATACACTGAATTGCTTTGTGGACATCAATTGCTGCCTAATTAATATATAAAATAATTACCTCAATATTTATCCTTCAACGCTTAAAGAATTATCAAGTGAGAACCTCTGGGAAACAGGTGTCATTGGAGGCGTTTTCACGTTGTCTTTGCTTTGAAAGCTCCTACCTGTTTCAGAGAGTCTAAGAATTGCCTTAAGGTAGATTCTCCCTCTGCATATAAATAGATGAGGAACACAGCTGAATGGTGGAGCGGTGGATAGAGGATTTCTAAAATGGAACAGTATGCTCAGTTTCTGTAGCAAGGGAGGGAGAAAAAATTACAAAAGAGAAGGGAGAGTTCACACAGAATCTATGCCCCCTATCTGACCTTTAGAATTTCAAAGTGTATCACATAAGGAAGAATTATAAACCATGCTAGAATGATTGAGATATGTCAGTGCCGGAGAGGGCGGACGTCTCTGAAGAGGTAGCAGTGAGGGAGTGCTGTGCTTGTACGTGTGGGCACAGCAGATTCTGTATCAGAACTGGTGGTTTGAAGGTGACTATGGAGGCAGGAAGTCAGTCAATCAAGTGAACTTGGATGGGCAGTCCAAAAGTGGCTTGCACTGAAGAATGAGAACGGAATGAAGAAGTATATAAGACATGGCAAAAACCTATTGGCCTTAAATGCCACGTGACTCCTTTTGAGCTAGTAGGAGCTAGTATTTGCACTGTGTTTGTTAGAAAATGTATTTTACAAAGAATAAATTGTATTGGTGAAAAGAAAACTAATGTAATATAATGTAACAGCTGGAAAATCATGTGACTCCAATTAAGGTCATAGAAACGCTGAATCATTGCATTGTTAACTTGTTAATTCTCTTTAAAAGTGAACATGTGTGTGTCTTAGGAAGTGATAGTGGGGTGGGAGTTGGAGGTTGGCTGGATGTTATGCCAAGTGTGGAAACTTCAAGCAGACACTGTGCCCGAAGGAGTTGGCAAGGACAGACAAGCTATAATTTATGGACTGATAACTTATGCCCTGCTATGAAGGAGTTTTGGAAACAAGGAGCAAGAAGACCCTCTCTTGGGCTCAAGGGAGAGAAGCACATTGTATTGGACTTAATATGCATAAATAATACTGCTTGTTAATAGTTGCCATCCTGCAACTATTGTGTGTGGGGTCTACTTCAGCACTAGGGCTTTGAGGGTGAAATTGCTGCATTACTCTGCATGACTCAAAAAAATTGCCAGCCCTTGGTTAGGTTATTGATACCTTTTCCTGCCCCAGATATATGAAGAAGAAAGGAGTGATTGAAGAAGGTGATAGTCATCTTGGTATACAACCACTCACAACACCATTGGGCAGGTGTGGATACATCTTTCATTGCCAGGGCTCCCTTTCACATGAACATATTGGGAGGTAACGCAGAATCTGCAGTGAACTTTTATTTTTGGAATAAAGGTCAGTAGTTTAAAATATCCAGTTAACCAGAAATGTGATAAGGCCATTGCCAACTATCAATCAGCTCTGGGGAAACCCAGCAAGATGGGCAAGGATATTATAACAACAACAACAACAACAACAACAACAACAACAACAACAACAACAACAAATTTGCATGAAGGAAAATCTCTTTTCTAGGTTGTGGATCAACAGTTTTCTCTGCATATGTTAAGATGTATTTATTTGTTTATATTATAAAGTTGGGAAATCATATGCCATTGGTGAACAATCAATTTCTCTGTCTAAACTTCATGGTCATTCATATTTTGTATCTGTCCCACATTTAACATCAGAATAGAAAACCTAAACCTAAACCAGTAACAGTGGTTTTAGGTTGGAATGAGTGGGTTTTGACTGAACAACCCTACATGCGATTTGTAGCAGTAGACTGTTGGCTACTCCCCAAGATGCTCCCGTGTGTACCAGTGGGTTAGAATTTATGAATGTCACCATGGGATCCTTGCAGAGTAGCTGGTAGGGACAGCAGAGCATAATGGTCTGAGGAGAAATGACTTAGATGAAACTCCATGCAAGTTTACCTCAAGTTAAAGCTGGAAGAATAAATTTCAAGTCTCATGAATCTGTGTTTCTGAAATATCTGTACAGTAGAACACTTTATGAATGATAAAATTCTAATATAGAAATGTATTTAAGTATGTGCTTATGTTTAAGTACAGGATAATTCATCTGGAAATGTGTGTTTAGAATATTCACAGATCTAATCTATCCTCCTGGATCAGAGCTTTATTAGGTAACTAAATTACTTTGATTCACTTTGATTTTCAGAATAGTGGTTTCATCAGAATATCATTGCCTTTACTCACTCAAACAATATACTTTCATAACAGTTGTAGGTTTTTTAAAAAAACACACAAAACAAACAAAACACCAAAGCCATTTCATTTTCTTTTTTCCACCATGGGTTTTGTATTCACTACGTGCTCCCTGTCAACAACTTATTCTCCTTCATTTTTCTCTATATTATAATTTTATTATTATTATTAATTTGTTTGATTTTGTGATGTAAGCCACTGGGTACTGCAGAATCTGAGCACAGACAGTACTAGAAAATTTTGAAAAGCCTCACTCACTGGACAGTTACAGTGAGGTAATGAGATCAGGTTCTGTAAGCCTGATCTCAAACAATTTTCCCCTCAAGAATTTATTAAAGAATTAGATTGTAAGACACCTTTCTGTCATTTGAATCAAGCATCAAGGGATCCCTGTGAGGCAGCAAACAGAAAAGAGAAAATAAATAAATAAATTGATACTTTTATTAGTGAATACTAGGAATTAAAACTGGAAAGCATACAAAGAAAAGCCAATCCAGGCCAATGCAGCTCAGGAGCTTCTTGAAGAAAGAAATTGAGAAGTTGAAGGTGATATTCATGGCAGCACTGTCTATCTTGTGAGCTACTGTCCTGAATCCCTGTATTAGACGTCCAACAAGTGCTTGAACAACCTTCTCTTTTTGTTGCCTGTCTGGGATTTTTAAAAAGTCTCCTGTCCAGCACCTGGAAAAGTATTCCATATAGCTGATGGTCTGAGTTTGGGTATATAGGGGAACTTGTGGTGCAGAATGGCTGCATTAGAAGACATAAGGAATATTTAGATCTGAAAAAATGATATTACCCTCTCGGTAATGGCGCCCGCCCTGTGAAACGCCCTCCCATCAGATGTCAAAGAGATAAACAACTACCCAACATTTAGAAGACATCTGAAGGCAGCCCTGCTCAGATAAGTTTTTAATGTGATATTTTAATTTATTTTTAATCTTTGTTGGAAGCCGCCCAGAGTGGCTGGGGAAACCCAGCCAGATGGGCGGCGTGCAAATAATAAATTATGATGATGATGATGATGATTCAATAGCTTTCTTAGTGTTTGTGTGACCTTAAGACAATGGTTAGGCATTTTGCAGTTCTTTCCCTTCTAAAAGTTTCCTTGGGTACTTCCATATGCTTATTTATTTCAAGCACACCACCTGGGACTCTCCCAACTATTTTATATTCTCACTTCTGTTTTCCTTCACTTTGGAATATTTATTTATTTGTTTATTTTTCTCCTCTTGACAATATAACCAACTTCTCTATGTTTATCATGACTCTTAATCTTTTATTTACGCCAATCTTTTATGTGCATTTGTGTCCATATCTGTGTTATTTGGAACAATGATAAAATAAAGGTGGGCTGCATGCATACCAGACATTTAAAGCACATCCCCACAAACAATCTTGGAAACTGTAGTTTACACTGCACATACCTACAGTTTCCATTAGCTTTAACAAACTACTGTTGCCAGGACTGGTGTGTGTGTGTGTGTGTGTGTGCATGTGCTTGCTTTAAACATGTGGTGTGTATGCAACCGAAGCCACAGAACCCGCATTTAGTACCTGGCTTCAATGCTGAAAAAGGCAAGAATTGATTTTATCTGCTCTGACCAGCACTAAATGGAACCACAGTTAGAGGAAAGCCAATGTATCCTTGAGAGAGTAGGATGCAACCCCAAAAAGAGGTTGTATATGAACTTACAGATTTGTTGTTCCTTAGGATGGTCCCAGTAAATTAGAATCAAGCCTCTCGCTTCCCCCTCCACCAGTTTTGAACTCCAGACCCAGCACTATTTGTAAGGTTTTAGGTGGATATTTCTAGAGTGGCAGGCAGGAAGAAATAATTGCTGCTTATAATTCCGTTGATACTCTGCCCTTTTGTTTTCCTAACTGCACAACTGTATGCATCTTTACTCAGAAGCACAGTCCCTTTGTTCAATGGGGCTTACTCAGTGCTCTTTATCTAGAAAAATAGGTGCCAGTACTCACCGTGAAGTTGAAACAGTAAGCGCCACACTTTTTAACCAAAAAAAGGAGAGGTTCCAGTACTCACCATGAAGTTGTTAAGGTAAGAAGTGCTGGTACTGCATACCCCCTGAAAAAAAGCACTGGGCTTACTCCCAGAAAAGAGCACAAAGGACTACAGCATAAATATCCTCATGAATCTTGACTTTCTTTGATGCCAGGAAATGATGGACTCAGCTAAACAAAGGGGAGGAGTTTGTTACAGTAACAACACATCTGCCATTTTGGGCTGCTTCTTCTGTGAGAATACTTTTTTGACTGTAAGTTATTAAAAATGTGTTGACTGGAACCAGATGGTAATGGTTTCGGAAAATATCTTCTTGTGAGTTGAATCTTTTTCTGTCTTACAATCTCTCAACATTTCATCAAAGCACCCAACAAACATGCAGTGTTTTTCCCAGGGAGTACTTAGTACCGGACCTCTTTTTGTTGTTAAAAAGCGTGGCACTTACTGTAACAACTTCATGGTGAGCGGGACCTATTTTTGTAGGAAAAAATCCACTGCCAAGATATAAGTCCCATTGAACTGCATGGGACTTCTGAGTAGAATGGTTCCTTTAAATGATGACGATGATTGCATCTACTTGGGCAGATTCGCAAGTTTTGGGGGACTGAGTGCAAAATATTTGAGAAACGCTGCTGTATGCCAAGATAAACACTTCCTCTAAATCAGGGGTGGGGAACCTCTGGCACACGAGCCAGACTGAGCCTGGCATGGGCCCCACTTTTACCTGTAGGGCTGCTTTCCCCAACCATGCCTCCACCTGATGTCAGGTGTGGGGCAGGTACAGGCAAGGCTGCATTGGCTATGCAACCAAGTTAGAATCCAAATCCCTTTAACTTCAGTGGGAGAGTTACAGTGCGCTCCTGTGCATGTTTATTCAGATGTCGTCCCATGGCATTCAATGAAACATATTTCCAGGTAAATGTATTCAAGACGTTTACCTTAAGTACTTTGCCTTAAGTACTTTCTGCAGGCAATTTAATTTCATGCAGGAGTAGTTGCGATGGTATGCTAGAGAAATAAGCAGCAGTTGCACCTTGTTAGGTTTTCGTTGCACATTAGTAGTTCAGAGACTGGCTTTTGTAACAGTGAGAATCACTTTTAGTTTAGAAATGAGGGTCTGAAATGTGTTGAGTAAAGAAACCCAGAGTGGAAAGATCTAGAGCTCCTGGCAGAGAATCCTCCAACTTCCATATTTGCTAGCACCTCCCATGTCCTTAAGCAGTGACATGCTGCCAGAGACAGATTGGTTACAGCTAACTTAGCATACTAGACAGCTGGACTTCATCTTCTTTTATGGGTCTGGAATTTCAGAGATAGTTTGTAGCCCTGGCTGCAATTAATGCCCAAACCCACAGGAATGCATTTATTTTTGGGAGCTGATGTTGGCAGAAGAAAGAGGGAGGGGTGGGGAGAGTGGAGCTGAGAGGACCAAGCTACATGTGAAATTCAGTTGGATTATTGTGACTGTACATCGTGCCCTGCCATTATGCTTTGTTATTTGCAAAATCATCAGTGTGGAAGGATGGGCTTCTTAATCTCTTCTTCCTTCCTTAACCCATTCCACTAAAAAGATGCACTGGGCATCTGGGGTTTGGTATGTTAAGAAGCCTTTCCCATCCATGCTGCTTTTTTGCTGCAGATTGCAATCTCTGCAGTGGAATTTTGCAATAAAATAAAATGGGGAGAAATGGGTAAAAATAAAATACGATGCAATCTGACCAGCTGGAGACTGTGCCGATTGTGTAAGTTCCTTTTTTATGCTTAGTGGATTGGCTTTTGTCTGTAGAATGCCAATGTCCCTTTCTTTCTCCCAGGTGCACAAGGAAGACATTTTAAGCCCCTTCTAGTATTATAGCTTGAGTCTGATGTTGTGTAACATATCTGCTAGGGATTATGTCATGGCAGGTAGAATGAACTTTTGCCTCCAAGTGCTGTCTATGGGTCCCCGTCACCACTAACTGTCCCACTAATGTTTGGGGGAGGCACTTTGGTACTGAACTGCTGCCAGCTGTCATCTTGGATTTAGTCCTGGAAGTTGTGTCAGTCTAGATGAGAGAGGCCAAAATTTGTAATCTGGGGGAGAGGCTATTTTTGTGACCCCACCAGTAGGAGTAGCACCAAGAATGGATACCTGAGTTAGGGCATTCCCAGTGGTGGCACCTTGGCACCCTAAAGGAAATAATATGGTCTCCCTCTGTGCTTGCAATTAGGAAACATGTAAATACTGTTTTTATTTATCCAGGCTATTGTCAGTTTAATGAAGTTTTTACATGGCTGGATTTAATCGCTGTCTGTAATGTGTTATCATGCTGTTTTAAATTGTGAGCTGCTCTGGGTTCCCTTGGGGGAAGAAAGGTGGTTTATACACTTGAAATGTGTTTTGCTGTCAGTTTTTTTTTCCACCACAGTGCTCTGAATTGACAGAACTTCCAGGACATTGAATGACTGGAGCAATTCATTCATCACATTGGAGGCAAGATCTAGTATGGCAACCAGAAACTGCTCAGCATCTGAACACCTGATCTCAAAAATTTCAATATATATGGTACCAGATTGCTTGTTTCTGGGAGCTGCTTGACTATGTCTCAGGCTCAGCCTGATAGCAAGTGAATTAACATTCAAATCCATCCCTAATTTAGTTATTGCAGCATTTCTGAAAGCAGAAAACCAAAGGCACACACTTTTTGGTTTACACATAGAAGCACATTAAACTCTTACAACCCCCCAAATTTACTTTGAAGCTATGAGTAAAAAGTAAATATACTGCCAACTTAATCATTAAATAAAGTGACTGAATTAAATGCATTGTGTATAAAAACAAAAGGCAAGTAAAACTCTTTTGCTAATCAGTAATTAAATGCCATGTTTTGAATTCTTTAGTGCCTGGATAATTGTGCCTTAGCTTCTCCCACTGATCTGTTCCCTTGTAGCCCAGTTCCCTCTATGTAAACCACAATACAGTGGCACCTCAGGTTACATTCGCTTCAGGTTACATACACTTCAGGTTACAGACTCCGCTAACCCAGAAATAGTGCTTCAGGTTAAGAACTTTGCTTAAGGATGAGAACAGAAATCGTGCTCCACCGGCGCGGTAGCAGCAGGAGGCCCCATTAGCTAAAGTTGTGCTTCAGGTTAAGAACAGTTTCAGGTTAAGAACAGACCTCCAGAACGAATTAACCCGAGGTACCATTATAGCAGTTTAGACAGAGCCATAGCCACAACAACCCTGCTGCAGTTCACCTCCAATTATAAAGTGGATGCATGCACTATTCTAGGTTGCATCAACAGAAGTAGAGTGTCCCAATCAAGGGAAGTAACAATCCCATTCTATTCTGCATTGGCACACCTGGAGTCCTGTGTCCAGTTCTGGCCACCACAATTTAAGAAGGGTATTAGCAAGCTGGAACCTGTGCAGATGAGGGCAACCAAGAAGATCAAGGGTCTGGAAACCAAGCCTTATGCCAAACAGTTGAAGGAGCTGAGTATGTTTAGTCTGATAAAGAGGAGACTGAGAGGAGATATCATAGACACCTTCAAATATCTTAAGGGCTGTTGCATGGAGGATGGAGCAAGCTTGTTTTCTCCTGCTCTGGAGAGTAAGACTTGAACCAATGGATTCAAGTTACAAGAAAGGAGTTGTGAACTATACACCACAAAGAACTTCCTGGCAGTAATACTGGTTTGACAGTGGAACGGACTCCCTCAGGAGGTTGTGGACTCTCCTTCCCTGGAGGTTTTGAAGCTGAGGTTAGATGGTCATTTGTCATGTATGATCTGGTTGAGATTCCTGTATTGCAGGGGTCTGGACTAGATAACCCTTGGAGTCCCTTCCAACTATACTATTATATGATTCCATAGGATTCTCTCAGCTTTGAATGATTCAGTTGCCGCACCTTTTGGTCCCGTGTCAATACATACTGCCAGTTGGGCAAACCTGTTACCCAATAAATCAATAAAAGCTCTAGATTGGGTCTGGAGTAGATTCAGCCTCTAGGATTTTGCTTTATGGTGATGACTTTGGAAAAGTAGGAAATGTCCTCATCACTGCTGGGGCCTCCAGTGGATATTCTTGTCTGTATCTGGGGCTTCAGTCTGTGCTTGCAGCCTTCTCTAACTTAACAAGATGGGAGCTTAAGCAAGAGGATCAGTTAAGATGAAAAAAGAGGGCCCCAGTTTGCATATGGTGGTTTATATGGATAGATGCAAATTTAGAAATATTTACTGTAATTTACAGTAAGAGATACAATACAATACATCTCACCATAATGGTGAAGACACTAGGTGACTTGTGAGCCTGCTCAGTCTGCTGACCCGGTGCTGCTGGGGGCAACTTAGTGTCCCACCTTCTCTCAGAGTCTTGGGATAATTTCTCTTGCTTTTATTTCATATTAAAGGAATCTGGAGCTGGCAGAGGGAGTACCAAGTGAGTGCCTGTTGCTGTGACTTGCTTTTATTCTTGAATCATACATTGCAGAAGGGCATTTGGGAAACTAGCAAGTAATTCACAATTAGATCTTGGCTTGTAGACTCTGCCCCACAAGTATTGGGAAGGGGGGGGGGCGTTGAGTAAAAGAGAAGATTGATGCTCTTTTTACTTTGGTATGCATGCAGAGGTAGGATGATATTTGCATTCTCTTCTGAGACAATTTCTAAGCCAAACATGGAACTTTCTGAAGCTGTACTTTCAATTATTCAGTAGGCTTCCTAAAATCCAGGCTGGTGATGATCTTAAAGAGATAAGACAGCTCACCTCTTTAGAAAGGGAAATCTGTTTAAGCTGTGGCAATGAAAACTATCATATTTAGAATGATATGATATTATGATCCTGTGTATTCATGTATCCATGCAGCTATATTAACAATGTGGGACAAATTCCATACAGATGTAAACTGCTATATTACCATTTTGATTGTCTCAGCAGTGGGTGTGGTATTGTCAAAGAATCTAGTGGGGGAACATACACATTTAAAATTAAGGGCAGAAGGTTTGTGTTTACTGTACATCTTTGCAATTTATTTTTAAGCTGTGCTTGAAGAAAAATATGGTTGATCCAGTATTGGAGACAAACATCCTAGATGTTGTCTTTTTTTTTTTTTAATGTGATGTGTATAGAAATTCCATTTTAAAAAGGCCTGGCTAAATAAGATTTCCTACCATTTTGGGGGTATTGCAAACTGCAAATACCTGGCATGTGAGGTGTTTCACCACATACCACCAGTGCATTTGGGGGGGGCGGTTAAAACACCACAGAAAAATCCATCACCATTTTGTTTTTGTCAGAAGTTTAAAGACAGTTTGCAGTGGTGAAGAAGAAGAAGAAGAAGAAGAAGAAGAAGAGGAGGAGGAGGAGGAGGAGGAGGAGGAGGAGTTTGGACTTGATATCCCGCCTTTCACTCCCCTTAAGGAGTCTCAAAGCGGCTAACATTCTCCTTTCCCTTCCTCCCCACAACAAACACTCTGTGAGGTGAGTGGGGCTGAGAGACCTCAAAGAAGTGTGACTGGCCCAAGGTCACCCAGCAGCTGCATGTGGAGGAGCGGGGAAGCGAACCTGGTTCACCAGATTACGAGTCCACCGCTCTTAACCACTACACCACACTGGCTTTGGAACTCTTCCTTTGTGTAGAGAGCTTGTTGATTCATACTCCACACAAGGTCCAGATCAGCGAATTTCAGTCAGATAAGTCTCTCACACAGAGGTTGCCAGAAGCTGGTACCCAGAGAACAGGAAGCAGAAGATAATGATCTAATAACCAGGTGCTGGCATTGTGGCCAAGCCAGGAACCTGATACTGTTTGCCAGTCTTGGGGATTGTAGTTGCACATGACTTTTTCCTTTCTGTGCCTCAGAGGCCCAACCCACAGTTCTTTCTTCGGTTGGTATGCATTGGTATGGCATACCACCACCTCTCCCCCCCATCTTGCCTGCCCCCCTGCTTGCTCGCTCCTCCCCCTGCACATTTGCCCCTTTCTCTTCTGTCACTGCTGCTTTCCATGGCTGCAAGCACAGCCTCCTACTTTGGCGCGACCCTAACCACCCCCAAAGTGCCTTCCAGGAAGATGCCTGACAATTGTAGAACTTTATGATCGTCAGGCACCTTCCTGGAAGGTGTTTGGGTATCGTAAGGGTCATGCCAAAACACCTCTGGGAGGTTGTGCCTGCAGCTGACAAGGAGGCAAAGGTGCGGGGGGGGGGGGGGGGAAAGTGGAAGGGTGGGCAAGCGGGGGGGGGGGCATGGTGTGTACTGGCACCTATTTTTCTTTAAAAAAAACAAACTACTGCCAACCCAATACATTCTTACCTGGATTTCAGCCTCAGAACCATCCAATCCTGGATCTCCTGACAGGAATGACGAGTGCCGCTCCTGTTTCCTCCTCCACTCCTGATCTTGTATTGGCAGCTGTCAATGACATTTTTCGCCTCATCCACAGGGTGGGGGCTGTGAGAGGTTCTTCTTAGCAGTGGGGCAAAGGGCAACTAAATTACGATTTCCCCCCTTCCCAGGTAGGTGTGGGAAGGAAAACAGGTAAATGAGCAAGGTGACCGCCTTAGGCACCTGTTGGGGTCATGGGCATCTTCTGAGGCCAGCACCTTGGGGCATTTAGCAGGAAATGGGGCAACCTGCCTCCTCCACTTGGAGTTTGGGGGCCCTGGAGGGGGGTGAAGCAGGAAGGCCACTCAGCTCACCTTCAGAGTGAGACTGGGGTTTGGGCCAGGAGATGTTGCCTCCCCTTATCCCACCAAGGGCTGGTCACCCTACAGCTGCAGATATTTGCTTGAAATTCAGTTATGTAGCTCCCACGCTGATAGCTTTCTTTCTGCAGGTTCTATTTATGCTTACTTTTTAATAGTGGCTCATGATACTTACTATTTTATTATTATTATTTATTGAATTTATATACCACCCTATACCCAGAGGTCTCATGGCAGTTCACAAAAAAATTCACAATATATAAAATCAAAATAAAAACAATAACCCAATAATACTCACCCCCAAAAGGGTCGCATTTTGAAAGGGTATAGGATGTTGATCAGGTCACCCAAAGGCCTGATTAAAAAGGAACGTCCCAAAGTGATCTTGGCCCCTAGAAGTTGGCTCTTATTTGCTACCTTGAGTAGGTTTTTGGATGTTTATGCTTTGGGTGACTATCTATTATCTTGTGGTATGACACAAGGTTTTTGGAGATGCCCTGGAAAGGCACAGTCCATGCTATTTTTGCTATTAAAAACAGGATACAACCAAGTTTACAACATGTGGTTCTCATCCCTAAATGCACCAGCTGTTATCTTAACACCCTTCTGCCATTTTGTGATAATTTTCAATTATGATTACTCTCTTTTTAAAGGACTAACAAATTGGATAGATAAGGGGTTAAACTAATCTAAAAGAGAGTTTTCTTTGCTATTTCTCTGTGAATAATGAATGAGATAAAAAAGAATCCCTTCTGCATACTTCCTAATGTTTGATGATTCACTTTTCAAAAGTGTTTATTTTTGAACTGTTACTAATTCAAACTTCCTGTTCAATCTTGTCTTCTTTTTTTGAGGCACGAAGCAAATATTATTCCCCACAGTAATTTGCAGTCTTTTGTTGACTGAAGACCTAGTATTTTAGATTGGTCTTAACAAAGGAACTCCTAGTAATTTTTTATACCATTTTGACAGACAGTTCTTTCTCTCCAGTTTGCTGCCACTCAGAAAGGCACAAGACAATTATAAAATGTCAGCAAGACTGAAGAGCAAGACAGAATCCTTTGGCTCATTTCTGAAAGGTCCCTATTTTTTCTTCATCAGGTGTGAAATGTTCTCTTCCCGCTGTGATTTGCAAATTGTAAACATAAAATGCTTTGTATTAAGAAATTCAAAAATAATGAATTGAATACAATTACTAACAGGTGAAGCTTTGTAGCAAAGTAGCCGACTAAACAACTTTTTCATTTTATTAAACTGTGTGTTTTATTGATGTTTAAAAAAGTAGAAAAACAGCACAATTTAGATCCTCAATGATGCTTTTAAACATAGAGTATAACCATTACTTTCCTCTAAAAGTGCCTATTACCCATGAGTGGGTGTTGAATGCACAATCACTAAAATGGATGTTTATTAAAATCCTGAAATAAAAATATCAACCTCTTAAGCAACAACTATCGCTAGCCTTCTGGGAAATAAAACCTTGGTCTTCCAATTTTTAACATTGGCAATTTTTTAAAATTACATTATTTAAAAGGACATCTAATGTTTCTAGACTGAGGAGAAGGAAGCAAGACTAACAATTTAGACTGCTACCGTGCTGAGAGATGCTATGTAAGTGTAGATCTCATTGTTTTTCCTGTGAAAACACATTAAGAAATTGTTGTGACAATTTCTAAAGCCCTGTGATGCCAGTGAGAAGAAAAACAACCACCCGCAATCCTGTAGCTCATGGGTGACCTGTGGCGCCTGTGAGACAAAGCACCCCATGGCTTTGTGTTGTTGCAACTCTTCCTGTGCACACCCTTGCCCTGGTAGTGTGTTAGTACATTATGTGATTCGTCATTTTTTCATGTTAATAACATTTAGTATCAACAAACAATAATGTTTAGTATGCAAATCAGTAGCAGTTGCTGGTTATTGAAAGCGAGACAAGGAGGGGCAAGGAGGGGCAAGGCCGTGGGCAATGGATGCAGTGCAGGCGCAACAGGAAAAGTGTTGGATTGGTTCCACCTCTGCAGCCACACCACAATGTCCTCCCTGATAGCTTGTTCCTCCCTGTCTGCCTTTCAGTAACTGGCAATGTTGGGAAGGCAGGTAAACAGTCCACCTTACCCTGCCAAGTTCTACTGATACAAATTGAAGCCAGTAAACCGAGCTTTATGTTAAAGGTTGCACGCTGAATGATATCTAGCTAAGTTATACTCAGAGAACACTTACGGAAATCAATGTTCAATAAGATAGGGATAAAAAGAGTTTGTGTAACTGAGGAGTTTGGTTGCTACATGTATTTTCCTGAACAGGTGAGTATTTGCACAGTCTAATTCTACTATAGGGTAGCGGCGCTCATCTCCGCTTTTAGGCCGAGGGATCCAGCATTTGTTCACAGACAGCTCTTCCAGATCATGTGGCCAGCATGAGTAACCCACTTCTGGCACCCGGGACACTGTGACGAAGGCCAGAATAATTCACATGTAGGTGTTCAGTATTGTAATTTTTCTAGATGGCTATCACTGTACATCCAAAGGTTTCAAAAGCCTTTTGAAATATAGCTGAACTTGTGAGGGCATCTATCAACCAAAGTATTTTAGCAAAGTATTAGTAACAACTATGTTATGAAGACTGAAATGTAACTGACGCTTTACCCTGGCACTTGGAAATGTGTCATGAAAAGCAGTACTTAAATTATTGCAAGATCAATAGAATAAAATGTGGAATGTGCCCATGTCAGATAAATTACCAGCTTCTACCCCAAGCCTGGGCTTGCTGCTTAAAATTCCCACCTGCAATCTACTGTGCTTTCACCACATACAGCACACCAGATTCTTGGGCTCCTTTCATTGTGTTGCTGCTCAGCTGCCACCACTACCACAACGGAGGCCGGGCGCAAGTGAATGAACCAGCCAGGCAAATGGCTCCTTCTTGCTGCCCATCATCTTTTCACCAGCACTGTCCAGCTATCCATGTCTGCCTCCACTTTCTGGTTACGACTGAAAATTGGGGAAAGAGACCTAGCAATTATAAAATTTAATGCCTGTGTACATGTCATGGGCATAGCCAAGGCGGGCAGCTGCCTCCATCAAATAAAACAATAGAAATACTTAACTAACTGACCAATCACTACGGTTCTGCCCCTCTAACAAAAATCCTGGCTACACCTTTTAAGTTGTGGGTGAATATATCAGACGACACAGCGATTCTTCAAACAGCTCTTGTTTATTCACAGGCCAGAACAGAACTGAACTGAAGGGTTCAGCCAGCCTGCTTATATAGAGCTCCACTACAACGCAACTGTAACACTTTCTGTAACTATCCAGTCACTGAATGTCACTTTCAATCCCTTATTTGCATATGTGGACCTGAGTGAAAACTATCTACAGTATCCCCCTGCTGGCCCAGGGTGAGAACTTCAGTACATAACAACACCCATGGTACATGCAGTATAAGTGCCGGCCTCCCCCAATGGAGAAAACTAGTGGTGGTGAAATTGGGAAGGGTAGGCCATCCCACCCCCTTTGGTTAATTGACAATTATACTAATTGCATTCTGTTTCTTGACAGCTTTCTGGCTCCAGCCCCATTGATTTGGAATGGATAGAATTTACTTAAAATATCATTCATGTTCACATGCATCTTCTGACCTCAAATGTTAACTCGTTTCTTTATAAAATCTTGAGATTATGTTAAATCAAACTACAAAGAATACACATACTCACGCAGCTGAATAGAAAGGTAGTTTAACTAACATAGCCTGCTTAATTAACTTAGTTCAAACTTAAGTAATATTTGCTACCAAGTATTATCTTTTTGAGTTGAAGTTAATATATTATTCCTCTCCATTAACCTCTCTATTATTATATATGTCTCTCAGTATATAATTTTTCTGTCCAACTAATATCATAGGGTTCCAGCCTGGACATGATCATTTTGCCTCAAATACCAAGACAGATTCAGTTTCTCTTTAATGATATTCAATCGCTAAACATGAATGAATTCCTGTTCCATTCTATTTCCATATCTATGGATAATAGACTTAAAAGTTATACAGTTTCTATACCTGAATCATTCTCATTTGCACTCTTAACAAAGGACTTTAAAATCACAGTTTTGTGAATTAGTAAGTGTGATTCTAATCTAAAACCAATTTAGGAAAACATAAAGCATTCGCTTTGAGTTCAGCAAGATATGATATTAGGTTTTAAGTGATTAACACAGAAAAAGAATATCTATCATCTCAAAAATAATTTGTTCATTTTGTTCTAAGCAGCTGTACTTCAGATTTTTGCTGTATGAAGTGCTGGAGAACACCCTGTGTTACGTTGCACATATTCCTTCACTTCAAAGTTATTAAAAGAACACACTTGAAAATGTTGCTTTATGTTTTTGAGATTGCGATTGGCAATGTTATTATATTTTGAAGTCTTTGGTGAATTAATGGCTGCTCACTGACTTCTGACAGCGGGCGATGTTTGCGGCCCAGTGTGTGGCCCCTCCATCCTCTTAGAGCCATGGCGGAGAGGTGGGTCTTGGCTCCACCCCCAGGATAGCGGTGGGGGCCTCTGGGCTACCGCCAGACCCGGGTGCTTTAAATTGGCCAATCCGTGGTGGGCTGGGGGGGCAGAGCAAGTGGTGTGGTTGAGCGGGCACAGACTTGCTTCCGGCCCATTCCTTAGGCATATTGAGGGCCTGCTGCCAATGGCAACAGCGCACTTGGCCCTGAGCATCACCCACCCAGCCCTCCATTTGTTTGCTTTGGTGGTTGCTGTCTTTCAGGGCCAGGAAGCAATTTCCCTGCTCTGCAGGTTTTGCCTTCCCCATAGCAATTGTCACAACTTTGGCAGTTTGAGGCCTCGGGTGAAATCCTTTCCAATAAATGGGGTGGCGAGGTGATGCACGCCTCCTGCAGTGGCGATAACAGAATCCCTGTTAAAGGGGATAGTGAGGGGAGTCTGTGGCCACAGGCGTACAGTTGTGGGCCACAGAACTCCCCTCAGTAGCGTGGAATGGGGGCCAGCTGTGTAAATGCATGTTTTGCAGTGTCCCCATATTCATGATTAATCCTGTCTTGCCTCAGACCCCACCAGGAGGCTGAGAGGGATACACACCCAATGCCTAAGCCAGGCTTCCTCAACCTCGGCCCTCCAGATGTTTTTGACCAACAACTCCCATGATCCATAGGTAGCAAGACCAGTGGTCAGGGATGATGGGAATTGTAGTCTCAAAACATCTGGAGGGCCGAGGTTGAGGAAGCCTGGCCTAAGCCAAGGTTTCCTACATCTTAAATTAATAAAAGTTGTGGGCATTTTAATCCCAATTATGTGTCATGTGTTTTCATTAATGTGTGGTCTGACGCCCGAGGGAAGGGGGTCTGCACCTGGAGACACAAATTACACATGATTCTCAATTCAAATCTCTACCCTCATCAGAGCATGCACATGCAGCAGGAATCCATAGCCAATCCTAGATTCCTGACACGCATGCACATACCACACTTTTATGTAAACTATCGGCAGGATTCACCTAACCAGCCCTGCCCATGGAAGCCCTGGATGAGGACTTCTGCTTGTGCAATGGGCTTCTCCTCCATATTGGCCCTGCCCTGGTAGGAGGGGCATGTTTGGGAAAACCTTCAGAGCAGTGCACAGGGGGGCAGTTTCATCTGGTAAGCTGCAGTGCAGACAGAATGGGAAAGCACAATGTTGAATTCCACCCATTGTTTTTTTACACTGTGATGTATGTTCCACAGGAGACTTTTTATTCTATCATTTGGATGACTGGCCAACAGAGCCAGCACAAGAAATTTTGGCACCAGGGGCGTCTTACCCATAGAGGCTAGTGGTGCAGGGCGCTGGGGTGCCAAGTTCTGGAGGGCGCCAGGGAAGAGGTGGAGACTGGATGCGGTGCCTCCCATCATCAGCTCGCCGCCCTTGCCTGCCTCTGCCATGCTGCGCCGAAGCAGCGCTGCACCTAGAGCCTCTGTCTGCCGTGGCCACCATGGCACAAAGCAGCCAGCTGAGCCGGGAGGTTGCCCGCCTCCTCCAGCCCCGCTGGCAGCGCCGTCCTCCCTAAAAACCTCTGGGAAACGGGGGGGGGGGGGCGGCGTGCCAGAGGGAGCTTTGCACCATGGTGCTGGATATGCTTAAGATGACCCTGTTTGGCACCTGAGGCAACCACAAAAAGGCATCTCCCGTCAGGGAAGAAGGAGGGAGTGAAGTGCTACATAAAGTGTGTGTGTGTGTGTGTGTGTGTGTGTGTGTGTGTGTGTATAGCTCTTTGCTCAATTACATATGGCCTTTTAAACTGGGGTGGGGGCATTATTGTTTTCATTTCTCCTATACTATGTATTTTTGTGTTTTTATATTGTAAACTGTCCTGTGATCCTTGGATAATGGGTGGTATACAAATTTAGTTAATTAATAATACATTGAGAAGTGGGGTTGGGGGACTGAAGATCTAAATTGGGAACCAGAAGGGAGGAAATGGTGACATCAAGCAACGTGGGTGCTGGCTCTAGGAAGAATGCAAGAGCTTTTTCTCTTGTGTCCTAGTATCTCATCTAACTGGATGAAACAAACCAAGACATCTTCCTTCATGCCATAATTGGTTTTCAGTCATCTATCCCTTACAAAAATCCTTTGACCTCAGTCCTGTTGAAGTTAGTCACTGAAACCAATGGAACAAGGTAGCTGTGATTATCTTAAGCCTCATTGAGCAGTAATGGTGCTGAATCCCATCATTATCATTTTCCTATTCAGAATTTGTACAGTTTGTAATTCATGAACTGTTGATCTTTTCTCCCAAAGTTCTGAAGCAGTTCAGGAAGGACACCAAATGGCCACGCACCCTCCATGGAAGTGTAACATGGCATGCAGGCTTTTTCATTGGTTGAACCAAGGTTGTGGAATGCACTCCTTGCTGAACTATGAAAAGCGTTATCTGTACAGTGGTACCTCGGGTTACATATGCTTAAGGTTACATACGCTTCAGGTTACAGACTCCGCTAACCCAGAAAATATTACCTCAAGTTAAGAACTTTGCTTCAGGATGAGAACAGAAATCGTGCAGCAGCGGAGGCGCAGCAGCAGGAGGCCCCATTAGCTAAAGTGGTGCTTCAGATTAAGAACAGTTTCAGGTTAAGAACAGACCTCCAGAACGAATTAAGTTCTTAACCTGAGGTACAACTGTATTTCATTACTCTGGCCTTTGAAACACGGGCATTCCCTTGATCTGAGTTTCCTGTTTTCATTGTTGCACTGTTTTAATTATGGATGCTTATATTTTAATTTTTGTAATTGTGGATGTTTATATTTTGTGTATATACATTTATACTGTTTGTGTAACTTTTTAAAAAACTTTGTAGACCACTAAGAAACCTCTTTTGGTATTAAGCGGTATATAAATGAACGAATGATAACCATTGCTGTAAAACTCTTTTTTTTAATGACAGTGCAGTCCTGTGCATGTCTACTCAGAAGTAAGTCCCTCTTTGTTTAATGGGACTTACTCCAGTGCAAGCCTTTGTCTGCCGTTCTATATCCTCTTGCTTAGGGAGGAAATCCTGCTAACAGAAGGAGGCTTGCTTTGTGCAGGATGAGTAGATGGATGTTCAAGGTGCAGGTTATTCCCCCAACATGCTCATGCAAGTCACGGCTCCTCTCAGTCCCTGGCCTTTCTCATGATGCACAGGGAATGGCTTTAGTAGCTTCCTTGTGTGTGACTCTTTCTGGATGTCTTTAGCAGGATACTCCTGAAGACTGGAAGAGCAGGCAGAGGCTACCACCTCACCTCCAGCAAAGACTAAGGCTTACCCAATGCCTCATTGCCAAAGTTGTGACAGTTGCTATGAAGTAGGCAAAACAAAAGGGCAGAGCCAGGTAGTCCAAGGGAAAAATTACCGTATTTTTCGCTCTATAACACGCACTTTTTTGCTCCTAGAAAGTAAGGGGAAATGCCTGTGCGTGTTATGGAGCGAATGCACTGGACTGGAGCCCTGGCTGCCGTCAGTCAAGCAAAGCGTCTGTCCCGCTTTGCGCGGCTCTCGCTTTGCTTGCTTTAAAGCAACCTACGGAGGAGCCGGGGAGGAGGGAGTGAAGGAGAGCCATGGCAGCAAAGCGGGAAGCAGCCGCTTACACGGGAGGAGGGACAGACGGGAGCCATAGCGAGCCGGAAGGAGGCAGGCGGTTAAACGCCAGCAGGCGCTTTTAAAAGCGTTGCGTAGTCAGCAACAGCTGCTGCAGCCTCAGCTAGCAAAGGTCTCTCTCTAAACGGAGCAACGTTTGCTCTAAACGGAGCAATGAGGCTGCAGAGGGACGGCAGGGCACAGGAGGGGTTGGATTGGGAAGGGAAAAGATTAAGCAACCAGCAGCAAAAAAAAACCCAACCTCGATCTCTGAGCCACGAACGCAGTGAAAACCAGGAAGTAAAAAAAAAAAAGGCTGGGGAAGGCAAGGGATGAGGGAGAGCGGAAAACTATGCAAATCCCCCCCCCCTCAGCTGATCCGCTGGGGACGGGAGCTGGAGTGTGCTTTTTTACTTCTGCAGCTTGTTTTCAGGCAGGATAGATTTGAGCATTGTCTGGGTCCTAGTGCCCTTACCGCTTTTTTGTGCTCCATTCTATTGCTGCTGGTGGCTGCTTATCTCTCAAACTGAACCTGATACCAGTAGCCACGTGTACAAACAAAGGAGAAGGCTGCAAGCAGGAGCGCTTTTACACAGCTAATGGCGAATCCCCTGCAATCCAAGTCCTCCTCACTTGCTCAAATCTATTCTGCCTCAAAACAAGGAGCGGAAGGAAGAGGCGGCAAACTGTTAAATGGAAAAAAACCCCAGGCACAGGGCAAATACCTTATGTATACCTTTAAAGCAACAGTGCTCTTTCCCTCCCTCCTCCCCACTTAGCTCGCCGAAAAGCTCCTTCTCCACCCACCCCACGCGTGTTCCTTGTCCCTTGAGTGCTTTTCCTTCCCTCCCCACTTAAAACGTGGTTACAAAGCACGGATCCACATGGATCCTCAGGATTTTTGCACTGGGTCACCCCAAATTCACCATCAGATCACATAGCATGTCCATGGCTGCAGCCAGCACCAAAAAACACACATGCACCCACTGTTTCATGGGGCCGCAATGGCGCAAAAACATGGTTACAAAGCATGGATCCACATGGATTCTCAGGATTTTTGCATTGGGCTACCCCAAACTCACCGTCAGATCACGTGTCTGTGGCCACAGCATGAACCACAAAAATCATACATCCACTGTTTCGTTTAGAATATTTTTTTCTTGTTTTCCTCCTCTAAAAATTACGTGCGTGTTATGGTCAGGTGCGTGTTATAGAGCGAAAAATACGGTACTGCCATAGCAAATAGTCCATAGCAATGCCAAGCACAGCTTAAAGCCAGGCACAAAGGAAGGGAGGAAATGGAAAATGAACCAGGTGGGGGTCAACTGGATTTAAATCCCTGTGTGACGCCCACAGGCCCAGCCCAATCTGCCCCTGGGGTGGAGCCAAAGGAAGGCATGGCTGTGATTGGCCAATGTGCAGGCAGCCTTTGATCCACTTCCCAGGATGGTGTAAGGCCCACTTTAGGAATGCGCTGGCCTGGAAAACCCCAACCTGCCAATCATGTGTCCCCCACAAGCTCCTGGTGGGAATTCTGGCTGAGACCTAGTTATCTGATATTTGCACATGGTTAGTTGTTTGTTAGTTGGAACTTGAAGGTGCCAACTACTTTGTTTTGATCATCTGTGCATACTTTGAAAGTCTGATTTACTTGGAGCCCTGTCTGAAATTTGGATCATTCTTTTTTGATAAACATTGTTTATCTGATCTTAAGAAGCAAATGTAGAATTATTTCTCGACCTGACCTGGGCAATTGCTTGCATCTTCTTCTGCAAGCAATACCTGATGTTTCCTACCTATTAATCTTTTGTTGCATAGTGCAAGCAAGTATTATGCTTTTGTTGCATAGTGAGACCCTAAAATTTAAAAGCTCCTTATATTTTTGACTAACAGCTGTTTTTCCTCTCTCTGAATATTGGAGGACAAAAGATGCTCCCCTTCTCTAGTTTTTTAATTATGCATACTAGTCATATATCAGCGGTTCCTTATGTAAACAGGTCTGGTTTGTTTGATTATTTGATTAGCTCCTAGTAAATTTTCTTTCTGGAAAGCTCTGAGTGACTCAGATGGACGATTAACAAGGATAGTTTCAGGACTAGAAGAGTTTGGATTTGATATCCCGCCTTTCACTCCCCTTCAGGAGTCTCAAAGCGGCTAACAATCTCCTTTCCCTTCCTCCCCCACAACAAACACTCTGTGAGGTGAGTGAGGCTGAGAGACTTCAAAGAAGTGTGACTGGCCCAAGGTCACCCAGCAGCTGCATGTGGAGGAGCGGAGACTCGAACCCGGTTCCCCAGATTACGTGACTACCGCTCTTAACCACTACACCACACTGACTAGGTTCCAGACAGCCCTGTAAGGTGTGTGGAATTATACGTTGCAATGGCTATACCTTTCTCCTTGATGGGGTAGTGTCTTGGTCTTTCAAAATAAGTTTTTTGGGGGCTGCCATTGAAATTGGGGAGGGGGGGAAGCCTGTGTGCACATGAGGAATGCTGTTGGATCTTAGCCAAGGTTTGGGAGGAAGTTTATCAGCTCCAGCATTGCTTAAACAAAACTGTACTGAATTTATATGCTTCAGTGTCTTCTGGCTATTCTTCAGTCTGTGCAATATAATTGGGATCTTTCTGAGATAATTTATAAAACAAAGAGGCAATTTATGAAAACAGATAGAGTCATTTGAACTGGTATTGTAGTCTGAAAATCTAGAGGATGGTATAATGATTCTGGGGGTGAGATACTCCAATATGCGGCTCATCAAATGCTTCATACAGGAGAGTCATCAGTAAAAGAGAGTGGACATGTCAGTTCACACAATGGGCTGGACTGGCAGAGTCCAAACTGGCGGCAAATATTACTTATTTGTTTCAAAAAATGTATACACCACTTGATTGTAAAAAACCTCAAAGTGGATTACAAAAGATAAAGCAGTAAAATTGAGAAAAAACACACAACCATACTTTAAAATACACAGCTGTTAAAATACGAAAACAGATTACAGTTACCTTGACTTCCTAAGCGTCTGGTGAGGCTTGTCTAAAGCCTATCCAACTTAGAGGTGGAAGGATCAACTAGCCCAACCCCTTGCAATGCAGGAATCTCAGCTAAAGCATCCCTGACATAAAGCAGAGTTCTTCTTCTGCCCCTTCATAACAGAATTTGGAAACAGACTTAGTTATTTTAGCTGTCAGTGCCTAGTGTAGAAGCAAAGCATGCCAAATGAAAGCCTACTGTTCTTGGCTGACTTCAGAAACTACATTTAATTCTATATGCTTCCTCCTACAACTGAATATAAAATTCTATTCTTCAGTTGAAATGAAAGAGGTGTAAATAAAGACCTACCACCCCACAGAGATCATTTTTGTGTGTTGTGTGTCAATAATGGATTTCACTTGACAAGTATGACAAGCCAAACCATTAAAATGAACAGGTTTTTGCATAGCTGAAAGGATTATGTAAGTAGTATCTAGAACAATGTGTTTATGTTCACTTTTGTTAAACAATCAAAGCAAACTTTTAAGAATGAATTACTGTTTGATTTGCAAGGCACGTATAAGCTACCTGCTGTGAAAGAATTTGCACTGAAAGATTTACAAGAAAGTTGGTAATAGAGGGGAGGAAATGTATTCTTTGCCTGTATTCCTGTTTGTCATTCTGCATATTTCAAGACAGGTGACTCTGATTTATTGCACATTACAGCCGTAAGTTCTACTGAATTTTGGGAACAATGCCGCCCACTGCACAGTTGGTAGAACTACTTGGAACAGCTTGTGCATGTCAGTGACCCAAACCCCCAACAGCAACAGGAAAAGAAAAACTCTCCGCAACATTTTGAATGTGATGAATGCTGGGAGCAAAATAAGAAGCCTTGAACTGAAATTACAATTCGTATGTGGCAATGGAAGGCAGTGGGAGAGGACAGCCTACAGTGACACTGCAATGAGTTAGTTGGATAGTAAGTAACCGAAGGCAGATTGCTGGAAAAAAACAGAATGGGACTGATGAATCAACTCGTTCATTTAATCAACTCAATGTTTTCATTATTTATTTATTATTTCCCAGGGTCTATGTTTAGTGTTGCCTTAGAAGTTTATGAGATATATGTAATCATGAGCCTGGTTCAGATGGCTTGTTCAGGCAGCTTTCCATTTGCTTTGTGCAGGAGTGGATTTATTTTATTTATTAATTAAATTTGTCAGTCACTTGATCTTGCCCCAGGCAATCCAAAGCAACTTATAACAGAGATACATTAAAATGAAGAAGAGAAAGAAATACATTATAAACACCCCACCCACTTCTGAAAGCTATAGACAAAGTCCTGTTTATAAAGGAAAATTTTGCCTGGTGCCTAAAGATATGTAATGATGGTGCCAGAAGAAGAAGAAGAAGAGTTTGGATTTGATATCCCGCCTTTCACTCCCTTTAAGGAGTCCCAAAGTGGCTAACATTCTCCTTTCCCTTCCTCCCCACAACAAACACTCTGTGAGGTGAGTGAGGCTGAGAGACTTCAAAGAAGTGTGACTGGCCCAAGGTCACCCAGCAGCTGCATGTGGAGGAGCGGGGAAGCGAACCCAGTTCACCAGATTACGAGTCCACCGCTCTTAACCATTACACCACACTGGCTCTCACCACAGAAGAGGCTCCTTTGGGAGAGCATTCCACAAACAGGGAGCCTCTAAAGTAGGGATGCACAATATGGCACCCTCCAGGTGTCGTCGGTTGCATCAGCCTCAGCCAACATGGTCAAAGTCAGGGATGATGGAAGCTGTAGTCCACAACATCTGGAAGCAACAACATTTGCTAAGTAATGTGTGCAGTAGATGATTTTTGTGAAAATTTGCATTGTGATGGTTCAATTCCTCTCCATTAAAAAAAGATTGCACAAACTGGGCATCCACGTGAAGCCCCTGTATCAAAAATTACTTTAACTGTGTGATGAGGAGACTTGCTCAGCCTGCTTAGCTGCTTTAGCTGAAGATTACTGAGATGAGGCTGGTCCAAATCTCCCCAAAGGGGCATTCTGGGGGTAATCTGGGGATGGGACCAGAGAGGGGGAACTTAAGCTAGATCCTCTTGGTTACTTAACATGGCATACAATAATAATATTTTAAAGGCATGCTTTCTTTCTGCTAGGCTTTGGCAGAACAGCAGCAGCCCCACTGCTGAACAGGGTTTGGATCTGGTGTAACTATGCTGGCTTAATTTGTACTTGCTTGCTTAATGCCAGCATCTAATGCACAGGATTGCTCCCTCAAAATATTTTAAAGCCCCCAGAATAGATTCTTAGAAGCAGCAGTCTTAGGGCTGCACCTCCAGAGAGAGATTCCTAAAACATGTCTCTGGGACTTTCCATGACAGAAACCTGAAGGAGACAACCCTGTCTGTTTTGGGAGGAAGGTAGTTTTTACCTGTCCTCAGTGATTTTTGTGACAGGCTAAACCATGGCGCAGAGGGAGTGCCTGTCAGAAGGTTACTCAAGTATGTAACATCCATCCAAGAGATGACAGAAATGTGGTAGCCTTTTGGGGTGGATGGGGAAGAGAACTTCAATCTGAAGTGGGGAAGCAAGATGAGCTGTAATAGAAATACATATCTTTAGACTTTACTGTGTCCTTTTTAAAAAAAGGCAGTGCCAACAATCTTCATTTCCCTGCCAAGTTTCTATCTTCTGTATAAAGTTTTGAATTCACTGATTTCACAATATGGGATATTATGTACGTTTTATTGTTTCCTACTGCTATGGATTTTATTGTTGTTGTTTATGTGTTAAGTGATTTTATGCTATATGAGTGTTTCAACTGCAGCTGAGAAACCTGTTGAGGGTTTTTCTTAAAAAGTTGAAAAAATAAAAGTGGAAAAATAAAAGCAGAAAAAGCAGAAAGAGTGTGGCGGGCTAGGAAACCACCTACAGAGCATCAAAGAGATCCAGTGGCTCTTTGGAGAGCAGCAGGGCAGATTCCTGGCCTGTAAATTCCAATGCAAGCTGATCTGATTAGCACCTCTCACACTAATGTGTGGCTCACCATCTAATTCGCTGTCAGATTTTCCAGTTCTCTGAAGCCTGAGATGCAGTTATTGGGCCAAGAAGCAGCAACAACATACTGAAATTTATTTATGTTAACCAATTAAAAATGTTCAGAAATTCATCCACTGAGATGAAACAGGTATTAAAATATTCCTTTGTGAACAGCATGACTGCGAGTAGCTTATCAATCCTGTTTTCAGCCAATGTGCCCTTCCTGTGAAGTTTTCCCTCTTGCTGGCATTTTTCCACATTCACACTGGTCCTTTGCCAAATATTGTGATGGTGATGGCAACAATTTCTAAAATGTGTTTAAATATTAATATTGAAAAGTCATGATGAAAGACCGATTAGCCAAGGATTCAAGGTTAACCAAATGACATGTCACAATTAAAGTCCACCCTAGAAGAAGTACACCAACAGAAGGCAGCCAAATGACCAAACACGGTTGACAAAGATACAGGCAGACAGACATTTCCATCCTTTCTGGTTGCAGAAACAGTGATAAGCCTTTGTGTAGAGTGCTGTATTGCCTATCTTTTATTGGACGTCTAATGAGGCGCAAGAGCAAACTTTGGGAACCGTGAGACTTCAGGCTGCATTGTCCTGAAGGCTTGTAGTAGAAGACAGATGTCTAATACTCTTCTTCCACTCACCCTGCTAACTTTCCCTTTCACCACAGAAACACACTCAGTGTATTTTAGAGTAATGGTAACAAATATTAAATGCCCTATTCATTTTCCCTTCTTTCCTTATATGCAACACACTACAATCTGAATTTTGTTGGATAATTTGTTGGATAACCTTGATGCAAGATGATGCTCTGTCCAGGCCATGGAAGTCCAGGAAGCTCCATCCCTGCAAATTGTTTAAAAACAAACCAACACTACCAAGTTATTTCTTCATGGCCTTTTTAAATCAGATAGATGGGTGGGAAGGTCTGTTAATAACTTTGAAAAAGGAATTGTCTTCTACCTAGAATAATGAGCAAAGTCCACATTTAGGCTTGGTATATTTTCAAATGCTTTCACATCGTGCAATCGATGATTATTTCTTTATTTCGTTGACTCAGTGACTTATATCTGAATTTACAACAGTAGCTTGGATTACTTATTTTTGTTCTGCTTTAATGAAAAAAAGAGACTCTATAAATATCTACATGAAGGATGTCATAAATTTGTAGGCATCAGTTCATTTCCATTTTTCCAATTCACTGCAGCTTCTTAATACAGTGGTCCCTCGGGTTAAGAACTCAATTCATTCTGGAGATCCGTTCTTAACCTGAAATTGTTCTTAACCTGAAGCACCACTTTAGCTAATGGAGCCTCCCACTGCTGCTGCGCCACCACCGCGTGATTTCTGTTCTCATCCTGAAGCAAAGTTCTTTTTTTTTATAAGATATTTATTAGAATTTTCTATTTTATACAAACAAAGAAAAAATTAAAAAGAAAAAATAATAAAAACACATAAAGTTCATAACTTATTTTTCAATAACATATTTCCCTGACCTCCTCATGCCTCCCCTTCTTGTATTCCAGTTCAAATTGATTATCCAGCAAATCCTTATCTCATAGCATTACAGCTAAAAAAACCCCTTATTTTCTATCCATCTTCTTAAATTATTGTAGCTTAAACTTTTACTTATATACAAAGAAAAAAGAACCATTTTTTCATATTCTTTTGTACCATTACAGCTAAAAACCACTTAATTTCAATCCAACATCACTCAACATTCATTAATATTGCAGTGTTTTTGTAAGTAATCCTTGAATTTCTTCCATTCTTCTTCTGCCGACTCTTCTCCCTGGTCACGGATTCTGCCCTGAAGCAAAGTTCTTAACCCGAGGTAATATTTCTGGGTTAGTGGAGTCTGTAACCTGAAGCGTCTGTAACCTGAAGCATCTGTAACCTGAGATACCACTGTATACACAATCCACCTTTCTCTCCTTTTGTTATTACTCCCAATATATTTTCACTATTTCACATCTGAGCATGGTGGAAGAAGGATTTTGATTTCCTTAGAATTAAGCCAGCCTAACTGCATACAGATTTTGTGGCATGATGGATGCTTGGATTTTAGACATTACTTAGGCCACCAAATTGCTTTGGTTGGATTATTATACTTAAAGCTCTAAATACATAATTTCTGAGCTTCATTTCATTTCACCATCAATAACTGCAATCCACCACCACCCACCCCAAAAAAGACCTGTCAGATTTCCTTTATGGTAACTTAGCAGTCTTAGGGACTTCACTCCAGATTTGTATAGGGTTTACTCCTTAGCGTTTTCTTCTCTCAAAGATGTTCTGCAAGGAAGTGGAGGTTTAGGATCAGAATTTTCCTTCTCCTAGAAAGGTTACCTTCCTAGGTGCCCCTCACTTCCCTCTATAGCATGGGCAGAAACCGTCTTCTTGATTGTTGGATCCACCATTGGTCTTATCTGCTCAACCCACCACAGCCTATCTTTCCATATAGGGGAAGTCCCTAACTCGCTGAGGGTTTGAGACCCATCGGCTTCCCTCACCTGGTTTAGCCAGCTTATGGAAGCTGTTTTCCAGGGTGTAGCCCCTGTCACATATTGACAGCTTCTGGGAGCCACAGGTGAGAGCTGAGTGCAGAGGTGGACAAACTACCCCAGAAGAAGCACATGTCCCCCACAAGTGGCACCACCCCTCTCCTAACATTCCATACACCCCTTTTAAATTATTTTTATCTGCTTAATCCAATGGTGGTAAAATTGTTATTTGTTTTAACAGATGTTTCTACCTAGATGTTTATTACTGAACACAGAAACATTCTGTTTTGTCTTATCTTTCCATTTCTGCCTCCATTTCATCCCTCTTGCTTCACTATAACATTTGTGGGCCTGGCGTGGTGGAGCCAGGGTGGCTAAATACAACACTCACAGCAATAAAACACACTACAACAGTATGGGATTAAATAGGCCACAATTTTATTGGTTACAGATGTCGGATATCAGCAGGTTTGGGCGTAGGCATTGGGTATGGCTCCTGAAATCAACCAGCCCACCTGCCACTTGATGTTTGGCAAGGTTGACCAAGGTTACAGGTTGCCCTATGATGAACATCAATTCCAAGCAACCCCAATGACTGACAGAGCTTTGGCCAATCGACCCACAAGCACGGCATACAAATAGGAAGCTATTTCATACAAAGACATCTGTTTTAGAGAATTGAAGTTAGCAATTTTTGATGAGAGGTACAAGTAATAAGCCTTTCCTGACTCCTTTCCTGGCATCACACTCTTGACTCACGTTAAGCTTGTAGTCCACCAATACCCCTAAATCCTTTTCACATGTACTGCTAGTAAGCCAGATGCCCCCCTATTTTATTTTTGGGCATCTGGTTCTTCCTGCCTAAGTGGAGAACCTTACATTTGTCCCTATTGAAATTCATTTTGTTAACTTGGACCCAGTTCTCCAATCTGTTAAGGTCATTTTGAATTCTGATTCTGTCTTCTGCAGCATTAGCTACCCCTCCCAGTTTGGTGTCATCTGCAAATTTGATGAGCATTCCCTTAATTCCTTCATTCAAATCATTTATAAAGACATTGAACAACAACCCCATGGCACTCCACTTGTCACTTTTTTCCAGGAGGTTGAGGAACCATTAGTGAGCACTCTTTGGGCTTGGTCAGTCAACCAGCTACAAATTCACCTAACAGTTGCTTCATCTAGTTCACATTTTACCAGCTTCTTCAAAAGAATATCATGGGGGCCTTTGTCAAAAGCCCCACTGAAACCAAGATATACTATCCTCACATCATTCCCCTGATCCACCAAGCTTGTAACTCCATCAAAAAGAAAGAAATGAGATTCATCTGCCATGACATATTTTTAAGAAACCCATGCTGGGTCTTACTAATCACAGCATCCTTTTCTAAGTGCTCACAGACCGACTGTTTAATTATCTGTTCTAGGATCTTTCCTGGTATTGATTTCAAGCTCACCAGTCGGTAGTTACCTGGGTTTTCTCTTTCCCCTCCCTTTATGAAGACAGGGACCACAATTGCCCACTTCCAGTCCAAAGGGTCCTCAGCTTTCTCTAATAATTCTGAAAGATTATAGACAGGGGCTCTGAGATTACATCTGCAAGCTTCTTTAGTACCCTTGGGTGCAGCTCATCAGGCCCTGAAGATTCATTTAAAGTAGCTAGGTGTTCCCTTACCACCTATTTTCCTATCTTGGGCTGCAGCTCCTTTCTTGCATCATTTAACCAGGTTGCACATTGATTTCCTTTTGGGTGAAGACAGAGACAAAGTTTGATTATTTAACATGGATATATTCATACAGTGAGACAACCACATGTCCTTCTGGAGCAAAATTAAAGCTTGCAGCAAGAACCGAAACATTTCTTTTACAAAATGTCATATCTCAAGGTACAGAAAATGTGAGCCCCCTTCCTCTGTTGCAATTATTCAGAGTATTGGTCCTAAACTTAACTCTTTTCAATCAACGTTCAAACTCTTGAGAGTGTAATACGGCAGCTAGTATATGAGCATAACATAAAGTATTTTGAAAGTGACCTTGGAGTGTTTAAGCTCTTGCTAATATATTACAGGAAAGCGTGAAAAACAAACCATGATTCCTAAGTTACGATGGAGGGTGCCAGCTAAATCTTGGGACAGGCCATTTCCTCCCACCTAAACCAAACACATTTGCCTTTTGAAAGGGTCTTGACCCTTGATATATGGGAAGTATGAGTTTAAATGGACCCATTGGCTGCAGCAGCTTCTTTTTCAGGGCTTGCTTTTGTTTGTTTTTAGGCTAAAACCCATAACTGTTTAATCATATTATTATTAAATGGCACTGTAATTTGTGACAGCTGCAGTACATTTGTTTGCATTAGAATTGTTGTAGAAGTCTATTTTTTTAGTGAATGTGTAGAAGGCATTTAAACTCCATTAAATCTGTGGAGGTTTCAAAGCATATTGTGATTTGTTTTATAACAAATAGTGTGTTACTTCATTTTGATATTACTTTTTCTAAAACCCATTATCCACAGTAAGTAAGTAGTTTAGTACAGTGTTGGTGCAACTTATGCATAAGAAGCTCAATAAGTCATTAAAGTTACACCAGTTCTGACCTCAGTTCTGCAGATGGGCTGCTGCTCCCTAAACCTGGTAGTGGGGGAGGGAAACAAGGCTTTAAATTAGTATTTTATGCCAGGTTTCCAGGTCACAAGATCAAGATGAGGGAGATATGCTAGATATCTCTGACTGAACTAACAGTTAAGCCTGAGTAGCCCACTTGGGCCAAGAACTTCTTGGCTCAGCTGGAGATCCACTGGATCATAACCTGCTCATCCTGGTGAATCTTGTTATAGGATTGCTCCCTTAATCTCCTGATCTATTAAATGCTGGTGAAAAGGGTTTGGATCTAGCGAACTTTTTGAAGATGATAGATAACTTAATTTCTTTACAATATCTCTAAGCGGTGTACAAAAAAACTGAGGCAACAACAGACAACATTACAAAAATACACAGTTACATAAAAATGTTACATTAATACAAAGTTACTAATATAGAAAAATCAGTATCAACATATTACCCTTCTGACACACTCTCCTTCTCAGCCTCTAGGATCTCACCCAGGGTCCGCTCAGCTCACCCACAAAAGTCTCACAATGAGCAGAGTTCCTGGAAACAACAGACATCACCCTAGTCTCTCACTCTAGCATACCCTCCAGGTGTCAAGATTTTCCAGGGACAGTCCTGGAATTATGAAAGCCATAATTTGGTCACAGAATGTCCCTGTGTCCCGTCCCCCCCCCCCAGTGCTGCTGCCACTGAGCTTGGGGAGGAGGATGTGTTGGCACTTGTCCTGAGTGAAGGCAGCTGCTGTGGCCGCAAGAGAGCATCCCATTGTCTCTCCATGAGGGCTACAGCTGGCCTCCTCCCTTGGGCAGCTCATAGCAGTTGCTAGAGATCAAGCGAGGAGGAAGAGAGGATGCCAGCCCCAGCCCCGTGTGACACACCAGCTCTGAGGGGCAGGCAGAGGGTCTGGGCAGGAAGAAAGGGAGCAGAGTGGAGCTCAAGGGTCTTGATTTTATACTTGCACACTATACACCAGCTTCTTATCCTAATCTGAATGGGGCTTACTGTTGTTCAATTTAATGCATATTTAAAATGCAAAACAGTGATTGTGGAAATTGCTATATGCCTATAACGTCAGATGCAGAGGATGTGTTACTTAAAGCAGTACTTTGTACAGGGGGACAATGATATATAAAAACAAGCTATATTTTAACTGGCTGCATCATCCCTTTTGGGAGATTAAAACTATTATATGTTTGACTGTTTAAAACACTTTTCCACACTTGTAAATGCTGTCCAGTTAAAAATGATGAAAGCAGACAATGTGTTTTCTTCAATGATTGTATGAAGTTTGAATATGTGATAAAGGGCCATCATTTGCATTTGTGTGTGTGCTTATTTTATAAGGAGGATTAGAATAGAAAGCAGCAGTGGAAGCATGTGATTCAATTCATTTAAAAAATGTGTGAATGTTACAGTTTATGAAATCTGCACGTCCAAATTTTTTTTAAAAAAACTTTGCTGGATGATCCTATTTCAGCATGCATAAAACTGCTTTGCAGTTCAGAACCGCAAACAGATAATCTAATCTAACACATGCCATTCATAATGTGCTTTTAAGCTGAACACTAAATTAAAAGTGAAATATCTTTTAAAATTACTGCTTTTAAAAAACTAAGATATAAAGATAAGACTCTGACTGATTGCCTTTCATCAGGTGTGCTACCTGTCAATGTATTCTACCTCAGAGGGTTGTGTGAGGGCAATCATTTAGGGATCTGTAAATTTCTCATGAGAAATTTATTGAAATTCCTGAGTTTCCCTCAAAAGTGCCTGCATGTTTGCACCAATTTTGCTCTAAGGTTACATTTAACAATACAGTGGTACCTTGGTTTACAAACTTAATCCATTCCTGAAATCCGTTCTTAAACCAAATCTGTTCTGAAACCTAGGTGGGCATTTCCTAATGAGGCCTCCCGCCGCTGGTGCCCTTCCACCATTCGGCTTCTGTTCGTAGACCCAAGGTAAAGTTCGCAAACTGGAACACTACTTCCAGTTTTGCAGAGTTTGTAAACCAAATAGTTCGTAAACGGGGCTGTTTGTAAACTGAGGTACCACTGTATTAGGTTCTGCCATACCTAAAGATGTTCTACAGAAAATTAGCATTAGGTTTATAGATACAGAAAAATATACAGTATTAATGCTGGCCTATTTTGTGTTTACTGTTTTTGTGGTAAACAAAAGATTCTACCAAGGAAAAAAAAGAATTGATGACATTTTTATTTAATTTGGCAATCCTCTCTATCAACAAGATATTCATTTACAGATATGTTACACTAAACATGTAATTTTTTAAAAAAAAAAAACACATAATAAATATCACAAGAATACCCATTTAAAGTTTCTGCATCTATAGATATAAATAGGTTATACAGATATATTTCAGTAATGTCTTAAACCATGCTAGGCTGTCTTCAGTTCACATACAGGTTTGAGGTTTGGGCTGCCTGTCCATTTTCTTCCAGGATTTTCTCACAAGTGTCCCATCAGCTGCCTGAAGAGCCTTGAAGTTATACATTAAAGCACATTTATTATGGGAAATAATTATGGGTACGGAATAGCCTGCAAATTGTCAGAGAGAAATCTATAAAGCGTGACCTGAGCATTGGAGAGACAGCCTCGTGACTCTGCATACTGCAAACTGCAAGCGTAATTGGTGAAACATAATTCTTACTTACAGTTTTAGTAATTATAAAATGCTTTATTTATAACTCAGCACCTTTGGAGCTCTTCTGATTAACAAGGTTGCCCTCCATTTCTGCAGGATGGCCCTGTGCAGCTGAATTAATTCTGCACAAAACTGTCAAGCTGTCCTGGCTAAGGCTGTGGCTGCTTTGCATGAATAATTCTAAAACTTATCTAAAAACTAATGGGTCATCTTTTACGAACCAAGCACTAGAGGTACAAGTGGACAGTGTTCTATTTTGTTTAATACTAAGAAATCTGACACCCACCCACTGTTGAATGCATTGAGGAAACGAAGGATCCCCCACTCCACAACTTCTTCCAGATTTATTTTATTAATTGACAAGATCGAGAGAACAATCCTCTAGCAAGCTTTGCCAGGATGAGCAGCTTAGGGTGCACCACACCTCTGGCTTGCCACTTCCCAGCCAGTGTTTGGTCTCAACCCTGGCTCAGGCCAAGACTGGCTGCCATCATTTGCTCCTCCTGACTGAGCTGAAGCTGGCTGAATAGGGGCCAGTTTAGATGCCCCCAAAGGGAAATTCTGGGAGTATGGTGCGGATGGGACCAGAAAGAGGGAATTAAGGTTGGATGCTAAGCCCATTCAGCTTGGCCATGTTTTATGGCAACCTAGCACAGATTGCTATGTAATAATAATAATAATAATAATAATAATAATAATAATAATAATACCTTTATTGTCAATGTACAACCTGTGTACAATGAAATTAACCGAGCCTCCCCACCCCCACAAACACTCAATCTCATTGCACTCTGTGTGCTTGTTGCACAACACAACGACCCCGAAAGTCAGTTGCACTATATTATTTTCTGTTCAGCAGCCTAACAGCCCATGGATAGAAACTGTTTTTTAGCCTGTTGGTACGACTAATTATAATTCTATATCTCCTGCCTGAGGGTAGAAGATTAAAGAGGTGCTGGCCGGGGTGTGAATCGTCCCTGAGAATTTTCCTCACTCTCCTAAGGCAACGATCCCTTGCGATGTCATCTAGCGGGCTCAGGGGACAGCCCATGATATCACGTGCTGTGTTCACCACCCTCTGTAAAGACTTTCTGTCCATGGTTGTCAACCACACTGTACCACACTGTGATACAATATGAGAGGACACTTTCTATTGTGGACCAGTAGAAGGAGGTCATCAATTGTTGTTTAATATTGTTCTTTCCCAAGACCCTGAGAAAATGGAGTCTCTGTTGGGCCTTCCTAACCACCAGAGTTATATTGTTTTTCCAAGTGAGGTCTTCACTAAGGTAAACTCCCAGGAATTTAAAAGGCTTCGTTTCCCTTTGCTACACTTAGGCAGAGCCAGAGGCACCAGCTTGTGAGGGTGAGTGAGAGGTGATGTCTTTCATGTGATGTCAGGACAAGCCCGGGCAGAGCCAAACATGGTGGCTGCACAGCTTCAATGGCCAGTGGCTCCTCCTTCTCCTCTGCCCCTGAAGGGAGGCTGCTTCGACCCTTCTTCCCTCTGTGGCAGGAGGAGGAGCCACTGGAGCCACACCATGGTCAGCTCTGCACTTTGCCTCCAGGCTTTTTGGACACTGTGGGCTTCAGACCCTTCCCTAAAATATTGGGGTGGGGGCTCAGCCCCCTGGAGCTGGCGCCCCTGGGCAGAGCAGCAGCAGCAGAGTTTGGATCTGGTGTAACTTCCACTAGTTTGCTTTAAGCCAGCTTCCTGTGCAAAGAATCGTTCTCCTACACACCCCATAATAATAATAAAAATAGCAAGTCTCCAGGCAGTTTACATCAATAATGTAAATGTTTATAAGAAAATACTGATAACATCAACAGACAAGTAGATGTAATAAAATCCTCATAATAAAGGATAGCTAAGATTAGCAGAGTTTAATAACAGAGGTTTGTAATAAAATTACACATCTTGAGTATCTGAAAATGATCTGATTGAGTATGATCTGAAAATGGCAGATCATAGGTGCTGTCACACTGAAAGGTGAATCCCTTTTAAGATAGTATGTGGGAACTGAGATCAAAATGGGCAAGTAGCCAAATATGGAATAAGGTGATCCTTCAAGTTAGCTGGTCTGTACTTCTCATATTAACTCATTGAATTTGGTCCAGTAACAAATCAGTAGCCAGTGCATATCTTTGAGCTAAGTTGTAATATACTAACGGCCTCACTCCTGTCAGCAACTGAGCTTTGTTTTAGTTACAGGAAGTATATGCCACCAACTTTGTATGTTTGCATTGCTTTAATATATTTGATTAGTTTTCCTAACTCTACTAATAATACTGTTGCACACCAAGATTCCAGGGTTACCCAGGGTTTGGTTTCCTCAGAATGGGGAACAGCAGAGACTGTGGTGTCTCTATGTTACCGTGTTTTTCGCTCCATAAGACACACCTGACCATAAGACACACCTAGTTTTTAGAGGAGGAAAACAAGAAAAAAAAAATTCTGAATGAAACAGTGGATGTATGATTTTTGTGGTTCATGCTGTGGCCACAGACATGTGATTTGATGGTGAGTTTGGGGTGACCCAATGCAAAAATCCTGAGGATCCATGTGGATCCGTGCTTTGTAACCACATTTCTGCACCATTGCGGCCCCACACAACAGTGGGTGCATGCTTTTTTTGGTGCAGGCTGTAGCCATGGACATGCTATGTGATCTGATGGTGAATTTGGGGTGACCCAATGCAAAAACCCTGAGGATCCATGGGCTTTTACCTCCCCCCTCCCAGGCAGCCTCCTTTATCTCCCTCCCGATGGCTTACCGATCAGCTGTTTCCTTTCAACACTCCCTTCCCTCTTGTTTGCCTTAGTGTCTTTTCCTTAGCTCCTCCTTTTCTTCTAATTTCTCTCCTCATTGCTTTAGTCTTCCTGTCTCCTCTCCTTGCAAGTTCACTGTCTTTACCTCCCCCCTCCCAAGCAACCTCCTTTATTGCTACCGTCCCTTATCTCCTTCCCGATCGCTTGCCGATCAGTGGCTTTGTTTCAAAACACACTTCCCTCTTCTTCTTTTTTTTTTTTTAAAAAAAGCATGATCTGCTTTTCGCCCCTGGGCAATTCGGCTCCAGGGACCATGCATTCGCTCCATAAGACGCACAGACATTTCCCCTTACTTTTTAGGAAGAAAAAAGTGCATCTTATGGAGCGAAAAATACGGTATATGTTTTCTTTACACATATATATAACCTGAGCCTACAACAGAGGAGCACCCAGCATTAACCATTCCAAACTCACAACAATACTTAGTGGTCTCTAAGAGTTGTATGCTTGCTAGCACCAATGAATGATCAAGTGCAATAGATGTTAAATTCTTAGTAATGAGTTATATGGACAAAGCAGGACAATAATTCATGTGAATGAATTTTTTCTGCCATGCTCCCTCTTTCAGTAATATTCAGTAGTTTACCCTGATTTACTGTTGGCTTCTTATCCATGACACGTGTTTTCTTCTGCCTTCCCTTTTTCTAGGACACATTTTAAAATTTCTTTCCTCTTGGCTAGTTTTTACATTTCGGCTATGGTGAAAAAAATCCTTCTAATTTTAAAAGTAAATATGGACTTTAAAAACATGTATGCAAAAGAAATATGAGTTTATCATAATTAAAATGTTTTTCAAAACAAAAACAGTTTGATGTTGGACTGGATAGAACAAGATGTTTCTTCAGAGCTATGTTTGCAGCAGCAGCAGCAGCATGTTTGGGGTAGTTTATGAACATTCCACAGAGTTATTTTGTGATTTAGATGAGGTTATAAATAAATGCACGCTGCACTCAAACTCTGTGTACTCCCCCCTCTCCCAACTGAGAGGCTTGTGGCAAAAATAACTTCTGAAATCCCTCTTTCTCATCTGTCTCATGTTAAGTGTCTTCTTACTTTTCACATTAGGAGATTATTTCTCTCTGCATTTATTGATAAGAGCTCATCAATTTTTTTTTTAAAAAAAGTTCACATATGGCTGAATGCAGACAAATGGCTACTAACATTTGCATCTCATGCGCTAATAAAGAATACTGAGGGCAGTGGCAAGAGCGGAAGCTATTCAGAACGACAGTTTGGCAAGGCTGAGTTTTTGCTTCTTGGTAATTCTCTTCTCAGTTTTGCTTGTTATTTACGTACAATCCTAACCATGGATGCCTCCAGGCTGTCAGTGTTTTGTGGAAGGGAATGAAGCCACAAATCCTAGTGCAAGAAATACACTGGTGGGGGAGAGGGGAAGACTCTGGGTTTGTTGAGGTTCGGAAAGTGACAGGAAAAATCCATTGGAAAGTGTAGAATGAATGAATGAATGATCTATGGGAGTACTTATAAGTACCCCACAAGCAAATCAGGATGACTGCTCATTGTCATAGAACTGCCTTATAAACAAATCTGAATCTTATAAACAAATCTGGTAACAACCAGACGCCACATAAACTTTGTGCAAGTGAATAAGGATTCACACAGAATAAATCCCAGAAGTCCTTTCAAATTCCATGGGGCTTACATTCAAGTAAGTGAGTTAGAACTGCAGTTGTGAAAAAGGGGGAAGATGGGCCTTATTGTTGCAGCTGCTATTATGCTTTCCTAGGCTCTACAAGACCTACTCTAATCTTTAGGAGCCAGGCTGCTGTTTTGCAGCTAGTATGTTCAGATGCCAGGCCTCTGGCAGAAGGATGCTTCACAGGCACTTTATTCTCTTCACCTTCATGGCAGCTTGTCAGAAGAGGGAGCTGCTGATGTATGAGCTTCACTGAGAGGAATTGTACCTTTCAGCTGAGCTGGATGACACCAGGAACCAAGACAGTCCCACCTGGTTCTATAAAGCTGCTGATTCCTCAGTCTGAGCAGCAAGTTTCTGAGAACAGATGGAGGTCTTGAGCACTCTCTCTCTCTTGCCTGTTATCCACCTTGTCTCCATACCAACAGCCTTAACACACCACTAGACTATCCATGCTGCTCCCTCTTTTAGACTGTCACATGAAAAGAAAGCTAGTCTTTGTCATGTAAAAAGTAAACAATATTTGTAAATGATGTGGAGATATATAGAGGCACTGCAGGGTTTTCCTTATTCAGCAACTCCTTATTGATGGAGAATATACTTTTCCAGGATCTAAGTCAGCACTTCAGGAAGTGCAGTCCAATATATTTTTATCAGTTTGATATACTATACATCCTCAAAGTTTGCCTTGAATCAAAGCGGTGTCATCTTTTTTCCCTGTAAATGGGACACCATTATCTGATAAAATGTTTCTAAGGGTATTGAGGATTTAATCTCCGATAGATCCCCTTTCCAGGGCACACTAAGTAAAGAACCTGGCATATGGTAAATCACATAGATGGATCAGCCTTGTTTATCTGGTTTGTAGTATTTTAATCATGCATTTACTTGCTAGTTATGCAGACAGATTTGTATGCCTGGACATACATTTACTAAAGATGTTTCTGCAACTATTATGGGAAAATCTAGATGAAAATCTTCTTGCTTACTAGCCAGTTAAGCATTTCCTTGGAAATTCAGAAGACTTGGGGAATTTCTTGAATGAAACTCCCCTATACCATCACCAAATAGCATTTTAAAAAATCCTGCTGTTCGGCTACAAATGATGTATATCATAGGAAACAAAGCTAGGCAGGAGAAGGGAAGCTTTTATGTGGTCATCAACAGACAAATTAAGCTTAAAAGTGCTTGCTTTAAAGCAAATATTAGTCTATGACTAAATGGCTCAATTAGCACATAATGCTAAGCCAAACCATGGCTTAGCATGAATGTGTAGGGTTCTGGAGAGGAGCTTGCAGACACTTTGCTCATTCTCTGCCTAGGCTGCTGCTGCGAGCCAAGCTTGACTAATGGTTAAATTTATTTACCTGCACTAAATAAGACACAAGGGTAGGTGTGTCTTAGTATGTTGTTTATCTTCTTTAGGCAAACCAAGAACAATCCTTGACTACAGCTCTTAGTTTGTCTGGAACAAGCCAAACCACAGATCTCGGTTTTGATGAAATACTAAGCTAAACCCTGGCTTAGCTGAATGGAGTGCAAAAGCAGAAGGACCAGAAGAAAAACAAGCTCTTCTCTGTGAACCAGAAGTTATTGGGGGGTTATTGGCTTGTTGTTTTTATTTTGATAATATATTTTGTAGCTTTACATTTTGATTTTGTTCCATGAAACGCCCTGAGAACTCCAGGTATAGGGCCGTATATAAATTCAATAAATAATAATAATAGCCACACACTTGTGCCTGAAAGATTTGTTTGTATCCACATGGCTTCTCATTTATAGAAGGAGACTTTCTGGGAATGAAAGGCATTTGATATAGTGGAGACTTCCGTTAATACAGTGGTACCTCAGGTTAAGAACTTAATTCGTTCTAGAGATCTGTTCTTAACCTGAAACTGTTCTTAACCTGAAGCACCGCTTTAGCTAATGGGGCCTCCTGCTGCCGCCGCACTGCTGCTGCACGATTTCTGTTCTCATCCTGAAGCAAAGTTCTTAACCTGAGGTACTATTTCTGGGTTAGTGGAGTCTGTAACCTGAAGCGTCTGTAACCTGAAGCGTCTGTAACCTGAGGTACCACTGTATAAACATGATGGATGTAAATTTCACTGATTTCCCCCTTTCTCCACACTGCTAAGCTCTCTGGAGCAGATTTGAGGGGACACCAGGGAAGGATGAACAGACTCAGGAGCCCTGGATAAAGTTTTGCTGCCTCTGGACCCATCACCAGGTAGCTCTGAAGGGGAAGAAAGGGTGGTGAAAATGGAACTCTGAGAATTAATGTGGATTGGTGGGGGAGGGGCATGAATGGAAATAGTTTCAAATTTGTGATGGCATCATCAGACACGTGACAGGATTTTTGACTTTAGAGAATCTATATTCCCTCTTTAAAAAAAAAAAAAAAAGCTTGGTTTGCTGTTAGCTCCAATTTGAAGCCTGCAGGAGTTAGTTCACCCATCACCATTTTTAACTGACGTTGGCCCAAGCTGAAGCTGCTTTGAGGTTTTTGAGTTAACTGGTGAGTTAATGATGTTTTGGATAAATTCCATTTAAAGACCCTTCCCCTCAAAATGAAGATCTATACGCATATTGCATCACAAGGCTTATGATACGATTCATGCCTGCATGAACTCAAACTACAGCAAGCAGAGTGGTGAGGTGGCATGCTCACCAGATCTGTGGTCTGTCATGTCACTGCTGCTTTTTGGGAAAAGACTGAAAAGGCTGGGAGCTTGAGGTAAGCAGCTGGGATGTGACTAACCAGAGATGTGGTGAGCTCCGCTGCCCCACCCCAACTTCCTCTACGTGAATGAATGTATGCCTTAAGAAGACATCACAACTTGCCTGCAACTCTAGAATGAAGGGGAAAGCATTAGAGCAATGATGGGCAAACTTGGCCCTCCAGCTGTTTTGGGACTACAATTCCCATCATTCCTGACCACTGGTCTTGTTAGCTATGGGATGATGGGAGTTGTAGTCCCAAAACAGCTGGAGGGCCAAGTTTGGCCATCACTGCATTAGAGGATAAGCTGGTCTTTGGGAAAGGTAGTCTAAAAATCTGAAAATCTTCCAAGGTGCCCAGTCTTCTCAAGGGCACTATTTGAAAATTACTCTTTTGTCATATGAAGTGTCCTTCCCACTTCCCCTAAGTGGTGTTCTCATTTTGTATTTTTATAGTATGAACTGTCCTGTGATCTCAAGATGAAGGGAGCTATACAAATTTAACAAATTAAATAAAAAGTAGCAGAATTAGTGCTCTTACACTGCATTCGTCTGACCCTGAAAAATGTATTGAATTATTCTCTTCCCCCACCTTGGTTCTTCATCAAGTGAAACTCAGTAGCCAAAAATGTTTGACAGTGAGACAGTTAATCAAGTGAAAAAATGAAAATACATAATACTTTAGCCTTCAAAAATAAGAAAAGAAAAAAGAATGAACATTCAAGGAAAGGTAAACACTGTATTTCACACAGAAGGAGAAAATGAAATGAAAAGTAAACTGTAAACAGCTAATAAATTTTGCTTTTTGAGTTTTTGCTTTCTCTGAGTCAATAAATAATCTAGGACTAAGATCCAAAGAGCTACTTTGAGTGATCCCTAGTGTTCATATATACCCGGTGGAATCCTGAACTTCTCTGTCATGTTCCTTGTCATGGTATGACAACATTCATAATGTTTTAAAGAAATAAATTCTTCAACTTTCAAAAATAGGATAACCATGCATGACTGGGAGTTCATAGAACTGTAGAGCTGGAAGGGACCCTGAGGACCATCTAGTCCAACCCCCTGAAATTCAGGAATCTCAAGTAAAGTATCCATGGCAGAGGACCATCTAACCTCTGCTTAAAAACCTGTATGAGAGTCCACAACCTCCCAAGGGAGACTGTTCCATCGTTGAACAGCTCTTATGGTCAGAAACTTCAAGAAATTTAAGTCCAAAATGTGAATCAGTCGTGATTTTTTATCCTAGTACAGTATGGTAAAGGGAGGGGGTTGTAATGGTGGGGGGGGGGGCTTATCCACACCGACCTTTTGCCCTGTTCCTTCCTGCTCTTTCTTCTCCTTAAAACTGAATTGGAGCAGTGTTTGGGTTTTCTGCAGATTGCTCCAATTCAGCTTTCATGGGGAAAGCTCTGGAACAAAAGGGGCGGGGCACTTGGACAGGGAGCTTTTAAGCATGGACCTTTGTCTGGAAAGAGAGGAGGAAAGGTCAGTGTGAATGGTCTGGTCAGCTTCCAGGTGGGGATTTTTCCTCTATTGAACTGAATACGGATTGGTAGAGTGTCAGGGACTGGGCAGATGAAGAGCAGGACCCCGACCCCCCGAGCCTTCCAGAGAGGAGGGAGAGGGAGAGAGTATGGACCCAGGATAATGGTGGCTTGAGACAGGACACACCCAGTGCCAGATTTACCTATAAGCTGTTATGTACTGAGTTGAATAGGATCCAGATTGCAGCAGTCTGATTGGTCCACAGGAGCCACCCAATCCAGCTCCAGGTGGAGGTGAATCTGCAACCTGATTGGCCTACACGAGAATCCCGGAATTTGCCAATCACGTGGGGCCCACTGTGTAAATAATGTATATAAAGCAGACATTCTGGGGGAACTTCCATTCCTCCTCACCACTATGAGCTGAATAAAGAGCATGAAATCCACTCTCGACTCAGAGTATATTTTATAAGCTAAACAAGCTATAGCTTAGGGCCCCCAAAAAAATTTAAAGGAAAAATAATGGATGTAGATTTCCAAAATATAAGATAAAAAACAAATAAAAAAATAAAACCTACATGCAGCAAGAGTGGCAAATGTCTTTAGATACCTATTGGGTCCATAAATTACCATATAGCATATATTCAACACAAGAAACAGTGACAATTTGTTGTTGACAAAGGACAGCTGGACGTAGAAAGGGCCCCATTACCTTCAGTAGCTTAGGGCCTCGTCAAACCTAAATCTGGCCCTGGACACACCCCAGAAGAAGAAAGGAGTTGGGAGATAACGGCTGCTGAAGAACAGGAGCAAGACAGCAGGTGCACCAGCCCTGAACAGAGACAGGAATCAGATGTGTTAGGAACAGTGCAGCGGCCAAGTGACACAGTGTCTCTGGAGAGTATGCTAGAGCCCCCTCCTTCCCCGAGAACCCTTTGTATCTCAGAGCAGAAAGTCAAACAGAGACAGGGGGATTTCCTGAGCAGCAACCATGAATAGTAGGAGGGGTCTGAGGGCTAGGAAGTACCTGCCAGGGGGTGGAGTGGCAACGTAGGGTCAAGTGTGAGGGTGTACATTCCATGTCTCCCTGTGTTTCGGTGGATTAAATTAAAAGAACTGAATATGCTCTCTCTGCATCTCTGATTTCACTAGGCAGATAGCTGTTGATGGCAGCTCCTGACACAGGCACATTGCAGCTTTTTGCTGTAAATTCCCTTCCTGCTACCCTCAATAGTTAAAACTGCCACCATTTGCCTAGAATAGTTATTATTTTCTGGTATCTGTAGGGTTGCCATATTTCAAACAGTTGTTGAGCTTTTTCCGGTTTTGCCCAAACTTATTGTGCATTTGGGCAAGACCGCTTTTAAAAATGCCATTTTTAAATTGAAAAATGGCAAAAACGGTTGAAATGGGCATCCAGATTTCCCCAGGCATTTTCCCGATTTCCGCCAGGACACTGCTGTCCACCACAGTGTTCTGGATATGTCCGGACATATGGTAACCCTAGATCCGTCCCTATTTTATCCTTTTCCCCCGTAAGTTGCTAGGGCTCTCCAGGTCCTCCCTCCCCGCCAAGTGGAAGTTTTATAAAAGTTAAATCTCTGTGGAACACAATGCACCTTGCATCTAGTGTCCACAAGATTTCCACACTTCTTCAAATGTTGAGATTAAATTTCAGAAGTTTAAACATATCAAATATGCATTCAAACTGTATTGTAATAGAACATGGACATCAAATAAATGTATTGTCATTTAAATCATGTAATAATAATAATAATAATAATTTATTATTTGTACCCCGCCCATCTGGCTGGGCTTCCCCAGCCACTCTGGGCGGCTTCCAAAAAAATATTAAAATCCTCTAATACATCAGACATTAAAAGCTTCCCTAAATAGGGCTGCCTTCAGATGTCTTCTAAAAGTCTGATAGTTGTTGTTCTCTTTGACATCTGCTGGTAGGGCGTTCCACAGGGCGGGCGCCACTACCGAGAAGGCCCTCTGCCTGGTTCCCTGTAACTTGGCTTCTCGCAGTGAGGGAACCGCCAGAAGGCCCTCGGTGCTGGATCTCAGTGTCCGGGCGGAACGATGGGGGTGGAGACGCTCCTTCAGGTATACTGGGCCTTTGAGGCCATTTAGGGCTTTAAAGGTCAGCACCAACACTTTGAATTGTGCTCGGAAACGTAAGTTGGGAAGATTTTATAAATGTCAGACTAATGCAGAAACAGAACCCATTCAAACAGTCCACTGAAAATAGATAGATTCACCCACTCTACATACAACATCCTATTTTCATATAGATTAATGCTGGAGGATATGTTCACTGAATGTACTTTATAACATAAACTCTTTACTGTGGTAGTACTGTGAACCATCTGCATCTTGGGGGCAGAAAAAGCTACACCATGTCCAACTGTATTGGATAGTTTGACTGACAGAAAGCAATCTGTTTCTGTGAAATCTGTTTGAAATCCTTTATCCTACCTGTTTGTATAAATTATACATTTGAGAAATTTGTGGTAGAATAATTTCCCTTGAGGCAAAGTCTTAATTGTGTGAATGTGGTAGAAATCTATTCACCTCCACCCGCATGGCCCACTTTCTGTGAATGTGCTGCTTGTCTATAGCTGCAGGCTCCTGGGAATTCACACTAAAAAAAAAATCCTGGTACCAGTTCCATTAAGTTTTCTTTTAAACCAAGTTCCTAAGAGTTCACCTGGAAAAAATTGACTCTATGCTTTTCTAAAGTACTTCCCAGTACAGCTAAATTGGACACTGCTGTTTTAAATTAGAATTCTCCCTCTCCCTTATTCTCTTTTAAGTTCTGGTGGTTGAATCCGTAGTCAACGGAATTAACGTTCAGCCAAGCTTAGGAAGTACCTTTGCTGAAGTTTGAAGATGTTCATTTGAGACATTCAGATGTACTGCATTAGAGAATCCCCCCTTGCTTCTAACTCTTCTCTGATGTAGCCACTTTGAAAGTTTGTACCTAGAATAGACAAATGATTTCTGAAAGTGAGGTGGCAGTCAGTAAATGTTAGGCTTGCCATATGTCAGAAAAATTCCTGACATGTCCTGGTTTTTGGGTATAAAAATGGCGTCAGTGGAGATTTTTTTTTTGAAAAGCTCAACTTTTCGAAATATGGCAATCCTACTAAATGTAAACTTTCAGCACTTCAGGAAAAAAACAAAACATGCATTGGCTTTGAGCTATGAGCTCTTTTCTGAAACAGACACTCATCAGATGAGATCTACCACACACTTGACCTTCTCTTTATTCTCAGCAACTAATTTTTCCATAAGACCTGGGTCAGCGAGAATCCAGAACAATTACAATGCAATCCTAGCTATGTCTACTGAGAAATAAGTCCCATGGAGACTACTCACAAGCAAGTGGGTACAATATAGTAATCTAGCCTTCTAGCACAATCTTAATTATGCCTACTCAGAAGTCCTACTGAATTCAATGATGTTTACTCCCAAGTAAGTGGGGTTGGATTCCAGCTAGACAGGATGATCCAAACCCTGCCTGGCAGTTGGTTGGCATCTGTCTGTCTTGGGAGACAATGAAGGAGTGCACCTATGGGGGCGAAGTCAAACCGTTGGAGAGTTACAGCCTTTGCTGTGGCTGTAGAGGCTGAAATGGGAGAGACATGTTTTGTTGCAGCTGGAGCAGGTGTAAGGTAAAGGTAAAGGGACCCCTGACCGTTAGGTCTAGTCGTGCCCAACTCTGGGGTTGCGCCGCTCATCTTGCTTTATTGGCCAAGGGAGCTGGCATACAGCTTCTGGGTCACGTGGCCAGCATGACTAAGCCGCTTCTGGCGAACTAGAGCAGAGCACGGAAATGCCGTTTACCTTCCCGCCGGAGCGGTACCTATTTATCTACTTGCACTTTGATATGCTTTCGAACTGCTAGGTTGGCAGGAGCAGGGACCGAGCAACGGGAGCTCACCCCGTTGCGGGGATTCGAACCACCGACCTTCTGATTGGCAAGCCCTAGGCTCTGTGGTTTAACCCACAGCGCTACAATGGCATTTGCTTTTGCCTGGTGCAGTAGTTCAGTCTGCTTGTCGAGTGATACTCTGAGCTCCAAGCATCCACTGAAGCAGGCAGACTGTTATGTACCGAAGTTCTCACCCTGGCCACCAGGGGGTATTGTGTATGTAGTTTTCACTCAGGTCCACGTAAGTTAATTTAGGCAGAAAACCATGGGCTGTTGTTGTTACAATGTTGACAGCAGGCTGCCTATAAAAGCAGGCCAGCTGAGCTGTTTGCTGTTCAGTTCACTTCCAGCTTACCTATAAAGAACTACGTGGAGAAATCTCTGTGTTGTCTGCTATGTCCTCCCACTACTTAATAGAGACTATGGAGAGTGAGCACTTAATTGACCGGGGGCTGCCCAGCTAAAGGCGGGTGATAGCTGAGCAGGGAAGAGCGATGATCTCTCCCACTGATGAAGGCAACCTGTTGTGCTTCTACCTTGCTCCAATCAGGCTGAGCTTGTAATTCGTAACTGCTGCCTTCTGTGTTGTTTTTGCTGCATTTGCATCACTGAAGTGACCTTGCTGGGATGCAAGCCTGGGAAGTGTGTATGCAGGTCCCGGGTTGCCCAGAATAGACTATCCCCCTCTTGGCCGGGCAGTGACAGAGCATGAAAGAGCAGTAGAGCTACCCCTGTACCTGCAGTCCTATTGCTCAGCCAGGGAAATCATCATAGCAGCTTGGAGCTGGCTCAATAACTGGGCCTAGGCCATGCCTGATGTTCCCCAGTGGCACCAGGTCAGGAAACTTGGTAAGTGCACTTAACCAGGTTTAAAGCCCCAAAAGTGCCCTCACATGCTTTCACAACAACTTTTCAGGAGCTAATTCTAGGTGACAATCAACAACATTAACAAATTTGGTAATATCTGTATATTTAGGAAAGCCATTAGTGCATAGTATTATTATTTTATTATTACTTTAATAACTGTCTTCTTCATAAGTGTCTCGAGGTTATGTGCAATAAAAATGGCAAAAAACAGTTTAAAATTAAAAACACACACCAGCGGATACATTTAAAACTAAACTAAAACAAAGTCCTATTTACACAGCTGTCAACGTTTCCCCCCTTTTTAAAGGGAAATTCCCTTCTTCTGAATAGGATTCCTCGCAAGAAAAGGGAAAAGTTGACAGCTATGCCTATTTATCCAGTTGGGAAAGCCTGTCCAAACAAAACTATGAACTGGCATCCATTTTCATTAGATGCTTAGGCTGGTCCATGCCTAGATTTCTCTTGATTTCTCTGCACTTCATGAGTGGACCATTTAACTATTGCATACAGCTTGATATACCGTAAATCACAAATGAATCAACCCTTGATAACTGAATCTGTGTGACGGTTTGAGCTCCCGTTGCTCTGTCCCCTAACCTAGCAGTTCAAAAGCACACCAGTGCAAGTAGCTAAATGGGTACCGCTACGCTGTGGCAGGAAAGTAAATGGTACTTCTGTGTGTTCTGGCATCTGTCACAGTCCTCCGTGCACCAGTAGCTGTTTAGTCCTGTTGGCCACATGACCTGGAAGGCTGTCTGTGGAGAAACGCTGGCTCCCTCGGCCTGAAAAGCAAGATGAGTGCCGCACCCCATAGTCGCATTTGACTGGACTTAATCGTCCAGGGGTCCTTTGCCTTACACCCATTGAAATCAATGGATCAAAGTGACTTCATTGGTTTCAGTGTGTCTACTTTGAGTACGAGTTAGGTATCACCCATTGTTTTTAAGGAGATAATGGAAGTTTTGGCTGTGGTGCCCTCATATTTTAGACATCCCTTGATATTTCATGAGTGAAATGACAAATATATATGCACAATCCAGCCTGTAGTAAAAAACGAAAATTCATATTATCGTCATATTATCTATATTAAGTCATGTGCCTTTGACACACATCTTTCTTCATTTTCTTTATTCAGTGTCAAGGTTGGTATACCCCTCGTTGCCTTTATGTTTGTGATGTACACTTTGCAGGCTTCCTGCAGAGGGTGATGCTCATGACCCTTCATGAATAGGATCCTTTCCGTTTTCAGTTATAAAGTAGGACTGGCAGAGGTGGGGGGGGGGGCTGACTGCAATTATACTTTTGGTGGGGAGGAACGTATGTGCATCTATCTCAGAGGGATTTCCCAGAATCAACAGCTCTGTGTATAACATAAAGGAGGGAGGGCAGTAATTCAATATTTCTGAAGCAGAGGATGCAAGCCCACCAGCTTGCCCGTAATTCATGCTATAATTCCATCTCCTTTGCATAATCAGGGAGATGAGCTGCCAGCAAACTGTTCTTGTACAAGGGAACAGCAATATGCTGGAGTTTTCTCTGTAAGCTGGTGTGTTCTGATCAGCAGAGCCATGTGGAATAAGAAATAATATTTTTAAATATCATTTTTTAAAAGTAAAACGCAGCTGCCAGTTTAGCATTCCTTTGCAAGTTATTAACTACATAGCTTGGGGGAAGGTTCTGGAATCATTTTGGGATGGCATTTTAACAGGCCAAGTGCTTCACAGTCTTAACCTTGCACATGACCTTTCAGCCATCAGTCTTTCTTCATGTAACTCCCAGAAATATATTTCTGGGTTTTTTAAACTGCCATGTAAATGTTATTTATTTGACACATTATTATTATTATTATTATTATTATTATTATTATTATTATTATTGCTATTATTATTACAGAAGGGGGAAAACTGATTTGGGGATTTTAGGGTGAATGGGATTAGTGAAATAACACAGTAGCAGTGCAGCGGCAGCAGGAGGACCCATTAGCTAAAGTGGTGCTTCAGGTTAAGAACAGTTTCAGGTTAAGAACGGACCTCCGGAATGAATTAAGTACTTAACCCGAGGTACCACTGTACTGCAAAAGTGTCATCCCACCAGAATACTAATGTAGCCCATAGGTCTGTGCTAATGACTCTTTTTATCTCAAGAATGGAGGGGGAAATACTGGAAGTTTCAATAGTTTGAAAACTTATTTTATTTAACTCCTAATTATTATGGAAACATAATCTGCATTAGTAATCCCATTCTGGTGTGATAATTATGTTAAACATATATGTGAGGGCAGAAAGCGATATGGCAGATTCAGATGCAAATTCTTTTGCGCGTCGAGGTCCCCAAGACACCCCCCCAAAGAAAACCACAATTGACACTTAATTTTTGTTTAAGGTTTTTGGCATAATTTTGGCCACAACTTTATTCAAATTACAGCAATGTGAGTGGTTGCTTAGGCATTGGTAGCACTAACTGACCCCGCACAGGGACAGCTCTGACATTCGTACCCCCCGCGAAGTCAGCAAGGGTAAGTCACCTGGGGAGAGAGACGGGACTGGGAACCATGCCTCACCTCTCCCCAGAATGCTCCCAGGGGCTTGCGTGGCCCTAGCCCCTTGCCAGGGGGTTTCGGACAAAAGCATGGGGAGCCCCTGGGTTCCTTTAACGGAAAACCCTTCAGCAGCAGCATTTTGGAGGGGCAGGCACAGCCAAATCCATACCCCTCCACCAGCAGCAGCATTTTGGAGGGGCAGGCACAGCCGAATCCATACCCCTCCACCAGCAGCAGCATTTTGGAGGGGCAGGCACAGCCGAATCCATACCCCTCCACCAACCAATTCCAGACCAATGCCTAACCGCCAACTGAGCACTGAAGCTCACCGCCAAACCACTCACAAATGCAACCCTTCCTTCAATCCCAAAGCAACCGCAGCCAACCAGGTGTCGTTCCCTACAGGGGAAAGATATACCCCATCTGTCCTAAAGAGGGCAACAGCATTGAAGGAAATAGCAGGGTGCAATATCACAGAACCACTGTTATTTTATTTATTTATTTATATATATTTTATTTTATTTTTATTTATTTATTTTATTTTATTTTCCACCGCCTTATTAACATGCTTTCTGGCCTGCTCAGTGGTAGTTTAGGCATTGGTTCCGACTATCTGCACCTGACCTCAGCAGGGCAGCACTGACGACTGGGCCCCACCATATCATCAGTACAAGCAAACATTGTGGGTGAGCAATGAACCAGGATCAGACTCAAGCGCACCCCAAATTCTCCAGGGACCCTTGCGTGGCCCTACCCCTCGAAAGGGGTCGACAAAAGCATGGCGAATCCTTGGATTCCTTTAAAGGATTACCTTTGCGCATTGGAGGGGACAGGTGCTCCGACCCCCCCTCCAGACTACCTTGAACCAATGCCTTAAATTATTTTGAGTCCAGGGAGAGCTGCCATCAACTCATCCAAGTCCTCCTGCATGCAGGAATGCAAACTTATGCTGTAAGAAGACGGCAAGTCATTCTCGTCCAGCGGCCCCACTAGCACTGCGGGAGGACCTGCACAGGTCACACTCGACCGCACCAAAGGAAGGAACTCCTCCCAAAGCATTCCCCATCTGGACACCCAGTGTATGTTCACATGGGCAGGAAGACTGAGATGGCGCCCCAGTCTAGACTCGTCAGCGCGCTTGCCAGCCCAGTGTACAATGCTTTATTATTTTATTTATTTATTATTTTATTTTATTATTTTATTTTCCACCGCCTTATTAACATGCTTTCTGGCCTGCTCGACCACAATCCAAATGTGCACAGCTGCTCCTATGAAAAAAGGAAATAACAGACAGGCATCAGCACAGACATCATTGGTGACACTTCCTGATGTAACCCTTGTCAGCATCAGACTTCCAATGACCCGTATTCACAATCCTGTCTACTGACAGGCCCCCAGTGTGCAGCCTTTGCAGCAGCCCCATTCGGAAGGAATGAGGCGTGTTCAGCGGTAGGCAAGCCACAGGCCGTAGTAACTGGTGCACGATGTAAGCACATTGATGCCTGGCTAACGGGAACCCATTTTCATGCACTAGGAGCGGGCCAGCCCCCAGGGGAACAAAAAGCCAAATATTTCTGGTATCCATAAACCGGCGAGGTGAGGGGAAGCCTGATGGTGGCACTCCTGCCCACTAGGTCTGTTTTAGAGTTCCCAACTCTAATGACCAGCTCCAAAGCAGATAAGGAAAAGTCCGGAAGCAATAAGCCTCCAGACTCTCAGCCCCGTGCTGGCTCCAACACAATTTCCCCAACCCTCAGTGCACCAAAAATGCAATGGAATACTGGAAGGAGTCTCGCCTTGATCTTTAACCAGCAGGCAAGTTATAACTTGTTGCAGATAGGTAAAAATTTACCGACTTCCTGCCCACTGTCGTATGAGGTTGGAGCCTATTCCAACCTTCCAAGGCCCTGTGCATGACAGACTTTATACAAGGGTCTCTGCAAATTAAAGCTTTACTATAACAGACATTGCAGCGGACTGAATACTGATAGTTTTAACAGCACATCCAATCTGCAGCAGGTGGACCAAATACTGCAGGATCTGCTCACAGGATGGGGGCCAGTTCTTCTGAATGGCCGAGGACTGCCAGCTTAAGGCTAAGAAATCCATCCAGGCCTTCTCATAAGAGCTAAAAGCAGAAGGGGAAATGGAAGCTGCTGCTCTCTGTAATTGACAACTAATTGTTGTCAAAGTGCCACAGGTGGTCTGGAAAAGTTTGGCAGTAGCTGAGTGTCTGGAGCCCAGGATCTGAAGCGCTCCATCTGAAAATGGGATAGAGTGTCAGCGACATCATTAGAGGATCCCGTAATCAGGAGAGCAGAAAGCACAATATTAAACCTTAAGCGGCGCAGCTCGAAGTGTGAGCGGAGGGGCGGAGACTCTGCTGGAGCGTGAGGACTGTTTTGCCAAGACGCTCACCACTGCCTGGTTATCAGACCAAAAGCAGATCCGATGGTCACTTAACTCCTCGGGCCACATGTGAACTGCTACTACAATGGGGAAAAACTCAAGAAAAGTTAGGTCACATAATTGCTTCACCACACTGGGCTTGAGACCATGGCTTTGCACACCAGCAGCCCCTGAAAGAATGAATGAATGAATAAATAAATAAATAAAAAACCAAAGGGCAAAGATCCAGCAGCATCTGCCTTCACCTCACTTGGTAAGCGTACATGAAGGTAAGGGGACCTCAGGCTGCAGGCAGCCTGGCCTAGCGGGAATGGAAGGGGCGGCCTGGGGCAACACTCTGCATGCAAGATTAATTAAGTGACCCAGCAAGATTGGATCTGATGACACATCACTTGCTTCAGAGGAAGTATTACAAAATAACTTCCTTCAAGGCAGACAGCTTTTCCATAGGCAAGTGGTATGTTTTAGGAATGATATCCATCTGGATCCCTAAATAAATGTGATTGGCTTGCCCTGCCAGGCTCAAGGCCGGTGTACATGATGATGATGAGACCCCGGGCGATGAGACAACCTGGCCAAGCAGGAATGGAAGGGGCAGCCTGGGGCAACCACCCTGCATGCAAAATATAACTGACCTAGCAAATGAAAGGATCTGACAAAGCAACACTTGCTTCAGAGGAAGTATAACAAGAATAACTTCCTTCAAGGCAAACAGCTTCACCACAGCAAGCAGATGTTTGAGCAACAATATCAAGCTAACCCCCAAATACATTAAAAGGGGCAGTAGGACCTACTGTCCCCTATCCACTGCCAACAGAACACCCAGCTCCCAGAGGGAACAAAGGGTGTCCAGAAAGCCTACGAAAAGGCTGGTGTCACATGAACCAGCCAGTAAAATAATCCAAATTAATGAGTCTTGACTCACACTGTTCAATCCAGAAAGGCGCTAAAGGACTTGAGTGCTGCACAGTATATTGCGCAACCCATCGGCATCGCCTTATCAATAATAAGGGCTCCATCCAAATTAAAGCCCAACCACTTAAAATCTCGAGGGTGAACCGGCAGCAGCCTAACAGCCGAATGAATATCGCATATTGCCAACAGGGCAGCTCTTCCAATTTGTTGGTAAGCTCAACCACCTGATCCAGAGACGCGTATTTCACGAAACAATTCTGGAAGGATAGCGTCATTCGCTGAGGTGCCTTTGGGCTGCGATAAATGAGGATCAGATGGAATTATATGGGGCTTTCTTAGGGACAATCCCCGATGGGGATAAATGAAGATCAGGAATAGAAGGAGGATCAAAGGGGATCCCACCATACGTCTCAATGCAAGCTGCTTCCGAACCTTCTTTCAGGCTACCTCAGGTAGCTCTCTAACTGACTTTTGATTTGCTGTATTCCGAGACACTGGCTGAAGAGCCAGAGGAATCCCAAACCTTGAGAAAACCCTTGCAATCCCAGCAAGCTGTGGGAATGATGGCAGCCCTGCGTCTAACATTCTAAAATACAGTAAGGCATCAGACATTAAAAGCTTCCCTAAACAAGGCTGCCTTCAAATGTCTTCCAGAAGTCTGGTAGTTGACATCTGGTGGAGGGTGTTTCACAGGACGGGTGCCACCACCGAGAAGGCCCTCTGCCTGGCACCCTGCAACTTTGCTTCTCGCAGTGAGGTAACCACCAGAAGGCCCTCCGTGCTGGACCTCAGTGTCCAGGTAGAACGATGGGGGAGCATGCAGCAGTCCCTTACAGGGACCAATCCTGCAACCTAGACATTACCAGCACCACGTGCTGACCAGCTGAGCTATCCAGGATGATACTTAAATACCTGGAACAGCCTCACCCTGACCCCCGTAGAGGTCCAAGGTTATGTATGAATCATCATCAGAGCCCAGGGATGATGCACCTGCGCAAGTTGTCCGCATGTCCCCATCCCTGCGAGGAAGTGTAAGCATCATCCCTGCTCCTCTTTGCCCTCCTCCTGGATTGCCGCCTCCGAAGAGCTTCCTTCTGGAAGAAGGCACCTGGGGCACCAGCATGTCATCCGCTGCAGGAGAGGCAAGCTCTGGAGGCATCTGCAAAGGCCCTGCCATAGTCTGCAAAAAACTAAACAATGTGAGGAACCGGTGAAACCAATGCTTCGTGCACCACTTGGGGACGCTATTCAGGCCAGAATCGCTGCCCGAGGCCATTGAATTCTAGGGCAAAGCGAGCAAAGCCTTAGGATCACCTGCTAGGCCTGACATAAATAATTCCAATGAAATAACAAACTCGAGGCAGCCCACCGCCTGACCAGGTACCCCTGCTTGCCCTTTTAGAGGGAAGCACCTCCTCAAGAAACCCAATTTTATTTTCATTTCCTTTCTTTTTTTGGGGGGGGGGGAGTGATGAAATCACAAATGGGCCCAACTACCCAGCAACAGAATAGTCCAAAAGGAGCAGTTTGTTTTGTTTTGTTATAACAAGGGCTAAGAGGGGGATATGAACCCTGTCTCCCAGGACCTAGTCCTGCACTCTAGCCACTAAGCCACAATTCCTCTCTAACATGGTGGTAGCCACTATCAGGGCAAAACAAACTTGAAGAAAATACACTTGTTCAGAAACAGCATAGTTAAAGAGCATACACAGAGTGCTCATAGTCATTGGAGGCACAGAGACCCTGGCTCCACTCTGTCTGCCCCAAATATGCAATAGCAACTGAGCCTGCAAGCAAAAGATACATTCTTAGAGAGGGAATGAGTCACATGTCACAGAGACTTCACAATTTACTGCTACCTGTAGCAGGCTTGGCCTGAATGTAGGTCTCACTGCTTCTGCTCTTAAGAATCTTTGACTCATTGCAATATTAAAGGAAGCTCAAAATGGTGCTCCTGCCCAAGGCTAGATTAAAATTCGGCCAACAGCACTGCACACACCCAAAATAAAGCCACCTTTGGGGATACTAAAACGAAAGTGATTCCAGCTAAGCTGGGAACAGCCTGACTAGCCCCACAATTAACAAACAGGCAAAATGAGGGAAACCTTTTTGCAAAAGAAAGCCCCTAATGGGGGCTCCCTCCCTATTGGGAAAGGCAAGCCCAGGAGGATGATGCCCAGTTAGCGCTCACAGGTACAGGGAGAATCTTCCCACAGGGCAGGGTAAGGGGTGGGGTGGGAAATCAAAGGGGAAAAGGGGGGAATTAAATTATTTAAGGGACTAGAGAGGATTAAAAAGAAGGGGGAAATAAAGAAAATGTAACCAGACAATGAGAAGATCACTCCACGGTCCAGGTGCTCCTGGTGACCTGAAGCACGCAGCGAAAGAGGACGTCCATTGCTGCGTGCCTTGTATTTAACAAATAGGGCTGTCAATCAGCAAATGACAACATCTAATTTTCCCCAGTAACAGCCCGCCCCTGCTTACGAGTTGGCCAAACCATTTGCCTAGTAACAGTGAGGTGTCTTGTCAGCCCCGCCCGCAACCTGTGCTCTCCATGAGGGAGAACACGCTTTCTGCATTGCTCTTGCCAGATGAGACTCTATTTTGCTGGACTGCTTAAGCCCTTGTCCTGTCACATTCAAAGAGAGATTTTCAGCAGCTGTGGTTTTCTGAATTCTTGCATGAAAAGCTGCACCTGCCCAAACTTTTATGCTTTCACCTTTATATGAAAAGCAGCTGGGGAAGAAAATGTGTGTTTCCTCCCAAGCATATTGCCTTAGCTTCAGAATACACCTATATTAGGAGATCAGATATCATGATCACCTGACACTTTATAAAATGGAAATCCAGGCTCAGGGGTCTATGAAATTAATTACAGCATAAGGGGAAGGAGTAATTAATACTTTTCCCACAGAGCACTTTTGCTATCAAAATCACACCCCCCCCGGTTGCTTTTGTACTCATATTGTTTGCTTGCATCCTTGTGTGTCTGCATTTCCATTTTCCAGAAGACTGATAACAAAAAAAAGAAGATAATGGACCTCCAGTTTTCCTATATGCTTGAGAGAAGGGACTTCCAGTGTAGCCTTCTTTCTAAGAGGCTATTTTTCTATGTACAGTGATTTTGTTTCTTCATCCAGGTATTTGATCATTTGAACTGCACCCACCGTCCACAGTGATACAGACCGGGCTCAATGACATGCCAGTGACAAAAACCCCTCAGTTTGGCTTTATGTGAGGAAGTACAAGACAAGTGAGTGAACTTTCTCTTCTTGTCTCCATTCTTCTGCATAATAAACAAAATGGTTTGTGTATGTGTGCTGCACAATGCCGGATTATTTTTTATAATGATTTAGATATTGAGTATCCACCTGGGGAAGATGCAAACACACTTCCTTTTCACATTTCTCCAGGTGTACAAGTGGAAAGTAAAAGTCCACTCAGGCTTTCCATTTCCTCCCTTGCCTGGCTTTCAAATGTCCAAAGCCCTGGTTAAAATGGTAGAAGGCAAAGCACAGTGCTGGATTTGTGTGTGTTCCTGCTCTCCTTTCCTTTTAGACGTGGGGATAGGGGGCTCTTTGGAAGATTCAATAAAGGTAACTGTTTGCTTTTGCTTTGAAGTGAACTCCCCATCTGAATTGCTTACTAGAGAGAAATCCCCACTGAGCAATGTGGCACTCACTGTATTTCAAAATAAACATGCCCTGTAGTGTACAGGTGGAGCTGCTGTTTTCACCCTGCCACCTAATATATGTGATGTAGTAGATTAATTATCAGTCCTTTTAATAGCTGAATCAGGAGGTGATTGCTGACAGCACTGAAGCCACAGCCTGAGAAACAGCAGGATGACATGCCTGGGGGGAGCCTGGAAGTTTGCAGTGCAAAAAAAAGTTTTTAAAACACCTGAGCTGATCCTCCCTCCTCCACCATCCCAAGGAGGTCTGCGTATGCCCAATGGTCACTGTTCTTGGGTAACAGTTGGGGGGCAGGACAGGACATTGGGAATGAGGAGTGGGGTGCCCTACTTGGAGAAAATGGCTGGCTGGAAATCCTTTTATGAGAAAGGGTACGCTAGAACATGTTGTTATTGATCCTACTTGTTTATACCCTGTTTCTGAGCATGGCAGTGTTTTTATGTGGCTAAATACAGAAACAGGGTCAGGACAGGAAGCAGATGAAACCCAGTTGAGACATCTGCCTTTGTAACCAACCCACAAACAAACAGATGACCAGGAATTATTAGGCAAGCATCGATATGTGGAAGGTTAGATTGGGCTTAAGACTTATTGTCCTGAGGCAATAGGTGGGAGCTCTGGGTAGCTTGGAATGCTCTCCTCACCTGATTGTTCTCGGTGTCAAACTACGCATTAGAAAAGTGATAGCATATACTGAGTCCATGTAGCTTCGTATTGTCTGCTCTGACTGGCCAAGGCACAGGCATTTCCGGTCTAGCCTAAAGATGCTGAAGATTGAACATGGGACATTCTGCCAGCAAAGTAGATGCTCTCCCAATGAGCTACGGCCCTCCCCAGTGTAGGTGTATCAGAGTGAGGATGGTGAAGGAGAGGGGGAAATATCTCCATTATTTCCCACCATGGAGAATATCAAATGCTACCACTTGTGTGGACTAATCTTAAATATCTTATCTCCATTTCTTGCTGTGTGTAATGTTCTTTCTCAAATGTGACTGATTCAGAGGTTATTCAGACAGTGAATATTCTCCAAAAATCATTTCTGTAGACATAAAATATTGTGCTTCATAGCAGAGCAGGCATTTATCAGCTGCTGGGTAGAACTGGATTTTGAATGCTACCGAAGAGCTTGTACTTTTATTGATTACTGTGCTGTAATCAAATAATTTTCTAGTGGCAAATGGCTCCAAAACCCATCCTCTTTGTTTCAAAAAGCAATTATCCATAAAGATGTTCATTGCTTTGTACACTCCTCCAAGAATGCTATTTCTTACATAATAGAATTCTTTTTTTTCAAAGCAGCTAGCTGCAATTTTTTTTAATGGTTTGGGCTTTGTCGGCACATCAGACATATTTTACATGTTGGCCTGTCTGAGATGCAAGAAGCCACCTTAAATCAATACTTCTTTAACGAGAGTTTGAAATTAGAGTTCTTGTCGTTGTGGAATAACTGCAGGAGTCTTCTTGACGGTGATTGAATGTGGTCCAGGTGTGCTAATAGCAAAGGGAAAGATACACAAGGGGCATTTTCTCAAAGTATGCCTTTACCTTAATAGCAGATAAGGTATTTAGGTACCCATCGGGTGCACATTTGCAGCTGAATAGGCTGCAAGTAGAGCAACACATGAATGTGTCCCTTTCGGTGGTGCAATCATTATGTGTATCACTATATATCATGATGCCCATGGCATACCTTCAATATTTTCCAAGGACAGCCCCAGAATTATGAAACCCATCCTGGCTTCTGATTTGATCCTGGAATGTTCCTATTCTCCCTCCCAGCACTGTCACCACCAAGCTCAGGAAGGAGGAGAGGCCAGCGCTCGTCCTGAGCGACCGCAGTGGCTGCAGTGGCAGCTGTGAGGGAGCATCCTGTTGCCTCTCCATGGCCTCTCCATGGCCGCTGCTGCCGTCCTCCCCCCTTGGGCATCTCTTAGTGGCTGCTGGAAGAAAGACTGCTACCTCCAAAGCTCAACCTTGCGTGATGCAAGAGCCATGAGGTGCAGGCAGAGGGCAGAGCGAAAGTGGGAGCAGAGTGGAGGGCAAGGAGTACTGATAGATGGATAGCTGCCCCTTTCTAAAATTTATTTATTGGTGTGTGTTTTCCTTTTTGTAAATTTACCAAAGAATAAAATAATAAAATAAAATAAAAATATGGATTAAGGGGTTTTCTAAGGATGGTGAAGGGTGTGCGCGCGCTGTGTCCTGGGGTGTGTGTTGAGGAGGGTCAGTTGGGGTGTGTGTTCCTATTTGCATCTGAGGAATGTTGGAGGGTATGCCATGGTTGTGTACAAACAGTGTTTCTTTGACACACGGAAGAAATGCAGTGCATGGTATTTAGCACACAAGTCAGCTCCCTGATAATCAAAGCTTTTGGTTCCAACCCCCTCAAGTTTCTAGCTCCCATGCAAATGATGTGTTAATCATAATAAAAACAATTGATCATTTTCCACATATGTTCTAAGGTGCTGTAGAAAGTATAATGAGCAGTTTAAAAACAGTAAAAAAGAACAAAAAATAAAAGTAGATGAACTTTAAAACAACACAAAGTGGACATCCATGGCAGAGACCTATGTACCCCTCTGGAAATGTTTGTCAGAACAGACTTTTTCTGGAAAGTGCTGATAGAACATTCACAACATATTTCAAGAGGAATGGTGTTCCACAGAATAGAGTCATGCACACTGAGAGCCCTGCTCTGAATAGATGTGGACGATACCTGCTGGAATCTCAGAAGTCAAAATGGGTGGCTAAATAAAACTTCGTGTTTTAGGCTTGCTACTGTTTGCAGGAAATAGTTTGTTGAGGCATGATCGCACAGCGCTATGGCCAACATACCCAGACCCCAATTGCTTATTTCCTGGTTCAGCAAGCTTTTGGTTTGTAGCATCAGTCAGACAAATAAATTAGGCCATCTGTTAATTGATTATGTCTGGTTCAGTGTCAGGCCACTGGCAGAAGAAACAATTAGCCTCTCCCTTCAGGCCTCTTTTGTTATTAGGTTTTAATTAATCTTTGTTCCTAGAAAATATAATTGTGTAATGAGAGCTTTTATATGGAGAATTCGTTGAATTTGCCTTTCAGATGGTTTCTCTCTTAGTGATTGTGCTTCAAGTTTCTTCAAGGCTTTGTTTAGAAAAGAATCATTCCATTTGAATAATGTCCCCTCCACTGTTTACAATGCTTGCACTACTTTTAACCACACAATATTGCCATGAGATAACAATGATTTTATCACATAATCAGCATAACTTCACTGCAAAATATTGTTGTCATGGAAATTTCATGGTGAAGAGAATAAAACCTCTGAATTTAAATCTGAGAAAATGGGAATTTGGAATTTGGAGCATAATGTTAAGATGTGTTCAGATTCTAAGGATAGAATTCACGTGGGCTGCTCTGGGAGTGCATGGGGTACAAAAGGAGAGCAATCCACATTGCGCAAGCGAACGTCCTTGCGCAAGACTTCAGCTGACGGAGCTGTTTAGGGTAATCCTGCCCTAAATGTGGAAGTGTATATTTATTTATCTGCAATGAGATGCAACAGAATTTGTTGCCTGGATGTCCACCAGATCATAAAGATGCCCCTGTCTCCCGAGCCCTTCCTTCTGAGGAAATTGAACCCAGGGTAAGGCCCTGGAACCACTAGAATCTCGCACCGCTCAGAGACTGGGGTGGCAGGCAGCAAGCCAAAGCCATCGTCACCTTTTCTTATTTTGCACCAGTGTGTCTTTGCTGACTGGGTGTTCAGCTGAATCTAGTCTCCCTCCACACAATTTACTTTACTTACAAGCAGGCCAAAATTCCTTAATGTCTTACATACATTATAGCTAATCAGCATATTTTCTTTCCTGGCTTTTGAAAAATTCATACTTTAATTCAAATGCAATATCAGGCTGAGCTGAAAATCATGGTTGGTTATTACTTTCATTGTTCTCTTAGGTAAGCACATGCACTATAGGAAAAAACCCAAATCAGTGAATTAGCCTAGCATTTTGAGGACAACGTGAACTTACTAGGTCAGTGTGGCAGAGCGCCAGTGTCTGTTACAAGCTTACAGTGCTTTAGGTAAGTAGATTTCTTTAATGCAACCAAGCATAATCTTTCTAGCAATTTTATTATCATTATTCTTAAAGCCTTTAAAACTCTAGTGCTGCTAAATTTAACAATGCAGGATTAATAACAAACACACTCAGCAGCTGAGGAAACCATTTTCTCCCCGTGTATGAATTTGAGGACAAAACTATCTCAGTTTGTTATTCCTGTGTTAAATTGAAATATAATAAGACTGCAATTCTCTATCCATGTTGTTATTCTGAGTGTGGAGTTCTGAACATACTCACCTGAAAATAAGCTCAATAGAAGTCAATAGTACTTACTTTTATGTGTCTGTGAGTTTGGCACTCAGAAGTCTGCATTGTATCTTAACGTAGTGCATATTTTAATAGGATTAGAAGTGCTGGCATCTCTTTTGAATGTGTGGAGCTGAATCATGATTATACCTGTTGTTCTGACCTATGAACGACTTAGGTGTATCTTGGCATTCTGTGTATCTTGGCAGAGTTTGGTTTGTGCATGACACTTCTCCCCATATACACATCCATAAATGACTGTAAGCAGACAAACAGAATGAATATGTGTATATATGTATAACCTTTGAAGAAGTGGACCAGCTCTGGGAAGCTCTGAGAGGTCTCCATGTTAAGCTGTCTACACCTTAGCTGCTTAAAACTCAACAAGGTCCTCCCTCCCCCAACTGCTTGCAAATCATATTTGCATACAGAGAGGTGACATGGATGTCTTCATCTGTGTGCGTGACCTGTTTTGCTTCCCTGCTCTTGCAGCCCCCTCTCTCCAGAACTCCTATTCACAAAACTGTCATCTGAGCATGTGGGATGGCTTTCTCAAATGTACACATCGGACTTAAGTACAAAGTACCGTAAATGTGACTTAATTTTTCTAGCCAGATTGAAGCGGGTTTGAGGAAAAATGCACCAAACAGCAGTATTTATGAAGAAACCACTGGATTGATATGGATTGCGGTTAATGTTGTATGTATGCAGTTTCCAAAATTAACACTGGTAGTGCACCGGAGTGCAACTCTACAAAACAAAAATCATCATAGCAGGCAAAGGACTGTTCTGGAACCTTTCTTTCTGATGTGGCAGTTTTCTAAGAGTGAATATTCCAAATTAATAGGCAGCACCTGCTATCTGAAACAGTACATTCCTAGAAGCTGTTCTGTAAAACTGTTCTATTTTACATCAGGCTCACTAAGACAATATATGTGCTTTAAATTGTCTAGAGTGGTATACAAATGCAAAGTGTTGCTAGGTGTGGTTTTTTAAGTTACAAAGGCATTGGATGTAGAGTGAGAATTGACCACGTTGGTTAACTCTCTTATAGGAACCTGTTACTGGCGTGGCATTGGGAGGCTACACTAGTTAGGTATCCTATGAATCTAGCAGGCAAGAACAGAGGCAGGGCTGATTGTCTGCAAGCTACCAGAGTGAATAAGTTTTCATTCTGTAAGTCACCCCATTATATAATATTTTATTCTTCCTCTACAGTGCATTATATATCTTGCACGAAGGCAGTCAGCTCTTGTGAAATCCATTCCGTGTCTGGATAACTCATGAGAGCTTGATGAAGGTGATATAGCAGTCTCCAGTTTTGCAGTCTTCCCATATGCGTTGAGCTGGGAAAGGAGAGGCTTTTACCTTAGACAAATATTACAGGGCCTGTTATAAGTATTTTGTGTAATAGATATATCCAACACTAAAGTTATGTTCATTTTAAAAGCATGCACATATTTCATATGGAATTTGGCTGCAGATCATAAACTAGTAAGACTGACACCCACTTTATTACATCAGCAGAATCCCTCTGGTGAATTACAGCCCAGTGTGCACTTGGTGAACACTTGTGCTCCTATATTTCAAGACATTAACTATACCATGTGAATAATGGATTATAATACAGTATATCATCTCAGTTTCAGAGCATACTGTAACTTTGCTAGCAGTCTAGTATGTGCATGGCCCTGTATGACTACTCTAGCAAAAAATGTTACAGATCTGGAGTAACAGTTTGGGGGTGCAAGGGCACCCATAACTGCTAGTGAATGTTAGAAATTAATAAATGGTAGAATTTAGATAATATTTGGAGTATTGAAGGGAAGATGCCATATGTTCGATTTAAACTGCAGGACCTAAGCCAGGAAATCACACTGGGAGAAGGGCCATCAAGGTGTAATTACTGGACAATGGCCAGCCATTATGGGAGACATGATGTCACCCAGGAAATATGGGTGCTTTTGAAATTAAGAGGTTGCAGAAGAAGGAGGAGAGCCCGATGAGCTGCCAGATGAAGGCTAGAACCATCCTGGTGGGCTGGCTGAATGCAGGCTAGGAAAGATGCATGGAGATGCCTGGGATTCCAGTACTGGGCTGCTGTGGAGGACAGGCTCCTCCTGAGGTGGGAATACTGTGAAATCTCTCTCCACTAAAAGCAACTCATTTCTCCCAAAGGAACATGGACCCTGATTGAGTGCCAAGACCCTTGGAATCTCATGCATCATTTGGCAGAGATTGGGATGGCCAGTAATGATATAATTATTGTGAACCATAAATAAGAAGGTTGCAGGAGTCAGATTTTGTCACCTGAAGAAAAGTACGTTGTTCAGTAATGAGTCTGAAAACCTGAGAGACCAGCAAGCCGGCTTCATAGCTGTGTGCATAGCAGGAGCATTGCTTCAATAATGCTCTATCATGAATAATATTGCATGATAATCTGGTGGATTCTTTATTCCTTTCAAACATAGAGTATCAGGTGGTCCTGTAACAAAAAGTCCCTGATATGTCAGTCCTTAATGTCACCTTCTATTCTGCCTGTTTGCCATATCGAGATTGCCTTCGGCATTTTTGTGTTGTATCCCCAAGCATATAAGAGTAAGGATGAAATGAATTTCCTGTCTTGCTTAAGATAATAATAATAATAAATCTGTTCCATTTCACCCCCTAAGATGTAGGATGAGCCACCAGGTGAGCCATTTGCCAAGTATGTAAAATTTTCTTCATAAACCATATAAAATAAAACATATAGTCTTTTCAGTTCTGACAGATGCAACCTTAGGAAGAATGCTGGGCATCACATCTGAGTTTCCTGAATTTTGAATACTAGATTGTCACACTGAATCATGTACTTGTTTCCTTGAAGTGAATAGAGTGTTCAGGACTGTAAATTAATAGGATCTATAGACGAAGATCACAACCAAACTCAATTTCCCCTTCCCCTTCCCTTTCCTCTGCACTCTAACAACAACCATGGTTTCAGCAATACAGTGGTACCTCAGGTTAAGAACTTAATTCATTCTGGAGGTCCGTTCTCAGCCTGAAACTGTTCTTAACCTGAGGTACCACTTTAGCTAATGGGGCCTCCCACTGCTGCCGGAGCACGATTTCTGTTCTCATCCTGAAGCAAAGTTCTTAACCCGAGGTACTATTTCAGGGATAGCGGAGTCTGTAACCTGAAGCATCTGTAACCCGAGGTACCACTTATGTTGACTCAAATGCAGGCCTCAAATGCCAGAGCTGCACATAAATGCTCAGATACCTATTTATCTCTCTTGGCAGCATTCTTTGCAGCTGTCAACTTGCAAATGCTTTCTGGATGTTTCTGTTATTAACTTGGTTGGTCTGTATTTTTTAGCTTGGTGAACTCATTGTCATTGGTTCACATCTTACATTTACTGAAGAATGAAAGGAAGCAATTCAAATGTCAAGGCCAAAATTCAACCCAGAAAAACAGGTAACATAAAAGAAGAAGCAGTGGTCTTTTTTAAAAAAAATGCTCCTCATCCCCAAGTAACTAAACAACTGCATTCACCCAGGTAAAGTTCATTTCATTACCTACTTTATACTAATAAGTATTTATTCTTTATTGTGACCAAATATGGAAAACAAGTTTTATTAACCAAGACCCTTTACAGACAGAATATGGAACAGGAAATAATGCAGATGCTGTAAACTAAACTTTGAAAATAAATAAATATTTTTTCCTGAGCTGGAGCTAAGATGACTCCTTTAAGCAAAGCAAAACACAACCCCTAAGACAATTCCCTTGACAGTGCATGTCAGTTACTAGCTTGTAAGCAAATCCTTGTTTGTTTCTTCATATTGTATTTTTCCTGCGTGAAGATATGGCATCTCTTTCTACTCTCGGTTAACACAAAACTGTTTTTGATTTGCAATATACATCAATATCTGTATCTGATACATTTTACAAGCTGCAGTTAGAGACCTTCATTAAAACTTTAAAACTTTGTGGGGAACAAAACAACAATGCATTTCCCCCATCGCTCTGGTCATAGCAATTACTGTCCTTTTAAAACAGGCTCAGCATCATTAGTGGAGCAGAAGCTGTGAGGCTCTGCTTTGTTTCCTGCAACATTGTTTCCCCTTAGATCACAGCACTCGGATCCACTGCTGTTCTGCGCTGCTTTGGACAGGCAGGTCAAACTTGAGGGAAAAGTACTGTAATCAGAGCACAAAACTCAGGATACCAGAAGGGTTTGTTGATGTCGTTCAGCTACAATAGATTATTGATATTCATTTATTTATTCAGCATATAATATTTAATATTAAAATTTCTGCCATCTAGAAATTAGTTTAAGCTGCTGCATTTATACTACAAATCAATGTATGCACATGAAGTATCTGTGTTGGGGAAGTAAAAAAATGGCATCATTTTGAAATCTGGGCAATTTTCCCCAAGCTACAATGATCAAATAATGAATTTGTATGTGTGAAACAGCTGTGTGTGTGTGTGTGTGTGTGTGTGTGTGTGTGTGTGAGAGAGAGAGAGAGAGAGAGAGAGAGAGAGAGAGAGAGAGAGAGAGAGAATCTTTAATCCCAGACCTGGTCATAATGCTGACATGCATTTTTATGTGTTTTTCCCTATTTTCTTTTTAAACCATTCCTTCACACTTAGTCAATGCATTTGTATTCTGTACTTTGTTGTAAAACACGACTGTTTGACGGGTTGTTTCTCAAACCAGCTTCACCCAGATTGGAGTCCTCAAGCCATTCCTAATTCATCCCCAACAAGGTGTGGACAGCTATGCACAGTTTACCTTCCCTGCCCCCTCATTAATGCCCCCTGGGGTGTACACAAACAGAAACAAATCTCACACTAATGAAGCTATTATGAAGAGCTAGGAGGGTGGAGGGGTGGGGGTGGGAGGAGCCGTGAAATACACCCGGGGGGAACACACCCATAGACAAAAATTTGCAGGAAGCTCTTTGTATTGGTCTTGTCTTCCACAAGACTGGGTCCTTGACCAGAGCCAGCTGTGCTCCTTGCTCAAATCAGAATAAAACTCCTCTTTATAAATTACTATTTTTAAGTTTCTGTTCAGGACATGAGAGCACTACATCTCCCAGCAGTGATAACTGTATCATTACAATCTGTGCATCCAGCAAGTATAGAGGAATAAAGAAACAAGGCTGTTTTCAGCTTTAAAAAGAATCCTTTCCCCCAAGGAGACCCTTCTTGTTCTTCTTGTAATTAACGATCAGAAACTATTGATATCTGAATTAGCTAGAACAACAAGAACAAAAATAGATTAAAAAAAAATAAAATCCCAGAAGATCAAGCTATAGAAAGCTCTGTCTTAATCAAAGAGTGTGCATTTGTGATAGCAGAGATGGGCAGGTTTGTGCTATTTAAAAACAAGATGGTGAGAGAGGGAGGGAGAGAGACAGAATTTGTAGCATAACCAGGTCATTGGCCTCATCATGATTTCAGTCCCATGCAACTTGACCTACTGCTTTATTAGCTCGGTTATTGTTTCTGTTCATGCCAGGGATAGAACAACAAAGTCAATGTAGAAATGTGATCTTCCTAAGAATTATACTAACAACTTGCTGTCCACACAATTAAATAATTCAGTGTAATTTCAGATACTCTAGTTTCCAGAATGCTTTGTCTGAGGTAAACTATATTAACCCTGGGGTTGGTGCGGCAAAAATCCTCCAGAATTTGTTCTCTAAAAGTGAGATACTTTAATTATGTTGTCCCTGCCAGGGCAGTTTTCTCAAGCATAAACTCTGCAATGGCAAGCAAATTATAACTCTGTATGTGTGTTTTAAAGCAGCAGCCTTAAAAAATCTGCTAGTTTCCCCACTGAAAATATAACGCAGTCCATCCACAGCAGGAGCCGTAGCTTGTTAGCTGTAGTGTGGTCTAGGCAGGCAGGATAAGAGTGGACTTGGTCAGGGAGAGGAAGCCAATGAAGGCAAAGCCACAAGCCTCTTTAGGCTGCCCTAGGGGAGGTTTGAGGAATTCGATCTTTGCAAAATACTGAGTTCATGCTTCTTCAAATGTTGCATTTCTTGCAGATTTAAATACCCGTTTTGAGAGAAAAGACACATTTAAATATGTATTAAAATATATAATTACATAATTTGGAATGAAAAAGCTGAGGACTACATCTACCCTTGCATTTTATTTACAGTGATTTGATCCTTGCAAATTCTCTTAGACGCTGCCTGCCTTAATGCCCAGGCCCCTCCTCTACACATTCTTTATATTCTTGTCAGTATCTGCACTTGCTGATATTACCATACTACTTAAATAAGACTGGATAATATACTTATCTATGTAGTGCTGTTTAATGAATTCTGCCTCCCCGCTCCCCTTGCATTTATTTTCACCTTTTAGCTGTTCAGACACATTCTCCAAAAGCGAGGATGAGACAGTGCCGCTATATCTGAACCACATGATGATAGGAAAACGCTCGTGCAGACATATTTTGAGAGGAATGTAAAAATAATGTAGAGGTTATTGGAGAAATGTAATGTAACGGAAGTTTGAATTTAAAAGATGTGTGATTGACGTGGGCTGGAAGCAGACATATCCAACTTTCCATAGGGTGCCTGCAGCGCAGCTGCCTTTTGGCCAGTGCACTTTTTAAAACCCACTTTCACCCAGCCTTTGGAAGTAAGCTATCAACTTGGACTGCTCAGTCGGTAGAGCATGAGACTCCTAATCTCAGGGGTCGTGGGTTCAAGCCCCAGGTTGGGCAAAAAGATTCCTGCACTGCAGGGGGTGGACTAGATGGCCCTTGTGATCCCTTCCAACTCTAGGATTCTGTCTATTTTGCACATTGCATGGAGGGCACCGGATGGGCCCACAAAACTGGTTTTCCTATTGGTTTGCTTTTGCTACTGTAACTCATCCCTCATTCAAAGAGTTCTGTAGTCAGTAGTGCCCGGGCGAAAATTGGGAAACTGTCTGGGAAAATGTCGGCAGTGTCAACAACTTTTGTGTCCAGATTTTCACTTTTTGAAATACGGCAACCCTATTGTAATAAGCCAGTACAATTGTGAGAGTCATACATTCATACTGAAGGTGATGTTAAGGAGTTTCTTGAAAGTCATTTTTTGTTTGAATGAAATGCAGAAAACATTCTGGGGTTCTTTCTTTTTTTTTAGTTCTAAATCATGTTTTAACTTTACAGATGAAAGTCATATGCATTAAAAGTCATATAACCTGGGGTGCTCAATGTCATAAATCAATGCATATTTAATCAAAACGAATTTGCTTTTGTTTTCACGTTGCTGCATTATACTCCATCAATGTAATGAGGTCACTCTTGCACTTAATTAATTGTGCATGCTTATGCTCCCCCCGCCCCCCTTTGCCTTCTGGTTATACCCGAGATTTCATATAACGTTGATGGATGATCAGTACCTACTTTCCAAATGGGCCAAGCAATAAAGTTCAGTTGTAAATTGATTTTTTAAAGAGCAATTTAATTATTCTAAAATTTCAGATTAGTTGCAAGCTTTCCTCATAAAAGAACATGGATATCCTCAGGGCTAAGACTGTAAAGGTAAAGACTTTCTATGATGTTCAACATGGCCAGGAATGGCCAGTTTAAGAACCACATTATAAGCTTCACAGATCAAACTGCATCCTACCGCTTTAAAGCTCAGACGCTCTAAACATTAACAGAATCTAGAAGATTTGTCAAAACTTTTCTGGAACTTATTGTATGGGATAAGAGCATGTTGAGCTCCACAAGCTGGTCAAATATCAGCTAAGAAATGACTGAGATATAGCAGATTAAAATGTTTGTGTGGGTCTTTGCAGCCCCCAACTCCCACTCTAATTCACAGCAACTGATATTTGCCCAGGCATAACAGAGTGTCATGAGTTTGGAGTGAGTTGTGGAGTTAAGACCCTTTTAATTCCTGGATCCAGCCTGGATTCAATTGCTGGACTAGCCAGGCCAGTCTGGCTCAATGATCCATAGAGGAGAGGAACAAAGGGAGTGGCTCTGTGCCAGAGGGCAAATGGGTGGGCCTCCCTCCCCCAACTGTCTGTTAATTAGAAAGACTAAAGTCCAGAGCTGACGACTTATGTGAATTAGAAGCTGGAGGCAAAAGCTGCAGGTTTGAAAAGCAGAAAGAGACAGCCATGGATGATTTCTGCTGGGATCAAAGGCTGCAGCTATGGGAGAAGCAAGACCCTGCTGGGGTGTTGGTGCTATGAAGCTCTCCATTGCAGGCTCAGGATGTATATATGTGTAAATAAACCATATATCATAAAGACGCCACATTCTCCGCGGTGCCTCATTCACAAAAGGAAACACGGACCCTGCGTAAGCACCTGGAACCCCTCGGATCTCTCACCGCTCAGCGATTGGGGTGGAGTGCAACAATATATACACATGTTTTTCGTGCTCATTTTAGCTGTGTTTAAAAATATATAATGTGGTTCTTAAACAGACCAAAAATGACAGAAATTCTTATCCTTTACAGTCTTGACCTTGTTCATCTATGATGAAATCTTGGCAAATTGCTAAGTATCTAGTGTGCTAAGTAACTAGTGATAAGTTTACCAGTGCAACACAACAAACAAATTATTTAAATCCTAACCATTTAATTTTCTTTTAAAAATAAAAATACATAGATTGCAGTATGCTATCTTACGATGAACTGTGGCCAGGCATTACTCCTCACTAATGACAGACAAGCTATTAAGCAGAGCTGATGTTTTGTGATTTTAAAAGGGCAGTTTATTCAGTCCTACAGCTTAGTAGCCAAATCTGTCCAAAATAGCTAAAGCTACATATCACAAAACACATAACATAAGATGACATATCAAGGTAACAACAGCAAAATTGTAAATTCAAACTCTGCCTCTATCTGCCCACAACTCTCCCTCAAAAGTCTTCCTAAATGAAAGTTTTTTGAACTTGTTGGCAACAGTAGAAAGATGGAGCCCAATGTACCTCTCAGGCGTCCCCAAGGATGGTGCCATAACTGTATAAAAGCAGCAGCAGCAAGCCCAAAACAAAGGTTCTCACAGTATAGAGAGGTTTGTTTTTCCTTTTTTGAAAAAGGCTAAAACACAAGATAATGAAAGGTCTGCTCATGCATTTAAGCTCTAAAATGAATTTGGGGGCTTTGGAACAACCCTCCATTCTGAGGTGCCATGTGGTGGTCTTGAAGTTCCTTTAGGCAATGCAGCTTTTGCTATTCAGAGCAAGACAAAACACAGCATGTGGTGGACTCTGTGGAGTCTATGTTGAAAGGCAGCTGCAATCTGTTTCCCTGCAAACAGATGAGATAGGCACTGGCACACTGTCAGTATAATTCCTGGATGGATAGTTCTCCTTACCAGGAGACCAACTAGTATATAGCATACTATCTAACCTGAATTGTATTACAGCACCTTCAGATTGGGATGTCTCCATTGGTTAGCTAGTTTTAGTGCACTTTAAAGTTCATAATACTTTGAGATTTACCCATTATGATTTCAGATTTGAAGGTTAGAATTGTACTTATTAGAACCACTTTTCTAGAACTGTCTCCTCTTCCCAAGCCATAGTCTATCCTAGTTAAAGAAACAAAGTTATAAAGCAGGGGTCAGCAAAAAAAATTTAGCCGCTGGCCGGTTCACTGTCCCTCAGACCTTGTTGTGGGCCAGAGAAGCTGCACTGGGGGGGGGAGGAGCTGGAATAAGAGGCAGGGGGGCAAGTAGTCATCCTCCCCCCCACCTCCAGCTGCTGCACTTACCTTCCCAGGGGCTGCCACCACAGCTGCTGCTGCTGCTTCTCGTGGGGAGGCAGAGCAAGCTCGTCTGCTCCGCTCTCTGGCCCACAGGAGCACCAGGAAGGAGGAGGGAAGATGAGCAGCGCGAAGGGGCTGGCTCCAGAGAGGGGCTGCTTAAAATGGTGCTCAGCCAGCTCAGCCCAGCCCCCTTCCTCCTCTAGGCAGGGCAAGGAGAAGCCAGGAGGAGGGAGGGAAGAGGCATCACCACGGTGTGTGTGAGGGAGGGGGGAATGGAATGGCACTGGGGGGGAATGGTGCAGCCTGAACGAACAGAATCCCCACGCTGATTCACGGACAGTCCGTGGGCAGGATCCTGAAGGCAGTTGGGCCTGATCCAGCCCGCAGGCCTTAGTTTGCTGACCCCTGTTATAAAGGATCCTTTCAATCACATTTCTTTTCATCTCATTAATTAGATTTCTTTTTGTTCTCAAGCATAATGATGAGGAAGCCAATGGTCATATTTATTTTTAAAAAATCAGAGGCATTTTTTAAAATGTGGAGACAGCAGCCACCAGCAGCGCACAAGATGTGGTGCATGGAGGCGGCCACAGAGACGGTGCATGGAGGTGGCTGGTGTGGTGGCATGCAGGGCAGAGGCTGCAGAGGTGGTGGTGGCCAGCCGCAGCGGGTGGTGTGTGGAGGCAGCTGCAAAGGTGGTATGCAGCTACAACATGCAGCCACAGCGGCGGGGGGGGGGGGGAGCCGGGCACTCACAACAACAAAAATTTGGAGCGTTGGCACCCAGGGCACTGGGGAGATGGTGCCTATGAATCTCTCTGTGCTAGCCTTTCATCCAAAGTTCATCACAGTGCAAGAAACGGAACTGTAAGTTTTTCTCATGGTAAACCTACATGCTACAAGAAGCATACGCCTTGTCACCAACAATGGAGAATAAGAGATAACTGCGCACAGAGGGTCCTGTTAGGTCCTTATGTCAGGAATAGCCTTTTAAAAGATCAGTATTATTCCCATGGAACTTTAAGCCTAGATTACTTAGCTTGCAATTCTATACCACCTACTTACTTGGGAGTAAGCCTCATTAGCAGAACTTATTTCTATGCAGTTTGCCTCTTTTCCTTGGTGGGATACAGCAAAAAACTTTAGCTTGGTACATTTTGATCAGATAAATGCAACACCTAACAATTACTTTACTTTAATGTGTCTTCTGAAGAGCTACTCCTAGCCATTTCATACCATCCTAGCCTGACACCCTTTAATTCTGTTGCATTAGATGTATGGCACTGATGTAGTAAGTGAAGGATGTCATTGTGCTGACAATGGAATAAAATGAGGGATTATTATAGCAGGAAGCATTACAAAGCAAATTCGGTTGTAAATTATTTCTGATTATCTTTATCAAGGTGTAGAGCTGACATACTTAAGGAGATATTTCAGTTCTTGTTATCTTATTACTGGTCCTTTGCGAAAATGAATCTAATGTTCATAGAAGATTAAGTTCTAAATGATAGTATTAGAATCCGCTTATCTTATTTTCCTTCAGTCACCTTCGGATCTCCTAAAAGGCAAATGCTGCGTTGCTGCTGGCTTTCAAACCAGCTTCAGGTGCCATTTTAAGGGGCCATGACATGTAAGCTGATTTGTAAATTTAAATTATGTCTAATGTAAAAGATAGGAGGAATCTCTTAGAATGGTAGTCAATGACTTCTGCAACAATTAAAGAGAAAGACATTTGTGACATTTGTGGAGTTGCTGTTATTTGGTTAACAATACTAGTCAAGCTGCTTAGAATTCATTGTCATAACTTCATTGCAAATTGGAACGCTGAGTGAAGCAGTGAGCTGTTCATGCCCTTTGGAACTCAAAAGGAGAAGCTTCAGAAAGAGCAAGAGAATGCTCAGCTGATTTTTGTGGCTCTATAATGGTGCACTTTTGTAATCTTTTTACTTTTATTTGTATTTTTTATATCACATCTTCATACTTCTCAAAATTTTGTGGGTGAAAATGGGGGGAGAGCATGTTTAATTATAAAATTTACGCTCAGGATTTGTTCCCACCAGCACCTTCCCATTGCTGAAAGTTGCTTCTTTTGCTCTCTACATAGCATGCATTTACTTTTCAACAATGTGTCCTGAACAGAGAGGGTGGCATTCAACCAAGTTTTACTCAGAGTAGACCCGCTGAAATTAATAAACATGACTCTGGGGGCAATCCTATGGCAAGGTCTGTTGGGATGGGCAACTTAGGATGCAGCAACTTTCTGGCTTAGTCAGGGTTAAGTCACCAGCCCGGGCTCAGCCAAAGATACTCCCCAGTAATTTACTCACCCCAACTGAAGCTGGCTGAAGGGTTGTTCCAGAGGTGTAATATGGTGGGACGGGGGGGGGGGACGACGACTTAGGCTGGATCATGTGACCTGGCAACCTGACATAATACACAGTTTTAAAGGCTTGTTTTCCCTCTGCCAGCTTTAGGCAGCAGTAGCCCCAGAACTGAATGGGGTTTAGATCCAGTTTCAGCTTACATTGCAACAATGCCTGGAGGGCACCAGGTTGGGAAAGGATGACATTGGGCTTTTGCCTACAAGATCGTACTTTGACATGCTCAGTTTCTTTTCACGATAACCTTTAAGTTTACTTACCCATCAGTTTCCCCCTATCTTGTTCTTGCTAAATTTCACAGCCAAATTTCACAGCTAAATTTCACTTATTTTTGGATTTTTAGCTTAGCCCAAAAACTGGCTACACCATCTGTGACATAGATAAATATGCCACCTGCTCTTTGTTTTTTGTTCAGAGATGTTGGATAGCATTGGACTATGAAATCCTATTTGTTATGGCTCCATTCTGATTTTGGACCATTCAATATCTATCAGCATGGACTTCTTCAACCAACTGGTGTCCACATTATTGCAGGGTTTTTCTTCTCTAGCTTCTTGGTTTTGTGTTTTAAAACTCATTACTCAGAAGTAAGCCCCTGTGGGTTCAGTGGGGTTGGCTTCCTAGCAAGTGTGCCCATGATTACAGCCTAAGTCAAATATGGATTTGTCTCATCTTGAGAACACTGTATGGAATACATATCCTAATGTTATATGGTACTTTTCTGTCTCTACGTGTCCTTACTTCTGTTTCCTTCTAATCAACTATGTAATACTGCCCACTGGGAAATGAGAAACGAGACAAATATTTATCAGTTTCAAGGACAGAACTACGCAGTTCAAGGACTTTCGAAGGGAATGTCTTAGAACCGCAGTGTTGGGCTGAATGGAAGTGACTCTCCTACAACTCACTGAGTAAGTTTTGCTTACCTTAACAATATAGAGGTATCAGCCTGTGACAGGGAGCAAATCAGGGATCAGCCATGACTGGCACTAAAGTTAATTTTAAAATAGACTTAGAAAATTAACTTATTAAATATTAAGGGTCAGTATTATAATGGCTTTAAAAGATCAGGATCTATTTCATGTCAATTCAAAGTGGTGATTTATTTGTGATGGCTGATGAAAGGTTAAAGTCACAGTAGTTTGAAAGATCGTTTCAACCTTTATTTCAATGTTGTCTCCAGGGAGATATAAAAATGTATGTAGGAGGAAGATTGCAGCAGAGCAGTGGAAAAATAGTCTGCCAGGAGGACTGGAGGTTTCAAAGGCTTGCTAGTGAGACAGTTAACCTATCACCCCTGGGTTTTCTGTTCAAAACCCACTCAGGTGAATAGGAATCAGACATTATTCTTCAGTTCTTTTCCATCATACCACACTCTCAAGGCAATCTGCCCTCCCATTTAAGTCCATGGGCTGCTTTTGTGTCCTGCTGGGCACCCAGCGCCTCTGGAAAGTTCAACAGCTACAACTTTTGCCTTTGTTAAAGTGACCCATGTGGTCCTGCCATCCATACCTGATAAGAACATATTTTTATACTTGAAAATATATCCATACCCACTGACACCTGAAAGTAACTGTTGTGACTGCTGTATGCATTGACAGTTCCAACTGAGACCCAGGACCACTGGCTCAAACTTCACACCAGTCTGTGGACTGGTCCAAATTACCACGGCAAATTACGAACACAAAGCTATTCCTGTAAGTGCTTCCTGTAACATGAGAAATAGAAATAGTTTAGGGAAGCTTTTAATGTTTGAGGAATTACTGTATTTTAATATTTTGTTGGAAGCCGCCCACAGTGGCTGGGGAAGTCCAGCCAGATGGACGGGGTATAAATAAAAAAAATATTGTTATTGCTGTTGTTGTTGTTTTTGTTGTTGTTATTATTATTATTCTAGCATGTTATTGCAAAAAAGTAATTTGTAGGCATGGAGTCACTTTTCTGTGTCGATTATTACACAACAAACCCCACTTCCCTCATTGCAGTCAACAACAACAACAACAACAACAACAACAACAACTTATTATTTATACCCCACCCATCTTGCTGGGTTTCCCCAGCCACTCTGGGCAGCTTCCAACAAAATATTGAAAATACATTAAAACAGCAGTAATTGAAAACTTCCCTAAACAGGGCTGCCTTCAGATGTCTTCTAAAAGTCAGATAGCTGTTTAAAAGGTTGTAGTCTGTTTCAGCCACACTTGGGTCTTGTGTGTCATTCACTGCCTTCCTCAGTGCCTTCATGGGTGGTTTGGACAGTGCAAAAAGCCAACAAACAGGAAAACAGTTTCCTCCCTTGAACTAAGCCTAGTTCAACTTAACTCATTTCCCAGAATCATTATGCTGTATCTATTCCTTTTTTGTTTCATTTTCATTTTACTTTTAATTTGTATACCACCTTTCCATATTACTATGCATAAGGCTGTTTACAAGCTGAAGAAACAACAAACAAAATATACAACAAAGATCACATATGCTATAACAATCTGATCCAATACAAAAAAGTCCTAATAAAAAAAAACCTTTAAAATAAACAACTGAGATCAAATAAAGGTATATTCAACAATCCATTAGAGTATAATAGTACACAATAAAATTAAATATTAATAATTAATAATTAAACAGACAATTAGCAATTACTGTACAATAAATAATTACTAAACTTTGGCCCAGGGAACACAAAGGGTCACATCTGTCCATATAGGTGCTTAGATCAGGTTCAGAGGTTCTGCTCTGCACTTACACCTGAGAAGTGACTGTTGCCTGGTTTGCTTGTCATGGGTAAGCTGAACTATGGCTTGCCAGGACCAAGTGCATGTGTAGCTCCTGGAGAGGCGCTTATACCCGCTTTGATCCTCTCCTGTCCTTTTAGCTCAGTGTAGTGCAGCAGCTAAGCCCAAATTTTCTGTTGGCTACAGCTTGTGGTTAAGGAGGAGAGAGTTTAACTATGATCCTTCTTTTGGATGATGTGCTAAGCCAAACCTTGACTTAGCTGCCATGCCACACTAAGCTACAAGAACCAAAGGAGTTAAACAGAGGAGCAAAACAGCAGCAATCTGCTACTGGGGAGCCAGCACAATAGCACATTCCCCCTGAGCCATGATTTCACTTACGGTTACATGCAGACCCAACCAAGGTTCTAGAATTCTCCATTCAGGAGGGTTGCCTGCATCCTCTCCCTTGTGGCCGCTAGCAGAACATAAAGACTCTCTCATCTCAGAGATCATTTGCTGCCATGGCAATTCAACTGTCTATTTCCAGCTGCTAATTTTTAAAATAGTATTTTAGGGTCATTATCTTTATGTTATGTTTCTAAACTGTCACTTTAAGATTGTAAAGGTTTTTAGAATTAGTTACCGTAATTATTCCATTGGCCACTGTGTTTTATTTAGAAAAATGGAGTGACATTCAATGATAGTAATACTCAGAGTAGATCCTCTGAAAGAAGTATACTTAAGTTCATTAATTTCAGTGGGTCTACTCTGAGTATGATTTAGTTGGCTATCACCCATGGATTTAGTATGAATAAATCAAAAGCATTTTACATGGAAGTCCTCTGTGTCCTTTCTGAAATAATACAGTCCAGCCAAAGCTTACCATTGTGAATATTCTGATCGTGTGTTCTTCTCTCATTTTAACAAGTTACTGAATTAATCAAATAAATTTATGTAAAAGGGTGTTCAGAAGATTCTATTACTGACAGTTTTTAGGATTACAGTCATACCTCCAGTTGTGAATGTGAACCCATGCGGGAGGCACGTTCGGAACCCACAGCGTTCGTAGCCTGAAGCGCTGCGTCTGCACACACGCATGATGCAATTCAGTGCTTATGCGCATGATGTCATTTTGTGCTTCTGCGCATGTGCGAGCAGCAAAACCTGGAAGTAACCTGTTCCGGTACTTCCAGGTTTGGCGCGGTCCACAAACCGAAAACGCGCAACTTGCAGCGTTCGTAACCCGAGGTATGACTGTAATTTTAATTGATTTTATCTGCTATATGCTTTTGGTAATTTCTATGTACATTTCTTAGAAACTTGGATGCTTAACTAGCATATAAACAGCTGAAATAATACATAACTGCTGATCATTGCAGTTAACATTGGCCAAGAGGTAACAAAGAACTGTAGCCAAAACACCAGATATGGAATCTGCAGACACACCTGTCATACAAATCTTTTGCCTCCATCTATATTGGATTCTAAGTATGGGGGGGGGGATCATGCCAGATTAATATTCCATCACAACTGTGAAGTGACCATTGGCAGGAACAGCTGATTTGCAGGAAACGGTCTCTCCCAATGTGCTTGTGCCATCTGGGAGCTCTTTTGCTCTTGTCCTGAAAGTGAATATTAAAGTGCACGCTGAAGAGTTTGACACAGAACCACAAAGAAATCTCAAAATTGTGGACTGAGTAGATGCCTCTTGAGTTTCAATAATTCTGTGTCCTTTTTGTCTTTCTGTGTATGCACAGATTTACAGTATCTATTTCATGCCAAGCAGTATTTGTGGCTGTTGATGAGAATGGCACTTGCAGCTGCCCATCCAGTTCGTAACTTGGTTAACCTGTCTGGAATATATTGGAGCTAGAAGAAACTCCCCCCAAATCTGCAAAATACGAAATGTGAAAGCTTTCGATAATGTGGCCAATGACGCATGACTGTGTGAACCAGCCATTTGCATGACAGTCATTGAAAAGAAAAAAATGAATGTAGTATATAGCAGGCATGTCCAACTCCCTGAGATCTACTCCCAGTATAAAAAACTGACAGTGATCTAGGGACACGGGTGGCACTGTGGTCTAAACCACGGAGCCTCTTGGGCTTGCTGATCAGAAGGTCGGCGGTTCGAATCCCTGCAACAGGGTGAGTTCCCATTGCTCTGTCCCAGCTCCTGCCCACCTAGCAGTTCGAAAGCATGCCAAAAAGTGCAAGTAGATAAATAGGTACCACTCTGGTGGGAAGGTAAACGGCATTTCCATGTGCTGCTCTGGTTTTGCCAGAAGCGGCTTAGTCATGCTGGCCACATGACCCAGAAAAACTGTCTGCAGACAAAGGCCGGCTCCCTCGGCCAGTAAAGCGAGATGAGTGCCGCAACCCCAGAGTCGTCTGCGACTGGACTTAACTGTCAGGGGTCCTTTACCTTTACAACAAGGGAAGATGGAATGGCGGGGGGGGGGAGTTCACATGCCATTGGAACAAGTGGGTGATCTGGTGTGAGGTAACTATCCACCACCTGGCAGGTAAAATTGTGGGTGCCACCCCCAGTGCCACAAGAACTTGTCAGAGATTGAGACCTCCTACCAAAGTGATTTCCCCCTCCGCAAGAAGATGTGAGATTTAAAGCTTCTAGTGTTCCTAGACATTTAAAGACTTTCTTCCCAGACAAGATGGCTCTATACAAACCTTTACCCACACAGTTCAAAAACAGGCACTGTTCTCCTTATTTTAACCTTTATTTATAAAATATATTCTTATATTATCACACTTGGAAATCCAAGCATATCAAGGTCAAGCTGAGCTGCTGTTTTTCAAAACAAGCTCTGAGATAACATCAAGATGGGAAAGTGTCTACAAAAAGCATTCCCATAAAATTCACACCCTTCACTTGTTCACAAATTGCCCTCCTTGCTTTAGTTCTCTGCTAAGTGGCTAAATACAAGGTGGTCCCTCATGCATCTGGGATCTATTTCAGCTGTTCTCCACCATGATCCAACAGCCAGTGTAGAGGCAGTGCATTGAGTCCCATGGCTCACAGATTGGACAGATCTTTAGGTGTGATGGGGTTGTGCTGCTCTTGTGCTAGCATTCCCATCTGGCATTGCAAGACATTGAAGGCAGGTGCACCAGAACATGATAAGTCAGTGTGGAAAAAGGGATATTATGTGAAGGAAGCTCATAATTAGTGGCTCAAATAAAACTTGAGCATAGTGGGATCCAATCATTACTATTTATTTATTTATTTATTTATTTATTTATTTATTTATTTATTTATTTATTTTGTATACTTCCCTTCATCCATGGATCTCTGGGCAGCAGAAAAATACAAGATGAAAACTCTCTCTCTCTCTCTCTCTCTCTCTCTCTCTCTATATATATATATATAATAGTGGCTCTTTCAGTCTGGAATCAATTTCAGAAAATAATGCCTACAATTCTGGAATTGTACAAGTATATATGTCCCTTGCCTCGTTTACCAAGGCTGCATACACACCATACATTTATAGCACATCTGCCTCCACCAAAGAATCTTCAGAACTGTAGTTATCCCTCATAGAACACTCTTAACAAACTACAATTCCCAGAAGTTTTTTGGGGGGGGCAGAAAGGGGTGCTTTAAATTAATGGAGCGTGTTGTAGACGCGCTCTCTCTTCCAGCCTAGAATGTGGTTGAGTTGTTGCAGGAATCTAAGTCACTGCATGAAACAGAGGCAACACTTAAAAAAACAAAAAACAAAAGGGGGAAAAGAACCAATTATCCACCTTGTATTAAGGTAGGAGACCCTCAGAAAGGCCTGAATCAATCTTTGGGACATGGGTGTAGCCAAGGAGGGGCAGCTGCCCCCCCAATCAATAAAAATCAATAAAAATCTGAGGTTCTGCTTCCCCCTAACAAAAGCCTGCCCCCCAACAAAAATCCTGTCTACGCCCATGCTTTAGGAGGCATTTTAGCCCCACTTCAGCCCAGCTTTCATTCATCAGCCTCTGCTTTAGCCAGCCATCTCCTGAGCTCCCTTTCACTCAGCTTTCTATAACATCCTTGTTCAGCTTTCCTGCTTTTCCTTCCCCTCTTGCCTCTGATCCCCTTGGCTTGCTGCCAGGAGCTGGTGGCATCCACAGCCCTCCATAAATCACAGTTCCCTTCAGTCCTACCACACTGACCTATCATTTCTGTCACAAAAGTTGCACTGGTAGCTGATTGTCTGACAGACCCTTCTCAATGAACTAAGATGTTTGTGAACACACCATTAGATCCATGGCTGGCCCTGAGGCAAAGTGAGGTGCTGACTGCACAGAGCAAATGTTAGGGGTGGCAAATTTTGTCCACAGGCTAAGGCTGAGTGTGATGATCTCAGAGTAGATGCACTCTTGAGAGGTTTGCAGGCAGCAGAGAGGTGATGGGGTCTCTAACACGACTCACTTGTTTTCCTTTCCTGCTTCATTAGTAGTAAAACTTGGGCAGGACACATCATTAGATTAGATTTACACTGATGGTGCAGTTTATTTCATCCCTTTTATAAAAAATAAAATAAAAGAGAAACCAAACACATCAACATCAAGTCAATAATACATAGTTCTCCATTTATAAGCTTTTCAAAAAAAAGAAACAGGACAATACTCCCCTGGTATAATAAAATGTAACAGCACAAGGACACCAGACAGGTAACCATTACATGTTTCTTTTAGTGCCACTGTTAAAGAGCTCCTTTCTTTCTTTGTTAAGCAATTTCTATGACATGCTTGTGCCATGTCCATCCACTTGCTTGGATGGCTATTGTGGGTTTACAGGGATTTCTAATAAACTCAAAAGCCCCAACAAAGGAAGAGTGCTTGCTACAGTGGCACGTGCTCAAATGCTTATGGCCTCTACTGCATATAATATAACACAATAACTTCATTCAATGCCAAATCCTAGATATCACTGAATTCTCATTTTTATTTCATATATCACCATCTACCTGAACTGCAAACGCCGCCACCTCAGCATCAGAAATGAGAGACCGTTGCTTGAGCTTTTGTATATGTTTGCTCTAATTCAGAGACAGCTCCCAATAGTACTTAATAGACAATGGTGTGTGTGTGTGTGTGTGTAAGAGAGATAGAGTAAAACACGGTTCAGAAACTGCAAGGACAAATTTCTAGTGCCTGCATAACTCCATTGAGTTGAGTATGAATTGTCTCATATTTTCTTCCAAATTTATGTCCAGCCCTGATATTTTAATGATTCAGTTGTTCTGCCGCTATTCAACTTTTCACAACCTTGGAAAAGATATTTGTGCCTATTTGTTTATTTTCCCTTCTCTTGCTCTCAGTCTTAATTGATTTCACTAACTCTCAGCAACAACATAGTGTTGCCAAATCAGATTGGCTTTATAAAGTGATGACTTTGGGACCTCGTTTTCCTATAAGATTCCAGATTGGCTGGGATTATGTAAGCAAATACTCCCGGAGGGTGAAAGAAGCATCAGTCAGGTGTGTGGGGTGCCACTCAAGCCAGAGGAGTCGGCAGCATTTAGCAGGATTTTTTAAAAAGGTAAACATTCACATAAAGTATTTTTCAGAAACATTTCACTATTTTCTACTTGCAGATAAAAACTGGGCAATATTCACTGCATTGCTTATTATCTCCTTTCACAAGGGTCTTGCAGTGGAATTCCATGCAGAAGACTTTTTTTTTTTTTTTTTTGCATAATACAGAGTAGATAGCATATGTGACAAAGGAAGTTTAAAAAATAGATTACTTAAATGGTTATGTCAGAATTGAGGAAAAAGCTGTTTTCAACACTGATATTGTACCTGGCTTGCAAGAGATATTTCAGGAGATATAAAAGATTTAAATAATGGATTCTTGGCACATTTAGTTCTAATGTTTCAGTATAAAAAGCCCTTTAAGCTCTCTGCATCAACCAAGGAAGTATTTCCTAATGGGATAAGTTTGTTTCAGCCAATTTCTGTTTCACCATATTGCAAAATATTTTGGTGAACTCTTCTAAACCTTTAAAAATACTCTTCAGCTTCTACTAAATACAAAACAGGGAGAGGAATGTGAAACCAAACATTTAGAAATTATACAGTTAGTGTCAGGTTGTTCCAAGGAAAAGGCAGGAAATTGACATTTATTAAAATAGTTATGAAAAATTATAGGTGACAGCCAGTGTTTGTCAGAGTAGGCCCATTGACTTGGATATAATCCTACAAGAGGGATATGCTGTGCATTAAGAAATAAGTATAATTTTCCCTCTCTGTACTAGAAGAACCAAGCCATATTGTATCACTTTATAATAAACTGGAATGGGATGATTATTTTAGGCTTATGGTATTTTGGGAGCTGATAGTCCTTAACCACATATTTAAAATATTGCTGCTTCTGCAGAAACTCTCATAGAATCAGCGTTTGATTGAGATTTTATATTTATATATATCTAAAAAGCTTTATATTAGAAAAAGCAAGCAAGGACAATTTGAAGGAGCTATCAGTCATCAAAACATTGCCTCAGTTATAGCATATGAGATCATTAACACCTCAGATTTCCATCTGTTTACAGGCAACCTGTGTTGATTGAAACTATAAAGCGTAGTAAAGACTTTGACACCTGTAGGCAATCATCACTTGATAGCTGCCTGACTTCTTATCAGACAACTGTAACAACAACAACAACAACAACAACAACAACAACAACAACAACAACAACAACACCCATCTTATATATGATTGTGGGTTGGCAAAGGTCTTCTAGATAGCAATGGTTTGGCAAATTTATTCTACTGTGGTTTTGGAGAGGGAGAATGTAAGTAAAGGAGTGCTTGCTGAAGGCTGTATTATGTGGTTTTACCTACTTGCATCTTAGATCCAAAATAGATGAGGAATTAATTGCTGCTGGTGATAGTTAAAAACTCCAGTGGAGCCAGGGGGAAAATGCATATAGCTTAAAATATATTTTTTGCAGTTGTCAAAAGTGTTGGCTTGTGTTCTACTGGAGTTTTCCTGATTAATGTATTGCAGCATTTAACAGAGTCCCCCTTTCCCAAGCAGCAGGAAGGTTCATGACAGCTATTTATAGGACGGTTCTCTAGAGAGGAGTAAGTACTGGATCCTTTTATGCTCCTATTATATCTATTTACTTTCAAAGATACAAACTGAGCATAGGAGAGCAATCAAACATTAGGAGTAAAAGCATCTTTCAATGCATCAGGACCAGTTCATCCAAAGTAAAAGTAAAAGACACCCAGTCCACCTAAGCTGGAAACCTTTGAACTGAGCTTCAGAAAGTCACCCTATTTTGTCCAAATTCCAGTTGCTCAGTTCTCCTTCATCTCCTCCCCAACCAGGGTAGCTTCAGTAAGTAGTCGCTATCAACCATCAAGAGCCATCGAATGCCAGCCAGCCAGCTCCCTCAGCTAGCAAACTATTCAGTGGTCTTGAGTAAATATAATTTTGCATAGCCAAAGGCATGTGTGCACTGCAGGTCCTTCATGTGCAGTGACTAAGGTCCCTTTGCTTCTCTAATGGTGTGGCTGCAACCTTTTGGGGTCTGAGCAAGGGAGCAGCTCATGACGAGATGCTATCCAGAAAGGGATGCAGAATAATGTAACTGAAACATTTGTTGTCTGCCCTATGCAGTGAATATTTTTTGCCATATTTGAACTACCTTCTTAAACTCTCCCACAAGTTATATTAATCTTATGTATATTAATGGTTCTGAATTGTCATTAAGCAAGTAACTGGCTCCCAAGGAACGACTTCCCACTCAATTAAGCCAAATACTGTTTTCTTTTAGTAAATGTCTGATGACTGTTTGCAGGTCAAACTTTTAGTCCTTACTTGCAGCTGGAGATCATTCAGATTGTTAGGTCAGCCTCTAAGACAATCCCTCTTGCACATGCATTGCTTAAGCACAGCTTAGCCATGATAGCTAGAAAAAAACTCCATGTTTAAAGTTAGTATACCTCTGAATGTCAGACGCTGGGGACAAACCACAGAAATGGTGTCTTACCTTCATGCACAGAGGCATCTCTCTGGCTATTAGGTGAGGCGAATGCTAGAATTGATGGATATTTAGTCTGATCCAATAAGGTTTATGTTTTTTATCCCAGTTAAATATTCAAAAGGCCATGGACTGGCTCAGCTGTATGCATACCAGATATAAAGACATAATTCTTTATGCCTATGAAAGTCTTGGGCAATGTAGCTTGGACCCAATGGCCAAAACATGGGTAATGGTAGGCTTCGGGCATTCACTACGGAACGCACAAAGGTGCCTCTGGGAATGTGTGGGGCTGGGGGAGTCATGCATGCACATAGTGCTCCCAAGACAATGTGTGAGCCGGAAGAGGCTCATCATTGGAAAAGGGTTTCAAAACAGGGATGGGAACCCTTAGCAATCAGAGTTCCTACAACTAGATTGGGCAGCCTTCACACAATGAACTGGGTAACTCTTCAGATTGACGCAGAAGTACTGCTGGCACATGTGATCTCAAATGTGGGGCAGCAGCTAGCTCCACATTTTCCAGTTGGCACTCTTGCATATTATGTGCTGGGTGCCTGAAGAAAATGTGTGGGAATCCAGGTTTTGAATTATGTTGGTACAGTCATACCTCAGGTTGCGAACGCTGCAGGTTGCGCGTTTTCGGGTTAGGGACCGCGCTGAACCTGGAAGTACCGGAATGGCTTACTTCCGGGTTTCAGCGCTCATGCATGCACAGAAGCGCTGAATCATGTCATGCAAGTGTGCCTCCTGCACAGATCACGTTTGCAACCTGAGGTATGACTGTATATAAATGCCAGTGAGTTTTAGAAATTTTGATTCCATGCCCATTACAGGTCAGTTCTGACAACAGCCCAGCTTTGTCAAAGTATCATCACTGAAATAAAACCAGTGTTCTATCGGGCAGTGACCAATACCCTTAAAACAAACAAGTGTGATTTATGCTCTGCTGTGTCAAAATTGCAGGCTGATTTTGTGATACATACCAGTGACAGCTACAATGAGGATAGATGAGAGCAAAACATATTCCTTTAGAATCGCTTTGAATCTTGATTGTTCAGATGAAATGCTAGTTGCAATTTAACTTACCTTTCCATTGGCCTATTTTTCCTTGACAGCTATTTACCCTGATTTTCCCCATTTGATTCTTTCTTTCCCCTTCCTCCCTAATGTGCACTGTCTTTTCTTTAAAATGTATGACTTTTGTGCCTAACAATTTTAAATGTATTTACTATTATTCGTTTTGCCATCATCAGATCTCTCCATTGAGTGACTACTTCTCAGCAGGTCTACCCAGGGGATTCTCAAAATTATGCCATTGAGTCTTGGTAAGTACAGTAAGGAGAAAAGTTCTGCTTGGGTTTCTGTAAGTACAGTGGTACCTCAGGTTACATATGCTTCAGGTTACATACGCTTCAGGTTATGGACTCCGCTAACCCAGAAATAGTGCTTCAGGTTAAGAACTTTGTTTCAGGATAAGAACAGAAATCGTGCTCCAGCGGCACGGCGGCAGCAGGAGGCCCCATTAGCTAAAGCGCTGCTTCAGGTTAAGAACTGACCTCCAGAATGAATTAAGTACTTAACCCGAGGTACCACTGTACATATCTTTAGGAAAATTTCTAGCTAGATTGCATTCTGAAATATAGGTACTTTGCCACTATCATATCTGCTGCAGTAACTCCCAGTCATGAATGCTCAAGGAATTTGGTCTCCTGTGCTTGACCTATCTGCACTATCAAGCTTGACCTTGATGACACAGAGATCTTCATCATGTGCATGTTCCGTTTTATCTGAGCACAGATTCACTATATCTAGGACCTCTTACAATATATATATATAAACCTCTCTGCACTTGCTTGTATGGACATACGTGTGAGTCCATCAGAATGATGAATACATTTCAGAATATAACTCTTGTGTAAAGAGTTGGGGGCAGAAAACAACAATCCAGAGGATCCGAACTAAATTTCTGTTGTCCTCTATTACTTGGTTTACAGCCTACTGCTTGTTGTTTCTCTTATTTAATTAAAGATTCTGGTTCAGATAAATGTTGCATGGGAGTGCTATAGTGTGTTTTGCAGTGCAAAGATTGACTCAATCCCATTTTTTATTAAACCAGACAAAAAAAAACATGCTTGGTAGCTCTCAGGTTGCTAACTGGATATTGTGATATTTAATGTATGGTGTGCTTAGTTTTGTGTCAACTCAGCCAACAAGATTGCTTTGGCAGATGCACTTTCACAAGGCATGTATAAAAGCAGGGAGTGGGAAGATTTTGAACTTACATTACCATATCTGTGCTCTTTTGACAATAACATTTGGACAATAATTTCTGTCAGGACACCCTGGACTTTATCAAAGTCCAGAGAAATGTGGTTTTTATTATTGCATTTCACAGGCAATTGAGAATGCGGGGGGGGGGGGGGATAATAATTTGAGTTGAGTTTGAGCATCAACCTATTGTGAATTGCATGGCCCCACTTTATAAAGCATCTGAGCATGTATGGAATGCACCTCCCACGTTGCTATACTCATCCGGCCTCAACTGTAAATGTTCTGGTGACTACTGTAAAGTGCTGTACAGTATTGGGGTGGCGGGGTGGGGTGTCACCCTTGAAGATGGTCCTGAGGCTGCAACTAGAGCAGAATGTGGCTGCTAACCGAGGCAACCCATGTGACCACGTGTGACAGGTCCTGAAAGCCCTGCTCTGGCTGCCAGCCAGCTCCTCTGCCATTCATGATATTAGTACTAGCATAGAAACACCTTAATGACTCAGGAGGACTCAAGCACCTAAAAGAGCACCTTCTCCAGAATAAACCATCTCAGCCCTAAAATCATTCAGAGAGGCACAGTTGCCATTCACCCATCAGACAGCCTTCCCAGCTGCAGTTTCCCCATTTGTGGAATGCCCTCCTTAGTGAGGTGTGTCTGTTTTCCCCATTCTTAAATTTTGAGAGGAAGTTAAAAATATTCTTGTTTACTCAGGCATTTGATAGCTGAAAGTTTCTGTTCCTGGCATGGAAATCGATTGAAATTTTAAGCTGGGAGAGTGCATTATTATTTTATATGTTTTTTAGATGATTTAACTTTTTAAAAAATCATTTTTAGATTATTAAAATTGTTTTGAAACAATTTTTAATTGTTTTATCACTGATGCATTTGCTGCCTTGAGCTCCTTTGGGAGGAAGGGCAGCATAGAATTCTAATAAATAAATACTTGTAAGGTGAAGAATTCAGGATTTGAGGGTAGAGCTGCCAGGCAGTTTGAGTCCCAGGACCTCTCTTTTTCATTAGAAAAAAGCCAGTTTATTTTTAGTAAGGTCAGAATAATAAATTTCCACATCAAAACAAAACAAAATGTTAACGTACATTCAACGCAAGAACTATACATGAGTAGGCAGATATAGTCACGATGACCTTCCTCTGTTAAAGATCACCATAACAACATGCTACATTTGATTTAACAACATTAACTTTGATCATTGCTGCAGCCGATGCAAACTGAGTAACTTTTATGGGGTTACAAATTTGCCAATACTGTTTCAAGGAGATTCAGTTTTCTAAAGAAACTAAACATTAGAAACCTGATTGAGCACAGAAGCAACTAGTTCCCCCACAATTCTTGTTTTTATCTGTAAACCACCCTGAGTCCCATCAGGGAAAAAGGTGGAGTATAAATATAGTTGTTATTGTTTTTATTATTATTAATAATAATAAGTCCATTGTTTGCATGACCTGCCAGTGCACTGCTGTAAATGTTTTTCTTAACTCATATAGATTAACAAAACAAAAAACAAAAACCCAGCCTCACAGCCAAAGCAGTCTGTCTGATCAACTTATACCTTGGCGATAAGTGCAATGTTCACACTACCAACAGATTTGATTGAACATTAGTGTACCCAAGTTTGCTTTTGGACTGGTATTTTACAGAAGAGAACCCCTGCACCTTCAGACATATTGTTGTTGTTGTTGTTGTTGTTGTTGTTTCTATAGAATAAGCACAATTCTCCCTTTTTGCAGATGCAGGCGTCTCACTCCACTAACATCAGAATCAGCCTTTTACTGAGTCAGACCACTGGTCCACCTAATGCAGTGCCGTCTGCATCAGGGACAGTCAACACCATGCTCCCTGGATGTTGTTGAGCTTCATCTCCTTTCACCTCTGGCCATTGGCTGTGCTGGCTGCAGCTGATGGGAGCTGTAGTCCAGCAATATTTGCTACCCCTGGTCTCCATCAACTGCAGTGGCTCTGTGGGATTTCAGGTAGGAGTCTTTCTGAGCCTTAACTGGAGATGCCAGGGATCAAAGCTGGGAGGTTTTGCAAGCATGTTCTCTTGCATTGAGGCACAGCATTTCTGCTATTGCTTTGGCTCAAAGAAGTGCAGGATCCCTTGCTTCTCTCACATGTTTCTGTGCTATAAGAAATGCCACAGTCCCCTGAAAGGAGACGGGCACTTTATGTAAGTGTACCTTTGAAAAACACGGGTAAAATCAGCAAGAACATTTGACAGAAGAGCTGCATGTGTAAGTAAGCAAACGCTTACTTTGGCCTTGCAGGTCTAGTAGTCATGCCCATTTAGCACAACATCATCCCATCAGTACTCATGCCCATTTTTAACCAAACTATTCCCAGAGGAGATAATTTTCACAGCTAGGTTCAATGCTTTGCTATCAGCAGTTGTGAGACTGATTTCCTAGACTCCCATGGAACTCAGATTTCTTAGAAAAGAAGTTTAGTTGAAGAGTTAGACCATGTTCTCCTGAACTGCAATTTTTATAGGGATTTAAGTTTCCCCTTTTTATCTCCCCAGTATTTTCTCTCTACTTGAAGAACTCAGTTGAATTCTGTATCTTAATTTTAATGGCAAACTCCAACCCTGAGATCACAGAAAACATAGGTAACAATTATTAAAGTGATTCTGAATCGAAATTGTCTGAATATTTATTTCTGATTGTTCACTGGTTCTGTTATATTCTCATTCTAAAGGGAAAAATATTGCCCTCCCTCTCACTAGGGGTGCCTTGATAACTGTGCACTGTATTGGAGGCTTATGGACTGTTGACCAAGTAAACTGAAATAGTCATTGCTTAACAGAACTGATTATGAAATAAAATATCATACAATTGACTCTGAGCTTACACTGAGCACACTGTCACCATCAGAGAAATGTCTAAACTGTACAACTTAGGGTGGTACTTCCACACCACTACTAAGACATGCATGCTGCAGCTCTGTACCTTGTGGCCATATAAACTCATTGTAACCATGGGATTTAGGAGAGGGTAGGGAACACTGGTAAGCAAACACAGTTGACCAGGACTGGGGAACCTCTGGGCTTCCAGATGTTGTTGGACTTCAACTCCCATTAGCTGCAGGCAGCATGGCTGGTGGTGAGAGATGATGGAGTCCAGCTACCACCTGAGTGCCACAGTTCCCCCATAAACCACACAACAGATTATTTACAAAAGCATGCCAACTTTTAGAGACAGCTTCTATCCACTTTATCTGCACATTTTGCTCCATTTTAGCCAATGCATCGTGCCTCCTTTGACACAACTTTGCTATGCCTTGTTCCTTTGGTTTGAAACTTGCATTGTGGGTGGCCCCCAGCATTTTAACACTCTCTCTAGCATCTAGCATCCGAGAGTGCAAATGCTGATACCAGGAACAGCTGTATCCCAATGCAGGCTATAGCAGGCCCTACCAACATTCTCTTTAGCGTAAGAGCTCGTTGCCCTGGATTGAAAACTAGCTAAAGATCAGTTGATGATCTTGAATAGTACCTCCAAAAGGAACAAAGGCAATGCTGACGCCCAATCCAGAGCTGTAAGTAACAGTGCAATCCTAATTACATGGAAGCTCCTCCAATCAGAGTGAGCCTTATTCCCAAGTAAGGGAATCTAGGATTGCCAAGTTAGAAAAGTTCCCTTTACACATTATATGTGTGAAGAGGGCTCTATGCACTGAAAGAGGCTTGCTGCTCGCTCTGCTCTGTTATTGGGTGTGGTTCACTGACCTCAACCCCAAAGTCCACATATCAAGACCTATGAATGTAGAGCTTTGCATAAGCTGGAACCCTGAACAAGTGGAAAACCAGTTGTGTGGAAGCCTCCCAGCACACAGAGTTATCCCACAGTCAACATATGTGACGTTTATATCCAACTGATGTCATGACCCATGTAGAAAAATAGAACTGAAAAGGACCGAGGAGCAATCTATCGAACTTAGGCCCATTGCTCAACATTTCATAACTGCAGTCTAAACCAGTGACTTAGATGTGTGAACTGAACCATCAGAGTCAAAAACTACAGAGATAACTTCTGAATTATCTCACTTCATTTTGCACACAATTCCTTTTCACTGGAATCAATTCATACTTCCAGCTTTGCATTCTCAGGTGATGGGAAATCAAGGGGCATAGCTGAATGTGTGCACTGGCTCTTGGAAACATCCAAACCTTGTCCTGCTCCAGCAGCTGCTATTCCTACTGGTGTTTCTGTGCCACCCTGCACTCATAAGCCCCACATGTAGGATGGTGTAGAGAGATGACTGACAAATCCAGTTTTCTGCATATTTATATTTTCTTTGCTTGATTTGTCCAAGACCATAGTAAATATTCTGACAGTTTATCTAAACCTAGCTCTTTGATTTCACAGACTGATGTATAAGAAAATAATATTTATGGAAAGTTACATTGGATTGCATTCAGTGACATTTCATATACTGCAAAGTACATTGTAAACATATGTGTGTGTGTGTGTGTGTGTACACACACACACACACACAGAGAGAGAGAGAGAGAAAACAGGAAACATCTAGGGCTGTAAATACAAAAAAAGGGAGATGTGTATCTCAGAGATGCTGGAAAGGCTGAATGTTCACTATTATGGTAGCCCAACATGTTTCCGCTCAAGAGAACCTATAAAGAAACAGATGAGCCAGCCCCTGAAGAGGCTCCCTTGAACTTAAACATGTTGAGCTAACATAATACCAAATTTTCATCCTTTCAAGCATCTCTGAGATACATACCCCCCCCTTTTAATGTATACATATCCACATACATAGTGTGTAGGTAGGTAGGCATCTAGGTTCCATAAAATAACAGATAAATATTATGAAAATATAGAGTTTTTATTTGCAGACATATAAACACTTTTGGTACAGTACAGACATATTGTCAGAACTCAAGAAAAGTGTCAGTTCTAAGCAGAGCACTCATTTGCCTTGTTTTACACAGCTAGATTTGATGGAGACATCTGGCATGAAAGTTTTGCAGCTTTTGCAATCATTGTTAAAGGTGTGCATTGCTGATAACCCCTCTGCTGTGTAAATGCAGAGATAGGCAGGTGTCAGTTCTGGGAAGATATGTCACTGGCTTTAGGAAGGAAAGTTATGGGCATGATCGAAAAGACTAAGCTAATGAAAAGGAAGGGAGCCAAGAGTCAGTAATTAGCTGCTGTTCTCTCACACAAAATACCCATTGAGAGAATAGCAAGAGCCCAAATTTAAAAAACCAAAGGTTCATATGACCAATAATTTTTGTTTCAATATGAGATATCTAATTCAGAAACATTGCTTTTTTAAAAAAGAAAAAGAAAAATTATACAACCAAAGTGATGGAATACTACTGATAGATCATTGAAACTACAAAGCATTATTAACAACAACTAGGGATCACTAGATCAACAACAACAACAAAATTAGTTGGGGTGGTGGTAGATGGAACTATAATATTCTGAAATGGAGGGATATTGATCGTGGGCCCCAGTCCAGAGATATTTGCAGGCAGTGGGAACTGCACACAAGGATCTCTCCTGCAGGCCTCAGTAGATGAGAAGGATTGTAAGCTCTGCCTCTGACACCGTTATTCACCTATTTGGAGCAAGAGGGGTGTCTGAATCAGCAGTTTAGTAGTGAGTGGATGAGCGGAATGTAGAATTTCTCCCTGTCACATCTTTTTGTATTTAAGGTTCAAGGCCCATAAGGACAATGCATGCATGGAAACATTTTCCACATGCAGATAGTCTTGATGGAGTCGGCATGATGGTTATCAGGCTCTCTTACTCTCAAGTAATAGAAATTGATCCTTAGAAATAACTGGCATTTCACTGCTCCCTTACTTTGCTGCACTTAGTCTACAGCCTTGTGCACTCTTACTTGAGGAGAAAGCCTCATTTAGCTCAGGTCACTATGCATAGGAACAGGCTGTTGTACTTTAGATTCTAGTGGCAGGTACTCAAACCTCTTGAAGGCTTGGGGAAATCTTGCACAGAGGCATCCCAAAAGTTTCAAGAAGTGTTATGTCAGGGAAATTGGCAACAGAAACCCTTTTCTGCCCTGTGTACACCTCAACTCGTTCGCATCCCAGATGGCATATTTATTTTATTTGTTCCAAGAGATACTGATCAAAATACTGCTGAAGCAATTTATAATGTTTGTTCTCCATATTGAGGTGAAAGTGAACATCTAATTTCTGTCCATAACCTCACAAGGGGATAATGGGTACCCTCAACAAATTGCACTTCTTGTTAATGCCGTTCCTATATAGAGGGAGATTTATATATTTAATCATCTGAGGTAATAAAACATTCTGTTTGATTTACCAGTGCATATTTTCTTGTCAACTTCTTGTATATACAATAGAGCATATAATTATTATACCTCAAACCCATACTTTTATTTTGTTTATTTTTCCCCTTTAGAAAAACAATGTTTTAAAATATACTTTTCATTTTCTTTTAAACAGACTCATTTACAGGAATGGCAGATGTTGCCCTCTTGTGGTAAAAAATGACTTAGGAATGAAAAAGAATTTAACAATGAATTTGTCATTGTCTTACCTTTCACTTTATGAATACTGACTTAATTTATGGGTGGGTCTTGTGATGACCAAGTCTACACAGACAAGTTATGAGCTGTTAGCACTATGGTTTCATAAAAAAGCTGTACAATGAATTTGATTTTCTTTTTCTTTTCACTGAAAAAAAGCTGTAGACAGCTACAGTATTTACAATTATAATAAGTTATAAATCAGTAGTCCTTCATTGTAGCTACTGCTGACAATCCTGTATCTGGGAACTTTATCACTATTCAGAATTATTAGGTTTTGGTTGAGATTATCCATTTGAAGCCATCAGATATTGGAAATTTCCACAGGCCTTTTCTCCAGCATATGAAGATCAATTCTTCCATTTAATGGGATTTGTACTTCCAAAGTTTCGTCTCCTCTGTGGTACTTTCTTCCTCTCCTTAGGCAGATGTAAATACCCATTCCAGTTACCAATGTTATTGAACACAAGCTTATTACTGACAGGACCACTAAGGTAGGCATGCAAGATGCTGATTCTACTCTTTTGTGTGTGGGTTCTATAGAGATTTGTGGTTCTTTTTCCTCAACGTTAATATCAGGTTCCTTTCTTAAAAGGCTTTCAATGTAGCTCTCGTTGCTCACAGTGTCATTGACAAAGAGGTTCACCATAACTGTGGAATGCAGAGGTTCTGGGTAACCATGATCACTAACCTTAACAAGAAGCCGATAAAGGCCATAGTCGTTTTGCATTAGTGACTCCTCCAGAGTGATGTTGCCTGTCTTGGGGTCAATCTTAAAGGAGTCTGGCCGGGGACCTCTTCTCCCTATGATGCTGTATGCTATGACTGCATTCATGCCGGTATCATTATCTACAGCATAAACTTCTGTGATAGGAGAGCCAGGTAGAGTAGAAGGGAGGACTAGGAGGTAAGACATGTTGGACTGTGGAAACAGGACCAAGGGTGGGTTATCATTGATGTCCAGCAAAAGGACAGTTATTTTTGCAGTCGAGGACAAGGCCGGATCACCTCCATCGACTGCTTCAACCCATAAGATGTATGAGCTCTGCTGTTCCCTGTCTAGAGAGACCTTAGCTCTTAGCACTCCTTTGCCAGTGTCTATAACAAAGATGTCACTTCCATTTACAACAGAAAGTGCTACCCAGCCATTTTGCCCTATATCTGCATCCGTGACACTTATAACTCCAATTTCCCCAAAGCCTGGAAAATTCTCTGGCACAAAAAAACTAAAATCCTTGTTGATAAATCTTGGACTGTTGTCATTTTTATCCAGTACAGAGATGGTAACTGTGGCTATTGATTCTCGGGCTGGTACTCCAGAATCTACTGCTTTAACTGTGTAGCGGTATTTTTCTCTCTCTTCTCTGTCCAGCTGGGTGGAAACTGTCAAAACTCCTGTGACTTTATCTAAAGCAAAATATGAAGGGGCTTCAGGCCCTAGGAAATAAGACACTTGTCCTCTTTCTCCACTGTCAGCATCTGTTGCATGTAGCTTGGTCAAAAAAGCATTGGGGACATTATTTTCTTCAATTGATAATTCTATCAGTGTTTGAGAAAAAACAGGTGAATTGTCATTATCATCCAGAACCTGCACTTTCACTATTTTATTGACATGGAATCCTTCAGTATTCCATGCGATCACTGATACTTCATAGAACTGTTGAGCCTCATAATCCAATGGTTTTGTAGTCTCCAGCAAGTACTCATTGTGATATGGTTTGTATGGTGACAACCTGAATGGGCCATCACCATCCAAATAGCAATCCACTTTGTATTTTTCGTCTGGATCTTTTATGGTAAAAAATGCTATCGGTGTGTTAACAGGCTCTAATTCCCTCAGGTAAACCACCCCTTCTACTTCATTAGCTATAAAACGAGGAATCACTTCAGGAGGTCTCATTGTGACTTTGATGATGGATATTAACACAGTGATCACTGCAGGGATACAACCGGGACCGTTGGCTAATACGCTCAACCGATGGAGACGAGGAGTGTCACCATTAATCCTCTTGGAGAGCTTGATAACACCTGTGCTTTCATCAAGATGAAACAAAGTGCGGGATGACTGAGAAACCTTCTGGCTGTAGGAATATGTGATCTCTGCATTGATTCCCTGATCCACATCCACAGCATGGACAGAGGCTATGGGCAACCCAATACTAGAATTCCCAAAAACTGTGACATTGATCTGGGTCTCATTGAACTGTGGGCAGTTGTCGTTGATGTCACTGATGCCAATAGTGAGGGTGGCACTGCCCACCAGTGGAGGGACTCCTCCATCCTCTGCAGTTATGAGGGTAATATATTTGTCTCTGGCCTCTCTGTCCAAGGCACCCATGACAATCAGGTAAGGCGTTCTTTCCCCACTTTCATTTTCCTCCACATCCAATGTAAAAACCCCAAAGTCATCTTGCAGGTGGTATGTCTGGACCCCGTTGCTCCCCATGTCTGGGTCAACTGCCGGATGCTCTATAGCTAAACGGGTGTTGACTGGTGAGTTCTCAGGCACAAAGAGGTGGATCTGTGGCATGGGAAAGCACGGGGCATTGTCATTGACATCGTGGATGGCAATCTTCACCTTGACAAGGCGGAAATACTCCTGAGGCAACACCATAACATCCAGCAACAGCAAGCACGACTCAGAAGATGGTACTGGGGAGGAGGAGGAGGAGGAGGAGGCAACCACACTAGAGCCAACATTATCCTCTGTGCAGAGCGCCTCCCGGTCAATCTCCTTTGCGGAGGTGCGCAGTTCTCCAGTCTGGTTGTCCAGGTTCACATACTGACCTCCTAATCCCTGGGAGGCAAGGCTGAAGGAGAGAGGGGTTTTCCCCCATTGCTGAGGCTGCTGCTTCCCCTCTACTGTGGCCTCTCCCTCTCCCTCTGATGTTGCTTGGACCTGTAAATCCTGGGCTAGATTCCCGATCAGGAACCCGGAGGGCAGCCCTTCATTGATGCTGTAGAAAAGTTCAGTGGCACGACTATAGCTTGCAAAGCAGTTGAAAGGTCCAAGGAAGAGCAGGAAAAGGAATAAGTTCTGAGGAAAGAGATGCACGTGACGTTAGCGAATGGCATGTCCATCTGAGAGCATCAGTTTAATCACCCCCTCTCCATTTTGCCCCCCAAAAGAGGTCTTTCTGTGCAAGACCTTGCATTGGACCATTATCTTCAGAATTCCTACCGAATTAACAATCCAGCCTACACAAATCCACCATCTGAGTACATCCTCCTGAAAAATTTCCACCTGCCTCATATTTTTGACCTCTACACCCTCCCAATACTTAGTGCCAGTCTTCAGTCTAAATAGATCACCATCTCCTTCTGTTGCACACAACCACCAGCCCTGAAACATGAAGTCCCCAAACTCACCATCAATAAATGAAGAGTTGTCATCCCGTTTACCCTTAACTGTTAGTTTCCTCAATAAAACAGTCATAAAGAATTTGTTAAAAAGAAGCAGTATATGTATATGCTCAAAACCACATATGTTTGTGCCTATAAATCCCCATGCTGCAGTCTAGATCACTATACAATGCCATAAAGGGTGGGAGAAACAGAAGCATATTTAAACTTCATCTTCAGTTTCCTCACTATCTCAAATGTATTAGCATTTTTGTCAAGCCATAAACAGATTGTGAGTGAAAACAAAACAGTGGGCAGCCATCTAGGAACAAAAGCATAAACCATCGTTCTCTGCATAAAATGCATCACTGTTTAATTTTGTATTTTTCACTTCCATATATATATATATATATATATATATATATATGAAAAATACAATATACTGTGTATATATATATAGAAACATTGCTTTTGATTATGCAAGACTGCAGGTACCATCCTCTCTTCTTCAGATTAGTAATAGAGTTGGCTCCGTTTGTCCAGCAGATCTAGGAACGGCTGTCCTTTGCCAGATATGGTCATCTAAGGTGCCTTTGCCACAAATTAACCCTTTCCCCTTCCCTACTGGGAGATGACACAAAACCATATGCAGCCACAGCTCATCACAGCTTACTGTGCACTGACAGAAATGTTAGCCACTGCTGCTTTGACTTCATGGGTTCTTCCCCTGAAGTTAAACAAACATGTCTTCAACCCAAAGAACAATTTCTCGAGAATAAGATCCACTGAAATAAGCAAGTATGTGTGACTAGGAATGGCCACACATGTGCATCCTCCTCGGTCCCTTTTAAAGCCACAGTACTGGAAGAATCTTGTCACACATGGTCCCTTTCATTCTCTGTTAGAACTATCACGCTCCTGGGAGCTTGCAGACCTTAATTTAAGGATTGGGTGAGGGGGGGGGATCCTTTTCTGAGTTCCTTTGAGCACACACAGTGGTCCTCCTGGCCTCATCCGCTTTTTCTCATGCACAGCTCTGATTGTATGCCCGCTGACTCTCAAGAAGGGCTCGCTGAGGGTCTTTACCCAGTGCGCACACACTTCTAAGTAAATCAGCATAATAGGATCCTGCTGCAACACCACCTCCCAAATAAATGCACAGGATTGCAGCCTTGAGCTGTTGTTATCAATCCTCCTCTCATCACCATCGTGACTTACTCTGGATAGCTACAGGATCGCACCGTTAAAAGACAGCTACAGAACTGGCAGCCTTGCCTCCTGAAACTGTTGCTTCTGCCGCCCCTCTTTCTACACCTGCTCCAGCGCCTCCCACCCCCTTTTTACCATCATTTCTACACTCCTAAAGCGCTACATTTGCCGTGCCGCTTCCCCACGGGCGAAGTTTCCTTGCTCGCTCCCGCCCAACTTCGGCTCGAAGCGTCCGATCTTGCGCACCTTTCCTCGAAAAGGATCCCAAAGAAGCGCAAAGAGACCAGCAGGGCAGCCTCTCCAGACCCCCTTCCTCCCCCCGCTTAGCGTACCGGCAGGTTCCTCTGCGTGGCGCTTGTGCTGCTCCCAGGGCTGGATCGCTGCCCCATAGCCAGCGGCCGGTGCCTCTTCGCCGGGAGCCGGCGGGATCCTAGGGCCGGGGGCGAGCTGCGCCGCCTCTCATTCCCTCGGCTGCTCATTCCAAATGCGGGCATGGAGGTCCCCGCGCGGGGAAGGGAGGGAGGGAGGCGCGCCGGGGAGGGGAAGAGAAGCGGGGAGAAACAGCCTCCCTCCCTCCCTCCCTCCCTCTCGCCCGGCTCCGGCGCTCATGCAAATCCCTCCCGGACTCCAGCCAATCGCCTCGCAGGGCGCTCAATTAACCCCTGGCGGGCGGCGGGCGCTCCGCTTCGCCTGCTGCGCCGCTTGCAAGCGCAGCCTCTGCCCGCCGCGCTCCGCAGCCTGGGCGGCGATCTTTCCGAGGCCGGAGTCTCCGGCTGCTGAGCGCGGGGCGGAGGTTTGAGCGGCTTCTCCGCCCTCCGCTTCTTTCTTCGAAGCTTTCCGGGCGGGAACCCAAGACGGCGAAGAGAGGAACCCAAAGGAAGGAGCGAGAGACGGGTCGAGCTGCCGTCCCCAATATCCACCCGCTTGCCTTAGCGACTTTGGATGAAAGTAGCGCGCCAGGAGACGAGGTCCACGTGTGGACGCGCTGGAGGGCAGTCCTGGTCCAGCGAGAGGAGGCTTCGGGCTCCGGGCATTTGGGGAGCCCTCAAAGCGGGGGCGGGGGGGGAGAAGAGGAAGAAAGGAGCCCCGTTGCATCCCAGGCATGGGAGCCCCCCAAATATTGTAAGGGGCTGCCCCCCCCCCCGCAAGTTGATGGGTGTTGCCATTCACATGGTGTGGGTGTGCTGCTTCTTGCGATCGATTATGTGGGGTGGCGCTTACCTGGCCACCCCCGGGATTTTATTCAAGTTGGTACCCCTGCTCCCCTTCCTCGCTTGCCTTGCTAGGGTTGCTTTCCGACTCGTGCGCTCCAGATCCCTTGTTCAGCCCCGTATCTCAGGCACAGAGCAATTCCGTGGAACAGTTGTAGGGAAGAAGAAGGGGGTTTGTGCCCTGGGCGTAGCCAAGGGGGCTGGGGGAGCAGCTGCCCCCCATCAGTACAAATCAATACAAATTCGAGGTTCTACCCCCTCTAACAAAAGCCTGCGGCCCCCCCCCCCCATATCATGGTTATGCCCCTGGTCTGTGCCCAACCTGTCCTCGGAGAATGGGCTCCTCCCCTTTAGCTTGCTTCACACTTGGCCTTGCCGTGGCGTCTGCACGTCTGAGGTTTAGCTGCCCATGAAAAACGCACCTTCCAAGTGCATTGGGACACGTGTTTGTTAAAATTAATTTATTTATCACATTTATTTCCTGCCTTTCCTCCCAAAGGAGTCCAGGGAGGTTGATTATACAGAGCCAAACTTAAATGTCGTCTGTCCCAATCGTATCTGAAGTGGGGTATGAGTCTGATACGGATTTACATATAAGCTAAACAAGCTCTAGCTTAGGGCCTCACTCTCTTGGGGCCCCCCAAAAAATTTGAAGGCAAAAAAACCTGGATGTACATTTCCAGAATATGAGATAAAAAACAAATAAAATAAAACCTACATACAGCAACATTATGTATTAATAATTATTTCACAATTAATATACTTCTTCTTAATTGTATTTCAGTTCAACAATTACTTTGATAAAATACATATTTTGTTATGTGCAAATGGCTTTAGATACCTATTAGGTCCATAAATTACCGTATAGCATGTATTCAACACAAAAAACAGCAACAATTTGTTGTTGACAAAGGACACCTGGACATATAAAGGGCCCCATTACCTTCAGTAGCTTAGGGCCTCATCAAACCTAAATCTGGCCCTGGTCAGACATATATTGAATGACCAGACAAGACATATATTGAATGATCAGACAAGACACATATTGAAAGATGCCATCATGTATAGGCCACACATATCAGAAAGCCAGGTTGGCTATAGCACTCCAAGTGTATGCTTGGAGAGGAACCCAGGTTTTCTACCATGCACCAGTACCAGGAATAGGGGTGCAAGGGGCTCAAGCCCCCTAAATATTTTGAAGCATGGGGCTCATCCCCCCCAGTATTGAGGAGGCTGACATCCCCTGCTGCCTTCGGGCACCCTCTGTGCGCCCCAGCCCCCATCCGGAAGCCAGGAGTGGGCTGGGATGAGCGAGGGCAAAGATTGACCTCCGCATGTCCCACCCGGGCCCAGTGCACGCCATGGGGAGAAGGAGGTGGAGCACGGTAGCTGGGCTCTGCTCTCTGCCTCCTCCTCCCTGCCTGATGCTGCATGCGGAGAAGGAGGCCAAGCATGGAGCAGCGCCGTTCTCCCCATTCCTCGGTGGGACATGTCACGTGACACCACATGATTTGTCACATGATGCAGCCCCCCTAATGTGGGGGGGGGGCAAGTAGGTGCCCCTGCTACCATGTAGCCCTAAGTGACCACAACGTGTTCACACATATCTGGGATTGAAGGGACAACCTTGAATTTGAGTAGGGGTCTTATAGTACCACCACATTGTAAATTTTGAAGTGAATGGGTCTCAACATGACAGTTTCCAATGTCCTCAAGGAGAGACTCAAAATGTAGGCTGCCATGCTGATGTTCATTCTCTCTCAAACACACACACACACACACAGAGAGAGAGAGAGACGGCAAAACATAGCATAATATCCAATTTATTAAGATCAGCATGACATGCTTAGTTTTCTGGGAGTAAACTCAATTTAACTCAGTATTGCTTCTGACTGCATAGGTTCAGCTTGTAAAATACACTGAGCTTTAACAAAAGACCTTCAGGCACCTGAAGTATAATCTGTGGCTCTTAATTAGAAATGCAAACCATCTTGCAAAAAAAAAAAAAAAGTGTTACTATTTAAATTGCTAGTATGAGGTGGGAACCGCATCAGAGAAAAGGAAATAAGTTTCCTGTTTCTGTTTGCTTGTATTTCTCATTCTTCAACTTCTTTTATGTTAACCTGTAGCAAACGTGACTTGAAGGCTGGCATCCTCAGCCCCACCATGTGGTCATCTCTGGCAGACGAGCCAGTGCCTGGAGACAGTCAGGTCATGTATCCATAGCAGTGACTAGAGGAGGAATGACTGTTGGGAGGAGTGCAGAGAGAAGAAATGCCATGGTACACCTCCATTAGGACAAATGGATGCCTTCATCTGCTCCTGCTGCAACAAAACATGTCTCTCCCATATCAGTCTCTACAGCCACAGCAGGCACTGCAACCTTAACAGTTTGCCTTCACCACCAAAGATGTTTGCCTCCATTGTCTCCTGAGACAGATGGATGCCAACCAATCAGAAAGCAAACAAATTTGGAAGCCTCACTGTCACCTATTTCAAGGAGGGCCCACCAACAAGCAGACGCCATAATTAGTCCTGCTCAGGGAAAAAGTCCAGAAGCCGTCATTTCCTTCCACTACACCAATGCTTTATCGTTTCTCTCTCTCTTATTTTTAAAATGGAACAATTCTCCCACACCAATACATTGGTTAGTGGATTTGTTTCCAGCAACTTCACAGCAACTGCCTGCTCCAATTAATGTTCAAGACTTAATGTAGCAAAAGATTAAAGCAAAATAGTTGTCGCTGTTCAAAACTAATGTACAGCCTGTTCCATAATCCAGTGAAGCTGAAGTGCTTGGCTTAACTTCAGTGATGGGCCTGAACTAGCTTTGGGCCAAGAATTTCACTTTAACCAGGTCAGTGTGGATCAGTTCCACTAAAGTTGGGCAACTGGATTCAGACAGCACTTAAAAGAGAGTTGCTTAATTTAATCTGGCTTGTTTTGTGGGTTGCATACATCTATGTGGTGCACTAGCATGTGTTGTTTATAGGCTACAACTACAAAGTGCATTTGTCCAGGCAGAACCTCATATGCCTCTGGTGAGCATAACAATAATCTTTTTGGATCAGACCAAAGCGCACACCTAAGTCAGTGCTCTGTTCCCAGCAGTGGCCACTCAGATACCTCTGGGAAACACCAAGCAGGGCACAAAGGCAAAAGCTTTCTCTTGGTGACTATTTCCAGAAGTTGGTGTCCCGAGGTATACTATTCCCTTTAGGTTCCATAGAACTATTATGGCTGTTATCACTGTGGGTAGCTCCATCCTCCGTGAAATTGTACAATATCCACTTAAAGTCATTAAAGTTAGTGGGTGCCACTACATCTTATAGTAGGAAGCCCCATAGATTACAGTGGTACCTCGGGTTACATACGCTTCTGGTTACATACGCTTCAGGTTACAGACTCCGCTAACCCAGAAATATTACCTCGGGTTAAGAACTTTGCTTCAGGATGAGAACAGAAATCGTGCTCCGGCGGCGCGGCGGCAGCAGGAGACCCCACTAGCTAAAGTGATGCTTCAGGTTAAGAACAGTTTCAGGTTAAGAACAGACCTCCGGAACGAATTAAGTACTTAACCCGAGGTACCACTGTAGTTGTATCTTGTTTGAATTTGTTGGCAATTAGTTTGATTTGGTGATCCTGAGCTGTCCTCTTATGAGAGGGGGCAATTATGCATGGATAAACAAAGCTAAATCTAAATCTGCTTGAGATTCCTACACCAGACCAGCTCAGTTGCTGGTGTGGTCATTCTGCAAATATCAAGAGAAGTGTTTACAGCACACTTTGCCTGCATAGAGCAATAATTTAATGAAACAATAATACTTTGCAGTGCTTTTTGAATGTGCAAGCATTTCTCAGTAATTTCCATCCCAAGAATGAATTCCAAAGCTTTACTGCAGAAGAGTCTTAAATCTAGGTACAAGAACAAAATACAAAGTAACACATTGTACTAAGGTAGGACACCCTGAAAATCACTGAGCTTTTTTTTAAGGAAACCACCACTGAGCTTTTTTTGTTGAGCCAAAAAGACACATTTTTTAAATTGCCTTCCTAAGACATTTCAGAAATTCCCCACAGATGTAATTTCTGCCATTACTGTAATTACTGAACTGCGCAACAGATTGAACCATACTCCCTTAGTTAGGGCTGTCATACGTCCCGGGAGGTACTGTCCGGGGAGGTACTGTCCGGGATGTATGACAGCCCTAACTAAGGGAGTATGGTTCAATCTGTTGCGCAGTTCAGTAAACTTTATTCTCTCAGGTCTCAGAGAGAGCTCAGTTTCTGGGTGCTAAGTCATAAGGTGGTTTAGTTCACTGAAATGGAAAAACACCAACCTTCCACTTTCATCCAGAGTGGAACCTATTGCTTAAGGGAAATTGACCTTTACAGCATTCAAAATACAAGGCTCTCAAAAACAGCTTTTTATGTATATTAAACTTAGAACTTTAACAGCTCTATGTGAAACACAAAGTACCTTCAAACTACTTAGCTTTTTCTTGCTATCTTAAATTAGTGGGAGCAGAAAATGCAAGTGTAGTTTTGTGATTTAATAGTACATGTAGGATAAGTATCCTTGGAAATGGATAGCACCTTTTCCTGCAGGACATTCTGAAGTCCGCTCTGCAGTTTGCACAATCCTGCACTGACCCCCATGACTGCCTTGTCAGTTATATAGATGAAGGAAGGGGAAGAGAAGACTCAAGTCTCTGGCACACTGAATGCAGATACCAGATGATCAGCATGAGTGTATCTGAACAGACTCAGTCCATTTCAAATGAGCTTCACATAAAATGCCTTGCCATTGCCATCGCCGTGGGATGCTGCTTGTACATCTGGTACAGTAGTGAATCCAGAGTGGGAAGCTTTCATGTGAACAATCAGAGATTTCTCATTTTGTGTTGACTTTGGTAATGCAAACTGCAAGTTCATCTCAGGGCAGGGAAAAAGGAAGAGACACATCTTGGTGGAGCATTCCTATGGGTTATGCCCACTTCTATAACCTTATCCCCAAAGTCACAGGGAGAAGTACTTCCCACTTCCCCAATGGAACACTTTCCACCTACGTATATATGAAATTATGTTATGATCTTCAGGCCTGTGTTACTCATGTAAATGCTCAAATGTGCACAGGTGACCTAGGAATATTCATATGCTTTCTCTCACACACATCAACTTTCTGCCTTATTTTTCATACATTTGGATATTGTCTCCTGTGCAGTAAACCTGGATGGCAGCTAACATTACTGAGGGAACTATCCAGCAAGATCTGCTAGGCCTAGGGGCTACCTATTAATGTCACCAACTGATCAAGAAGGACAAGTGTTTATTGATCTGTGAAGTGCCACAAGATTCTGTTGCTGGTGCCTTGATTGGCAGACCTATTTTTTTCTGGGGCACCATTTGTCTTTCTTCCACAAGAAGACATCTGCTGTTTTTGCTGCTTCTTGTTTCCTCTTCCCTTCTCTAGGCCTTTCTGGTGAACCTTTTGTAGTACTGGTGTTTAGCTGATTCAGGGCTCCAAATGTCTTTCTTCAAGGAACTGCTACTGTTTTGGAATATAACTTTTTTCAGCCACTGAGGTAACGGTAAAGGACCCCTGAATGGTTAAGTCCAGTCAAAATTGACTATGGGGTGCAGCATTCAACTTTGCTTTCAGGCCAAGGGAGCCAGCGTTCATCCGCAGACAGCTTTCCATGTCATTTGGCTAGCATGACTAAACCGCTTCTGGTGCAACGGAACACCATGATGGAAGCCAGAGTGCATGGAAACACCATTTACCTTCCCTCTGCTGTGGAACCTATTTATCTACTTGCACTGGTATGCTTTTGAACTGCTTCGATGGCAGGAGCTGGGACAGAGCAATGAGAGCTCACCTCATCATGCAGATTCAAACCGCGACCTTTCGATCAGCAAGCCTAAGAAGCTCGGTGGTTTAGACCACAGCGCCACCTGCATCCCATCAATTCACTTCAGCCACTGAAGTTTTTGTTGTTGTTGCAGTGCAAATGCAATTCCCCTTGATACCCGCTACACCCCCACAGTTTGTTAACATAGATATTGCTTTGTCCTACAAATGCCACAGATGCTTATTCAGTTAATGCTGTAACATCACTGGTGGCAAAGAAGTTTGCTTTACCACAGCTATAAACAAAGAAAGTAAAGATGGCAGCATATTTTCCTAAACAAAATAAAAGCAACAATTAAACACTAACAAATATATTGTGGCAGAAGCTTTTGTATATTACTGTCCACTTTGTCAGATGCATAACGTATTGTCCTAAGTTAGGGTAGGGTGGATGGGTAGTAAACAAGTGAGGTCAGAGGGAAATGAAATGCTGAAAAATACAGACATTGATAATTATGTGTTGAATGTTTGTGACCAATAAGCTGTTGGGTTACTTTGTGCAGTGAGAAGTTCAGTAAAGGTATTAAACTTCCCACAGTGGACAAAGTGTAGCAGAGGTTGTTTTATTTAGTAAACACAAAATACACTATACACACATTATACACAGTTGCTTCAAGAAGGCTTCCCTCTCTGAGCCCAGAGAGGGTTTCTAGCTTTCCAAGTCCTTGCTTAAAGTTCACAGCAAATCCAAAGTCACTTCAATCTTCTGTTTCTTCTTCACAAGTCTTTCTAGTTTTACCCCCAGCGATCCTTCTCCACAATTCTCCACAACAGAATGCTGTAATTGGAGCTTCAGATATAGGCTAACACTACATGCCAACCTGCACAGCAACAGAGATAAGCTGCTCATGAGTACTCTGCATCTACATCTTGGGGGGGGGGGACATTTTGTACTAAAATATGGAGAATTAAAGCAATATTGAACATTCCCTACCTAAGTGGTGATAACATAGACATCCTGGCATTGATAAGCCAATTAAAACTTACAATGTGCTAAAAAATACTTTGCCTTGCATCAATCCACATAAGTTGCTTGGGATGTATTCTTTATTTTATACATTTATATTCCAGTTTATAATAATTTATGACTAAAAACATAAAGCAGAAAATGAAATAAGATGTCTAAAAATAAAAGCAAAAATCACAGCTAAAGCATTTATCAAATTATGCTTCCAAGCACTAGCTTCTGTGGTGACAGTGGAAGAGACCAATGTTTTCTGCCTAGAACTGGCATTAAAGAGGTGTAACACAGGTAAATGAATTAAATTATGGCTAAATGTATTTAAATTGACAACTGAGATCTGCAGAGGTGACTGCAGGAAGCTAACTCTTAAAGGCTCTGACAGGTGACCAGCCCTCATGTTACTCAGGTGAGCCTGCCCAGGGAGAGGGGTAGTCATTTTCACCACCTCTTCTTTTAAGGCACACCCTTCAAACCTGTGGGAGCCTCTTCCCTCTGGGTGCAGCCAGGTAGAGGTGGGCATAACTGGTATAAAAAGGCTAGTCACGTCATCATCTCTCTCTTACTCCATTTTGCTCTCTTACTCTATTCATCTTGCCGCTGCATCTGTACAAAGATGTACTGTAGCTAGTTCTAGAGTCTGAAGTCAAAAGAGTCAGACTCCATTGTCTTATAAATGTATACAATTGTACCTGTAACTGCAACCTTAGCCTGCCTCCAGATTGCTGCTGAATGTGAACTGTGAAGACTAGTTTTGTGCTGTTTTTGTTTTAAGTGGGATAAAGGGGGGGGGGGGTGCCAAGAAGAATCCAGGCTGCACTGAGGCATCCTGGATTGCTTAATCAAAAAGGCTGGAACCAGCTGAAACAACATCTGCCTGTTTGGTGCAAAGGGGTGTGCTCTGCTGTACTCACAAGTGTGAGTAAGGAAGGAAAATACATACTAATATATCCTCTCCTACCTTCCATACACATTCCTAGGCCCCACCCTCTGGCATCAGCATGACTTGCATGCCCTGTCTCCCTCTGACTTGGCCACAACTCCAACCCCACCATTGGGCCAGGTAGTGGCATGGCTGTGTCCCTGGAGAGTAAAGCACATGAGCTGCTCATCAGAAGGAGCCCATTGGCAAGTGCTGATGATATGGGGTGACCAATGCTAGCTCACGGGGGCACAGTCTAATATAGGAGATCCTTTCCTCATCCATCCACCTTGTGCACCTCTTCTTCAAATGGTGGCTTTCATTCTGGCCCTTTCTGATTCTATGCCAAATAATGACATTCTAGCTCTTCCTGTCTCTATGTCATAGAGCATGGGTAGGCAAACTAAGGCCCAGGGGGGCGGATCCAGCCCAGTCGCCTTCTAAATCTGGCCTGCAGACGGTCCAGGAATCAGCATGTTTTTACATGAGTGGAATGTGTCCTTTTATTCAAAATGCATCTCTGGGTTATTTGTGGGGCATAGGAATTTGTTCATTTTTTTTCTTCAAAATATAGTCCGGCCCCCCCACAAGGTCTGAAGGACAGTGGACCGGCCCCCTGCTGAAAAAGTTTGCTGACCCCTGTCATAGAGAATATGGACACCACGGGGATTGCAACTTCTGTTGCTGGTTGTGTGTGACAGTTGCAGCCCTCCCCCGTGGCCAGTTGCCTTATCAATACATGTAAACTAGCAGCAATCACCACAGGGGTTAACGGGACTGACATTTTAAAAATGTTTAATAATTATGTTGCTGTCCCATATAAATTAATGCTCAAAGCAACTGACAATGACAGTAAGACAAAAAATATAGTGGTGCAGTAAATAGGTATAAAAACCATAAGTATATAAAATTCATTTAACATATTTCATGAATCACTTTTATATTCATGTTAGTCAGCTAAGAAATTACAGCATTCCAACAATTAAGTTTCCCTAACCATATAGAAAACAATTCCCTCCATTACTGAGAACAGTTATTACCACATGTAAGTAATTAACAAATCTTTCACATATGCCCGTATCATTAAAATAGCTGCAGCAGAAAATACATTAATGTCAACATTTTACCATTTTAAGTGAGGCTTGAATTGTATACCCACATACTAGGGAGGATGCCTCACTAAGTTCAATGGGTGTTACTTCTCCGCAGACATGCATGGTAAATCCATCAAAAACTATCAAAAATTTCTTGCTCGCACATGTCAATCAAGCTGGCATGTGTCAGACCTTACTCCAGTGAAGTAAAGAGCAGAGGAGAAGGAAGAATGTGATGGTAGCCTGCAGCCAGTAAGTCTCATTGCTCGGAGCTCTGAGGCAGCCAGAAACTTTCATTAGGCATTGTATAATCCAAACTCATTTGGCCTACTAGAAGCTGATTTTGGACAGAACTGAGTTGTGTGTGCTGTTGGGCAATATATTGATATATTGTCCAAAACCAGTTTGAAGTCCATATTGTGATATGAGTTTCATAATTTTTTACTTGGCAATATATCATGAATCATGATGTGTGTATGTGTGTGTGTTATGCAAAAATCATGATGCAGGGGAAACTGTGAAACCAGCCAATGCCTCTACAGTACATAGTTCCATCCTGATTTCAGACATCATGATATATCAGTATATCGTGATGTTTATATGATGATATATCACGATGCTGAAAACCAGATACTGCCCAGCCCTAGTTGTGTGTCACACAGAGGCTGAACCTGTACACTGGCCACCTGCAAAACATTACAAATGTTGAAGAAGTTTGTTGTCTCTAACTATTGCTGTAAGATAGAGCATGTGATCCAAGTAGACTAGACATTATGGGGTGGAAAGCCTGAACTTGATTTGAACCAGTGACTTAAACTGGTCTTACATCCAGATACCCTGTTCTAACTGAGCGTGGACTGGGCTGTATATTTAGGTTTAAAGCCAATAAAATGCAATTAGCTGCAGACTGAACCTGACTATTAAACATCCCTAAAGTGTGTGTTTGATTGAAAGAGTATGTTTGACTTAACCTCGCACTAACACTGAAAAGCCACATTAAAGCCAATCATAAACTTGTTATTTATTTTAGCCTGTAACATTGCATGCCAAACTTCCTCAGGTTTCATCTCAAGGAGGCAATAAGGCTTTTAAGGGTGATTCTTTTATGTAAAATCAGATACTTGTTCACATTTGTGAGATACCCTGAACTTTTAAAAAGTAAGCATTCAGAAAGGTCTTGCTCTCCATTTCTGGCCATTTCAAGCTACAGGAGTTTTACCTTTCTCATCTCACTGAAGAGGGATATTGGCTACCTTCTATTCAGTTTAGAATAATGAGTGCTGGTAGTTTGGGAACTCTGGAAATTTTTAGTGAATTACTTTTGTTTTACATTGATATTTTTTGTGTTCTAGGCAAAAAGGTTTGTCCAAGTTGCAGGGTGGAGAGTTCAAATCCCTCTCCATCTCTTCTTACCCCCCCCCCACTCCTCAGGCAGGAAAGGCAGCCTGATTCTACTCCTTGATCCCCCACTACAATGATTGATTCATTGGGTGGCGTGGAGGTGGGCAGCTGTTGTGCTTAACTACCCGGCTGAAGAAGAAGAAGAAGAAGAAGAAGAAGAAGAAGAAGAAGAAGAGTTTGGATTTGATATCCCGCTTTATCACTACCTGAAGGAGTCTCAAAGCAGCTAACATTCTCCTTTCCCTTCCGCCCCGACAACAAACACTCTGTGAGGTGAGTGGGGCTAAGAGACTTCAAAGAAGTGTGACTGGCCCAAGGTCACCCAGCAGCTGCATGTGGAGGAGTGGAGACTCGAACCCGGTTCCCCAGATTACAAGTCTAACGCTCTTAACCACTACACCACACTGGCTCTCTAGAGGAGGAGATAAGGAAGGGTTTTCCCTGGCAAGCTAGAATGTGCTCCTCTTTCCTACATGCTCCCCAACCAACTCCTGCTTTTACAGATAGCTCCATCACTGGGTCACACATAATCTTGGAAACCGGCTTTGTATAGAGAGATTTGAGTTAAACTTCAGTTGACTTTAAAATGCCACCATTCTTTTCTCTCCCCATGCCCTTTATCTTTGTCCTCTATAAAAAAACAACTCATGTGCTCATGGGCATAGCCAGGATTTATTTGGCGTGTGTGTGTTACGTTGAGGGGGCAGAACTGAGTTATCTGCAACACGGTTGGTCAGTTACCGTATTTTTCACTCTATAAGACGCACCAGACCACAAGACGCACTTAGTTTTTGGAGGAGGAAAACAAGAAAAAAAATATTCTGAATCTCAGAAGCCAGAACAACAAGACGGATCGCTGTGCAGTGAAAGCAGTGATCCCTCTTGCTGTTCTGGCTTCTGGGATAGCTGCACAGCCTGCATTCGCTCCATTAGACGCACACACATTTCCCCTTACTTTTTAGGAGGGAAAAAGTGAGTCTTATAAAGCAAAAAATACGGTAGTTAAATATTTCTATTTATTTAATTGATGGGAGGCAGCTGCCCCCCCCCGGCTACGCCCATGCATATGTTTCCTTTTCCCACTGTATCCTGTTTCACTTGCTATTCCCCATACTCCAGACTGCTTTTTTCTTGGCTATCATTTGACTACTGTTGATGTGTACTCATTTTAAAAATACACCTGTCTTTTTCTTTTTAAAAAGCAACAACCCTTGGTTCTTCTCCCTTGTGTTCTAAAACAGATCTTCCGTCTTTACATTTTGCATTTCCTTGTGTACCTAGACTTTTAGATTGTAATCCTGAGGGCAGTAGTTGAATCTTTTGCTTTATAGTAGGTGCAGCATTTAGTTACTGCAAGCACACAAGAAATAAAGTCTAAAACAGTGCCAGGTTAAGAGGTTCTGCAATGGATTTTCTGTGAGCTAGAGGCTCATCCATGCTTTTGCTTGACCCACATTTTGATTTATTACCCCATGTTTCTCTCTTCCACAGCTGCACCATAGTTTCTTGCAAAAATCCAATCTTGCCAGATCTGCAGAAAATCCAAATAGAGATTGGGCCTGCCTGATAAACCGATTTTGGAGGGGCTCGTGAACAGCTTTCTCCAAAGTTTCCATGAATCTGCAGGTAGGGATGGTTCCCTTCCTTCCTTTCCATGCCACCCTCAATGGTCAGTTTTTCATTACAATTTCCAGCACACTTCCAATTATTGCTTGGCTGGGACCAAGGATTTTCCACATGACCCTGTTAAAAGAGCCCAGTCATACTCTGTTCTGATTACATCATATGTTTGCAGAATCACAAAACCTCTCATCTAAAAAATAAAAGGAGAGGTAATGCAAAAGTTTCTCTTGTCAGCTGCAGAAAGAACAGAGTGAAAGAAAAACAGTAGCATATTCTCTGTTCTGAGCAATGCAAAAGTTAATCAAATGAACACAGGAATCTTATCCTCCCCTCTCCAATTTGCTGATAAACTTCTAGTAATTGTGCTGACTGCCCTAGAATACTGAGTATTTACATGGAAGCTAATTATGATAATCATTTCAATCTTCTAAAAGAGATAAACTTTGAAGGGGTAAGCTGAGAAATAGCATGTTTTGCCATGTTAGAAACATAATTTCCCAGTTTTAAAATGAAAGTCCTTCAAGTAATCAATGTTTGCAGCTGTACTGAATCATGACAAATATATACTTTTATCTCTGTGAGTGTACTTTCCCCTCAGAACAAAGTATGTTGCGTGATGCCTTCTGTACAACCAGTTTATTTGGATATCAATGATGCCAACTTACCCTGCAACTTGCAAGGTGCATATTTTGAGGTGTTGAAGACAAGGGGTGGTTTGTGTGACTATCAATAGGTTATTGATAGCATGAAAGAAACAGGTCCCAGGGAGACAAGGTTTCCATTTGTCAAACACGTTTCTGGATTTCAAACAGATAAGCAGCTATGTGATTTTTAAAAGACATCTGAAGGGAGCCCTCTTCAGGAAAGTTTTTAGTGTTTGATGTTATATTGTGTTTTTACTATTTTTTTGTGGGAGCCACCCAGAGTGGCTGGGGCAACCCAATCAGATGGGCAGCAAATAAATAACAAGCTGTTGTTGTTGTTCCTGTTCCTGTTGTTAGCAGTGTTGTTTTTAGTGCAAGAAAAGAGGATTATTTCTTTCTGTGCCCTGTGTCCCATAAGCTGCCCTGCTGCCCTCAAGTGTGTTGGAAGATGCTGTCCTGTCACCACTGTTGAGGAAATATTCAACTGCCAGCCTAGGTGGCTTCTGGACATGGAACGGGAGGAGAGTGCAGTCTTGTGCTTCATCTCATGCAGCATAAAGATTCAGGCTAGCTCTGTTCAGGTGCCAAAATAATGTGACCTGGCTCTTGGTCCTATGCATCTTGACTGGAGAAGCCCAATTTTCTAATCCTCTTGTGGCCTAGCACTGTTCACATGGGAACCATCTGGGGAGGCTTGTGCTGAAAGTACTGCACTTGAACAGAGACTCTGCAGAAACAGGTCAAGCTGTCTTCCAGGGAAACTTTGACTGTCATTACTATTCTTATTTGTTGAGGAGCTACTAAGAGGATGCCAAGAACCTTCCTAGAACATATTTTGAACAGCACTGCCTTAGCTTGAAAGCAGAGGAACGTTGTTCATTAAACTAGAAGGTGCCTGCGGGTTGGTGATTACCATGCTTCTTTTAATTAGGGCATGCATGCAGTCTTATGAATCATGATAGTGCCTGAAGATACAAGAAAATGTGGGAATTACTATACACAAGCATCAGTTTCTAAGATAAGGCAAGTAATTTAAAGAATGGTTTTTTGGGGGTGGGGTGATCCTTCCCTTACGTTGGTGCTTACTTAAGAGAGATTAGAGAGGATCATGACACACATGTAAGGCTTTAAAAAAACACCACCCGCATCTTAAAAATTCTTGAATAGAAAATGTAATGAAATTAAAATACACAAACTATATGATGATGTCCTAACATAACCAGTGATGACAAACACAGAAAAAGCATAACTGAATAGAATAGTTCAACTAAGCTTGCAATCATATACTCACTTATCTGTGATGAAGCCCTATTAAACCCAACAGAACTTAGTTCTCAGTAGACAAATGTGTTCCTTTTTTTGAAAAAGGTGATGTACTCTCCTGATGTGAAGAAATAAGACACATGCAGAATACAGAATCGGGATTCAAGATGACCTTAACTGATTTGGAGAACTAACAAAATGAGTTTCAGTATGGACAAATGCAAGGTTCTGCACTTAGGTGTCAGGCTTCTCTGACATTAGGCAGGAATAACCAGCTGCACAAATTTAGGATGGGGAAAACCTGGCTTACTAGTAGTGTATGTGAAAAGCATCTTAGGGGGCTTAGTGGACCACTAAGTTTAACATGAGTTATCAGTGTGATGCAGCAGCATAAAAAGCTAATGCTATTCTAGACTGCATCAACAGAAGTATAGTGTCCAGGTAAAGGGAAGTAATAGTACCACTCTATTCTGCCTTAATCAGATTACTCCTGGCATCCTGTGTCCAATTCTGGGCACCACAATTTAAGAAGGCTATTGAGAAGCTGAAACAGAGGAGGGCAACCAAGAGTATAAAGTCTAGAAACCAAGCCTTATGAGGAATGATTGAGGGAGTTGGGTATGTTTAGCATGAAAAAGAGGAGACAGAGAGGCCATATGATAGCCATCTTCAAAGATCTCATGGGCTGTCACATGATGGAGCAAGCTTGTTTTCTCCTGCTCCAGAGGGTAGGACCCAAGCCAATGGCTTCAAGGTACATGAAATAAGATTCTGGCTAAACGCCAGGAAGAACTTTCTGACGATAAGAGGATTTGCTACCTGGATTTGCTATCTGGATAGTCAGCTGGGAAGAATGGGCAGAAGAGAAGTAGCACACACACACACACACACACACACACACACACACGTCATTAGACTGCATTGAAAATGTTAACTGCAGAACAATCTCCCCTGCCAAACCCCAACAACAAAAATAGAAGTACACTGATAAAACTGGAAGGTAATTAGCAAAATAAGGCCCAAGTGATATGGTACACAAAGCAAAGATAGATGCATCTCTGACTACACCGCTTAACAGCTTTTTAATGCTATGGAAACACTTCGTGTTTCTGCTTTTCCATTAAAAATCCAACCAGAAAATGAATAGGATGGACTGGGTCCCATCCCTCCTGAGAACTGAGATGGACTGGACTTTAATGGGTCTGTCCATCCCTAGGAGCAGGCACCTTAAAGCGGGAACTGTCCCTCAGTAAATAGGGATATTTTTAACATGTTAGCACTTTCTTATGAAAAATCAAAATTACTCTCACTGCAATGGAGAGCAAATGTGATTCAGCTGGGAAATGGTTAAATTTTAAAGGCTTCTCTTGTGACTCTTATCGTGTTAGCACAGGGTGAGAGACCCCTTCTAAGAGCTTACTTTTCTTATGCACATTGCCTGCAAGTGTCAGAGACTCATGAATATGGAAATGTTTGTGAATAAGGCTTTCATTGACATTAATCCCTGACTTTGGAGCTGCAGTTGCAAGACTCTTGAGGCAAGAAATCAGATTTCCACAATGGGCAGTCTCTCATTAGCCGTGAAACACTCAATTTTATTTTATTTTTGAAAAATCTGATCGGTGTTTTGTTTTGATCACAGAGATACATCTAACTCCAAAATCCACTGCAGCTTGCTGAGTGACTGCTCAGTCCTATTGACTGTCTAGTTAAAAGCAACTATGAGTGGACAGACATTTGGTAATACAGTGGTACCTCTGGTTACAAACTTAATTCGTTCCGGAGGTCCCTTCTTAACCTGAAACTGTTCTTAACCTGAGGTACCACTTTAGCTAATGGGGCCTCCTGCTGCAGCCGCTCGATTTCTGTTCTCATCCCGAAGTAAAGTTCTTAATTCGAGGTACTACTTCTGGGTTAGTGGAGTCTGTAACCTGAAGTGTCTGTAACCCGAGGTACCACTGTATGGAAATGGAGTAGGCTACTTCTGTTTGTTTTTTGACTGTATACCTTTAGTACACCATAAAATGTCTAGTCACTTGGTGGCTCAGGCAATGAATTATGATATCAGGAATTTCAAAAGTCAAAGCTCATATCTATCACAATCAGTTAGGTGGCCATAAATAAGCTGCTATCACTGTGACAATTATGGAGAGAATGCATGTGAATTGCTGTATAAATGCTAACATCTCTTCTGTTACTCTTAGCCCATGGAAACGGGACCCATGGTCTTCTAGATGTGGTCGTAGTCAGTCTCCAACCAGCATAGCCAAGGCCAGGCAGCTGTGGTTCAAAACCATATGGAGTGCATGAACTTGAGATTTTTATCTGTCTATAGCAGCAGGTGAGCTCCCGTTGCTCTGTCCCAGCTCCTGCCAACCTGGCAGTTCGAATTGCACCAGAAGCGGTTTAGTCCTGCTGGCCACATGACCCGGCTTGGGAGGCTCCCCCCAGGAAGCAGCCCAGGAGCATGGGGCAAAGGTGCGCCACCTGACCGCGACTCCCAAGCCTCCCCTGAGCTGTCAAAACATGAGGCAGGCAGAGCCGAGCTGTTCAACAGTGGAAAGAACTTCCTCAGGAGGAGATGGCCTCTCCTTCCTTGGAGGTCTTAAACAGAGGCTGGATGGCCATCGGTCAGGGATGGTCTAGTTGAGATTCCTGCATTGCCCCAGGGGTCCCTTCCAACTCTACAATTGTCTGGTGCAGGTTTGTGCAGATTTTTAGGTAACAAGTTGGATGCAAGGGGTGCATAGGATTGCAGCCCATCTTATGCACCGTCGGCTCAGGAAAAAGTCCCACTGATCATGATGAGACTCGAAGGTGAGTAGATTGCTGCTGTTCAGTCCTGCTTTTTAAATAAATGTTTTCCTTTTCAGATAATATAGAGCATGGTGAAATCACAATAAATAAAACGCCCCCTTCAGTAGTTTCAAGCGCTACTACAGGTTCCACATAATATCTGTACTGCATTGTTTGGTGTGGCAGCACCTGCACTTTGGAACTCCCAGCCTATTGCAAAACAGTCTTTGCTAGACTGTTTTCAGGCACCTGCTAAAAGCATTCTTGTTTAGGCAAGCATACACGGATGCTTAGGAAATTGAAGTCATTTTAATCTGTTTAAATATTTTAGTAGGGTTGTTAATTTTTCTTGGTTGTTAATTTTTCTTGATTTTACTGCTGTGGTTTGTTTGTTTAGGTAAACCACTTTGCAGGTTGTTTTTTAAAATATTTTTTATTAAATAAATAAACAATAAATATAAATAAAATAACACAAAAGCCAAAACACTATCCATCCTGTAGATTTAAGTATCTTTCCACAGTCTCCTACTTGTTATCAGAGACCCAGAATCCACATTCCTTTGTAAGAGAATATGAAATAAAGTCAAACCATTTTTGCAGGCAAATAATAATGATAATGATAATAATAATATCAGTGTTTGTGGCGGTGACAAGAAAATTTCAACACATGGTACCACCTGACTGTGCTACGGCACTGTCCACAAGTCTTGTAAATATGCCACCGAATATTCAGTGACAAAATGTTTTTGGGGGGTTTTGGAGTAGATTGTGGTTGTAGTGGGTAAAAGCAGGGAGTGTAAAAATAGAAATGACCAAGGGAAAATATAGGATTCCTGGGGCGGGGAAAACATTTCACCAATAGATTCCACCATTTCACACCTCCAGGATTTTGAACCAGTCAGCTCTGCAGGGTTGAGACCCTTGAAGCCAGATATTTTTCTTAAGAAATAAAAGTAAGCCAGATCTAGAAATGCTTGCTCAGCATAATCCCTTACTTGTCAAAACATTTTCCTAATCAAGTACTGAATAAAATCAGCATTAGGATTTAGTCCAAATTGCTTATTTCATTTGAATAAGTGATTGACTGGGTTCCTGGGTGATTTATGCAGCTTGTCCAACTGCACAGGGAGGAAGAGGGTAAGGGAAGGGAAATTCATCATTTTCTCCTTCAAAAGACCATCAGTCTTTCTCATTTCTCTTTCACATATGGGGTCATCTAAAAATTGGCAGTGTTTCTGAGCCAGTGGCATTTTTGGGCTGCTTTGAGTGCTAAGACCTTCCACCAACTTCTTTGTGGTACATTATCTCAGGGGTGGGAAGCCATTTGTATCTGGCCTGACTCCTGTTAAATTGAAGCCAATATATAGTGAAACGAACTAATGGTCAGCAGAAAGATGTGAAGCTGCTTTAATCCTGAGTAAGGCCGCTGGTCCATCTAGTCCAATGCTCCCTACTTGAATTGGAAGTGGCTTTCCAAGGTTTTAGGCCAAGGTCTTTCATAGCCCATCAACTGGACACCATTTTTATTGGAACTGTCAGGCATTTATCTCAGGATTTTGAGAACATAAGAAGAGCTCTACTAGATCACTCTGTAGGCCCATTTGGTTCAGCATTCTCTTTTCATAGTGGCCCACCAGATGCCTGTGGGAAGCCCAAAAGCAGGACCTGAGTGAAACAGCACTCTGCACACCTGCAACTCCCAGCAATGGATATTCAGAGGCCTTCCACATACAAGGCATGTGTTGTACAACTGAGCTATTGCACTGTCCCCACAAGGGACCGGTTAGTTCTATGCTTTACCAACAGCTGGCTGGTGTTGTGCATGCTGACTCCCCACCTGAAATCTCTTGAGTCATCAGTGCTAAGACATTGCCATTACATAGTCGTTTGGTCCTTATAAGCCTCTCTATTAGGATGATTCTGGGTTATTGGGTGGCAGGGGCAGCGGGGGGGGGGGGGGGGATAGCTAGGACAGTGGTAGTATTTTTCCAAGGCATATTTATTGGATAAACAACCATTTAATAACATGAATTTTAATGCTGCTTTTTTGGCATATAACAAGAGCTTCTATACTTTGTGCTGCTATTTATTATTTGTTCATTTGTTAAAAATGTGTATCTCGCCTTTCCAACAAGTGGAATGGTGTGATGTTATCTAAAACTGAAGTGTAGGAGACAAAATTCCATTTTTATATAATATCATTTCTCTCCTACATGTGGATCCGTTTCAGAAGAAAAGAGTTTCCACTCCTTTGTTCTGTGATTGAAAATCAATCTCTTACAGCCCCCATGGAGTTATAAAGTTTAGTTATGATCCCCCCCCCTTGTGCTGTCCTGGGATCAATGCTCTGCTGGTAATATTGAGTACAGAACATCTCTATCATCAAGCTGGCAATGATTTCCTCCACTCGCCATAATTCCCAGTGTGCTGAGATGCTTGCTATAAAGGAGGGGGTTGTTTGATATTTCATGAAGTTTAAAATCAACATGCAGCTGGTGAGGTTATTTTAAGCTCTAAAGTATGATGACACATTATGATTTTCAAGGATTGCTTTCCAATGCTTTTAAATCATGTGACTAGATCCAAACTTTTGCCGGTTCTTGAGAATGAGTAGAAGGTACTTTGCACCAGAGATGGGCAAATCTGTCCTTTCTTATTTTTTTCACTTTTCTCACCTTAAGTGTCATTCATGACATTTCTGCATCCATTTGCATTTTTTTAAAGGCTTCACAAAAAATTGTCAGCATTTTAGCACACGTTTCTCATAATATGCTCATTTTTGCAAGCCTAACCCCCAATATAAATCATTTGTATATGTTATTTTCATGAATATATATACACTTCCCTAATATATCCATTGCTCTACAGATTTTTGGGTTAGAGAACTGCAGTCCAAAATTTGAGGAAGTGCAAATTTTGAAAAATAGCTACATTTTGATGCAAGTATTGTTCTGTGAAGTGCAAATTAGGTAGATGTGCATGAAAATGTGAACTGAAATTAATTTCCCCCCATCCCTATTTTTGTAGTTATTTAACAAGTACTGAATTACTTCTGCATTCATTTTCAGACATTCTAATAATGCTCGGCTCAGATTGAAGTTGCATATTCCAGAGTGCATACGCTCCAAGTGCCCTGATCAGAGGCGAAGGTAGCTTCTCCGGCACCCGGGGTGGCGCACATGCTGTGTGCGAGGGCGGGGAGAGCGTTTCAGGGGGGCGGGGTGGCAATGTTACCCCCCATCAGGGATGACACCTGGGGCGGACCACACCTACCGCACCCACCTTCCTCCGCCAGTGGCCCTGATAATACTGGGATAATCACAACCCCCTCTTAAGCCATCATGGCTTGCTCTTTCCCACAGAGTCCCAAATTCCCAAGGGGCCTCCATTCAGTACAGTGTTCCAACTTGACTGGCAGTTCAAATGTGTGAGTCTCTCCAATACATTTCTTAGATCTAAGCCTCCAGCTCTGTTTCCCTCCCCATATGGTTTCACTTCCTGTCTTTATGAAAATGGATCCGGGTCACTTGAATGTCCCTTATTACTGTGTGTTGTTGTTGTTGTTACACCACCCATCCGGCTGGGTTTCCCCTGCTACTCTGCGCGACTTCCAGCACATAAAAACATAAAACATTAAACATCAAACATTAAAAACATCAAACATTAAAAACTTCCTGATACAGGGCTGCCTTGAGATGTCTTTCAAGACAGTTAATGTCTGGTTTGGGGGTTAGTCTCCCCACTTTTACCTCCTTCTTCATGGATTCCTTCTCACTCCCTAACATTCTATCTATCCAATCCCTTGTCTTCTCTGCTCCCATTTCTATTTATTTCCTCTTTAGGTCATTCATCTTGCTATGGTGTCTTCCCATTCTATGTAGCTATTAGTTATTTCTTCCAGCTTTACCCCTCATTAATTACTTGGGCATCTTAGATGTTCCTAAGATGCCTGTCAGCAAAGCATCCATCATCCTGTTCATTCATCTATCTTTTGCAAAGAGCTCACCCACATTCAATTTCTCTTGTTTTCCAGCTTTTCTTTCTAAGATTTATATTTACTTCCCTTCAAGCCTAATCATCCAGTTAGTAGTAAGCATTAGAAGAAGAGATAGATACCCCAATATTTCTACCTAAGCACTCACTAAAACATGGACAGTGTATATCTTGCAGCCTACTAAGTACAGGTTCCACTTAATGTGCCTTATTCAGGCATTCAGAAGACTGCATGAAAGCACAAACGGGGGGTGGTGTGGGGTGCCTCATGCTAGCCCGACTCCTAACGTATGTGCATCAACTCTGCTCTCCACTCCTGATTTTTCTGCACTGGGTGTGAAGATCAAATGAATGAGTGTTCAGTTCGTTCCCATGCTCCAGAATGCTGCACAACCAGAGTTCCTGATTATAGGAACGAATCTAGGTGTGCTCAGCAGAACATGTTTAGATTCCCCCTTTCAGGTCTTCCTGCTCATTGCGGGAATGTTGTGGGTAGTGTAAGCATCAGCACAGCACATGGGATGCTGTGGACAGGGCCAGCAGAGTGCCTCCACACCCCCAGCACATCATCATCATCATCATCATCATTATTATTATTATTATTATTATTATTATTATTATTGACCTGCCCTTTACCCTAATGTCCCAGGGTGGGTTACAGCATTAAAATACAATATTAAAAAGTCACAAAAGTAAAGTGAGCCCTTAAAATTTAATAATAATAATAATAATAATAATAATAATAATAATAATAATAATACTTTATTATTTCTACTCCAACCATCTGGCTGGGTTTCCCCAGACACTCTGGGCAGCTTCCAACAAAAGATTAAAAATAGACACCTCAAGTGTTGAAAGCTAGGGTAAAGTGTAGGGGTATCCTCATATGTTCTTTGAGTGCCTGAATGGAGTTATACAGTAAGTTCTATTAAAACTAAAAGAAACAAAAATCATGGGACACAGGTTTGTATATATGTTCCACAGTTGGAAAGTTTGAATAGGTTTTCAGAGGATAAAGGGAATGTGAGTTGTGTAGAAGTCATCAAGCTTTCTGCTAAAGTTTCCAGTGAAAAGTCCTAATTAACGAGATAAGGGCTTTATGTTGGTAATACCTACTTGGAAACGTTAATGAGAATGCATGTTCACAGTTCTGATGAAATGTTCCTGCTGGTTTATCCCTCTTCTTTAAATATAAGTCACACAGAGTGTCATCTTAACTGTTGGTTTAGATCACTCAGCAGGTATGAAATAACACCTACATGGTTCATTCTGCAATTTTTGAAGATGGTGATGATGATGATAATAACAACGTTGTAGCAACCTGGTTGTGGAACTCCTCCAGATGTTGTTGGATTACAACTCTTGTCAGCCTTACCAGCGTGGCCCAAGATGAGATGATGGCAGCAGTGGCGTAGCGTGGGGGGTGCAGGGGGGGCCGGCCGCACCAGGCGCAACATCTGGGGTTAGGGCAAATCCACGGGTTAGGGGGCGCAAATCCACGGGTTAGGGGGCGCAAATTACTTGCCTTGCCCCGGGTGCTGACAATGCACGCTACGCCACTGGATGGCAGCTGCAGTCCAATAATATCTGGAGGGCCCCAGCATTTCTACCCCTGACTTACACTTTAGAGCTATACAAGTTTGAGTGGTGTGTGTGAAGAGGAGGGAAGGGGAGGGAGAATGCAAAGAGCCAACTACATAAAATAAGCCCTGGTCTTTAGCAGCAGTTTGCACACATCAACACCTTCTTATGACATCTCCCTCCACTACCAGGATCAGCTCCATGGTTAAGCACTGTGACACGCCCACTTCAAGCGGTACATTATGGGATATCATCAAAAGACAGCAAAAATAGTCAATTATCTAGTTGATTTTATTACTACACCCCTAACCTTCCCCCCAAAAAACATTTCCCAAGGTGGTTAACACAGCAATTCTAAACAATACACATGTGAATATATATGAAAAACCAAGCACATTCAGCAAACAGCCCATGTGTAAAATCAAATGAAATCAATTTTAAATTAACTTAAACCTGACCTAAAACTTACCAGCAGTTGAGAGTATCCTAAAAGCAATTATTCCCCTTTGCCTTCAAAAATATAACCAAATAAAATTGTGTTTACCTGTTGTTGTGGGTTGCCATTTAGATTTTCTGCCTCAGGCACCAAAATGTCTTGGGCTGTCTCTAAGTAGTACTGTGTGTATGTGGGGGAAGTGAATGTCTGTTCATGACAGAATGTAATAATGCATCATTCATAAGAGAATCAATAGAATCAAATCAAGATACTTCAGAGCTAGTCCAGAAGGCAGCCAGGGACATTCAGACATTAAGCGCTTCCATTTGCTGGCATTAAAATCAAAGAGGAGCTACAGTTGTTAGAGATATGAATGAGAAATCCAAGTCTGGCAGCAGGAGAAAGAGAAACAGGGAAAAGGAAATCATAGAATTCTATCCTATCAAAGCAGTCTGTTTTGACATTTTCTTTTAACATCCTTATTACTGTGTGTTGGTAAGGGGTCTCCCAAAGCTCTTATTTCCCATCCTGCCCATAGAAGCCGTGACTCTTCTCCACCTCTTTCTGCATCAATTAACATTTCAGTCAACAAAAGTAGACAACGTGATATTTGAAGTGCCAATATTTTGAGATGAAAGGGAAGTCAAAAGTGAAAATCAAGCCACAAAATGTTTGTTTTGTATTGAAAGATGGGTAGATGTTAGAGGGAGGAGCAGAGAGCCATCCTAGTGTCTAGATATGATATGCTTATTAAACAAAGGAATGGGTTGTTCCAGTTTTATAGGTGACAATTTTGAGCTTCAAAGACCTAAGACTTAATTTTGATCCATATCATACAAACATATGACGATCTCTTATACTGCTTCAGACCACTGGTCCACCAGACTGTTTTCCCACTCTGGCTGGTGATAACTTTCTGGCGTCTGACGTATCTTTCCTGGCCCTGCTGCCAGTGATTCTGTTTGGATAAAGATACTGCTCAGTATGTAGAATCAGAAATATAGTTCTTCTTGAGAAATTAAGTATATGTCTTCTGAAATATGGTATGTGGCAATTGTTCTGCCTGCTTTCTTTCTAACAAGGCATCTCATAGCAGGACGTGGGGGGGGGGATTTCTTCCACCTAACAATAAGTGGTAGCTTTTGTTAATTCAAGTATGAGTTATTGTCCTTCTGTAACTCAAAAAATCACCTACCTTGAGGTTTTGGTAACACGCCAATTTATTTAAGTTTATCACTTAATAAACTGATAACTTAAAATGCAGATGATTAATCACCTCGCAATTCTTTAATTGGTTGAGAGTCCTACCACATGCTGACAGGGTCCTACAATGCCAGAAGCATTTTGCATAATCCTTATGCATTCCTAGACCTGCCAAATACCTCCTTTAAAGTAAATTGGATGTTGGTCAACTTCCTACTTGAAATGAAGGAGTAGACCTCAGTGGTTTAGAACAAGTTACCTGAGTTTGTTGGCAAATGAAAGACACATATGTGTAACATTCTTGCAACAGTGTGTGAGCTTCATTCCCAGAGTCACTGCTTTTCTGTAGGAACCATAACTCCATTTGGAAATTGGGAGCCCATTTGTTTGTAATGTGAACAAATGTGAATTGTAATGTGAACAAGCATGTGAACACTCAAGTATCATAGAACAAACACAAGGTGACAATTCTGTTTTTCAGATTTAAATGCCATTTCAATCACTACACCCATTTTCAAAAAGGGCAGGAAGAAAGGCTTATTTGATTGTTATTTTTAAGAGTTTTCTTTTACCTTTCGTACATCACATTGAAGTGGAACAGACTCCCTCAGAAGGTGGTGGACTCTCCTTCCTTGGAGGTTGTTAAGCAGAGGTTGGATAGCCTTCTGTCTTGTATTATCTAGTCATGGACTTTGAAGATGCTCAAACTCAGGGAGAAAGGGAGAAACGTGCTAAGAGGAAGGCACATTTGGCAAACCCTCACCGTGATCAACTCCCACCTGGAAACCTATGTCCCCAGTGTGGAAGGATGTGTGGATCCAGAATTGGCCTCCACAGTCACGGACTCACTGTTAGGACCGTGTTCATGGAAGACAATCTTACTTGGTTACGAGTGATAGTCAGAAAAGAAGAATATCTTAACAGGTCTCTGAAGTCTAATTCAGAATAAAGATGAAATATGACAGTCTGTGATCAGGGTTGGGGTGTGGGGAGTGGGGAAGGTATCCTTGGGGCTGGGTTACGTACCTATACAACAAGTGACAACAAGTTCTTCAGAGTCCTCAGTTGTCCTAGATGCCATATGGGAGAAAACTCCTATTTTGTGTGAATGAGTTCACATCAGGGTGGACTCATACTAGGCTGGACTCTAACATGGAGAATGCAATTTCTTTCATGCAGAAGGTTTCAGGTACATATCTTGCTGTCCCCAATTAAAAAAATACTGGATGGCAGAATTGCACACTATTGTCTCCATGAAGCCCTTCTGCTACCAGAACAGTAGAACACTGGGCTAGATAGAACAGTGGTCTGAATTAAGATAAATCAGCTTTCTAGGTTCATAAACAGAATAAAAGTGTGCTAAAACATGGTGTTTTGAGATGAGGCAGTGAGAGGAAGAGTACATCCTCTCTTCTCCCATGGCTCAGCCAGATTCCTCTCTAAGCCACCTGTGCTTGCATTGCTAGCCCAGTTGGGCTGGATGGGTGAGCAATGGTGGGGTTGGAAACTTGCTTGGTTTAAGAGAGACTGGGCAGTCTGCAAATAAGTCCATTTCCCACAACCCAAGAACATCTTTGGTTTATGCATGGGTTGGGAGGGTCAGATGGCGGCTCATCTCTTCTGATGTTGCAATGCCAGCATTCAATGAACAAATTCTGTGGAATCCCTGACACTGGGGGCTGACACTGTGTCAGAACTAGATTGAAAAGGTAAAGGTAAAGGACCCCGACAGTTAAGTCCAATCACGAACAACTCTGGGGTTGTGGCGCTCATCTCACTTTACTGGATGAAGGAGCCAGCATTTGTCCGCAGACAGTTTTTCTGGGTCATGTGGCCAGCATGACTAAGCCGCTTCTGGCGAAACCAGAGCAGCGCACGGAAACGCCGTTTACCTTCCTGTCAGAGCGGTACCTATTTATCTCCTTGCACTTTGACATGCTTTCGAACTGCTAGGTTGGCAGGAGCAGGGACCAAGCAACAGGAGCTCACCCCGTCACGGGGATCCGAACCGCTGACCTTCTGATCGGCAAGCCCTAGGCTCTGTGGTTTAGACCACAGCGCCACCCGCATCCCCAGAACTAGATTATAGGTTCACAAAAGAGACCTGATGGATTAAAACAAAGGCCCATCTTGTCCAGCATCCTGTTCTCACAATTTCTAACCATTGTGTAGTCTAGGCTGGGCTAGATGGACACATAGTCCAAGCTGGCATAAATCAGCCTCTGGTGTCCTTATGTGCAGCCTATAACACTTTGACCCATTGTCTTCAGTGGGATCCACAAACAGCTAAGCCAGTTTCTATTGACATAGTCCTACTTCCTCAGCTGAATACTTCCACCCTGCAAGCAGTTTCTTTGGTGCGAAGCATCCTTTGTTGGTGGCACTTCTACAGATAGATTTGTGTAGCTGCTGCTTTGAATGTCAACCTAACAGGCTAAATGGAGTGTTCCACATCCAAATCTGTCTCATTAAAGCACGTGCAACTCTTGCTAACCCCTGTAGATCAACCAGTTACTGAGTGTGCTATCCTGCTAGAAGTCCGAGAGCAGAAGAGGCAACCTGTCAGGCCCTGGTCCAAGGTGCCAGAGCACCCATGTTGCTTGTTACCTTCAAATGTTGTTTGAATATCTCCAAAGGGTTGAGGTTGATAGTCAGGTCAATCTAAAATTATTTTAATGGAAGACGCAAGCAGCCCTCAGAAACATTAGTTTGTTCTGTTTGCTGTAGTAAAAAGAGAAAGAGTCATTTCCTTGAATTCTGATGGCACAGTCCAAAAAACACACCAACCAACACAATTTAAGCTTTGATTTAATAATATAGAATTGCTCCCTTTTTCAGTGAAATGGCTTGGAGATATGAAGTATTACTTAGTCAATATTACTGTCTCATTTATAAATGACTAAGTGGAGTTTTGCTTAAAGGCATTTTTATGTGTTTCTAAAAACAAATACATGCAACATTGTGAAATGAAGACTGCAATCTTTTCACATGCTTACTTGGGATTAAGTCCTGTTGGACTCCGTAGAATTGGCTTCTAGATAAATATGCATAGGCTTGAGTCTCTTTGAGGAGCATTGCTGACTTCGGAAAAATGGTTGAGAGTTGGAAAAATTGCAACTATTGCCACTGGATACCAGTCCTAATTCAATATTTGTAATAAAATTAAAAAATAAAAACATATGTGTTTAAGATTATGAATGATGTGGAGAAAGTGAGTAGAGAGGGTTGTTGTTATTTGTTTACTTCTCTCATAATTCTAAAACTTGATGTCCAATGAAGTGCGCGCTCTCTCTCTCTCTCTCTGATAAATTTCAAACTGATCCATTTTTATGTTTGCAGCTGATTGTTTCTTAATTATGACAATAGTCAGAAACAGAGTTGTTTTTGTTGACTGAATAGGTCACCTGTAACCTTTAAAAGAGTTTAATTTGGTGTCCTGTCTGTGCACATGACCTGGCCATGCTATGTGAATCAACATGATGTTTTTAAGGATAGGTAGCTAAATGTTCAAATACTGAAGAGATACAAGCAAGTTGCAACTCATTTTGTATCATGGTAGAAATAGGTTATTAAAAATATATACCTGCAAATTATTATATTTGACTGAATGGCTGCTGACAAAGGATCTTTTGCGATCAAGGGTGGTCTAGAAATATAACAATAAAAATAACAACCGAACAGTAATAATAATGCTCATTAGAACAGGAAAACTTAGATGACCTCAGCTTTATGTCGCCTAGCACATGCTTCAATTTTACCTGTTACCTAACCTCAGTCACATGGGGGCCTGGGCAGTATCTGTCTTTTCCCATGCCATTCCAGTATGCTTGGATCAGGGGCACAATGGCCTTGCGCCTGGAAGCGATAGTGCCAGCAGCAGCCCTGCTGAGTACCAGGGTGCTGGCAACTACCTGAGGATGATGAATGGTGATGCTAGGCCTGGTAGCCACCTACATTTACCCCCTCAGTTGAATGTGTGAGTTGGTCTAATGCTTCAAAAGGCAAGGAACAACCTTTTCCTCCCCTTCAAGAAAGTAATGCAGCACTTCTTACTTCACTTCAAAAAACTCCTCTCATGGGGAAGCTAAACTGCTCATAACCACCTTTGGAAACAAATGCTTTCTGTGAAGGTAGAAAATAAAGTGTGAATTTTCAAATGAGCTTTGCCATTTATGTCACGCATCACACACATTCTGCACAGAACCTTGATACAACATGATGTTTATGTCTCCTGAAAGTAGGTATACTTGCACTTAGGAGGTTTGTGGATCATTGGCATTTAGCGCTTAATGTCAGCTCTTGCTTGTAGAGTTAATAAATACAAACACATTCTCAACAGACATGAATATTCAAGCATTAAGTAGGTGAACTTTATCTGTTTCTGCCATTAGTGTATGTCTCTTGATAAATTAGGCAAAAGATATCATACTATTGGAGGGTACAGGATATTTTTAATGGAGAGCAGCAGTGCAGACGTAATATTCCTGAGGGCATCTTTTCTGAGCCATCAAATTCAAAGCCAGAATTTGATGGCTCAGAAAAGAAATACAGACATATACAGTGACAGAGAACATGTAAATATACATAGGTTAAAATTAAACTACATAAGTTAGAGTATGGTAAATAATGCAGATATAAAACAATTAAAATATGTAGGTTAAGACCTTAACCGCTAATTTAAAATATGCATGTCAAGACATTGGGCATTGGATTCATTCAGAGCTTGTCTCCTTAGTTTTATAGCAACAGCATGGAACTTGGCCACTTTTAAGGTAATCTCTGGTTCCCTGTCCTCTATTAGATATTTTAAGTAGTGGTCATCAGATCTGCTTGGGGTTCGTTGCATGATTGGAGTGATAAATAACGAATGTACAGTATGTTCCTATAGTAATGACAATATAACAGGACATGAGGAACAGTTTAAACTTCCTTCAAACTGCATGGGCGTATTCGCTCTGAATATAGTTTACCTTCAAATCTGCCCTGCAGTAATGCAGATGGTAGGACACTGAATCTGGCAAGGGTAAAAGATCTTCTAAATTTGAGTATTTCTAGTTTGGATAAATACTCACTGAAGTAAAGCCCCACCCATTCTCTTTGATTTCTGGGTACCTGGTCATTTCACACACATGGCATTGCAATTCAACACCCCAAATATGTTGCTTAATTGTGGATTTGACTTTCTCATATCCACAGGTTATCACAGCCTAAGGTGTGAACCGTTGGCTTCTCAGTTTCTCTTGCAGTGAGGACTTCCACTTTGTTTGATGTGTATCTATTAGAGTTAAGGGTGCCAGACCTACTGAGAAGAAAATCAATTTTAGCCAATAGTGGATCTTCAGAATCTGTATATGAGACATAACTGGGATTTGTCCAACTTGCAGGTGAACTGCTACATTGGGCACACAGGATGGAATCCCCAGCAAAGAGCAATAAAATTTAATTTGTAAAATTTCAAAAGGAGTGGTGTTTATATAATTGCATACCTGGGAGCCATATATGAGTTGTGAAATAGCTTTTGCTACAAATACATGGGTGGCTGCAGGATTTTTGAGCCATCATACTTGTGTTCATTGGAATGTGATTTTCACTTGACTATATATATATATATATATATATATATATATATATATATATATGACGTGGGTGGTGCTGTGGGTTAAACCACAGAGCCTAGGACTTGCCGATCAGAAGGTTGGCGGTTCGAATCCCCACAACGGGGTGAGCTCCCGTTGCTCGGTCCCTGCTCCTGCCAACCTAGCAGTTTGAAAGCACATCAAAGTGGAAGTAGATAAATAGGTACCGCTCCGGCGGGAAGGTAAACGGCGTTTCCGTGCGCTGCTCTGGTTCACCAGAAGCGGCTTAGTCATGCTGGCCACATGACCCGGAAGCTGTACAAAGGCTTCCTCGGCCAATAAAGCAAGATGAGCGCTGCAACCCCAGAGTCGGCCATGACTGGACCTAATGGTCAGGGGTCCCTCTATCTATCATCTATCTATATCTATCATCTATCTATCTATCTATCTATCTATCTATCTATCTATCTATCATCTAACTATCTATCATCTACCAGCAAAAATATTTAAACCAGCAATGGTTTAAAGACAGAGTGGGGAGAGCAAATAGTGAGCCTCTCCCCACTCTGTCTTTAAACCACTGAAAGATGTTTAACAAACAGTAGATTAAATGAATAAACCTGACCGGGGGTGGGTTCAAAAAGGCTGTAGGGACAACAGAATATAGAGTGCTGGCTGCATGAGGCTTTGGCTTATTTCTCTGTTTGGTGTTGTTGCTGCTCCCTCAAGAGGAGACCCCACACTATTCTCTGCAGTGTAGAAAGCAGATGTTAGGTATCTTTGTCACATGCTAGTGTCTGAAACCAGATTGGAAGGAGGAGAGAGACGAGTGTGGCTCATCCTCCAAGAACTTCAGAAATCCTTTTGTGGGGATAAAACGGAAACATTCCAAAAAGCATGCCGTAAGGATAGATGGAGTTATAGACTGGCCCGAGATCACCCCGTAGGCTTCGTGGCCGACTAATGATTTGGTTCTGTGGGCAATGTCCAATGTTATGTCCACTAGTATTCTAGTGGTTCTCTCTAAGACACCCAGACTTGTTCAGAGTCAACTACTTGCTTTTCTTGCATTGCTTTCAGCAGGATGGCATGTTGTGGGGAACTCTGTTTGAATGACTCTCTAACCGCAAACCACACCCGGAGTGTTTGTCTCTTGCAGCAGAACCCCTTTCCTGCTACAGTACTTTGAAAAACTGCATTCATGGTATTATATGGTATGGGTGCAGAGTAAGTCTCAAGAAGAGACAATACTGGGCTAAACTGGATCAGTAATCGAGCTCAGTATACGGAACTCCTTATGTAAGAGAAAGCAACAGTTTTAAAATGTAGTCTTGCTGTTCATAGAGCTAATAATCTGAGCTGTAGTAGGAAAAGAGGGAAGGTGAACTCAGGCCCTATGCCACCCTGACCCCCATATGCAACTCCTAGCAGCCTTGTTCCTATGCTTTGGAGACCAGGTTAAGACAGTCCGTTAAGGCATCTCTTTATCTAAACCCTCCATTTCTCACTGAGTCTAGTTCTTCCATTAAATTGGCCTTATGACCCACTATTACTAACTGAAACTTGGGCAGAACATCTTAGATAATCACATGGAAGGGTGATGGTGCTGTGTTCATGGGGCTATTTGTATGACCTTTGTTTTCCCCTCACAGAAATGGCTTTTTTCAAGTGACTGGTTACAGACAGCTTGCCTAAAATCCTGGCAAGTTTCCATTCCTAAACTAGATTTTTAAAAAAAAGAAACCCCAAATGTGAATTGCCTACTGCCATTTCAGCAACACAGAAGACATCATTTCTTTTATAGTAAGTGGCTATTTATAGATTGTGTGTGAGAGAGAATAAATTTAATTATGCATTTCTACTACTGAGGAAAACTGAAAGAACTAGGAGGGGAAAATCAGAGCAGTTCTTCAGCATTATCTTGTATCATTTGAGTCTGTGGTATAATATAAATCAGTAGTATCAGAAATTTAAGTGGATGTGACTTAATTACTAAATATAGTTGGGTTTGATAGGACTCCCGCACAGGCATAAAGGGATGTTTTCCTTTAACCTACCAAAGACACATTTTCTGAACCATTTCGTTAGTGCCTGATTTCTTCAGACTTGGATAGGTAGTTTATATAAAAGTCAAAAATCCTAAAGAGAGTGAAAAACTGTGGGTTGCCAATTAGTCCTCTTTCTTTAGGATCTCACTCCTATATTTAACTGAGAGTAGTAAGTCATTTTTGTCCCACACTAACCCATGTCAGGCTCAAAAAAATTATTTTTTACATGCTTACTTAATGCCTTCTGCAGATATACTTTTAACTTGGTTTTATTATGTTTTGTCTCTAAAAGTGAACAACTGAGTGAACAACTTTGCATGATTTTCACTGAATTTGTCACCTGAAAATGTTGAACTAGGCTGATATATTTCCAAAGGCCACTCAAGTGAAAACAACATCTTAGAGAGTTCTGAATGGTTGCCTTTCAAAGGTAGCATAACTTTATCACTCATGTCACTCAAACTAAGCTACTCTAAGTTTTGAAGAGCTCATTCACAACTCAGAAATGGGTGAGATATTCTTTCTGTTTTTTTTTAAAATAAATTTTTATTAAGGTTTTACAAAAGAGAAAAATAAAAATTTACAGAATAAAAAAGAAAAACCACAAATAAAAGTAGACAATACAAAAATAAAACTCACAAAACACAAAAAACAACTAGTTAAGAAAAAAGAAATTAAAAGAATAAAACAACTCCATTTTTCTCAATATCCTCAAAGTCATATGCTTGTATCCTTGACCTCCTCACACCTCCCCCCTTTTGTGTTCCCATTTACATACTTAATTCAGCAAATTCTTACCCTTTTTCAAATTATCTTAACTTTGTGTCATAACATCTCATACCCCAATGTTTTCAACCCTCTGTCCATACTTTTTTTTTACATACTCTTATTGCTTTTGTCACTAATTACCACTTATTACCCATCCAAGCATAATTTTAACATTCATTAATTTTACAGTATTTCCAAAGATAGTCTTTAAATTTCTTCCAGTCTTCTTCCACCAACTCTTCTCCCAGGTCTCGGATTCTGCCAGTCATTTCCGCCAATTCCATATAGTCTATCAGCTTCATCTGCCACTCTTCCAGTGTGGGTAGCTCTTGTGTCTTCCAATACTTTGCGATGAGAATTCTTGCTGCTGTTGTTGCATACATAAAAAAAGTTCTGTCCTTCTTTGGCACCAATTGGCCGACCATGCCCAAGAGAAAAGCCTCTGGCTTCTTCAGGAAGGTATATTTAAATACTTTTTTCATTTCATTATATATCATCTCCCAGAAGGCCTTAATCTTTGGGCACGTCCACCAAAGGTGAAAGAATGTTCCTTCATTTTCTTTACACTTCCAACATTTATTATCAGGCAAATGATAGATTTTTGCAAGCTTGACTGGTGTCATGTACCACCTGTATATCATTTTCATAATATTCTCTCTTAAGGCATTACATGCCGTAAATTTCATACCTGTGGTCCACAACTGTTCCCAGTCAGCAAACATAATGTTATGACCAACGTCTTGTGCCCATTTAATCATAGCAGACTTAACTATTTCATCCTGCGTGTTCCATTTTAGCAGCAAGTTATACATTTTTGAAAGTGTTTTAGTTTTGGGTTCTAACAATTCAGTTTCCAGTTTTGATTTTTCCACCTGGAAACCTATTTTTTTGTCCAAATTATAGGCCTCTCTTATTTGAAAATAATGCAGCCAATCTCGCACCTTGTCTTTTAGTTTCTCAAAACTCTGCAATTTCAATTTATCTCCTTCTTGTTCCAATATTTCCCAATATTTCGGCCATTTGGCCTCCATATTGGACTTTTTCAGTGCCTTTGCTTCCATTGGTGACAACCACCTTGGGGTTTTATTCTCCAGTAAGTCTTTATATCTTAGCCAAACATTAAACAGTGCTTTCCTGACAATATGGTTTTTAAATGCTTTATGAGATTTAACCTTGTCGTACCACAAATATGCATGCCATCCAAAAACGTTGTTAAAGCCTTCTAGGTCCAAAATGTCTGTGTTCTCAAGAAGCAGCCATTCTTTCAGCCAGCAAAAAGCGGCCGATTCATAATAAAGTTTCAGGTCTGGCAGGGCAAATCCGCCTCTTTCTTTAGCATCAGTTAGTATTTTAAAATTTATTCTGGGCTTCTTGCCCTGCCAGACAAATCTATAAATATCTCTCTGCCACTTCTTGAAACAGTCCATTTTGTCCAAAATTTGCAAAGATTGAAACAAAAATAACATCTTTGGCAATACATTCATCTTAATAGCCGCAATTCTACCCAACAAGGAAAGCTTCAGGTTTGACCATATCTCTAGATCTTTCTTCACTTCCAACCAACATTTCTCATAATTGTCTTTAAATAAATTTAAGTTCTTAGCGGTCATGTTAACCCCCAAGTATTTAACTTTCTTTACTATTGTTAGGCCTGTCTCCTTCTGAAACCTTTCTTTCTCAATCGGTGTTAAATTTTTCTTAAGAACTTTAGTTTTTGACTTGTTCAACTTAAAACCAGCCACCTGCCCAAATTCTTGAATCAATTCCAAAACCCTTTTTGAACTAGATTCTGGCTCCTGTAATGTTAAAACTAGGTCATCTGCAAATGCTTTCAATTTGTATTGCTTGGCTCCGACCTGAATACCTTTAATCAGACGGTCCCTTCTAATCATGTTCAATAGTACCTCCAGGACTGAAATAAACAGCAATGGGGAAATTGGGCAGCCTTGTCGTGTACCTTTCTCTATCTTAAATCCCTCTGTCACCACATTGTTAACAATTAGTTTAGCCTTTTGTTCTGAGTAAATTGCACTTATACCATTCTCAAACCCTTGGCCCACCCCCATCCCCTGAAGATTTTTCTTCATAAAACACCAAGAAATGTTGTCGAAGGCTTTCTCCGCATCTATAAAAATTAAAACTGCTTTAGTATTTATGTTCACTTGCAGCTTCTCCAAAATGTTAATTATATTCCTCGTATTGTCCGACAAGTGTCTACCCGGGAGAAAGCCAGCTTGGTCCTTATGGATCTCTTCCAATAATACTTTTTTTAGCCTATTAGCCAAAATATCAGCAAATATTTTGTAATCCACATTAAGCAGGGATATGGGGCGGTAGTTCTTAAGTTGCGTCTTTTCAGTCTCAGTTTTCGGTATAAGTGTAATGTAGGCTTCCTGCCACGACTCCGGCGCCTTTTTCCCCTCTAAGATCTCATTGCAGACCTCCTTTAGTGGCCGAATTAACCAATCTTTCAAAACTCTATAATATTTGGAGGTTAAACCATCTGGTCCTGGAGATTTACCCAATTGCATATTCTGAATGGCACCTTCCACTTCCTGTTCTGTAATTTTATCACTCAACATTGTCTTTTTTTCTTGGGAAATTTTTTGTAGTCCATTTTTCCTCAGGAATTGGTCTAACTCCGCCTCTTTCTGTGGCCCTTGTGTATATAGTTGTTTGAAGTATCTCTGGAAACAGTTTCTAATTTCCAATGGATTCTGTATGATCTTTCCATTTACCTCCAAATTTGTAATGGTATTTAGTTTCTGTCTTTTCTTCATTTGCCATGCTAGCAGTTTCCCGCATTTGTTGGCCGATTCAAATGACTTTTGTCTCATCTGCTTAATTTTCCATTCCACCTCCTGATTTATCATTTTCATATACTGTACTTGATATAACTTAATTTCTCTCAAAATCTTCTGCGATTTTGGTTTCGCTCTTAATTTCTTCTCTCCTTCTTTTATTTTTTCCAAAATTTTATCTTTTTTCTCATTTTGGGTTCTCTTCTTTATTGCATTCTGTTGGATCAGAAACCCTCTCATAACCGCTTTGCCTGCGTCCCAGATTATCCTTTTTTCAACCGTAGTGTTCAAATTTATCTCAAAGTAATCTCTCAAAGTTTTTTGGGCCTTCTTAATCACCTCCTGGTCTCTGAACAGGGTGTCATTCATCCTCCATCTATAGGAACCGATTGGCGTTAGTTTCATCTCCATCTTCACTGCATTATGGTCGGAGCAAGTTTTTGGGCAAATTTCCACTTTTCGTGTCTTGGGTGCCAGTCCTCTAGTTATCCATATTTGGTCAATTCTTGTCCAGGTCATATTGGCTTCAGAGAAGAATGTTCCCTCTCTTCCAAGGGGGTTCTTAGTTCTCCAAATGTCAGTCAAGTCCATATTGTCAGCCAGTTCAAAGAAGGTTTTTGGTAATCTGCCATCTTTAGTTACCACCTGTCTCTGCGACTTATCCATGTTTGTAGATACCACCCCATTCATATCTCCCATCATAATGATGTTATAGTCCAAATAGTCCAGCAATGTCTCATGCAATTTCTTAAAAAATTCAGACTTCCCCTCGTTTGGTGCATACACACCTTGTGATTGAATCTCAATTGCAACAATCCTTCCTTGTTCATCTTTAAAGACAAATTTTGGTGATAGGCTCTCTTTAGCATAAATAACAACTCCTCTCTTTTTGACTTTGTCCGATGAGATAAATTCTTGACCCAATCTTTTATTAATGAGAACTTTTCTATGGAGCCTTACCACATGAGTTTCCTGTAAACAAATTAAGTCCAATTGTTCCTTTTTCAATATATGAAAGACTTTCCTCCTCTTCTCGGGGGAGTTAAAACCGTGAATATTCCAGCTTAATAATTGCAGAGACATGGTGTAATTATTTTAGTTTCCTCCAGCTGCTCCCAAAAGCTCGTCAAGTTCTTGCGGTGGTATCTTTTTTTTCGATTTGTCAGGTCCCAAAGGTGGTGGTGCTATGTCTAGAGCTCGTGGTCTCAGGACTTTTAGCACATCTGTCGCTTCTTTTTGTAAGTCTTCTTCAAAATCTCTCAAAAATTTTTCCTTGTCTTCCACTGATCTAATTCTGAACTTTTTCCCTTTAAACGTAAAAGACAGTCCCTGGGGGAACTCCCATCTAAAAACAATGCAATTCCTTCTCAGCAAGGCCACCAAGTCTCCGTAGTTAGTTCTCAAATCCAAAAGGTGTTTCGGTATATCTTTAAAGATCTCCACTCTGGAATCATTAATCTCTAAAGTCTTCTGAAAGTGAGCACCCAATATTTTATCTCTCTCCTCTTTCGTACGGAGGGTCACCAAACAGTCTCTCACCCTGTTTTTCCTCCCTCCTCTTCCAAGTCTGAAGGCGCTCACTATCTTAAAGTCTTTTTCCAGCTCCAAATTCCAGAATTTCTCAAATTCCTGTGAAAGGTAGTCGCTCAAATTGTCTTTTTCAAGTTCTGGCACCGCCCTGATCCTCAGGTTTGTCTGCTTCTCTTTCAATTTGATCATGGACAATAGAGCCTGATGATCCCCAATCTGTTTACGCATAGGTTTGATTTCTTCCTCCACAGCCACAACTTTTTCTTTTGCTTCCTCAGCTATTTTCCTGGTAGACGCAGATTCCTCCAGCAGTTTTTCTATAGCTTTTGTATTTGAGTTAATACTGGCTGTGTTCCCTTTAATTTCAGTTGATTGGTCTGAAACCTGTTTGCTTAGGCCTTCCAATTTCTCATAAATTTTATTCAGTACAGATGTAAATTCCCCTTCTGAGGCCATTCCTTTTGTCTCAGTTTGCCCTGAATCTTCCTCCTGAGTCACAGGGAGGCCAGGCACAGATGCTCTGCGTTGCTGGGAGACTGAGGTAGATTGTTGCACTTTGACCTTAGATCTTGTTGCTCTTTGGTCAGTCATTCCCCTTTATCTTCAGTCAAGGTCAGTTCCCACAGTCAAGCCTTGCAGTGGAAAGTCCCCAATGTTAGCAATGGAAAATTCCCCCAGTCAGATGCAGACTTCAGTAGTCCTCTAGGGGGACACAGTAACCACCATAAGATTCTCAATAACAAAGTAACAAAGTCTTTTCTAGCTTTCCGTGTCCCCTCTTTAATTGAAACATACAATTCAGTCCAAAGAAGACTTCTAAATGTATCTCCTTGCAGAGTTAAATCTTAAATATTTACAGTATCCATAAATAGTGCGAGCCCAAATGTAGCAATCCTCATAAACCTGGCAGTCCGTTCCCAGGGATTCCGCAAAAAGTCTATTTGATTCCCAGAAGATCCCCAGAAGAAATAAAGTCACTTTCTTAACTTCCCCCCTCTCCTCTAAGGGGGGGGGTTCTTTCTTTTAATGCTTGAAGTTAAAACTTTAAAGTCCACTTTAAAGTAATAGCGTTGGAATGTCTTTGCTTTGATCTGTTACAAAACGGAAAGGCGGACTTCCTGTTTACACCTTTCCGCTTCGGAGCCCAATTTCATTTATTTTTCCTCTTCAAATCCAAGTCTTTTAAATTCCCCTACTCACGGATATTCTTTTTGCAGCCAAATTTTCACAGGAAAAAGGTCAGCGCTCTCCGGCAACAGCTACGCGGCTTCGCTCCGCAGATGCAGCAATCGACTCGCAGCACCGCGCCGCTCCCGTTGCGCTCCGGAACCCCTTGCGGAGCTCCCTCGCTGAATCGGGGGGCGCAAAAGGTGCCTGCCGAGTCCCACGCTCGCAGGCTCTTTCTGCCTGCGATTTCTGATCGGGTCTCCGCTTCGCCGTAGCGGACAGACCCACTTTCTGTGGAGCTTCTCCCTCCTACTCAGAAGGAGACCGCCATTGCTGTTGGCGCCGCCTCTAGAAATGGGTGAGATATTCTTTGTTGGCATTCTTCTTTTTTCAGATCAGGTCCTACCTCAGATCCAAGGGCCAAGACCCTTGCCGCCAGAAACTTGCAAGGTTGCACAGTTGTTTGATGGTCCCACAAAATGTTTTAGCAATAGCTATTTTGTTCTGAACTTTTTAATTTTATGGTACTTTGTTTTTGTGTAGTGTCTTATTGTGCATGAAAAGTTGTATATAAATATTTTAATAAATAGATAAATAACATAAAAGCAAAATTCTTAATCTACTCTTCTCCTGTCTCTCTCCCAGCACTTTAGAGGCCCGCATGTAAAATGGATTAAAGATTGCAAAACTGAATGAGCAGTGTGCTCTTCTGGGCTAAGAACAGACTCCTGCCTAAAGTGAGAGCATGATCAGTCACTTCCCCGAAGGCCCTTGAAAACGGGCCTCTCATACTGAATAGGAGAGATTGCCAGAGGATGAAGCAGTGCAGCCTTTCCCAACTTAGTGTGCTCCAGATGTTGTTGGACTACTATTCACATCAGCCCCAGGCAGCATGGCTAATGGTCAGGGATGATGACAGCTGTAGTCTAACAACATCTAAAGAGCAGCAAGCTGGGGAAGAAGAAGAAGAAGAAGAAGAAGAAGAAGAAGAGGAGGAGGAGGAGGAGGAGGAGGAGGAGGAGTTTGGATTTGATATCCCGCTTTATCACTACCCGAAGGAGTCTCAAAGTGGCCGACATTCTCCTTTCCCTTCCTCCCCCACAACAAACACTCTGTGAGGTGAGTGGGGCTGAGAGACTTCAGAGAAGTGTGACTAGCCCAAGGTCACCCAGCAGCTGCATGTGGAGGAGCGGAGACGCGAACCCGGCTCCCCAGATTACGAGACTACCGCTCTTAACCACTACACCACACTGGGAAGGCTAAAGCTGTGCATCTCTGAGTGAGCAAGCCACAAGAAGCTAGTGTAAACCAAGCGGGTGTAAACTAAGCTGGTGAGACACTGCACCAGATCCAAGCTGCATTTAGCAGTGGGCCCAAGCCTGGCAGAGGGAAAATAAATATTTAATGCAGTGTTCTACATCAGGTTGTCAGGTCACCTGACTGAGCTGAATGGGCTTAGGATCCAGGCTAAATGGATCCTCTCTGGTCCCAACCCCACCATGCCCGCATTTGGGTGAGCAAGCTATGGTGGTGTATTTTTGGATGAGCACCGGCTGAGCCAGGGATCAGCCAGCTAAGACAGAGATTCACTGCATCCTAAGCTGCTCATACAGATGGGTCTTGCCACACTTGAATGAAGGCGTAGGCAGCAGCTCTGTGGGCTAGAGCCCATTTGCTGGCAGTGGGCCAAGGCACACCCCCATTGGCCTCCTCCTGATGATGTGTGTGTGTCTCATCCTGCTGCAGCAGCTGCAGACTGTGTCGTGTGCACAACGGGAGGAGGCCAAGCGTGGAGCCCAGCATTGCACATTTGTGACATCACACATGCACATTACACTGGGCCCCCTCAATCTGTGGTGCATATCATATCAAGTAGAGGAAATCTGGGCTAAAGAGGACATAGCTGTCTATCTATCTATCATCTATCTTTCTATCTAATCTCTTTATTTAACAAAATGTATATACCACTTACTCAAACAAAACCCCTGTAAATGCTTTACAAAAGTATATTTAAAATAGTAATTAAAATACAATTAAAAGCAAATATTTAAAACAAGTTCCATTAAAAAATAAAAAATATAGAATAAAATCAGTAATTTCAAAACAATTATCTGTACTGAAATCACATGCTAAAGCTGCATGCTAAAACTACCTGCCTGGCTAGGACTGCTGGGATTTATTTATTTTTAGCAGGCGCCAAAAACAATGCAGCAAAGGTGTCTTGAAGGGCCTGTACATCTTTACCTGCTTTGTTTGTTTGTTGAATTTATATACCACCCTATACCTCAGGATGGTTCACAGAAAAGGATCACAGTATGTAAAATAAAAATAAAAGCAATAACCCAATAATTCCCCACCCCAAAAGAGCCACATTTTAAAAGGGTATGCCAAGCACAGGCCTGGTTAAAAAGGAACGTTTTTGCCTGGCCCCTAAAGGTGTATAATGAAGGCACCAGGTGAACTTCCTTGGGGAGAGCAATCCACAGATGGGGAGCCACCGCAGAGAAGGCCCCGTTCTCATGTTGCCATTCTCTGGACCTCTCGAGAAGGAGGCACATGAAGAAGGGCCTAGAAGATGATCTCAGGGTCCAGGTAGGTTCATATGGAAAGAGGTGGTCCTTGAGGTATTGCTGTCCTGAGCCATTGTTACTACACATGTGAAGATATGTGCTCTTGCTGCTTTACTGTCGGAACTTTCTAAACTTGGTGTTTGAATGGGGGGAAAAGGGTAGTAACTTGGTTGTGACTCTAATTGTTCTGCTGTTTTTTAAATGTGAAATTACTCTTCCCAGTAAATTTCATGTCACTCAATTGTCACATATGAATGAGTAATATAATGACTAGTTTACAGCACAGAATTGGCAGAAAGCAAGTCACAGGTATTAATCATACCTCATAATGTTTGCCAGTGCAGGCTGACCTGCAGGCTGCTTGTGAGAGTTCTCCTGTTACTCAAAAAAGAAACGCATGTCTTTTGGCAAGGTTTGCCATGCAAGAGACGATCCAGAAGCTCCATGTGAGGAAGCTGGTTTTATGATCCACTTTATGACGCTGGTGGCGCTGTGGTCTAAACCATTGAGCCTTGGGCTTGCTGATCAAAAGATCAGCAGTTCGAATCCCCGCAATGGGGTGAGCTCCTGTTGCTCTGTCCCAGCTCCTGCCAACCTAGCAGTTCGAAAGCATGCCAAAAAGTGCAAGTAGATAAATAGGTACTGCTCTGGCAGGAAGGTAAATGGCATTTCTGTGTGCTGCTCTGGTGATGGTGTTCCATTAGTCATGCTGGCCACATGACCTGCAAAAACTGTCTGCGGACAAATGCTGGCTCCCTCGGCCTGTAAAGTGAGATGAGCACCACAACCCCAGAGTCATTCATGACTGGACTTAACTGCCATGGGTCCCTTTACCTTTTTACCTCCATTCGCCAAGGAGAGACCCTCTCTTGCATATTTGGGTTAACTGCAGCTGTTGCTTTATGAAGGAAAATGCCATTTCCAGCGAAGGGAGTCAACAGACTGGCCATGAGTAAATGACCATTTACAGACTGATGTAGGTTTGAGCCGTGTGCAGTACCTAAAATGGGTAATAAATGTGGTGTCCTCCAGATTTTGGGGGCTACAATTAGTTGACTATAATCAAAAACATATTGAAGAAGCTAAGAAATCAGGAGCTTTTGAAGTTGACCAATTGTAACTTTAGGATGTGATAACATTTGCTAATCTTTTTGATACACTTTTACTTCTATGAAATATGCAATGACTTTTCACTTTAGGTAAAGCTTTGTAGCAACGTATGGATCCTTTGCTTCTTCGAAGAAGCTTATTTTTTGTCAGTGCTCTGTTGATAGCTTCAAAATTTCCTCTTCTTCCCCCTACTCCCAAACAGGAAGTGATAACTTTATTGGCAACTCTAATGGAGGGATCATAGAGCAAAACAGACTCACTGGCACTACAATATAAAGTATCACCACATTATTGCATGGGACTTGTGGCTAGGAATAGTGCTCATAAGAGTCTCTTCAGAAAGAGATGTGTGATCTCACTGCAGTGGGAATTGTACATGGACCTTATACACAAAGCTCTTTCTGTCATGTTTCACCAGGAGGCTTTCAAAGGAAAATATGCTCTGAACAAGGTGCCAAGCTGTTCAACACATTGCCAAACACATTGCACTCAGGATACTGTCTCTGTTCGTCCAGTCTGAACCAAAATTCAAGGTAATTCTTGGTTTTTGATATCTTAGTAACGATTGAACTAGAAACTTGGCAATTCATCCCAAAGGTCATGACCGCCCCCAGCTGTAGATGTGTTAATGGAGATTCCTCAAAATAGCATCACCATTTGTGCACTATGATCTCAGTGCCTTCCTGAGTCTTCATGTCAGTACTTTAACGACAGTTTCTTTGGAGTGCCTTCACAACCACTATGAAGGAGTCTGTAGGATATCTGAGGATATTCATGAATATGAACAGCTTTTCATGGATGAAAATAACTTGATGTGAATCCAGCCAGAATCAACACATCTGCTACAAACACTCTAAACTGAAGCTAAGCACTGTGAATGTGTTTTAGAGAAGACAACTGACTCAAAAGAAGATTCAAGGCTATATTTTGTTGTTGCTAAATTTGCAATTAGCATATGTTTTTCTTACCTCTCAACGCTTGCCTTGTTGGGAAATTATCCAGTTCCACTTTTGAACTCATTAATGCCTCTGAGTTCAACTGTGCTATTTTTGACCCTCATCCAGTTTTCCATTCTCTTGTCTGTTTTATTTCTAATTTTTTGATCTTGTCTGTTGAATATTTTTGCATGCTTAGGTGTGAATCAGCTTTATTTTTTTTTTCCCTGATGGCATTAAATGGTTCCAGTAAGGTCATCAGTCATGAAAGACAACTTCAGTTCCTTATGTTTCCATTGGTGCCTGCCTCGAAACATATATATCACAAAATGTAACCCCTCAACAATTTCCTTTTAAATGCAGCCTCTATTTCAGGACTCCTCTTTGCCCCACCTAAAAGAGAGCTATTATTAAACCGTTGCAAAGATGTGATACTACTTAAGATCCACAGAAGATCTCCAACCCACAGAATGGGTTGGAGAATGTATTCTAGCCTGCTAATGGAATGCCTCTTCATAGCCAATACCTCAAAAGAGGTTGAAAGGTAACTAATCTTTGACAGCTTTTATCTAACTCCTTTGCTTGAACTGTCAAGCAAAGGTTCGGCCATCGAACCAACACCCGGCACTGACCAAAAGGAGAAATTTCTGGGGAACCCCAGAGAAATCTGCCTTATACTAATATTGTTTATTCTTTTTAAATTCATGATTTCTTCCTCACCTTTCTATACTGAAGTGTATTCTTCTTTCATCTTATTTCTCCCAAATGCTTCTAGGCTCCACCCTCAATGTGCTGGTGGTGTGTCAAGAGCTGGAGGAGGAAGAGACATTTGTGGGAAAGAATCTGGCAACTGTCTGTCACTTATCCTTTCAGTCTTTGAAAGGGGAAAAGTTGTGCTTGCCTAGGGGGGATGTGCACAAGTGTTGGTTGACTTTTTTTGGGGGGGGACCCAGCACTGAAAGGAGAAATGTCGTGACCTACCCCTGACAACTGCTCCTATTGCTCTCTTCCCCACCACCTGGGAGGTCCAAGATTGGACTTCATTGAAGGTGCCCAGGGGATGGCCAGAGCCACCATTGGCTCACCATGGAGGTGCTCAGGTGGGTGCTGTTTGGGGGAGTCCAGAGAGAACATTGTCCAGGGCTCCCTTGAATCTGACACCTGGCCTGGAATAATCTATAATTTACAATTCAGTTTAAATATGTTTTAAATAAATGTTTCCAGAAACTGAGTTACCAGATACTGGATTTCAGATAAGGGATTATCTTCTCATTTGATTATTTACTCTTATATGGTTGGTAGGAAATAAAAACTTCAGTCTGTATATTTATAGCTCTTCTAATACATTTTGGCAGTGCTTTTTTTCCTTTAAAAATGTTTAGGGGTACTCTCATTTTTACTCAAGAAAATCACAATTTTATAGTTCAAACTGGGAAAAATTAATACAGTAAATAGACAAAAGTACAAAGATTCACAAAATGTTTAGGGGTATGTGTCCCCCTGTGTCCCCCTAAAGATTTTTTGAATCTTTGTACTTTTGTCCATTTACTGTATTTAAAGCACTGCATTTTGGTAACAAGCCATGTTTTTATACCGAAACAGCCAGTTCTATAGCTGCACCTGCACAAAGAACAGCTTAGACTAACATTGTTACAAATCCATATCGCCACAAATATCCCGTCTGGTTTTACTTTGGCTTCTTCTGGTTCATTTTAATAGTACGTCCCAGAAGCTGGCATTTTGGATACTGGAAGTTTGTGTGCCTGTTTTTGTTAAATTATAAACTGTTTGTATTCCCCCCAATGTTATTTATTGATTTAACATTCTGTAAGAACTGAACTACTGGTATTCTAGAATATTTGTCAGATAACTTTTCTGCTGTTTGCCTTTTATCTTATTTATCAATTTTTAAATGTTTGCTGTATTGCACTTCCTTTGAATAGTCAGTGAGGCACAAATGACACTGAAATTTAAATTAAAGGCATGATCCAGTGCATGAAATATGAAAAACACAACTTACCTTGTACAATGAAGGAAACAGGAAAAAAGGTCTTGCATGTTTATAGACACCACCAAATAAAATAATATTTTAAATGGATTTGCTACACATATTACTGTGATTTGATATATTTAATAAATGACTCCCAAACAGTGGAGAAATCTGAACAATGAGCATCACTTCTAGCCACTCAAATATTACCTGTTGATAGCAATGAACAGAACTGTTTTGAGCTGGTTATCTAGAGTACAGCATGAAGAGTCTGTCCAGCCTTGAGCGATTACTAATCAAGCGGCTACCTAAATATGTATAATTATCTGTTCAAAGATAAGATCCATGTTACCTTTATCAAAAATAGACAAAATACACTGTTTAGAGTACAGAATAGCATTTTTACCTGTAAGTGTACCACAGCCCTGCCAGAGGTGGATTTTGGAGAGTGCGACTGGTTTGGTTGCACTGGGCGCAGAGTCTTGGGGGCACTGCAGCAGATGCCACAACTATTGCTTAGAACAGAGCATGAGAGGCAGAGAGGTGCCAAATTTTGCCATCGCACAGGGCGCCCCAAGGTCTGCCACTTTTAGCGACTGGGCAGAGGAGGAATGGTGGAGACTGCCTCCCCATCCAGACGTCTCCAGGGAGGAGGAAAAGGAAGACAGTGTAGATTTACAACAGGGGTTTGAGGGGTCACAGCTCAGAGGCAGATGAGGGGGAAAGTTGGGAAATCATGGGAGAGCCAGGACAACACCCGGCTGACATATTCTCATTAGAAAGCTTTCCATACCCTCCGTCTCCCAGAACCCGACGAGCCTTAACAGTAGGAGAGCCTGGAGCTCGAAGACAGAGGGCACCTAGCAGCACCTGTAGAGGAGATGATGACAATGACAAATGGGGAAGTGGAAGAGAAGGGCGGGGTGGAGAGTCAATTGAGGCAATGCCAGTATCTAAGAGGCTGGGTTCTATAGCCTCTCTCTGTAAAGTCTGAAACACAAAAGGACTGTAATAAACTTTCCCTTGTCTTTATACTTTCCTGGGCGACCAGCCAGGAGCCGCTGACAACCACTGGCCCCACCAGTGCAAGGGAGATCCTGTTCTTGCAATGTGAGCCAAAGCACTGATGGAGGTTGATCTTTTAAGTCACTCATTTGACATACTGGGAGTGTTTTAGTTGGGAGGAGAGCAGAGCTCCAGACAAATGTTGCTTCCTTAATAGAAGAGTGCATGCATCTACTTGGTTGAGAGTATTTGCTGCTGTAATTTCAGTTTGTGTGGAGTGATGGCAGGGCCAAATATTTTGACTTTTTGTCTCATGTGAATTGTGTGTGCCATAGCAGCATATGTTGCAAAATCCCTCTTGTCTGGAGGCAAGCTGAGCTGGAAATGGGTCACCAAGTAAGAAGTTTAAAAGCAAGTGGACTAAATAAATGAGTTTCACTCACTGACAGGTGATAATTTTATTGCATTGTGGAATGCCAACTAAACTCATGACAAGTGTCTTTAGGTTTTTGCTGGTGGTACCCAGATTCCTAAATGGCATCCCCACAACTGGCTTTTCTTTTTTCTTGGACAGCTGTGTGTTTCTTTAGCCTTTGATGACCTAGAAGCATATGGTAGCTCTGTATTTCTACCAGCAATCCTGAAGCAACTCAGTGAGCCATTCTTACTAAGTAAATTACAGTATTCCTAAAGCTGATTTAAGCTGCATTAGGAGGCAAAGCGATTTTCCTGCTAGCTTCTGTGAAACTAGCACTCCAGATATGGATGTAAGCCAACAGCTTCAACATTTTGAGGGAGGGGGAGCAGCAAATATATAAACCACCTGCTGAGTGATAATTATTATATTTTTCTGCTGGCACTGGCTAACTGTTGAGAAAAAGAGTAGTGGTGGGATTGTTTTTAAAGATCAGAATTGCACTGGCTTTGATTAGGCATGAAAAGCTTTCCTTATCCCTTGGCATTCATAAATCTCCAAGGTCTCTTTACCCTAAAGAAGGACACAGTGTGCTGGTTTTTGAGGAAGGCTTTCTTTTCTTCATGCTTTGTGATTAATTCTCCTCTCCTCTAGCTTGTCTTGTGCTTGTAGCAAATTTTGCTATCCACTGCTGTGATAAGGAAGTGAGGATGGGAACTAACTCGAGACATTTCTGCCACACCCAAAGGTATACAGCAAGTGTTGGTAGGAGGGCTGCCAGTTCTTATCCTAAAAATTGAAAACTGGATGTGCATCTTTTTAAATTACTCAGATGTAACAATGGGTAAAGACTCAGGATTTTTTTAAAAAAGAGGTATGAGATATTTTCATGACAATATATTTGCAAACAAGCTACCAAGAGTAAGTGGGTAGTAGATTTGCAGATAACATTAAGCCATGGCTTATTTAACAAACCACATGAGTTGTCCCACAGACTTTCAAACCACGTCCCCCCCCCAAGTTTTCAGCTGCTTTTGCCTGTGTAGTTTTGTGAGTGTCTGATGTAGTGTGCCCCCAACCCAACCCAAACCAAACCAAAATTGAGGAAGGGGGCTTCATTCGCACATGATGCCAAGCCATAGTTAAAACTATGCAAGGTTCCTAAACCAACAAATTAGATTGTGCTTTGTTGGTATTAAGCAAACCATAGTTAAGCAATTTGGCAAAATTCACACATAAAACTAAGCCATGGTTTAATGAACCAGAGTTTAGCATTATGTACAAACCAAGCCAGAGCTGAACTATGTTTAAAGCCAACAAGGAAAGAGAAGAGATGAGTGGAAGGAGGGAGTGACTGCATGCTTCTGACACTGGTCCTGATTTGGAAATCAAGGGAAGCTATACAGTACAGTACTTAAATGTGACTGCATTGTGCCACTCATGTCCTCCTAGTGGTGCAGCAATAAAACGGCTAGCACATTTGCAAATCTAAGAAGGGTCTGGTATGGTTTCTACTCCTGGTGGTTCCCTCCCTGCAAGAAGTGAGGTTACAGGGAACCAGGCAGAGGGCCTTCTCGGTAGCGGTGCCCTCCCTGTGGAAACCCTTCCTTCAGACGTCAAGGAATAAACAGCTACCTGACTGATGGCAGCCCTGTTTAGGGAAGTTTTTAATGTTTGATGTTTTAGCATGTTTTTAATATTCTGTTGGGAGTCACCTAGGGTGGCTTGCGAAATCCAGCCAGATGGATACAGAACAGATACATAAGTTGTTGCTGTTGTTGTTGTCTTCTTTTCCCTCTGCCAACAGAGGGAGGCCTGCTGCTGAATGGAGTTTGGCTTAACTTACCCTGGCTTTCTTTTATGCCAGCTTCTTGTGTATAGGATTGCTTCCATAATCATTGCAGTTTCCCCAAAAGTCTGTCTTTGGACTAAGGAATCAGACAGAACTTCAGACTTTATTCTTACTTCAACAGACCCTAGGACAGGAATGTCAACACACACACACACACAAAATCTGGAGGGGGCAAAATGACAAAAAAGGCTAGGAGAGATTTTAGTGTGGACTCTATTATAAAATGTACCTTCTGTTACATGTGCTATTCCAGTACCAATATTTTCATTTCAAAAATAATGATGAACTGAATGCTACCCCCAATATGGATGTATGGATTGTAATTTAAATATAAATGTAACAAATAATAAAGATAGTAGTGATAAATAAAAATATTTTGGGAGAGAAAATGGTCCAGCACATCTGAATGTCATGGCTGCAAAAATATAATGTTCCAAATGAAGCCAACCTGCATCTCGTGTGGGCAGAATTTTTAATACTGATAGGAACCAGCCATTGTTTACTTGTGCCAAAGAGGAAACAAAGCCCTCTCCTGGCTTCCTCTACTTTGGATGGAGCCATGTGATTGCATTGTGTTTCTTTCTCCTTTTTGTGTGTGTGGCATGCTGCCTTTTCTGCTGAAGAGCCTGGCATGCTGAAGTGCCAGAATGTATAATCCTTCAGACAGTGCTGTAATTTTGTTTCTGAATGAAACTGACAGACAATAGGTTCCCAGTGAGGGATATCCAGAGATTTCTAAGCTTTTAATGTACATCTGTCCTTGGGTGACACAGAAAGGGAAACTAGCTACAGCTATAAAGAAAAGGGGTTTGTGCTTTCCCAATGTGTGAGTAGGATCCAATACTCTATATACATGTTACTATTAATTACATGGTTGCTTCCTCCTCTATGGTCACTGCCATATTCCTCTAGAGAATGAACTGAGACATGTTCTCCAGATCAGTAGCAAAGGGCCTGAGAATCCAGCTCACTGCCAAATACCTGAAAAATGGTGGAGGAGGGCATGATTTTGAAGAGAAGAGGTGTCAGACAAAGGAATACAGGGAGCAGACCATTGATTCATCTACCTCAATCTTGTCTACGCTGACTGGCATTGGGTCTGCAGGGTTTCAGATGGGACATGGCCAGGCTCACCTGGAGATTCCAGGGACTGATGCTTAACCCTTCTCTGCCAGCTGCCTCCCCCCATTGTATTCACACGCTTGCTCCAGCTAGGAGAAAGAGGCCAGAGAAGATGGGACAAGGGACAGGTGTAAGTGTGGGAATTTCTAAACACTTGCTATCATCACTTTCTTATCTCTCACTTCTTCGCTCCTCTCGCTGACAGGCTGGGATTTGCATTTTGCAGTGTGCACTGGAGCTGTTTGTGGTTTGTAAACCTATCCAGTGAGCAGAGCCTAGTTGGAATCAGCAAACCTTCTTCCAGGCTCACAGGTCAAAGGGTGTGTGACTATTTTTTCTTTTTTTAAAAAAGGAACACTTGTTGTGGGTGGGGGGGGGGTCACAAAAACTTTCAGTATCACAGTGGGGTTACTATGGAAGAAGCCACTAATATATATCTATATAAATATCTATATATCTATGTACCTAGATAAACTGGAGTGGGGAGACGAATTGGCGCCCTGGGAAAAGAATCTTGTGGGTCTGTATGCTGACCATGAGTTAGCCACCTGTGTTCTAAGGCAATCTCTCCCCCTGCCTACCAGCAGTGGGTAAACAAGTCCACATTTCTATCTATAACATAAGTGGTTTTGGAACATGCCCATGTCCAAATGAATAATAATTGCATCACAAAAAGCTTAATAGATAAAGTACCTTTTTAGTGGCTGAAAAAAAGTAAACTTCTGATGATTAAATTCTCAGATGTTTACCAACTGAATGTATGGAATAGACAAAATCTGACAAAGGAACTGGATTAAAGTAAAATTGACCAGCAATCATGTCTTGGTGAGAGACAAGTTGTTCCTTTTTGGATCCAGGTAGTCAATAAATGAAACACCAGCCTGATCTTAAACGGGGCTTATGTGCTAAGCAAGAACACAAAGCAAAGCACAAAACGCAGAGATCTTGGGGCCCTTGAGAGTTGCTGGGAAGGTCCCTCCAGAACAGCAGCACATCTTCCGACTCCTGCTATCAAATTTGGTGTTGGAATCTCCATCTTAGCAAAGGCACTACACTACAGAGCTTTATACTATTGCGAGTGTAGTATATTTAAATATTGAAAGTAAACACACACACACAAACACTCAGAGGCAGATGGAGAGCATTGCTTATATTCTAACCTATCAACTCATTTGCCAGCTATAGCCAATGAGACCTCCAACACAGAATTGTGTTGGGACTCTCTCTTGGAAAGAGTAATTTCTGTGACTGATGGGCACAGTCATTGTCAGCGGGAGAATCTTTTGTTTTATGGTTCCTCACATCAAATCAGACACTGGTAGATGCATTTCATGTATTCAACACTGCTGTGTTGTTGTGGGAGATAGAGTTCATAGTACTGACCTCACAGCATGTTTTCTTATCAGTACAGACTACAGATAATGATTCTCAAGAACATAACCCTCCATCAAAGTCTGTGCCTGCAATAAATTTGCAGTAATTGAAATCACGCAGTTCTTAAGCTTGGCCTGTAGAGTGTCTTTGTATCCATCCATAGGTGGGTTGACCTTTGAGATTTCAGCTAACAACAGAGCATCATCTCAGATATATAGGAAACTTGGATACAAACCATATGCCTCCAAAGGTGGCAAGCCCCAATAAACATGCTCTTGTTGCCAAGGATTTAACATTTTTCTGAAATGCTATATCACAGCTAGATCTGAGGTACCAAAGTTGGAAGCCATCCAGGTGAGCAATATTGCCCCAGTAAGCATTACAATGAGTGGTGGATCTTTGTTGAGCAGAGTGTGATGCACTGCACTTCTACCTGGTGAACAGAACAGCAAAGAAGAGAGTTGATTTGTTTCCCCATCTCGAGGTCTTATGCAAGTGCAGTATAGGACTACAAATATCAGCTATCTGCTTCACTTGTTGATGCTCCTATGTGAAATAGTCAGAGCATCTGATATCACCATAGGATGCTGCCCAATTAATATTCCCCATGCTTAAACAATAACTATACATTCCATTCTGCTTTTGCTTCCTCCCTCCCTCCTTGTCTTTTTGTCTGTTATATATTGAATTTTTGTTTTGTTTTGTAAGTTTGTGTTTCTGGTTGAATCATATGTTATAGTTACTGGCTGCTGATAAACAGGTAAAATTATTGCTGAGGGTAAGGGTACTTTAAGGGAGGATTGGGTTGGGGATATTGACTGGTGTCAATACTAATAATGAGTAATGACTCATTACTCTATTAAAAAAAAGAATAAAACTTTTAATAAACCATTGATTAGCCTGCCCATTAGTCTCTCCACACACACACACACACACACACACACACACACACACAGCATGGGCTCTGGTTTTGATGACAGTTCTTTGCTTGAGGTTTTAAGCAGTCTAATTGTACGCAGGTTTGATTACAATACTTCCTGCAGAATTTTATATTCTATCCTCCACATTCTCTTCATGCATTTATTACAGCTAAAAATGCACACAGTGGGAAGAAGTGAGCATGTGCAATGAGCAAACCTGGGCAGGTTTCCTGGCTTCTGTCCAGTCCCAAATGGGACATTTAGAGCTTTTTTAAATCTACACACATCACCCATAAAAGTCCATTTTAAGAACAGGGTGGGGGTGGGGAATCTACCTTTGTTCTGTTGCTGGTTTTGAGTTCTGTTCTGTTCTTTTCTTTACTTAAAAAAACCCCATTGGAGAAACCTTATTCAAAAAACAAATTCTGACATTTGTTAACCTGCCTGGCTATTCCACAGTTCCTCACACTTCTTTAGAATGATTTGAAAGGCAGAATAGCTCTAAAATTGCAATTAAAATCTCAGATGAAAACTCCTGGGGTCAACTAAACAGCAAATTATAATCACAATCACAGTTCTGAAGCCAATTCTGGTAGAGTCCCAGGACTCAGGTAGATTGGTAAAGAAAAAGCTATTTATATGCACTGTCTAGATCCAGCCCTGGAAACATCAAAGAAGCATTTCAGTTTAAAGTGTTGTAAATTAAAACAGGGAAAGCAGGTAGAGGGACTCCACATCACCATCTGGTAGCACAATGTTATATCACATATACAACGCATATATATCACTTTTTCATTACCAGTCTAGCTGAGTCCTAGATCCAGACCCAAAATAAGTTTGTAGCAAACAATTGTTCAGTTCATTACTGTGAATATTCAAAGGAGGTTTGTGTGGGCTACGGAGGGGGAATGTTTCATGAAAAGTGTGGGCAGAGGCTTTTTTTTTTTTAGGGCTACCAATGGATTATTCATTTTTATTAACTAATCATCTTTCTTTTAAGTGGTAATTTATTTATAGATTGAGCTTAAACGAATGTGCAAAAAGGTGGCTTTTTATTTAATGAACAACCACTACCAAACTTCGTTATAAGAAGGGGACATGTGTCCTAATGGCTGAACTGTATTTTAAAAACACCCTGATTGATCTCATATGTGAAATTCAAGAAGACTATGTACACTTTAGACACTTCCCCATATGAGCCCTTAAGCTTGTTACAATACTTGATATACCACAATATATTTTTCCTAGGATTTTGCAATATGTGGTAAGGCTTCTCAGGCATTTTGTACCATTTTGTGAATCATCTAGGTCCCCAGTTTTCCTTCTGCAAACACTAGAGTTCATTATTCATTAAATGGGACTTTCCCACCTCTCCCTTCTTCTGCGGCATATGATTTGGGGTGGGGGTTGCAGTGATGTTGTATTATATTTTAATTATTTTTTGTTGGAGCCACTGGGGCAACTCAGTCAGATTGGCAGCACAGAAATCATAGAATCATAGAACTGTAGAGTTGGAAGGGACCCAGGGTCCTCTAGTCCACCCCCCGCAATGCAGGAATCTCAGCTAGATTATCCATGACAGATGGACATCCAACCTCTGCTTCAAAACCTCCAGGGAAGGAGAGCCCATAACCTCCTGGGGGAGACTGTTCCACTGTCAAACAGCTCTTACTATCAGAAAGTTTTTCCGTATGTCAAGGTCAGAATCTCCTTTCCTAGAATGTGTGCAGAGGAGGTCAACCAAGATGATCAAGGGCCTGGAAACCAAGCCTTATGAGGAACGCTTGAGGGTGTTGGGTATGCTTATCCTGGATAGGAGGAGACAGAGAGGAGACATGACAGCCACCTTCAAATATCTCAAGGGCTGTCACATGGAGGACGGAACGAGCTTGTTTTCTCCTGCTCCAGAGGGTAGGACCCAGACCACCGGCTTTAAGTGGTCTTTAAGTGGCTTTAATGAGATTTGAACTATACATAAGGAAGAACTTTCTGAGCTGTTTGACAGTGAACCTTCTCCCTCCGATGTTGGTTTTAAGTAGAGATTGGATGGTCCTCTGTCATGGATGCTTTAACCGAGATTCTAGGATTGCAGGGCATTGTACCAGATGGCCTTGGGGGTCCCTTCCAACTCTACAATTCTATGATTTATGCTTCTATGATTCTTTGAATGACAAAATGCAGGCAAGACTGCCATGTTCATTATGGCTGCTTTATGTTTGCACTCATGAAAATGGATCATCTGACTTGTTCTTCAAGAGCAGGACATGACATTTCACACACTACGTTTACACTACCTCCTCAGAGCAGGTTTCAGCTGTGGGGTGCAAAACTACTTATGGTGAATAAATCATCTCTTTGCTGTGAACAGTAATATGTGCATTAATGAGGGGGAGGGGGAAGGCCATCAACAATGGCCTTCAAAATGTGTATGCCAGGAGTGGGGCAGTGCAAGTGCTATTATGTACTGTGTAATTTGGGTCTATGGACCGCATTAAAATTGTGTGCATATTATGTCATCCTTTCCCTTGGATGTCTTGAGGGAGAGATGCGCAGCAGCAGCTCATGTTCTCTCATCACAGCAAGTTAGTCCTCAGTGAATGTTAAACAACAGCTTTCTTCTGAATGTGTTCAGTGCTGCTTTCTGTTGAAAATGGGCTTCTCAAACACTCTAGGATTATTTAAGGGAAATGATACTGTCACAACTGTTGTCCTTCATTATGTAAATTGAGATGAGGGCATTCTTTTTGTGTATGAATCATCCCCTTTGCAGAAAAAGCCTTCACATTACCTGACTGTATTTGCATATTGTTTTGTTAAAGAAAAAGTGAGGAGGCTGGGGATGTTTTGGTATTACTGACTTTAAAGAAGAAGTAAAGGTAGTCAGTTATTACAGGTGTGGCATTGCACATACCTAATTACTGCATTGTAAAAGAAAGTGATTGTGAGTCATTTGCTCAGATGTACCTGCCAAACTGACAGATTTGCCTTTAGATTATGTTTTTTTTAAGGTTCCCTCAGTTTGAAGACAGTAAGAAAAAACCAGACTGTGGGCCGGTAAAATACTGAACAATATGGATGTCAAAGTGGGCAAATGATTTTATATCTCCCTTGGCCTGAAAGCAGAGTTACCACACCCCATAATTGAATTTGACTGGACTTTACTGCCCTTACAATTCTACTAGAGCAAGAGTCCTAATACAACACTGATCCTTCCCTTGCCACAATGGTAATGGCAAAAGTCTGCATCATTACGGAATGAAGGCGGCCATTGCAGTTCCTTTCCATCCAATGGCAATGTCACCACCACTTCTAGAAACAAAGAGGCACTGGAGAACTTTTGGATAGTGTCAGGTTTGGAAGTGGTTGCTCGTGAGTAACCAGGCAGGACTCTGACCTGTCTTTTACAGGTTTTAGTGGTGCAAACTATTTGCAGTGCAGAACCCCAAAGTTCATGTCCGTCTCAGTCACTTGCAGATTCTGGGAGTGGTCCCTTCCGGTTTCTTCCCCAACATAAGAACTTAGACACCCCAAATCTCCGCCTCCCCTCCTTACGTTTCACCCCTCTGCGCAAGCTGGGCGACGGAAACGGCATGTCTGTTTCCTGGCCAGCCGGGCTAGGTGAGGCGCTTGGCCTCTCAGCCGCATCTTTGAGCCCTCCCCTCACCTGGCTACCCCCTTCCCCCTCTGCTCCACTGGAGGTGGGGCTTCCCTCACCGCTGGACGAGGAGCTGCTCCTCAGCAGCATCGGAGGCTCTCTGTATTCGCCTGCCCCCCTCCCCTGTTCCGATGGCAGTCCCCCGACAGATAGCTAATCATTGAGTAATAGGAATCTCATGAATCGGTAACTGGTTGAGAAAGAGGAAGCAGAGAATAGGATTAAATGGAAAGTTCTCCCAATGTAGAGATTGTAGTTCTCCAAGAATCAGTATTTGGACCTGTGCTTTAAAACTTGTTCATTAAGAATCCAGTGTTAGAGGTGAGCAGTAAGGTAGGAAATATTTGCTGACAATACCAGAATGTTCAAGATGGTTAGAGCAAAAAGGGATTGTGATGGGTTCCAAAAGGATCTTTCTAAACTGCATGTATGGACAATACAATAGCAAATGCAATTTGCAATTCACTTTTAGCAAGTTAAGTGATATTTATTGGGACAAAAGTCCTTAATTTCACATATATGCTCATGGTGTCTAGCAGAGATGTTGACTGACTGGGAACAATACTGCATAAATTGGCAGTAAAATGGCAAATGTCATTCAGTGTAAACATACTGTATGTAAAGGGATGCACACTGAGCAGAAAAATCTTAAATTCACATGTATACTAATTAGGTCTGAACTGTCAGTAATTGACCAAGAATGAAATATTGGGGTCATAGTTCATAGCTTGCTTAAGATGTTGACCCAGTCGCAGCTGCAGTTGTGAAAAAGGAAAATTTCATGAGAAGGATAGTTGAAAATAAAATGGTCTAAATCATAATTTTGTTATACAAATCTGTGGTGAGACCACACATGGAATATGTTGTACATTTCTGAACACCTAATCTCAGAAAGGATATTGCAGAGATGGAACAGGTTAAGAAAAGGGCAACTGAAATGATAAAGGGGCTTCTTAGTTTAGAGAAAAGGCAAGTGAAGGGGGCAGGGTAATGAGAAATATAAGAAAGTGCTGAGAAAGTAGAAACATTTTTCTTGTAATTCTAGAACCTGGACCCATCCAATGAAGCTGAACACTGGAAGGTTCAGGACAGACAAAAGAAAGTACTTCTTCTCACAGTGTGTTGTTAAACTATGGAATTTGCCACCACACGATTTCACCAACTTGGCTTTAAAAGATGGTTAGAAAAATTCCAGGAAGACAAGGTTTCAATAGCTACTACTAATTATGACTATGTTCTACCTTGGCTGCTGGAAGCCGTATGCATCTGGATACCAGTTGCAGGGAGTCACAATTAGAGGCTTTCAGGCTTCATCTGAGTATCTGAAAGAATGCCTCCTCTCCAACACATCCTCTCAGGTGTGAAGATCAGCAAAAGGGGCCCTTTTGGGAGGTCCACTGCTCCCAGAAGTTCAGGGGAGGGAGCAGCGGCCCAGAAGATGGGAATCTCTGTGGCAGTCCCTAAACTGTGGAATTCCATCCCCATAGAGGTGCACCTGACACTTTCATTAGTGTGTTTTCATTATACGTTGAAAACACACCTCTTACCCTGGTCTTTAACATCTACATGCTAAGACTCACTCTAAGTCTCTTGATTTGTTTCAACTTTAATGTTGTATTTTAAAATGGTTGTAGCCCACTACAGGACCTGGGCGTTGAACTAGATTTTTTCCCTTTTGCTTGATCTAACAGGGCTCTTCTGATATTCTTATCTTCTAGCATTTCCCTTGCAACAGAAGAAGGAGCCACAGTTGAGCACAGAGGGCCTTTAGTCAGAGGTCAGTGTTAGAGCAGGTGCTTTTCATCCCAGGTCTGGATCTTTGGTAGTGGAGCTGGAAAAGGACTTTATCTGAGACCAACCATGGAGATCAGTTGCCAACAGGAGTAGATATACTGGGAAAGATGAAACAATAAAGTAGGGTGCAGGTTTTTTTTTTTGCTGATTTACAATTTATTTATTTACGGCTATTAGCCCATAAAATATGTACAAATATTAAAAACACAGGGACATAAAAACAGATATATCCGACAACAGGAGGTGAACACCACGATGCAAGGGTGGGTCATTGAGCAGAGCCAAGTGACAGCTTGGGGCCAGGAGAGCTCCAAGGGACAGATCACAGAAAAGGAAAACTGAAGACGAACTCCGACATGCACTCTCATCATAACAGTTCGATTAGTTTTGATGTTGTTGGTGGTTTTTGGTGGTTTTTGATTGTGAGATAACCGCATTCAGAAATCTCGCCACCTGCAGAGTTACAGAAGGATCTGTATCCTGCAAAAGCAGTGCGGCGTGTGACTCAACAGGCCTGCCAACCAAGCGCAGTAAAGCAGGACCCAGGAATTTAACCCTGGCTACGCTATGTAGGGGGCAGTTGAACATTATATGTGAAAGAGATTCAACAGTTTCCCCGTCACACACACATAGCGGAGACACCAAACCCTTGGAAAATCTGTGGTTCAGCAGTTTCGATGGAAAGACATTGAACCTTGCACGAATAAATGCACGTCGGTGTGGTACTGATGAAAGAGATGACATGTATGATGGAAGGCCAAGTGGTGGGGTTATTCCGTGATACCTGGGGGAGCAGACACCCCCACCCCTGGCGAGGTTGTGTTGATTTTCAATGTCCGCTAATCTTTGCTCAATAAGGCTTTTGGCTGAGCGTAAGTTCATCTTTAAGGAGTCTGCTGGGGAAATTCCGATGCTCAGAAGTTTGGCATGGATTTTCCCTACCCACGGATTGACAAAGACGTCCCGCCAGAGGCACTGGAAAAGGTAATGGTCGGGAAGCCTATGCCAGCTGGACAGCCAATAGCCAAAGACTCGCTTCCAGATGACAGTCTCCAATGATGCAATCCTTAACTCCAGACGTATGGCTGCGTTGCTCACACACATGGGGAGTTTCAGAAGGCGACGGAGAAACTGATTCTGCAATGTCCCCAGTGATGTTAAATTGTACCCTGGGGCCCAGAGCGGGGCAGCATAACAGAGGGTGGAAACCACTTTTGCGTGGTATACCTTCAATGCAGAAGGGATGTGAGAGGCTCCGTTGTTTTTGCTGATTAAATAAAAGGCTCTTAAAGGTAAAGGTAAAGGTAAAGGTACCCCTGCCCGTTTGGGCCAGTCTTGACAGACTCTAGGGTTGTGCGCTCATCTCATTCTAGAGGCCAGGAGCCAGCGCTGTCCGCAGACACTTCCGGGTCATGTGGCCAGCGTGACGAAGCTACTCTGGCGAGCCAGAGCTGCACACGGAAACGCCGTTTACCTTCCCGCTAGTAAGCAGTCCCTATTTATCTACTTGCACCCGGGGGTGCTTTTGAACTGCTAGGTTGGCAGGCGCTGGGCCCGCGCAACAGGAGCGCACCCCGCTGCGGGGATTCGAACCGCCGACCATGCGATCGGCAAGTCCTAGGCACTGAGGTTTTACCCACAGCGCCACCTGCGTCCCTAAGAGGCTCTTAGCTAATGTGAAAGGGACCTTCAGTTAATGGCCTCATTCTGTGCTATAGGTACAACCATTCTCAAGTGTGTCCAATACACACATGAAGCAAGGGAAATTTCCATAATCTCTTTTAACAAAGAATAATTCTTTAGCTTTCTAGAAATGTCTCTCCTTCCCTATTTAACCTTTAAAAAGTCCTATGACAGTAAGCATATTCTACTAACTGAAATGGCTTTATCTTCATGGTTAGTCATTTCCCCCCTCCTGTTGTGTTCCTTCAATCTTTGATCATGGAAGTTGCTTGATAACATTCTGTATTTGTTGCTTATCTTATAATTCTGTTATGCTCCAATGATAATGAGAAAGCAATTAGTCTTGATGACAGAGATCTTGAAAAAGCAGTGAAGCCTTCTCTAATAACTTCTTGTTGAGAAAGTATAAAAAATCAATTTTGATCCTTGAAATGGGTTCTTATATTCTGTTTGCAGTTTCTCATTTCCCTCCTTAACTCTCTCTAATCTCATGGCAATGCCAATTTTATTTGACTTGCTTGCTTGATGCAGAATCATTAGTAGTCCAGCCAAATTTTGGAAATGGAAGGGAGAAAGGCTATATAAAACTTAGGAGTGTGCATCAGATTTGGAGGAATCCTGTATCCACAGAGGGTTCTATACAGACAACTCCATTCTTGAGACAGTGGTAATTCCAGACAGTTCTGGATAAAAACTTTCCCTTTGATTTCAGTGTTTTAGACTGCACTATAAAATGATCAATAGCTGACTTCATACTTATCTTACAAATGACAAAGAAACTGTACTTAAGACTGTTTGATGGAGCCTTCCAGCAAATGGATGCTGCTAAGCACACAACAAGAGGGCATTTTGATGGAGTTCTAAGGAATCCAAGAAAATTTAGAGCAATCGGAGGATAAAAAGCTTGTGGTTTATTTGGAGCTGGTTTCTCTAATCTTCAAGAGTTCTATTTATAAGGGATTGTCTTTTGGGTACAGTTTATAAATAGATAACATATTTCAGTAACCAAGAAGTTGAAGACATCATCAAAGAGTCTGAAGTGAAATATTGTTTTCGATGAATATTTCCATTGAGACTGAAGAGACTTCAGCTGGTGGGATTGAAAACAGTGGTGACGAACGCTGGTGCAGTCGGCAACCTACACACAATTGCCTCTTGGAAAAATATGTAAAACAATGATGCAAAAGCCAATTAAAAACAACACCAAAAATAGTTAGGGGTAGGGGAACAGAAACATCTTCAGTACTTTCTTATCAAACATCATTACAATATTAGTTGTATTTTCCACAATCTATTTCTTTTGCATAAATAGTTGCTCAAGAAGGTAGATGTAGTCCAAAATTCTTTATCCTATTGAAAGAAACTCTTAGTGTATGTACAGTGGTACCTCAGGTTAAGTACTTAATTCGTTCCGGAGGTCCGTACTTAACCTGAAACTGTTCTTAACCTGAAGCACCACTTTAGCTAATGGGGCCTCCCGCCGCTGCTGCGCCGCCAGAGCACGATTTCTGTTCTCATCCTGAAGCAAAGTGCTTAACCTGAAGCACTATTTCTGGCTTAGCAGAGTCTGTAACCTGAAGTGTATGTAACCTGAAGCGTATGTAACCTGAGGTACCACTGTACATGGAAAATTCAACTTGTGATACATGTGTAGAAGCCTCCTTATAAGCACGGACCTCCTCTGTTGCTTAGACCCCATTTTGGTGCTTCAGAAAACAAATGGCTTGGACTCATTTGGGGGCTGCCCAATTAACCTTGGATAGAAATCTAAACTGGGAAAACCAAAGCTTTGTGCCTTCTCATTGAATATGTGTGGAAGTCAACAAATGTCTAAAACCTTTCCCCCTCCTATCAGAACTGATCCACACTTTCAGAAATAACAGTTGCTACTACAGTATGTGGATAAATCCTGCCAACTTCCAAGCAAATAGGCATAGGGGCTTTCAAGTTTGAAACCACTAAATTTTGATTATTTTTTTAATGGAACATTTTAAAACTTTTAAAATATGTACGCAGAATTGGACAAAAGTTGCAGATGTTGGGAAATTATGGCAAAAGTACAGTCATTACTGGTGTGGGGAAAATAGAATTATTCACTTACTCTCCCCTTTTGTTTTGTGATCAATTTGTATGAAATTAGCAAGTTCCGTACAGAATTATCTTCAAAAATTAGAAGACATAATGCACGAACTAAGCAACATAGCAATGTAAAACAAACACAATTTGAATGTGAAGACAACCAAGAACCTTAAAGTACCTGGCATACTATATGAAAACAATAGTCAACCCAGCACAATCATAAAGCACAATACGAGCAGAAAAAGACCCCACCATTTCAGCAGCCCAGTTAAAATCATTCCATCAGCACAGTACTGAGTCCCAGTAGTACTTTCAGATGCAGGAGCAATGCTATCAAGTTGGGCTTTGAATCTTGGACTGAAGAGATTTGCAATAGTTGGAACTGGCTGCATGATTTCTGTTTTGAAACACTACTTTAAAACAGTATTTCATTCCTCCTTAAAGGCATTAACATCAGCAAATGAAATCCAGTTACGGTAGTTTTGCCGCAGTCTGGTGATTATTAGCTTATGGTATCATAAGATTCCCCCATCAGTATTGACATTTCATGGGCTCCTGAAGACACACCTGCTTAGACAAACATTCCCCTGCACTTGAACTTGTGATTTATTTTAATTTTTTAACTGTTTTAATTAATATGTTTTAATTAGTATGCTTTTTAACTGGCTTAGTTTACTGCATTTTAGAATTAGGAATGTTTTAAAATGCCCTGTCAGAATTGTTTTATTCTGATTCTAATTATGTATGGATTTTATAATTGATTTTTTTATTTGTAAACTACTTAGAAGCCATTGTGCATGTAAGTGGCATAAAAAATTCTGTACAGCATCTTGAAAATGTTATGCTCTGTGGATTAATCTAAAGTATCCAATTGAGCTGCATGCACCCCCCTCCCTTGTACATATTATTTTGTTCTGTTCAGCCCCTGCTCCCAACCCTAGTGGGAAAATAGGTTATGCACCTTTTTTCCCAGCCAGCAGAGAGGCCTGTCTCTGCTGGAGCTCTTCCCCAGGGATGAGGCATACTGTATATATGGATGGGGAGGAAGAGGATTTAGCAGGACATGAGCTTCACTAGTGTTGCTGGAAGACACCTGCCACACCTTTAAAGATTTGCAAGCATTTGGTATTAACTGTTGCTGGATGCTATTGGCTTTCATGCTGTGCGCTGTTGTGCTCTTTCGTGTCTGTTCAAACTTATTGCTAAATCTTGTTCGGAAGCCACATTCAACACCTGGAAAAGTTAATTCTCTATGAATTTAAATCCCCCCCCCTTTTGTGTTAACATTAGCAAGGTGTCTAAACTGACCCGCCATATTGTGTGTTAAGTTGTAGGTGAACATATCAGACGACACAGCGATTCTTCTTTGACATATGAATTTTTATTGATTTACTTCCAGTAAAGAAATAACAAAGAGTGCATATAAATAATAAAATACAAACAAGAAAAAGAAAAAAAACAACAAACCCACTTTCGATCCCTTATTTGCATATGTGGACCTGAACTATCTACAGTATCCCCCTGCTGGCCCAGGGTGAGAACTTCAGTACATAACATTGTGAATGTTACATTGCTCACATGTGGGGTCAGGATGAAGTCAGAAATATTATAGTTTATTTTGTTTACACTTCCAGATTATATATAAAAGCAGCCTGCATATGTCTGGACTACTGTTCTGATTCCATATCTACAAGCAAGTTTTAGCAGTTTTTCATACAGGTAGGCCCAAAGAACACAGTAAGACAATGCTTATTTCATTCTGAAAATTACTTGTATGATCTTTCGCTTTTCAACCTGCCTGCGATTTACAAAGGTTAAGGTGGCTAAATAGTAAGTGTGATGCCACTTCCTTTCCTTTCCTTTCCTTTCTTTTGTGAATGTTTTATTTAAAATTAAAACTCCTTACCTAGCTTTGTGTTAAGTTTTGAATTCATTTAATTTTACTTTTCTTCTTTCATTTGTTCATGTTGTTTTTAGCGTGACACACTTTCCATCTTGGGGCTGCAGGTATTTCTCAGTCCTGTTTTTATTCTTATTTACTTTCATTCCTATTTAGCCTCCTTGTTACTAGTGACAATGTGGGGTGGGGTTTGGGTTTTTTTGCCAATTACATCAAAATGCTACAACTGAAACAGTGCCATAGACATCCATATACAAATTGTGCGATGCCACAGCCAATAAGATCAAATGATAGAGAAAGCTGATGAAGAAAGTATGGTTGAAGAAGAAGAATGAAGTGCATTGTATGAAACAGCAGCAGCAGTAGGGAAACAAAAGGGCACTCAAGAGCAGGGGGGGAACATAATCAAGGTGGGGGTTTGTGTGTGTGTGGGGGGGAATAGTTGCCTTAACTTCAGATATGCTCATTTTCAAGCAAATATAGAAATCAGTGAGCATTTGGTGCAGCATACGTTCTTACAATAGAGGCATTTTAGTTTTATATGATCATTTACAATGATAGTCTACAGTGAGGTTTACCATGGTGTTCATTATGTCTGATCATACTTGAGAATAATGCACAATGAAAGGCAGGTAGCCTCCTGCCCTTCAGAAGCAAATTAACTGTGCTTCTTCAGAATGTGCTTACCTGTCTGTTGACATCTTGACATTTTAGCTATACATATAGACTTGCTATCACCGGGTGCTCATCTTTAAGAACCTTTAGTATAAAACTTGGTTTGTGAGTAAATGAATGAATGAATGAATTTTTATTCACTTTAGATTTCTGGTGTGTGCTGCTCTGCATGTGATGACTTTCCTTTCCATAAAGCAAGGCTAAATAAGGACTCTGCTACACAGCTGCAATTATATCGTTGTAAGTGCGTTATAAAAATGTGACACCAGATGGTGATGTAGAGCTCAATGGCAAATTACACGTGTAAGAAAAACATCTGCTCTATACAATGAAGACTGCAGTGCTTTTTTCTGGGGGGACGCAGGGGTATGCACACCCCTAAACATTTTGTGAATCGACGTTTGGCCTCATTGAGGGGCAGTATTTCAATATGAGTAGGAAAATGAGAGTACCCCTAAACATTTTTTTTGGGGGGGGGAGCGCTGGAAGACTATCAGTTTATAATCAAATGTTGTCAGTGAGGGAGATAACAAAGCCCAGAGAGATAAGAACAAGAAGGCAGGGTAATAAGGAATAAATACAAATGCAATCGTGCTGAGCTGAAATGCCTCATCTTTGCCAACCAGTTTGTAGCTGATGAGCATATTCCTGACTGCTGCTAGATGCTTCTTTTTTATTTTTCTTCAATTTGGGGCGAGGGCAGAAAACATTGTCTTCACTCTGATTTGTCTTCATAATGTTGTCATGACGAATGATGTCTGAACCTAAACCTTCAGGGCTTCACATCTGAGTATTCTGAGCAAAAGGGGGCAAATGGTACCCAGATGCAGCCAGGAATGAGTGGCCTCGCACCATGAACATGCAGTGCCCCAAAGTGAATGGATGGAGGGTACTCCTTTTGCAACCTCCATGCTCCCAAGTAAGTATGCATGGTATTGCACCCTAGGTCAGAAAGGAATTACCTTTCCTTGCTCTCCCAAAGAGTTCTTGTGTTGATCTGTTGTGCTAAAAAAATAAACACATAACCTGAATACTTATTTGTGAGTAATCCTATCAAACCCAGCAGGACTGCATGGCTTTGGGAATTCTAAGTTGTGGTAGCTATGCTGGAAATTGAAGCAGGTCAGTCTTTGTTCCAGATTAGTTAATCCAGAACATTTTACCCCTGCTTTCATCAACCATCTGCTTTGGTTAGATAGATAATTCCTGAGGGAGTAGAGTGTTCAACAGCAAAAAGATCCCCCAACCCTGTAATAAACAGAAGATGGTGAGGACAAGCAAAATGCAAATGGCAGCAGGGTCTTTGTGGCTTTTTATAAGGACTATAACTGTTGTGTGTGTGGGGGTGATTAACAAAATCAATCCTCCTGCCAAACTGGGAATATCCCCTCACGGACGCAGTTTAGGACATTCCACACCTTTCCCCAGCAAAGTTTATTTTTCTTTGAGACAAATAAGTGGCTCACATAAATGTAAACTAAGCTTTAATAATAAAGAAAACTGTAACAAAACAACATGATGAGAGAAACTAAATACAACATGAGGCAAGTCTGAGGCAAGAAACAGGAATAGAAAGTTGAGTCTCAGCTATACAGCAGCAAATAAAACACTTTAAATGTATTGTATAGTACAATATACAAATGTGACAGTAGATGGTGACAGTGAGCTATGCCAAATTCAATGTATTTTTTTTAAAAAAAATTAAAAAACATTTTCACAGCATTTTGTGTGTGTAGATTCCACCGTGGTCCCTCTTAACGGAAACTTAAAGGAACACCCTGAAGGGAGGGGCTGATTCCAGAGCAGAACACACAAGCCCCGCCCACCAGGTACCAAGCATTCTACTGATCAAATTAGGCCCCAGTGTAGACCACCTGCTTTGCAGGTACGTGGTCCCGAGTGCAGCCCTGTCATCTACAATTACATTATATCAAATATCTGGGCTTCAAGAGCCACTTCTGGGCTTGAAGGACTAATGCACTTAGTAAATGGCAGCGGCGTATGTTCATCATATTGTTACCAGTTTGTGGTGCCAGACCTCTAAATTCTGGATCCAGCAAGTGTTAGAATTTAATAAAGGCTTGGGGTTCTAAACTGTGTGCCAGACACTTCTAACCCCTACATCCAACGTGTTGCAAGCTAATCAAGCCTGCCTGGCCTCCTGAGTGATGTACTTAAGGTACTTAAGTGTGCAAAGGGTCAAAGGACTCATGCTAGATGGCAAATGGATGGAGCCCCCCTCTCTTAACAGATAAAGCCACAGTATTAGAACACAGTTTGCTGTTGTGTGACCTAGAGAAAAAGCTAGAGGCTGGAAAAGCAGAGGGAGAGAGGGCCATGGCTGGTTTCTGCTTGAAGCCTAGGCTGTGGCTATAGCAGAAACAAGACACTTTTGAGGTGTTGATGCTGTGAACTCCTCCACTGCAGGCTCAGGTTGCATATATGTGTAAATAAACCATATATCTTAAAGACACCACAGTCTCTGCTGTGCTTCAATTCCCAAAGGAAACACGAACCCTGGGTAAGTGCCCAGAACCCCTGGAATCTCACACTGCTCAGAGATGGGGGTGTCATGAAACAATATGGTGATATAGAAACAGCATCAGCTGCTCCCAGTTCTAAGAAAAGGGATTTAAATTTGAATACCTGTCACTAGCAACAAGAAGCTTCTTCCGATTATACAAAACAAAATCTTCCTTCTCACGGGATCACAAATAATCAGGACTCATTTTTACTGTTGGCCTCAATTTTATTTTGCAATTTCATTTCTAGGCCCTTTTAGATATGAGAAATGTAAAACAGCTTTTGCAAAAGCACCTTGCACGAACTTCTAAGTATCCCTAGGTAGTTTGTCCTCCTCCGCACTCCTTATCTCTACCAGTGGCAGCTAGGCCAGATCCCAGCTGTGGAGCTCTTGGCTGTAGGCCAAGGCTCTTTCAATCAGCACTAGCGTATCTGATGTTTTTGCATGTACTTTACCAAGTTTGTGCATGAAATACTAATGATAGGTGTCAGCTACTCTTATGGTTCCTTTTACCTGTGTTCAGACTTGCATATATATTGGCCCAATACATTGGTTCTTTGTTTTTTATTAAAAGTGAGAGAGAGCAGAAGGGAGACAATATATATATATTAGAGTAAAAAAAAAAAAAGTACAAACATTTTTCTTTCCCCTTTTACCTGTATTTGTGATTGTTTTCCTAATAGCCGACAGGAAAAAAATTGTGATTCGGAAATGAAGAATAGATGGTTCATATAGTAAGGTTACCAGATTTTTTTCAAAGAATCCAGGGACACTTTAAATGCATACATACATACATACATACATACATACATACACATTCGGGATGTTGATGCTGCAGCGATGGGGGTGGCAGAGGGGCGGCTGCCGCCTTGACCTCAACCGCCACATTTCCCCTTCCTCCAAGGCTTCTATCTTCTTTCTCCATGAGCCTGGGCAGCCCCTGAGTTGTTGGTTCTTTGGTGGTGGTGGTGGGGAAGCAGTGCATGGTGGGTCAGGCATGGAAGGCAGAGAAGGAGGGTCAAGAGCTTGGGCAGCGTGATGCTTCCCTTCCCATTGGAGCAGCCCCAATCGCACTCCTACTTGCGTGCAAGCTGGAGGGGGGTGGGGATCCCTCAGCTGGGAAGGGAGGCTTCCCATTGCCTAACTGAGAGATCCCTGCCCCCTCCTGCTTGCACGAAAGTAGGAGTTGGGAGGCTGCTCCGACAGCAGCATGAAGCCTCCCTTCACAGCTTAGTTGCTGGGTCAGGGAAGGTGGAGGCAGCCCAGAAGCTGCATCTTAGAGCCCTTGTACCACCATCATATGGGGACTTCTGAGCAGCTCTTGAAGCCAGCCAGAGTCAACTGCTGCGGGCTGCTGAGACTGCCGCTGCTGCATTTCCCGGGGACATTAGATGAAATCTGGGGACATTTGGTGGATGGAATTTGTCCGGGGACATATTCACAAATCTGGGAACTGTCCCCGGGAAACGGGGATGTCTGGTAACGCTAAGTTAGACTGCAAAATAAAAAATGAAACTTGCACTCAGAAGAAATTGTAGGTGGCATGCTGCCGCAACAGGTGCCTCTTTCACCTGATATTCTGGACATAACCTGAGTACATGTACCTTCCAGATGATGTTAGAAAAGCTATGCATAGATTTTACAGTTAGCAGCACATTATGATTAACAAGTAGAAATAGTATTAAGCATTTTGAAAACAAAAACTGAAAATACATTTTCTCTTCTTTTGCTTACTGAATTTCTAAAATGTTTTTTTGGTAGATCATGTATATTTGCTGCTTCCCAGAACAAAATCCAAACAAGGGTATATATTTTATTTGCTGGCTAAAAATTATACCTCATAGAAGTATTCTCCCTCCCCACTCCAAAGTCTTTTATTTCAGTACCTTTAAATAACATTTTATTGTCCTGGTTTCATTCAGGCTAACCAAAATGGCATTTTAAATCACTGAGAAACGTTGAAGATATGATATGCAAGGTCACAGCCGGCTTCTTTTTCTCTAAGTTATCTTCTCATCCTGTCTCTAATTCTTTGCTGATGTATGAACTTGGATTGGGATGCACCTTAAACCCTCCGTGGGGAAAAAGCTTAATATGGAATTGATTCAAAAAAGCTTGTTTGGGCAGAAGATCTAAATTGGGTTTCTAATAAAGCAGGAAGGCTTGGCAGTGTAGCAGCAAGATAAAATGATAGCTGAATGATAGAATGAGTCTAGGAAGACGTTGGCAAAAATTGCAACAAGAACTTTAATAATAACAATTCCTTATGGCATACCTTAGTAGGTTAAGTGCCCAGCAAGTATATCAAGTGCTGAGCAAAGTTGAATTTATCTGCTTTTTTGATATCTACTAAGGCATGGCAATGCCCAAAACTTTAATTGTCACTTAGCTACAAGTTACATGATCACAGACCAAAACAAAAACGTACAAACTGTGTTATTTTAAATATAGCTGCTGCATTTCCCCACTCTCCGTTTTATTCCTAACAGTCTTTGTGTTAAAAGCAAATTAGATGTTTTCACAATAATTAGCTCTCTGCTTCACCCAAGACCTCTCCTGGGAATGGCAATAAATGTCTGAAAGGGGGAGGAAGAAGAAATCTGAGTTAGGGGAGTGATTTTTTCAGCCTTATCAACTCATACTCGCTTAATTGTATTGTTTTATATGCTCTGCAGGAGAGGGCCTGCTGCCAAGACCGTCTTATCAGGAGGTCTGCTCTGCCCAGTGAAGGAAGAGGGTCTTTAGTGTCGTGGCACCTTCCCTTGGAATGCGCTTCAGACATTGTCTCTCTTGTCTTGTTGGCGCCTGCTGAAGATCTTCCTCTGTCAACAAACCTTTTAAAACAGTGATTTTTCCTCGTCTGCATCTGTATTGTGATTGGTTTTAGATGTTTTGATTGTTTTTGCACTTGTGTGTTTGCTGCCTTGGGCTCTTTGGCAGGCAGGGTAGGAAATAAATTGAATGAATGAATGAACAAATGAATATTGATAAACATGAAGGTGGGTATTACTGATGGAAAGAAGGAAGGCACATCTGGAAAAAAGCTTGAATTGAGTTGACTTATTCCTTAAAAAAAGGGGCTCCTGGGCCTGGCTTCGCTCTCTGAAAAAGAGGTAGTAGTTGCTGGCAGGGTTGTCCTTTACATTCTTTGACTAGCAGGCCAATGGCAGCCTTTTCTAGAGAAAACTGATATTTACACAATTGCATGGCTGGGTTGCTTTGCGATTGGACTGCTGTCATGTGCTGTGTGTAAGACTGACCTTCAAGACTGTTCAGAAACTGCAATTACTGCAAAATATGGCAACAAAGAGAGAGGTTAGTCATATGTTGCATCAGTTGTGCTGACTTCCAGTAAGTTTCCCAGCACAATTCAAAGTGCTCATTTTCACCTAAAATGCCTGAGACCAGACTATCCAAAGGGCTGCCTCTAGCCATGTGAACCTGCTGAGATAATTGGGAGGCACTCCACTGTGGATCCCTTTACCTTGTGAAATGGGGTTGTACAGTTGGGCCTTTTCTCAGTGGCAGCCGTCAGATGGTGGAAGAGAGAGCTAGCCAGTAGTAAAGGCCAGGAGGTTCAACTTGCTCCATCACTTAGCACGTTCAAGTGGAAAATGAAAACTGGAAAATGTTTTGTTCGAGTGTTGCTGTTTTTTTTTTTTCAGAATTCAATGCTGTGCAGGGTTGAGTTTAAATTATTATTGCTGTTTAACTTGTATGCTATATAGTGAATTAAGTTGTTATGATTGTGTGCAAATGTAAGCCACTCTGGGAATCTCTGGTATCAAAGATGTATACTGAGCTGCTTCTGTAATTTTTTCACTGTGCTGGGAATTTTAAACTGACTTATTTTGGCTGTTTTATTATAAAAAATTTTTTTCCTTCCAATAGCACCTTAAAGACCAACTAAGTTAGTTCTTGGTATGAGCTTTCGTGTGCATGCACACTTCTTCAGATACACTGAATGCACACGAAAGCTCATACCAAGAACTAACTTAGTTGGTCTTTAAGGTGCTATTGGAAGGAAAAAAAATTTTTGTTTTGACTATGGCAGACCAACACGGCTACCTATCTGTAACTGTTTTATTATGTTGGAAGCTGCCCAGGGTGGCTGGGGCAATGCAGTAAGATGTGTGGGGTATAAATAGTAAAATTGTTGTTATGGAATGGGACGTCCCTACTTTCATCGGAGAGATGTTGGAGTGTATGAGAGGAAAACAGGAGTATTCTATGGAATGGACCAATTAAACTATGGATTATCTTTGGTCACCCACTCAAGAAATTCCAAATTGGTTAAATGAGTATTTTGACCAGGCATTGAGCCTGAAAGTAGCAGCCACAGACTTTTGGGTTAGAGGGGTTTTCAATCAGTGTGATCTGGCACCCTGGGGTGGCTTGAATGACGGTCGGGGTGCCACAGGCAACACTGGCCTCTGTCCCTCTTTACTTCTCTCCCTCCTCTGATGCCCTCTTGCATCTCTGCCTCCCAAAGGCTTGCACAGCTGTTTGTTGCAGCTGCCCTGGCTACAGCCTCCCCAGGTGAATGGTGCCTCTGGGGCTGGCCAGGATGTGCTTCCCAGGTCCCAGTGGGTCGGTGCGAGGAGACACCTGACTATGGGGCAGGGGGGCAGCTCAAAGACCAGGGGTGGCAGTGTGGGAATGTTCAGGGATGTAGAAGAGGATATATTGTTTGATTATAGCCTTTCCAACTTGTGTAAACAGGTTCACAATTCAGCAGAGTAACATTCCCCTTTCTAAACTCACAGTGGATGTTTTTGTTCAGTCTCGCTAAAGTCTCTATAATAACTGTTCTGGTATTTTCCCCTTATTCCCTCATAAAAGATAAGACACGACACAGTCTTCTATAAAAGTATAAAAAAGAGTTTACTCACTCACATTCTGTTCACAATCGGATCCCAGAAGGCAGACTTATCTTAGAAAAGTAACATATACCTGGAAACTATCCCATAAAGAGACAGTCCCTTTGTCCTCTCTTGGCTGGAAGCCAAGAGAGCATCTTTGGCTAAGCAGATGTTGCTTCTTAGACAAAAATAGTCATAGAGAGAGAGATGGCTGCCCTGCCCTGTGCTTTTGTCGTTACCTGCACAGGTGAGGCTATGCCCACTCTAGTCACATGCAGAGGAAGTCTGTCCCAGCCCAGAAGGAAACAGGAAGTTTACCTACTGGCTGGACAAACATTCCTCCCCATGTGTAAACATGTTCACTCTAGGAATGTTGTACTTGACAGCTCTTGTGTTTCACATCCCACAGGCAGCAGTGGCTGACCAGAGGACTTCCAAGGAGAAGGGAAGGGGGAGAGGAGGCTGAAGGAGCACTCCACAGGGAGGGTGTTCGAAAAAGGTGAGGGGCTGCCAGCTATGCAGGCAAGGGGTGACCTAACTGGGCTCCTGAGCCCCACAGGTGTGCCACAGAAAAAATGTAGTTGGTCAAGGGAGCCGTGGACTCAAAAAGTTTGAAAACCTCTGGTAGGCTTTGCAAGCTCAGTAATGCTGACCTGGAAAGAATTGAAACTATGAACATGTGATCCTTGCACCTCTTTGGGTGCATAAATATGGGCAGAATCCTGCATAAATTCGTATCTTCCAGCTCGTATATGATGCCACATTCATATATTCATGAAATCTGGTCCCACTCCTCACTCCCAAATCACCTTTGAAACATTATATAGTAAAATAGCCGAAGTAAGTTCTCGAACCCTAAGTGATTATGCCTACGCTGGCCTTTTTAGGGAGCAATCCTATGCACAAGAAGCTGGCATAAAGCAAAGTGGCATAAATTAAGGCTGCATAAGGTTACATCAGATCTAAACCCTGTTCAGCTGCGACTACTCTGCATAAGCCTGGCAGAAGGAAAATGAACCTTTAACATAGTAGTGTTCAATGGCAGGTTTCCAGGTCATGTGACAAAGCTGAATTGGCTTAGGATCCAGCCTAAGTGCCTCCGTTCTGGTCCCGCCCCCACTATGGCTCCTGGAGCATCCCTTTCTGGGGACTTGCGCTGGCCTTGGCTCAGACAGCTTCACCTCAGCAGCTGAGTCCCAGCAGAGCCAGGATGAGCAAGTTATACTGGCATATTGTCGGCAGAGCCAGGGTTAGGGAGTTAATGGTGGCTAAGCTGGGTATCAGACAGCTGAGCTGGAGATCTGCTGCATCCTAAGCTACTCATCCTGGTAGATCTTACCATAGGATTCCCCCTTTAGTATGTTAACCCAAACAGCCAACACGGCTCTTCTGCAAACACGCAAGCAAAACCACACACCCCATGCTTGAGAACAGACAGAATGGACAAACCTCACACTCACTTGGTCTTCTGGCAGCAAATGTTCCCTCTATCACAGGGTACCAGCCCCCCCCCCCAAATATGGAGGCAGTGCTGTCCATTTCCTGCATTTTATTTATGCATTTATTTAATGAATCTATGTTCCACCCTTTAGCCAAACAGTCTCTCAGTGTGGCTTACAAAAATCAGCATTAAGTTGTTTATTGTGAAGCCCTCCTCTAAGTTGTGCCTGGCAGCCTGAGTGATATAAGCAGCTGCATGTTTTGTAAGTGCTGATGAAATGAAGGACAACTTTAAACATGAAGATAAACCCAAGAGGGAGCTGAATGCAATATTAAGGCTACATTTTCCTGCTTTTAGTGCTAAAAGATTTGCTACAACTGCTTCCAGCTGATATTTGTTTATCCCTAAAGGCAGAAGCATCTAACCTGGGCATCTTCATGGATTTCATATTATATTTTGAAATGTGAATGTGATGTCTAAAAAAACCTGCCTGGATGGCTGAGAAATTGGTAGCAAATGCCATCCTTGCTTACTTGAGGGCAAATCGGCATTAATCTGTGAATTTGTCCACACGAATTGTGTTCACTGCAATCATCATGATGATCTTGAGCACTGTTCTTTACTACAGTATGAACTGGAGATGGATTGAATTACATTTTAAAGAAAGTTGAGCTACTGTAGGTTATGCATATAAGCAGTGAAGTCCATCGATCAAACACTACCAACAGGGGGGGAGTTCTAAACTCACTCAAAGTTGATAACTCCCACTGAAGTCACAGGGACTTACATCTGAAAAATTAACTCCCAGTGACTTTTCATATTGTTTTAGGCAAGTCAGTATTCTGTTTTAGCATCCCCACCCACCAGCACTCACAACATAAAAATGATTACTGTACTAGGCTGTCGTAAACATTACTGAGACAAGCACAAAACACTTGAAATAACTTTATAAAATTGCTAAGCATTCTTCTTATTCCCCAAATTCTTAAGTTCACGAGTATTTTGTTGCTATACTTGCCAGAAACCACAATAAGAGCAAGAATAAAAAAGCAATTCTAACAGGGAAAGACAAGTTGATTAAGATTCAGGCTGGATCTAGGACTCAGCTAGGCTGGTAAAGAAAAAGCATTTTATATGTGTTGCATGTAGACACATCAAAGAAGCGTTTCAGTTTAAACCTTTGTAAATTTAAACAGGGAAAGCAGGTAGAGAAAAACAGGACTCTACATCGCCATCTGGTGACACAATGTTATATCGCACATACAACACATATAAATCGCTTTTTCTTTACCAGTCTAGCTGAGCTCTCAGTGGAGAAGCCAACTATTACCACTCAACTGCAAACTCAATTGGAAAAGTAACCTATATATCGTAACACAAATTAATGAGTCACACAGGTTCAGTAATTTGTGCTGGATAATTTTAGAGGTTTTTGTGGCTGCAAGAAGGAACTGTGTTTATTTATACAGTGGTACCTCGGTTTTTTAACATAATCTGTTCCGGAAGACCATTCTAATTCTGAAACGTTCGAAAACTGAAAACTCAATAGCCGGCAGCTGGGCCTCAGGATCCTGCACTCAGCGGAAGCCACTTTCCCTGTTTGACTTCTGAGGCGTGTTCGAAAACTGAAGCATTCACTTCCAGGTGTAAAGGTCAAGGTAAAGGGACCCCTGACCATTAGGTCCAGTCGTGGCCGACTCTGGGGTTACGGCGCTTATCTCGCTTTATTTGCCGAGGGAGCCACTGTACAGCTTCCGGGCCATGTGGCCAGCACGACTAAGCCGCTTCTGCTGAACCAGAGCAGCACACGGAAATGCCGTTTACCTTCCCACCAGAGTGGTACCTATTTATCTACTTGCACTTTGACATGTTTTCAAACTGCTACGTTGGCAGGAGCAGGGACCGAGCAACAGGAGCTCACCCTGTTGCGGGGATTCGAACCGCCGACCTTCTGATCGGCAAGTCCTAGGCTCTGTGGTTTAACCCACAGTGCCACCCATGTTCAAAAACCGAAGCGTTCACTTCCAGGTTTATGGCGTTCAAAAACTGAAATGTTCATCAACAGAGATGTTCTAAAACCAAGGTACCACTGTACACTCATATATAACTTTTAAAAGATAAATTTTTATTTGTTAAAACAACTCTTTCCAACTGCTTTGCTTTCTACAGGAAGAAGCCATTCTCCCGGCAATTCAACATGAGGACCTAATGCCTGGTACTGCTATTATTAATGCCTATGGACTGAATCCTCAGCTTTGCCCCCAAAACAACCCAGTGGACAACCCAATGCATCAAGGTAGTAAAGAGTGGATTTGGACCTCTTACCAGCTGCGGCTGAGGGGGGACCTGGCCAGGGGGCCCCTGGCAGTGTGGATTCCTCAACAGTCTTCCCAAACTAGCTGACTATTTACGTGCCCCACCCCCACCATGTGTTTGTGGGAGGGAGGGGGCATTATTGGTTTGGTTTGTTCTTGTTCTAATTTTTATTATGTATGTTGTGTTTTTATCTTGTAACTTCATGCTGTGAACCACCCTGAGATCTATGGGTGAAGGGTGGCATACAAATGTAGGAAATAATCAGAATAGGTGATGATGCGAGGGATTTTTTTTTTTTTGGCAAACCAGTAATTGAGATTTCAATCATATACACACGCGCGCGCGCACACACACACAAAACATATACTTGTCTTTTCTTACATAGTTATAAACCTTAAGCTTCAGCTGTGTTTATGCTACTTTTTATGCAATTATTAATAAAGATTATTAACAAAAGTTATTAACAAAAATATCATAAAAACTTTGGACTTCCTGTCAATTCCCATTGTATGCTTTTATTTTAATAGTGAATATACCTACCATTATTAATCTATTCTTTATATATTCTCTAATACATTCTTACAACAATTTGTACCGTTAATCTCATTTCCCCTATATTTCTTTATCCAAGGTCATTCAAATGCTGCCAAAGACGAAAAACCATTGGTATATTTTTGTACATATCTCTTGTATTTATCCCATTTTTGTGCAAATTCTTGTCTTGAACTGCCCCTTAGGATGTTGGTCAATTGCGCCATTTCCACATATTCTTGTAACTTATTCTGCCAATCCATTATAGTCGGAACATTTTTCCCTTTCCAGTTCTTGGCTACTTGTGTGTGGGCCACCTCTGTAGTGTATAGAAATATTTCTCTTAGGTTTTTTGGGATATCTTTACCAACAGTGCTTAACAAAAACACTTCTGGCTTTTTAAAAAATGTTGTTCCAAAGATTTTTTTCAGCTCATCATAGACGAGGCCCCAGAATTCTCTTATTTTCCTACACGTCCACCACATGTGGTACATGAGGAGACAACAGTTTCTCATAGTCTCTCCTAAGCATCAGCTAACCAGCACTGGGTTTGGGGAAGCTTGACAACAAATTAGGGGCATGAGTCACAAACCAGTTGTTAAATAAAACTAAAAGACTTTAGTTCCTAGCACATTGGTATCTTGTATTTTTATTCTGCAGTGTGGGGGAATGTATATACACTTCTCTCATTACTCCAGGTTGTATGGGGAGGCAAGTCAAAGGGTTGCAGGCAAATCATAGAAGTCAGCAAGTGAATCAAAGCCGGAAAGCCTGGCATAGCATTCAAAGAATGTAACAAATTTACATACAACAAATCACTGGACAAATAGCGCCTTGTGATCTTCATTTCAAAGACTGCAGCAGACATGGTGTAGGAGGAGGGAAATGAAATTATTTTGTAAACTGTGGTCTCGTCTGATGTTGCTTTAGCTATATACTTGACAGCCTCTCACTCTTTTATAAGGCAGGGTCGATCCAGCTGCCAATTAGCTTCTGGGAACAAAGTGCTGCTCTTACCTTTTACAGTCCTAAACAATTCCCCCATCACACTGACCTCAATAATATTTGTATTAATTACTGGCTTTCAGAATATTGGCAAAATGCCCATTATGAAAGTCTCAGTCTCTGTCCCTCTCCCTCTCCCTCTCCCTCTCCCTCTCTCTCTCTCCCTCCCTCCCTCCTGTGTGCATAGGGCTGTATGTTACAATAATTCCTGGGAGGTGCAAAGTGTTTCTCCATGCATCCTCTGTGAATCCAAGATTACTGTTAGTGGCAGCTGGGGCTTCCATTGTCAGCACTGCAGGGCAGGTTTCACCTCCACAGCAAAAGTGTTCAACTGCAGCACTGCTTTTCTTCTCTATCTCTAGATAGAGGTGGCTGGAAAATAGTCACCTTAAGGACACAGGGTTGAAGTCCGACTCTTTTTCCCATTGCCCTGACGGTCCCAGAAACACCAGCCATTGGAACTTGAGCTGACTCCTATCTATGCAGCCCTCCTCATTTCTTCTTCTTGGTCACACTGGAATCACACTGGCTTTTACATAGCCTTCTTCACATGTGAAGGTGCATCTCACAAAGAGAGGGCTCCTTGGTTCTGTCCCAGGGTCAAGTTGTCATTTTTTCCAGGACAAACATACATGGCTATTCTGTAGCCATCATGAATGAGGACAACACACATCTCTAGAGGTGGACCAGCAGCACAGCCCCTTTTTACACACAGTGCTCCTTCATGTGATTCACAGGTGCAGGGGGCACTGGTGTTTTTGTTTTAAAATCGGGGGGGGGGGGGTGTCTCTGGTATTTCTAGCATCAATAGATTCCATTAGTTTCCAAGTCTGCACATCACTGACACGTTTACTGTTGTGAAGCTTGAAGCAACTGGGTGCATAAAAACTGACTCCTTTTGGAATAAAACATTGTGCAGACCAATAAGCTTTGGTTCAAAACTTTGCTAACCAGATTTGCTAACCAGAACTTCTTCAAATAGCTACAAAAACATCAGAGATACATTCAAATAAGTCCATAATTTTAAACAAATATACTTAACATTTGCACACTCCTTGGTTCAAAAGGTGAGACACAGGACGTGCCAATGGATATATACCTAGAGAGCCAAGCTCACATATTGTAATAGAATTTACTTCCAAGGCAGTATCCATAGGACTGCAGTCTTACAGCCCAACACTGAGTGTTTTGCAAGTTTACTCTGAAGTAACTCTCATGATGTTCAATGGGACTTCCTCCAAGTTAAAACATATACAGGGTTGTATCCTTTCTCTTCCCACTCTTGATTTTACAGTTGTTCAGATTTGCTGATTGATAGTTTTCATAGTGTATCTTAATATCATAGAATCTTTGAACTGGAAGGGACCCCGAGGGTCAATCTAGTCCAACCCTCTGCAATGCAGGAATCTCAGCTAAAGCATCCGCGACAGATGGCCACCCCAACCTCTGCTTAAAATCCTCCAAGGAAGGAGAGTCCACCACCTCCACTGCTGAACAGCTCTTACCGTCAGAAAGTTTTTAGTTTAGTCAGAATCTCCTTTCTTGCAACTTAGAAGAGACAATTGCTCCTGTGTGAATGGGAACCTGTGCACACTTTCTTGGGAGTCCGTTTCATTGAACTTAGAGGGATTCTGAGTAAACTTACATAGGACTGGATTGTTATGTGTATCATGTTGCCTTCTATCAATATTTTTCATACAGATTTATAAAGTTTTTTTAATATAAAAAATAGCCTACTGTTCCAATTCACTCGGTTGTTTTTAATTGATCAAATTGTAATCAATCAGCAGTGCAGTCACATGCATTACTACTCAGAAGTAAGTCCTACTGAGTTCTATGGAACTTATTCTCTAAGTGTATAGGAATACATCCTAAGAATAAATGTTTTAGCAATAATAATGAAAATAAATAGCTACAAGCTCATTTTCCCAAATCCTCTGTACTATTCTCTGCCTCCCACACATTACTGTACATATAAATATCTTATGATACACATTCTTGGTGGACTCGCCACAGATTTTAGGGGTCAGCTGAGTTCTTTTTGTTTTGTTTTTTGCTCCAGGACAGGTTAAAGGACACCTATAATAGCTGTATGATTATGACCCCCTACATGCCCTACATTTTGTGAGTTCTAAAGATGGCAATCAGCCCAGAAGAGATTTTAAGACCCACTATGACCCTCATCACAGACAGGAGGCAGGGAATGCAGGATCCAGCGGGAGGGAGCAATGCATATTTTGAAGCTCTCTGGACTTTCAAAAAGACATTGGCCTTGTCTGAAGCGGCATGAATCCTCTTTCTTTCCTTTTTTGGTGCTTATCCGTGCCCTCACAATGAAGTAGAAAACTATTACACCAAGAAATAACCAATTCATTTCAATCAACATAGCATTTTGAAGAATGAGCGACTCATTTTCTTCTCTCTCAGGAATATTTCACTGGTAACATTCTGAAAATCACATTTGTGCAAAGTTTCATATTTTGAAACAAAATATGTTCAGGGCAGGTAAGTGAAGTCCTGCAGGAGAAAATACCAAATTGTGATAGTTTACTTTGGAGTCCTAAAAGGGAAATAAGAATAAGGACAGAGAAAGCAGGAATTCTTCCAAAGAAGGCAATTTAGAATTTCATGCTGAGCATTTTACAAGCAGAACACATACAGGTGCAAGGTAATTGAGCATCAGGAAACCTGTATCTGTTATCTATCCCCATAAAGTATATTTTAAAACAACCTGTCATCATTGTGAGTTATCAGCAAGGCAGAGAGCTTAACGTAATTGAAAACAGATTATAGACATTTCTATGGATACTGATTCATGTATATAAACCTTTATATACTCCTGTATGTATATGTATGTATGTATGTATAAGCTGTCTGTGGATAAACTCTGGCTCCCTCAGCCTGAAGTGAGATGAGCACCACTCCCCATAGTTGACTTTGACTGGACTTAACCATCCAAGGGTCCTTTTCCTTTACCTTTTTTATGTAAACCTTTACATGCAAAATGGCATGTATGACCTTCACTTTTCTTTTCTTTTCTTGTACTTGGAACTGCTTGTAGAAGCAGTTAACCATATGTGCTGTACACTCATGATATATGGGTCAGGACATCGCCATTACTCCATGTAGCATGGGTGACCATGTGCTTGAGGTGGTAGATGATGTTGTCTACCTGGGTTCCACCATAACCAGCAACCTCTCCATCAACACTGAACTGGACAAGCACATTCACAAGGCAGCTGTGGCAATGACTCGCCCCTCCAAAAGGGGATGGGAGAATGTGATGCTAATGACCAATACCAAGATGAAGATCTACCAGGCTTGCATGTTGAGCATGCTGCTTTATGGAAATGAGTTGTGGGTAACTTACAGTTGCCAAGATTGACACCTCAACATATTCCACATGTGCTGTGCCAGGAAGATTTTGGGCATCATGTGGCAAGACAGTCTCAAAGAAGGGTGTGCTCTCCCAAGCCTACATTTCCAGCTACACTGGTTTAATCATGTCCACAGAATAAAAGATGGCAGGATCCCAAAGAAGTGCTTTATGGGGAGCTGGCTTCACATATCAGGCCCATTGGCAGACCTATTCTGTGTTACAAAGGTGTCTGCAAACATGGCATGAAGACTGGCAATATCAACTTTGCTGTGTGGAAAACCCATGCAAACAGAGGCACTGAGTTGGGCCCCAGATTTTTTGGGAGTGGGACAGCGCTATGTGCATGTGATGCCATGTATGTTCCACATATGTGATGTCACACGCGCAATGCTGGGCTCATGCTCGTCCTAACGATGTGCATGTTGATGTCAGTAAAGTCAGCATTATGAATGGGCTTCTCTAAAGTGCTACTTCTGCAACATGAAATCCTAACATTCCAGTGTACTGCCTAGGCAAGAAAAACGTGTTGGTGCTGACCTTTAAAGGCCTAAATGGCTTTGGCCCAGTATACCTGAAGGAGCGTCTCTTCCCCACTCATTCAGCCCAGACACAGAGATCCAGCACTGAGGGCCTTTTGGTGGCTCCCACACTGCAAGAAGTTAAGCTACAGGGAACCAGGCAGAGGGCCTTCTCAGTAGTGGCACCTATCCTGTGGAATGCCCTCCCATCAGATGTTAAGGAGAGGAGTATTTATATAACATTAAGAAAACATATGAAGGCAGCACTGTATATAGAAGCTTTTTAAGGTTTAATGTTTTGTTATGTTTTTATATATGCTGGAAGCCACCCTGAGTGACTGGGGCAACCCTGTGAGATAGGAGGGGTACAAATAAATTATTATTATTATTATTATTATTATTATTATTATTATTATTATTATTAAAATTTGACCCTGTCACCTGAGGAAAGGAGAAAGCATATGAGGAGATATCATATCTTCAAATAACTCAAGGACTGTCACTTGGAAAACGGAGCAAGCTTGTTTTCTCCTGCTCTGGAAAGTAGGACCTGAACCAATGGCTTCAAATTCCAAGAAAGGAGATGCTGAATAAACATCAGGAATAACTTTCTGACAGTAAGAGCTATTCAACAGTGGAACGGACTCCTTGGAAGGTGGTGGACTCTGCTTCCTTGGAGGTTTTTAAGCAGAGGTTGGATGGCCTTCTGTCATGGATGCTTTAGTTGAGATACCTACAAGTGCAGGTGGTTGGACTAGAGGACCCTTGGAGTCACTTCTGACACTACAATTCCATGATATGCCATCTCCTCTTACACCTCCAGTCCCAGCTCCTACCTTAATCTGAGGCAGATCCTCTGAAGACAAAGCTACAGAACCTGTTTCAACACAAGGGATCAGTTCTGGAATATGTGAAATAGTGGCAGTAACAGATGTAGTTGTGAGCATATGAAGAGAAAGGATCTGAGTGTACCATGCAGACAGGATTTTGGAAAACAGGGTTTCCATCTCTCCCTCCAAGCTGATTCTTAATATTTACTTAAAATTTTGCAGCCCTGAATAGGTACCTTGATTGTACAGCTCCATTATCTGTTTTCTGCTCTCTCTTAGTCATAGACAAGGAAGGAAAGAGGGGAGCTTTGGAGGTTCATAGTTTTGGTTTGCTGTGTGAAATGCCATTATGAAGCTTTACCAAATGGGAAATGTCTGCTATTCTCCCTAGAAATGATTAATTGTTCTTTTCCTTAAGATCAAATATGTTTTGGTGACAGTCGGGAAATTAATTATACCTCATTTAATTGAGGGAAATGTAAATTATCCCAATTATGTCAAAGCTTTCAATGAAACAACGATGTAAAGTATTGTGCATACATCATTCCACAAGCAGGGTAGGACACAGGAGAGCCTAATTGAAAAATTACAGAACATCAGTTGACACAGATCATTGTCAATTTACAAGGCTGAACCCAGCCCCACCCCCCACAAAAACTGGTAGCATTATTTTTCATTTCTGCAGTAACAATGCCATTACACAGCACATGACTATCAAATAATGTAAGAAGCTCAATAGGAAAGAACCAACTTGTAACCAACTTGCTCTTAAGGTTTTCTTTGTTTTTAATTAAATCATTGCATCTGTAATTATAACTGAGGCATGCATTGCTACATTCAATGCTAAAGTGATGGAATCTGAACTACTAATGCTCTGATTTTGACAGGATACCGGGAAGTTCACGAATTTTACCATAATTCCTAGGATGAAAGACTTTCGCCCTCTTCATATTTCGCCTACCTCCATTGCCACTTACACGTAGGAGGTCAAAGTTCATACTGCAGTTCAATCATGATGCTCACGGTTGACTTGGGGCTCTTTTCCCCATTATGTTTCAGTGTAACCTACCTGTCACGGTTGTTGTGAAGATATGGGCCAACCCACCCATGAAGCAAGGGCGGCAAACTGTCCTGGGCCGGCCCGGGAGAAGATGGTGTCATCATCCCATATACAGTGGTACCTCTAGTTACGAACTTAATTCGTTCCAGAGGTCTGTTCTTAACCTTAAACTGTTCTTAACTAGAGGCGTACTTTTGCTAATGGGACCTCTTGCTGCTGCTGCACCACCGGCACATGATTTCCGTTCTCATCCCAGGGCAAAGTTCTCAACTCGAGGTAACTCTTCCAGATTAGCGGAATTTGTAACCTGAAGCATTTGTAACCTGAGGCGTTTGTAACTCAAGATACCACTGTACATTATCCTGAGTGCCTTGGAGAAAGGACTGCATACACAAATATGACAGGTAGAATTAAATGGCAATAAATAAATAAAAACTTCACTTCACTGAAGAAGAAACATCTTCAGATTTTGCAGTGTTGGAGGATCAGATATAGCTGATATACCAGCAAGGACACTTTAACATGTACTGTGAATTACCTGTGTTAAATGGGGATTTTGCTGCCTCCATGCCCCTATTTCATTCTGGCTAGGAACTCACAGAATTGGAAACAGAATGCTGAACCAGACGGGTGTTGGGTCTGATCAAACCAAGTGCTTATGTTCTGACATGGATCTGGCCTGGAGTGAATGCAAATGTCCTCTACCACACAAAACAAAGATTCATGTCCATCATCTCTATCACAACACTCACTCCCTTAGAGCCTCTGTGTTTCCGAGGGCTGAACCATTCAGCCAAAGTGGTAGGTTGGGCATATAGGCTGAATGCAGGCACACATGAGTTCAGTTTTGGGATCACTCAAAGCAGTTGTGTGCAGCTTTTGCTGCACAGCCCAGCATGCAGTTTCCAATGAGAAACTGACTCCATGGGCAAACAAGTTAATCATTTCCCCCAAGTTTCTTTCCCACTACCCAACTCTGCACAGCAACCTCTGCATAAATATTTCCACAAATACCATTCTGTATTCCTCTTAATATACAATAACTATGTGAGCATTGTTTGGGGAATTATCCTGGTATGATACTGTGGCCTCCTTTTGAACTGGTTCAGTCTGGTGAAGCATTAGGTGGAACAGAGGGAAATGCCATAAGCAGCAATAAAGAGGACATACAAATTTGTATGAAAGGAACAACTCAGATGACCACAAAATCCACTGAGAAGCAACCCTGCAATGGCCTCATTAAAATGAATGTGATGTATGCATCCTGCTGGATAAAGCAAAGATCATCACCACCACAATGCAAGTCAGTGAAGGAACATGAAGGAAGGCTGAAAAGCCCTGCATTTTATAGGCCATATGCCTACTGTTTGTGACTGAATAGCTACCTCTGTTCCAGGCAAAATTCTATGATCTCTGCTGCAGGTACCCAACTGTGTCCCCAACTCCATACTTCTGTTAGAAGCTGGTGAATGCCCAATTTCAACTAAAGCATGGTGGGCTGCCCTAAAACATTGGCTCAGGATTTCAGTGTTTGATCTACGGAAGGGTTTGTACCAATGAGGCGTTTGTCAGCAAATGGCAGAAAACCATGGCTAGAAAAGCCACCTCTATTGTTCCGTCACCCCCCCCCAACTTTATTACTTGGGTTATGAAGGTGGAGAGGAGTTCCCTACCAGGACAGACTTTGCTTGTGTGCTCAAGACATCGATTCTATAAAACATATTTTGCTGCACTGTGCGAAATATGAGCAAGCCAGGGCTGAACTGATATTACCCTTGCTGGTACCTTTCCTGGGAAAATCAGAGGCTCACTATATCAGGTTCCTATTGGAAGACCGGACAAATGCTAGAACATTAGCAGTAGCCAAGTTTTTATCGGTGGTTGCAAGAACCAATGATCCCTATCTTTAAGTCTGAACAAAATGCTTGTTTAACCTGGAGGTAGGCTGTCTGAATTGTGCATTGCTTTGTAACGATTTGTTGGGTCTCTGGACCATAATAAAGATTGATTGATTTTTTTAAAAAAAAATTTTTGCAGCAAACAGCTGAAACCTAGGTTGTCTACTTCAGAGAGAAGGACATATGGCTTCTGAGAATTCTGTTGCTCCTGGACACAGTTAAACTAGCCCTGATGGGCACTTGAGTGTAGGCTGGACCTGTATTCATGCAAGCCAGGTGCAAATTACATTTACCAGTATTATAAAAAAATTAAATGCCTATGAAATTTTGGAGAGATGTGTTGTTGGTGCACCTGTGAGAAGCCTCAAAGGCAATGCTCCTTTGTCACAGAAGAGGGGAGGGACTTTGTAACAATGATGGCTTGCATGGACTGACAAAAGCCATTTCATCAGCAGCATCAACTCTGCATCTCAGCAGCTAGACAAAAAATGCTTAGAATAAGATAAAATAAAACTGGACAAAAATGCCCAGTAACACTAATTATTAGGCAGTCATGAAAATGGTTGAAAAATTAAAGAACATCAGGGAAATGGAGATAAGTGAACATAATTGTCTCTGACTCAAGCACTGAGGCAATTATGGAGGAGCATTATTATTACAATAACTGCTTCTGGACATGAACAACATGTTATCCTTCTGTTAAATAATTTGGGTGATTATGTATCTCCTCCCTTGTTACCTCCTTACAAGCTGGGAAGTGACTTTGAATGCAAATGCCCGCATGTATAGACAGGAGAGAAAAAGTGCAAGAAAGTGTGGGCAGATGTATTATATTTGTGCCATTTTTTATCCTTCTCTTTTGGAGCCATTCTTTTTAGATGGTGGTTTTTCTACATAGATGGCTAGAAGAGGACATGCTGTAATAAAATAAAATAAATATGCACACTAACTCTGGACCCACATTTGCTGAGAGGTGATCTAACAGTAATTTGCTCACACTGCTTTTGGGTCTTCTGAAAGCCTAAGCAACAGGAAAAAACAAAAAGCAGAGGTAGCTTTTCCAGCGGTCCCAGATGATGACGCCCGAAGATGGCGGTTGTAACAACTTCTCCTTCATGAACCCTCCGGATTACAAACCTTTTATAGCCTTTTATAGCCTTTTACAGCCGTCTTTTTAGCTGTTTTTAATTGACTTTTAAATCATTTTACCTCTGTTAGAAGTTTTAATCGTTTTACTTCTATGGTTGGCCAATACGTATCAACAAGGATATTCAAACCTTCTGCTGATTAGTAACGCCGCCTTGAAGATTGGGTTATGCTGAGCAGTGGAGGAGGAGTAGCAGAGGAGTTGCGGCCATAAAAGATAAGTTCTCTTTTGTCTCCGTTTACCTCTACTTTGAACCTCCGTAGTCAGTGAGACAGCGACAAATGGGTCATGGCAAGCGACCAAGATCTGCTGAGAAAGGTTGTTCACCTCCAAGAGCAAAGCAGTCAAAGCTTGAATCTCTCCCACCATCTACTAACAATAACAGCAAAACGGAGCAAGTAATTGTTTCTGCGGTCGAAACATACAACCGCTTCTGGCCTCTGTATGATCAAGGAGAGTTGGAAAAGCTAGCTGATTCAGCGGGGGATGGAAGCCATAGGGAAGCCCTCCTCCCTGACACCTTAATTACCCCTCCGTCACTGAAACGGGAAGCATTAGGGCAAACTGCCCATGATTTAGTACCTGATCAAATACAACTGGTAATCAGGACTTTAAGCTTCATTTTCAAGGAATTGGAGGGGATTTCTTTGTCATTGAACAAACTTTCACGGGCCCTTCTGGCTCATCTACCTTCCTCAACTGAGCTATCTAATTTGCATCAATCTCCAGTGCAGCTTGTAAGTGCCTTAAAGAGACAACTTGATCAGAAATCTCTCCCTAAGGGCCTAAGATGCAGGCTGCCACTGCTCCAAAGGAATAAGCAATCTTTGATTTTTCAACCTAACAAAATATGTTTATCCATTTTTTCCCGTGACGCCCCCAGTCTTAGGTGGAATAACCTGAGGACGGCTAAAGGGTACCTTCGTGATTTGTTAAATATTCCTTTTTTCCAGATAGATCTTATATCTGTAGCACCCCTAAATGCCACGCCCTGGCCAAGGAAATTTATGCTCTCCTTCCAGTCTGCAAGGATCCCACATCTTCTTGCAAGACAAAAAGATCGGCTGGCACCCTGGGAGATTGTAACAACTAGAGTCTTTAAGGACACGAGTGTTAAACCTCTTTTTGCCAACATCTTAACTGACAATGAACGCTCGTTTCCTTCTTCTGTTCCTATAATAACGGGAAAAACACCTAGCCGGGTATCCCCTGTTCCACCTGCGACCCCAAGTGCCCATCTAGTTACGTTGAGGAATGATCCAATTGCAAGCGGAGATTGGAATATCCCTGAAGAGAGAAATCTTATCTCCTCTTATGGAAAACTCCCTTCAGAAGAACAGCAGGCTATTCTCGATAGATTGGATCTACTCAAACAAAGACTTCTATCGCAAGGGGACCCCTCTATACCGATGAGAGAGGAGAGCAGGCGCTCCACGTCCCACATGGCGTCTCCATCAAATGCCCTGATAATTTCTCAACCTGTTACCTTGTTACCCCCTACTGATCTGAATCAGCAGTCACCTGTTGACCAACAGCACCATCCTACCGTGGAGGAAGTTGATAAACTCAATACTCCCGTCTTAGATCTTATGCCCAATCAAAATATGGAAGTTGATGACTCCTTTGCCTCAATGCCTGAGCTAGAATCTACCCTGCCTGAAGATCACCAGGAAATGACTATGCATGCACCATCCTCACGTTCATGTCCTTTAACACATCTGCGTGATAATTCCTCTCCATCTGCGCAGCAACTACAAGTGATGGCTGGAACACCTCTTAGCGCTACCCTGGCTAAGACTGATAATTCTGACGGATCTACTAGTGTAGCCCATCAAAGACTTGTTACTACTCACCTCAATGAACAGCATCCGACCTCACCAACTTTGCCTAATTCTTCCTTCCCGGCAAAGCCCTTCCTGCCTGTTAATGTTACCAAATCATCGATACAATTAACACAGAAGAAGACCTTATCCGCACAAACTAAAATTACCGATTTCCTTATGGGTCCTTGTTCTACCTCCAAGAACCCATTAAACAACTCAAAGTGACAATTACCGGGACAGCACAAGGACTCGACATTATCAATACTTAGCTGGAACATTGCTGGTTGGAGAACCAAAAAATCAGACCCCGAATTCAGGAAGTACATAAATTCATTTAAAATTATTCTGTTCCAAGAAACATGGGATGAGGAAGAGATTACCATAGACGGCTTTGATCTTCTAACACTTCCGGCCTCCCCTTCTTTGAAAGGTGGTCGCCCCAAAGGGGGCCTTTTGATTGGGATTTCACTCCAACTTCGCGCCAAATTCACTCTGGTACGGGCTTCCCCGCCTTTTGCTCTATCTGGACTGATCACAGAAGGGAAGTCCTCATTACTAATTACTAATGTTTATCTCCCCCCCGAAGGCTCAGCGCCTGATCTTGATTGGAGATGGGAATCATTTGAAAATCACCTACTGTCATGTCATACTAAATGCCCTAACTCGTACTCCTTAATTGGGGGAGACTTTAATGCTCGTATTGCCACAAATTGGGACTTACTAACCAAGTCCAAATGGTGGACTTCCCCATGTTTGGACAATTTTGACTTGGAACATGCCAGAATTAGAACTTCAAAGGACAACAGAGTAAACAAAGCAGGAGTGACCCTTTACCAAATGGCCATTCGCCTGAATCTAGTATTTTTGAACGGCACCTTCCCCCCCGATATACCGGGGGAGTTCACTCACCTGGGACTAACATCTAACAGTGTTATCGATTACCTCCTGATCTCCGCAAATCTGGCCGTTAATGTACTTTCCTTCCAAGTTGAAAACCAACATTTCAGTGATCACCTCCCAATAGTGACCACTCTGTCATTGTTCCGGTGCCAGAATGACAATAAACACTCAGTCCTTCTGGAAACCTCATCATCGATCAAAATAAGAGGGATCAAGTGGTCGGAGGCTGTGGCCCAAAAATACCAGGTTTTCTTCCATAGGGAAATCAACGCCTACTTACCTCAAATAACTACTGATTTACAAGATTCCAATTCGGTTTTGAAACTTTTTAACCTTCTTATAACAAACCTTACCACTTTTTTTACATCACCTCCTCAAAAGGCGAAAGTGGCGCATTGCAGTGCTGGGGCCCCTTGGTTTAACACCTCTTGCAAACAAGCAAGATCCCTTCTTCGTTCCATCTATAATGAATACAAAAACTCTAATGCTCAGGCTCTACCATCTTCCTATTTACAAGCCAAAAGAGCATACAAACAGACTTTAAAGCTGGCCAAACGCGAGTGGTATCAAAAACGTTGGCGAGCCTTGATTGCGGCCTCGAGATCCCGCAGACCACAGGAATTTTGAGCTCTGATAAACAAAAGAGGAAGGAAATACCCACTGACGATTATCCCTGCGCCCACATGGGAACAATTCTTGAGTAAATATTTCTCCTTGGCAGAGGAATCCAACTCATCCACGGAACTCCGAGCCGACCATCTACCTTTGTGGCCCTCCACTGACCCAGACCTGATAATGGACTTGATATTAGATCTGAAAACGGGCAAAGCCCCCGGGCCGGATCTAGTCCCTGCTGAGGCTATTGTTGCGCAACCAAGGTGGTGGGCTGAAATTCTGGCCAAAGTCTTTGATGCAATTAATTCTACGGGGCTTATCCCTAGGTCATGGAAGGAGGCCGTGATCGTGCCAGTCCATAAAAAGGGTCCCCCTGCTGACCCGGAGAACTATCGGAACATCAGCCTTTTGTCTATCATCGGGAAAATCTATGCAAAATTTTTGCTGTCCAAGCTGTCCCATTGGGCAAACGACTCAAATTTGATTGGCCATGAGCAAGCGGGCTTTAGGAACAATTATTCAACCTCTGACCATATGGTAATCATGTATCATCTTGCCAGAAAATATTCTGCCCCAAGTCGGGGGCGCCTATGTGTCGCTTTTATAGACCTAAAGGCTGCCTTCGACAGTATCCCAAGAAATTGCCTATGGAAGAAATTAGAGAGATGGGGCATAGATAGAAGGCTGTTATGGCTTATAACCCAATTACACCATGGGTCGTCGGCTAGAGTGAGACTCACACCGGCGGGAAACCTATCCAACGAGGTCCCAATAAATAGAGGTGTGCGCCAAGGCTGCATTTTGGCCCCACTCCTCTTCAACCTGTTTATCAGTGATATGAAGCTCTTTCTGAACGAGTCTCAAGCCAACATTCATGCCCCCCGCCTAGCTGATTTTCGCTGCCCTTTGCTCCTATATGCCGACGATGCAGCGATCCTTTCCTACTCTAGAGTTGGTTTATGCAGAGCTCTAAAGATTTTTGTGGCTTATTGCAAACTTAACCATCTGACAATTAATCATGGGAAATCTAAAGTCCTGGTCTTTACCAGGTCTCGGAAAACTTACAGCTGGAAGTTAGATGGAGTCCAATTAGAACAGGTTTTCAAATTTAAATACCTGGGAGTCTTTTTTCATTACAATCTAAGCTGGAAGCCACAGATACAGTATTTACTAAACAAAGGGAAAACAATACTTTATACTCTACTCCAATTTCTTGCGGCCGACGGAGCCTCTCACATCCCTTCTGCATTGAAGGTATACCACGCAAAAGTGGTTTCCACCCTTTGTTATGCTGCCCCGCTCTGGGCCCCAGGGTCCAATTTAACATCACTGGGGACATTGCAGAATCAGTTTCTCCGTCGCCTTCTGAAACTCCCCATGTGTGTGAGCAACGCAGCCATACGTCTGGAGTTAAGGATTGCATCATTGGAGACTGTCATCTGGAAGCGAGTCTTTGGCTATTGGCTGTCCAGCTGGCATAGGCTTCCCGACCATTACCTTTTTCAGTGCCTCTGGCGGGACGTCTTTGTCAATCCGTTGGTAGGGAAAATCCATGCCAAACTTCTGAGCATCGGAATTTCCCCAGCGGACTCCTTAAAGATGAACTTACGCTCAGCCAAAAGCCTTATTGAGCAAAGATTAGCGGACATTGAAAATCAACACAACCTCGCCAGGGGTGGGGGTGTCTGCTCCCCCAGGTATCACGGAATAACCCCACCACTTGGCCTTCCATCATATATGTCATCTCTTTCATCAGTACCACACCGACGTGCATTTATTCGTGCACGGTTCAATGTCTTTCCATCGAACCTGCTGAACCACAGATTTTCTAAGGGTTTGGTGTCTCCGCTATGTGTGTGTGACGGGGAAACTGTTGAATCTCTTTCACATATAATGTTCAACTGTCCCCTACATAGCGTAGCCAGGGCTAAATTCCTGGGTCCTGCTTTACTGCGCTTGGTTGGCAGGCCTGTTGAGTCACACGCCGCACTGCTTTTGCAGGATACAGATCCTTCTGTAACTCTGCAGGTGGCGAGATTTCTGAATGCGGTTATCTCACACTCAAAAACCACCAAAAACCAACAACAACATCAAAACTAATCGAACTGTTGTGATGAGAGTGCATGTCGGAGTTCGTCTTCAGTTTTCCTTTTCTGTGATCTGTCCCTTGGAGCTCTCCTGGCCCCAAGCTGTCACTTGGCTCTGCTCAATGACCCACCCTTGCATCGTGGTGTTCACCTCCTGTTGTCGGATATATCTGTTTTTATGTCCCTGTGTTTTTATGTTTGTACATATTTTATGGGCTAATAGCCGTAAATAAATAAATAAATAAATAAATAAATAAATTTCCAGCTCCACAGTCCACACCAGGGCACTGCCTTTATCAATCCAAGGGAAATGTTATACTGTCCAAGCTTTGTGGGGTGGGGAGGGGGAAATAGGCTGGTTCTGGAAGCATGGGTGACACTATATTTCCTCACAGCCTTGAGAGGAAATGTGGAAGGAAGTGTGCGCTTTGCAATTGTAAGGTTGCAGATAGGGATGGATTCGAGGAAGTTGAAACATACAATGGCTGACCATCAACTTACCTTTTTTTTAAAAAAAGAAAAATACAAGGCAGGATTCAACTTATTTATTTATTTATTGCATTTAAAGCCCACCTTTCCTTCAGTGATCTCAAGGTGGCATGTTTGGTTTTCCCTGTCCCCATTTTAACCTCACAACAACCATGCAAGGTAGGTTAGAATGAGAGATAGTGACTGGCCCACGGTCACCCGGTGAGCTTTGTTACTGAGTGGGATTTGAATCCTGGTCTCTCAGATCTCAGTCCAACACTCTAACCAATCCACCACGCTGGCTCTATGTGTCCTATCAGTGGATAGTATATCAGCCCTGAGTGCTCACTGGAAGGACAGATCCTGAAGCTGAGGCTCTAATACTTTGGCCACCTCATGATAAGAGAAGACTCCCTGGAAAAGACCCTGATGTTGGGAAATATGGAGGGCACAAGGAGAAGGGAATGAAGGAGGACAAGATGACCAAGCTGCGGGAGGCCGTGGAAGACAGGAGTGCCTGGCATGCTCTGGTCCATGGGGTCATGAAGAGTCAAACATGACTAAACGACTAAACAACAACAAATTGTGCCAGTGCCAATTGAAGTGTCCACCGCAGTGCCAAGCCCAGTGTTGTGTGATAATGCAGCCTAATGCTGTCGGCAGGATACTTGCAGTGATGCACCCAACCACCTGCTCATCAGATCCTTGCCCATCCTGACTTTAAGAGATCCGAGTCCTCATCAGGGGATGAGTTTTTTGTGGGGTCAGGTCAGTGCTTGTATCACACCACCATTCTAGTCATCCTTCAGGAGTTAAAGGGCAAATCTATGAAGTGGACAGCCTCTTCTACTTGTGGGAACTCCCTGTGCTTCTGAGCTCCATGCAGTCAGGATACTAGAACCTTCTGTATGAATCCTAAAATGAGCGCCCAGCACAGGCCCATCCCAAAATCCAATATATTGAGATCTCCTAGCACTGGAGACAGTCATATGATTCCGTTAAAATAATAAATCCAAACACATCCCCAACCTCTCCTGTAAATTCATTGTTTTTCCCTACTGGCCACTGATGTCAAATGTATACAGTCTGAAAAACATATGTGACATTAATCAAATTTTACTTCTCATTTTCCAGGCTTCTAAACAGAGCATATTGCATCAGCTCTTCCTCTGAGTCCCATGGAACTTGCCTATGAACCACAGCACTAACAAAGTTGGACATCTGCCTGATCTGTAATGTCTCTGGCTTGATCTTGTTGGCTGAGCTAATTAAAAAAAATCTGCCTATTAGTATTTTATACTTGAGCAATGTAATTAGGATCTACTAGTAACTGTTTTTATTCCATTTTCCACCTCCATAGCACTTATACCACTTTGTATCTTCACTTTATAGTTGATTTTGTTTGGGGGAAGAAAATTTCAGAATAGGTGACTGCATGGGAAATTAGGTAAAGCGTTAATAATAATATAACTGCATTTAGAAGGCAGTAATAACCTCAAATTTTCAACTCTATACAGTTTTTTTTTAGCCTGAAGGCAAACATTAAAAGCATATTATTCTTTCAAGTGTCTACTTGATCATATCTTCTGTTTGGTAGAAATACAACAATTAAAACAATAGCTTTTGTGCATGGGTACACTAGAAAACTAGTTAATTTACTTTTTCTGTACAGGGATTTTCTTTTAAAGAACGTTTAATTATAATAATTTCAGTAATAATGAGAGAAGGAACTGAAGACAGTATATGGCACTGCTGATCACATAGCTATCGTCGAGTTTTGCTCATCTTTCTCACTCCATATTGTACATTTGGAATTAAATATTCAAGGCAAGCTTCACTTTATCTAATGGATGTAGAGTTTTTAATAATATAAATATGAAAATTATTTGCTAGCATATTCATGCAACAGATACTTTGTGGACAGCATTTTATGGAGAAAATGTTTAAATAGGAGAAAAAATAGTATCTGTGAGGACCCAGGCAATTTACTAATTTGAAAAGGCTTCAGAAGAGTGATAAGGCAGCTTGTTATACTGTATATTAGATCCACCATTAAGGTTGCTCAACGTCTGCTGATAATGGATGCAAATGAAACCTACTGAAAAGCAAATTTGCCATGTGCCTGTAACTATCTCCATTGCTTCTGTGGATTTGTGTCTTAATTTGAATATAGCTTTACTTACTAGACATTTTTTAAAAAAACCAAATAAATGTACATTAGTTGATCTAGGCTAGGTCTATCCCCCCCGCCCCAAGTGATTTTGCTCTGTATTCCAGTTTGGCTCAGAGAATGTCAAAAGTTCATTTCAGAAATGGTCCCTGAACATGAATTTCTTAAATTCCCCTAACAGGCAAGAGGATGTGAGCTGGACAGGACTTGAAAGGCTAAAATACATTAGAAAGGATGCATTTTAAACAGCACATCAGAAGGCCAGTAAACATATTGCAACTTATAAGAGATATGAATGTAACAATATCAAAGAGAAATTACCAACAATTTATACATGAATGCATCTGGGGGCAGGAGGAAGGGAAATATATAATGAACAGCATGTGCAAACTTTGATCATATAGAAAACAAAATGGAATACGAATGTGCAATATAACTTACAAACTTTACTGAGAGAAATAATATGCAACTTAACTATTGTAAACAATGATTATGGTGTGCAAAACTAATAATAGATTTTACTATTATGCAGCTCTACTTTTGTTTGCTCCCTCAAACTTTCACCAGTCCAAACTAATTAAAGCATATTACATTATCCCAGTTGTTCCACCTACAGGGTTTCCTGAAGAAATAAAGTGATGCTTAAATTCTGTGATGTAGATATATCCTGAGATATTCTGACTTTCCTGTGTAGCTTCACTGCATGTGATTGCATGCATTTAATATATTTGTGACAGGATATATATATATATATATATATACACACACACACACACACAATATATATATATATATACACAATATTTTTCTCTATTTTCTGTGGCTTTTAAAATATTTTTGTCAATTTGTTATTATTTTATTTTATAATGTATATAAAACAGAGAGAACAATTATAACAACAGACAAAAATTAAAAGTTGAAAAACAAAACTATAAAATAGGCACATAGAATGAGTAGTTAGTTGCACATGAGTTAAAATAATAAAGTCCAAGTTCCAGATTTGTCAGGCTTGTGATGAGGGTTATCTTGAAAACAATGGTTCCTCTGTGCACGTAATAAAAGAATGCCAAATCATCTAAAAGGTGCCTGGAACTTCTAGTCCTTGTCAAAATCTCAAATTATGCCGTTAGCAATACTAAGCATCCAGTGTAAGATATTGGGTTCTTTTCCATTGACTTGCACTATTTGCACCAGCAGCAAGAAGGATTAGGGCATCCTTTCTGGGTAGTGTAGTGCCAGACCCCAGGGATGCTGACTAGAAGGAAGGTTCCTAAATTTTGACCATTGTAGATTTGGTCTGGTGCATTGACTTGCAATTACTATCTATGCTGCCACAGTCGTATACGAGGCCAATTCTTTTGACAATATATTTACCTTGGTATCATGAAGAAAATGGTCAATAACTTAAATTTTGGACAGCAAACAATAGTAATATTTATCATTTCAGTCAAAGTTAGTTTCAAAAAATCTTGCACCAACCCGACATTTCCCACCATAAATGATAATACATACCAGGTTTATTGCAATCCCTCCAACAATTAGGTGATAATGGAAGAAAACATTCTTAACATTTGCAAGGGAGTGCAATACACTTGTGTAATTATCTTAAGGTGTTTTCCTTAAGATTGCTTTTTAAATATTGAGATAAATACAGTGTGCCTGCACAGAGTGTTCTGCTCTCTGTGGTCCTGGATGAGCTCTATGGAAGCAACATAAAGTGCTTGGCAACTGAATATCCTGAGATTATCCTGGAGAGCATGGGCCATGGGGAGAAGGGGGCTGCCAAATGCTTAAATGAGAGGTAGACTTGAAGTGAGCGGCCAGCTGCATCACAGCTGCCTGGTACTGCAGAGGCCCAGTGGACACAGAAACGGCAGATGCAGAGTGGGAAAAAGAATCACACTTCATCCCTTTGAGAAAGTGCTCTGTATTCTCTCCAGAAAATTTGCAGAGTGTGCACAGGACTGCGGCCTTAAGGAACTTGGAATGCCAGGGGGCTAAGTAATGGATACATGCCTGCTAACAAAAATAATTCATTCCTCTGCCAATATATCCAGCCTGGTTCATTACCATTAATAATATTAAGCATATTTTAACTATACATCGTTCACCTGCATCGGCTTGTGAGTTGTTAATTAAAATGATATTTCACTTGGAGGAGTGTATAAGGACATTATTGGCTGTCCATAAATAAGCAGTTCCTAATGCACCTGATGGCATCTGTGAAGAAACTATTAAATACTAGGAGAAGATAATTAGGATGTGAGATTGGGAAGCACCACAAACCCACAGTGGTATCAAAGGTATGATAGTTAGTGTATGCTGAATACTAAGAGAGATTAAATTTGCATTTGGAACCAGCTTCTGTTGATGATCAGAATGCAGCATCCTAATCAAGGTTGTGTTAATAATGTCTGACGCACTATGTTAAACAGCCCTATGCTGTTGTCCCAGACATTTCTTTTCTTTTTTTCCTTTTTTGGTTTAAAAGAGCATGCAAGATAACTTCAGCAAATAATACATTATATATAATATTTGCAACAGTACATTTCATCTTGTAATGTCAAATTAGATTCTGTTGCAGTTGCTTTACACAACATACCATCATTTTCATTCTGTAAATGAATGAGTGGAACCATAAGAAACTGTAAAATTATTCTGCCATTAATACATTTCTATATACATTTTTTCTCATTCTAGTGTTAAACCTGAAGAGCCAACAATTTAATCATTAGAGCTTTTAGAGTGCCATCAAAGCTAAAGTTCCATTTTTAGTCCTTTATATTACAGCTTATTCCAGAAATCTCTTCTTCATTTAAGTTATGTAACATGCCTTTTTAAAGGATTCAGAGGGAAAAGAACAAGCCATAATTTCACACACACATTTTTAATGGTTTGCATAGTACAATTTCACCATGCAATTTAAATTTGTGTGTTGAAATTATATTGCAAGTAGAGAACTTCCTTTCCCTTACCCATGGAACTTGAAAGATGGATCTGGGACGGACTGTGGTTGATGCAGTTGCTTTGAAACCCTGAAGTTCCTTATCAGGAGTCCCTCAGTTAAAGGTCAAGCATGCTAGACTAGCTTCCCTGAAAGAAAGATTGCTTATCACACGGAGAACAATCTTGGCCAGTGTCTTGTGTGTAGGGAATGTACTTTCCAGAACACATCCTCTGCAATACATGGGACTACTATGGCAGATTCTTAGGGTGCCTGAGAAATGAAATGAAAGGGATGGTAAAAAATACGGGAATGTCTCTGCTATGCCAACATTTATCACAAGCACACAAATTTCTAGTCTGAGCTGGGTAGCTCCAGCAGCAGCCTTCAGTAAATGACATGTCAATACGTTTGTTGTGTAATGTTTAATTGTTGTCATAATTTGGTACCATATGTGTCCTGCTTTGAGAATCGTTATTTAAAAGTTAGCTATAAATTTGGGGTATTTGAGATCAAACAAACAAACAACCCCTACCTTGACTTGTTCAGGGGTTGTCACAATTTCTTTCAATCAGCTGTAATGGTCTGGTATTATTCCACCAGAAATAACAGTGCTGTTCTATGCAAGGAGCCTGTTTATTTCTGGGATTATCTAAATGGTGCCATTGCTCAGCTAATTGCCCTTTGTAAGCATTGATCACGGTGGCACTCACTTGCAAAGGCACAGGACTTTGCAGGCACCACTGATCAGCTGATTGGCAGTGCCTACAAACCTCACTTTCACCCCAGCTGCATCTTTACCTGCCCCACACTTGACATCATATACAATATCAGGTGTAGGACTGTTGCATGTGAGGCCTGAGCAAAATCAGGGATGTATTCAGTAAGTTCCCCAACTTCCACTGGAACAGTTGAAACCTCAAATTCAAGACCTTTTGAGAGTTAAGACACAATATGTGTTAACCCTGATTCTGAAATTTTACTCGGTAACAGAAGTATGGCTCTGCTGGATCAGAACAAGGGATCTAGCACTCATTCCAGCAACCAGAAGGCACTAGGTGACACACCCTTCTGAACAGCAGAGTGGTCTTGTACTGTAGATGAGATCGGCGATGCAAGAAGAGCTTTTGCAGAAAATGTTTGAGAAAATATGACTAAATGATGATGTAATAATTTCCCAGAGAGGGGAGGTGCATGAAAAACAATACTAAAGAGGCTGCTCAGCCTCAGGGTGTAAAGAAGCAGAGAGTTATGGTGAAAACTTTCTTTCTTTCTTTCTTTCTTTCTTTCTTTCTTTCTTTCTTTCTTTCCTGTCAAAACAGTATAAGGTGGTATGCTCTGTTTGGAGAGAAATTGGGGAGAAATTAAAAATAATAATATTTTCCTCAGCCACAGCTCTGTTTTGCTTCTACTGGAAACAGGGGAAGAGCCCTTTCAATATTGGGAGTCCAGGGTCAGCCAGACAGACTTTATCCCAGCAACACCCAGTGCTATTTTTCTAGAACTCACCATGAATATAGTCTACATTCCACCTAAAGATGCCACTGCTTTGTCCTTCAGGAACAAGACCACTCCTTTATTTTCTTCACCTCGAAATCACCATTCCAGGAGCACCCTACTTTTTTGGGGAGTCATTGTAATCAGGAGCTCTAACTCTCTTAAATTCCCTGATTTTCCAAAGTTCTTCCAGGACTCAACATCGCTCAAGCTCAGTCAGCCTGGCTCTTAAACTCCAGATTGTATACCCATTCTTGCACCTCTAAACCAGTGAACTCATGGTGATTCAATAAGAGGTGTTGCCAGGGCTTTTTTTCAGCCGGAACTCACCACATCTAAGTTCTAGCACCTCTCAGGTAGGCACCATTGCCATTATAAGAGAACAAAGGAGACTTATTTTAAGGACATTCAATATCTCAGGACCCTCCATAGCCCACCAAAAGTTAATAAGGTGGTGCTTTGAGTAGATTAGGAATGGAAGAAGATTAAGCATTAACTATTTCAGAAGATCCCACAAAATACAGGATGTGGGTGGGACTACTCCGTTGTCTCCAGCCTTCATTTCCAGACAAAGTGGAAACCTTTGGAATCAAGGGGCTTATGAAGTAACATACAGTGGATGCTCGGCTTGCAAATGTGACCCGTGTGGGAGGCACGTTCGCAACCCGCAGCGCTTGCAACCCGCAACGCTGCGTCTGCACACATGCGGGTCACGATTCGGCGCTTTTTGCGCATGCGTGAGCACCGAAACCTATAAGTGACCCATTTTGGTACTTCTAGGTTTGGCGCGGTGCACAATCCGAAAACGTGCAACCTGAAGCATCTGTAACCCGAGGTATGACTGTACTAGAATAGAGGCAAACAGGTGCAAAAGGACTGCCTCAGTCAATAAGCTATTGAGTTACATCAGAAGCATGACTTTATTTAACAGCAGGATAAGGAAAAAAATTCTTAATTTTTTTTTCCTTTGCTATATTTGCTTCACTATCTGTAACCATTTTTGCAGCTTTGTTGATTGCAGATTTGTTAAAAGTCGTTTTAATTCAAGGATACTTGTTAACCTTTTGGCTTTTCATTAATTTGACTTTGGAGTCATGTTCACTGATAACAATGCTATTTACTGTATTACATTTTCATCTCCATCATATTCATTCTCTTTAATTTTCTAATAAAGCATTTATTATAATGCCTTTTTTATTTTCACTCAGGAGGTGGTGGGATGTGCCATTGACGGCAGGCTCTTACCTGCAGGAGGAGCTGTCCTGAGCGATGCCTAAATGGTGCCTCTGCACCGAGGAAGACAAGAACATCAAGAGATCCTACCGGATCAGGCCAGTGGCCCACCTGGTCCAGCATCCTGTTCACACAGTGGCCATCCAAAGCTGGCTCCAAACCTCCAAATATAGAAGAAATTTAGATGGTAGCCAGTGTGAGCTAGGAAACAATGGAAGATAGATAGATGCCAAATTTATTTTAAGTGCAAGTTCAGTAGGGTACCTCTAACATAGCAGTAAACCATGGACCCCCTCTAGAAGGTCACTTGGAATAGATGCTGGGCTGTGGGGAGAAGACTGCTTGAGCCATGCTTTCTTGGGTCACTTCAGCCATACCTTCTTCTTATGCATTAACATTTTGGCAATATAATCTCAGGTTGTATATTTGCAGGAACAAAGAGTGTCAGTGCAGGTGGTATGTATTGTCTTTGGAAACATATCCAGGCCAGTCATTTAAGATTAGATGCAGGATGTGCTTGGGAGATGCATATTCTTTTAACAGTTTGCTAAACATGCCAGCCTCATCCTCTGTTGGACCATTATTATGTAGAAAAATTCCTTAGCATAAATTAACATATTGTTCATCCATGTAGCTCAGGGACGCCACTTGCATCATTGTCAAATATTAGGTCAGCTTCATCATACTGTAGCCCTGAAGACATGTTTTCTATAATATTTTATCTTTGCCAGTTCATCCTTGTCAAACATGATTTCCCAACAGACAATGAATAGTTTGTCAAGGTAATGGGAGGCAGGTCAAGCTGCATATTTTTGTGTTCATGATTTTGCTATTAATTCTCTGATTATATTGCCTTGCTTTGAGTTACATGATTATTTTAATTTGAACAATTCACTTCAAGAAATGCTACAAATATAAAAAGAGAAAATTAAAATAGCTGCATGCATATTGCTGCTGTGAGTATAATAGATCCTACTTATATTTCCTTTCAATCAGTTAGCTTTGCAAAATAAAAATAGCATAATGTCAGCACATAAATACAAATTATTATTTGCTCCAACATGCAGTGCTGTTGTGGCATTTGTTTTACAAAACAATATTAAACTTGTGCATAAAAATAACCAAGAATCCTGTGCTATAGGAATTCCATTTTATTGAAATGGGATTTACTTCTTAGTAAATATGTATAGGATTAGTGAAACCTAGTAATCAAATTTCAGAAAGACATGGATGCCTCTTGGTTTGAACATTAGTAGTTGATGTGCATCACCTTCATTTTTGTTGTGTACATAGCTTTTGCATTAACTTACCAGGCTTGCTGGATACCAACTCAAATGAGAAACGGCTACTTTTCTATCAAAAATATGTAACTTATCCCTAAGGCCAGCTTCCGTAGCTGAGGACTACTGGTCCCATGGAACTGTCAGGAGTTCAGCCTACACTCGAGTAGGACCCTGGTAGAGACACATGCCCGACTGGCATGCCCTCCCTCCTGGTCAATTGGGAGCTTCATTAGCTTTCTTCTGCCTGAACATCACAGCGACCGATGCCAACAGACATCGGCACATTTAGAGATCTGCAGAGTTTGTACACCTTGCGTGACAGACCTCAGCAACTCAGCATTTTGGCTAATCTACTTTATTTACATATAAACACACACGGAGCACTGCAACATGGCTCCCTCTCTCTCTAGCATCAGACAGGAAAGAGAAAAAGGACAATAGTCCCACTTCGCGGAACACAGTAACACAAATATCCTGTCTCTGTCACTTCCCACTCGGTGGAGTCAAAACATATACCATCATGTGAAAGACAACAACACCAGGACTGCAGTCACGGAGCCAGGAATTCTAACAGGAACATCAAGAGGGATCTTGGAGATGGCAGGTCACATACCTTAATGCATGTTCTGGAAAAAACAAGTGGAAATGATGGCTTTTGTCATTAACCTTTTAGAGTTATTTGAGAGTGTAAACAAGGATTTGCAATGCTATCCATTTCACACTGAGTATTTAGACTTTTGAAAAGCTTTGATAATGTATCTCTACGAGGACTCCTGAGCTAGTTTAGCAAGTCATAGAGTAAGATGAGAGGCATGTGAATCAGTGACTGCTTAAGAAACAGGAAGTAGAACCTTCTGACACAGTGACCAGTAAATTTCAAAGTCAATGCAGTGTCTTCACAGTATACTGCCAAATGTCACCCTACCTTTTCATGCCTTTTCAGTGAAAGAAAAAGAAAATGTACCATGCTAGTTTTTAAAAAATGAATTAACTAACCTTTACCAGTAAATATCAACATTCACTAAGCAATATTATGCACTAGATGCAATAATATGTGCCAAATAAATAAATAAAACTAATTTGCAGTACAATCCTACCCCAATATTGATGGCTGGGGCATAGTGGGAGTGAACAGCTGGAGGCTCCTACTGTCAGCATTTATCCCACCAGTAGAATGCAGTTGAAATTCTCAAAACAGGGTGTTTGGGAGAGGGGAGAGGAAGGAGTTGTGCCAGAGGCTTTAGATTTGCTGGGTCCAAAGGCCAGTCTCTCGCCTTCCACGATGTGCTGGGGCTTGGAATGTGCCAGTTGATTCCCTTTGCTCTGTTGCTCCCTGCCCAGGCATTGTGCTGTGTCTCTAACACATGGCTATAAATGTAAAGATAGACAGATATCTGTTGTTTTAAATAACTAACGAATGTTAGAAGCCCAGCCCAAATGTGCCCCTGCCTGGAGTATATCTAACTGTCATCTCAGCTGGCAGCCAGTAATAGGACGGAATTTGTTATTGAGACTTGCTTACAGGTCCGTTTTCGGATAACAGGATCTGGCCCATCAGTGGAGCTCTTTCATAAATATACAGTACTTGCTGATCAGGCTTCGAAACACTGCGTAAAAAGAATGCTTACCATTTGAAAGTTTTCCTGAACCCTGACAATTAAGTGTAGGAAATTTAGGAGGAGGAGTGAAGGCATATGTAAGAATCCCCACAACTCTGAGATCATGATCTAAATTAATTTTGCTTATTATTGTTTAATCATTTTTAACCGCAGGCACTAGAATAGTAATTTCAGCAGCACACAATAATAGTACATTTATTTTTTATAGCCCATAGCATGCTGGATGTTGCACAACTAACTGTATAACTTAGCAATCATCTGAAAGATACTGGAATCCTTATACATGTTTATTCACAAGTATGTTCCCCTAAGTTTATGCCCAAGAAAGGGCATCTAAGTGCAGCATTTATTCTGTTTTTAAAAATTAACTAAAATGAAGAGTACAGAAAATCTTGTTCTAGTCTTTCTATTTATTAATGTACTTATCTTGTTATTGCAAGGGCAATCTGAGTATGGAATTAGGGATCTGCCCATGAATTGACCTGCTAGATATGGTTCATTTGGCACAGACAAGAGATACCCAGGGAGACTTTCTCAGTGGCTGCACCTCAGTGCTCAGATTCTCTTTTTAAATGTTACTGTTTAGTTGTATTGTTTTTGGGTTTTTCTTTTTTCTTTTTTTCTCTTTAGTGTTGTATTTTTCTTTATTTTTGAAGTATTGTAATCTTTTTTTATTATTATTGTCTGTTTTTCCGTTTTCTGTAATTGTTAAACTTTAATAAATATCTTTTAAAAAAACAACAGATTCTCTTTGCCTAGAAACATCTTATTGAAGCAGCATAAGCTATTTTTAGTCAAACTTGCTCTGATTGGCTCAGTAGCAGGGTTGGAGCATGTTTGAATAGTGACCTTACTGGACTGGGATGCATGTGGTATCTGTAAGTCCAAATGAGAAAAATAAATAAGACAACACAGTACTTTGTAAAAAAAACCCCACAAAAAACCACAGCAGCATCCAGCACCTGGTTCACATCAGAATAAATCACACTGAAGCCCATTGATTTCAATTCTGTCATGCCTGGCACTCTGATGGTTTCTTTTACCGTGATCATAAAATCATTGACTGAATAAATAGTTGGTACTGCCAGCTTTGGCATTGCAAAACATCAACCCTCCCTTGCTTGGGTGTGGGGTTGGACAGAGCTGTCCCTCTTTCCCAGCACCCATGGGAACCATTGTGGACAAGCACTGCTCCATTGGTGTGTCACCCCCCCCTTTCCAAACACATGGCGGTGGGTGGGATGCGTGCAAGCATTCATTGGCAGGTGGCCTTGAAACAGGTCATTTTGGAGGTGGGGAAGGGGATCCCAGGGGGTTGGAGTCTGAGCTGAGCCAACTGCCATTGTACAACATCCTCAGGCCCAGCTGCTGCAGCACCTCTTGGCTAGTACAGTGAACTTCTCATTGTCCATGTTCTGCCCTAACCATTCTGCGTGGCAAGGCTGTGGATGTGGGGTCCACCCTGCCATTTTGTAAAGCCCCACAGGGCAGAAGGGTTTGCACTGAGGTCTAAGAAGCTGCAGGAGCTTGCTGAGACAAAAGAAATTCCATAAATGTAACGAATACATCCACTTATTCTCTTCTTATCTTAGTGCTGTTGAAGCGGAAAACATGGGAATGAATGAGTCATTGGGGACATCTTCATATACACTAACTCGGTGTTTTTCTCTAGAAAAATAGGTGCTGGTATTCACCATGAAGTTGTTACAGTAAGTGCCACACTTTTTAACAACAAAAAAGAGGTGTCAGTACTGTGTACCCTTGAATACCCCCTGAAAAAAAAAAAGCACTGCACTTACTCCAGTTCTATAGAGTGGGAATATTGTGATGAATATAATTAGGTTTATTCTTAATGTAAACCAAGTTTATGCTTTAAAAAACTCATTTAAGAAACAAATCATACAATTTTAATGCAGGTAAATATTTAGAGCAATGATGGATTTTTAAAATAAGTTTTAAATTCAGTAAATTATTGAAATGAGAGAAGGGTCAAACTAGACATGGTGTACGCACTCACTGTATTGAACACCTGTCATCTTCTTTCTTCATGAAAAGGAAGTCACAGGGGGACCCAGTTTGGACTGAGGCCAGGTCACCAGGGAGTGGAGTGGGTGGGTCTGACACCACATTGAAGTTCTAGAAATAAAATGAATAATTCATTTCAAAACTGTATTGGTTACAGACTGCAGATGGAAGATCACTTTTGGATGAATAAAAAGGGAAGCTACACTACTAGATATCTTCCCCTGAGGTAATTGTTTTTCCTGGGCACATTTTTTTTTTTTACATGGGGGAACATTCAAATATGTGACTCCTCACTATAAGCAATCTTAAAACACACACTTCCATTAACAGTATTTAACATGATTGTAGATCAGCTCCAATGTGTAGAAATTTCACTTGGCATACTGTTTGTTTCACTCTGGTCACTCTGTGCATTTGTTGTTCTGGCTTCTTTTTAAATTGTCTACAAAGCAATATGGGGTTGAGTTTTCACATCTTCTGCTATACTTGCAAAAACAAATTTAGTAAATGAGTACGGAAAAATATAAAAAACTTGCTGGAAAATAAAACACCAATGTGGTTTTAACCTACAGTATAGAGATTTGTTAACAGAGGTGGAGGTTAAATTAAAGAGGTTTGAAGAAATAACAGCGATAGTAACAAGCTGGTTACAATATTATCAACTTAATTAGCTATTTAAGTTAATAAAAGGAATGGTTTTACAAATCAAACCTCTCAGTTAGAAAAATACCTGCTAAAGAATAATCAAAAAGTAATGTCTAAAATATTATTAGAATGGCAAACAAACTACCGGTACTAACAGGTCAAATAATTGATGATACATTGGGCAATGGATATAGGACATAATATTGAAATGGCAGCATGGGAAAGATTGTGGAATGTGGACTTCAAATTTACAGTGTTACGTGTTAAAAAAGAAAATCATATGAAAATGATGTATAGATGGTATTAGAACCCTAGTAAGCTGGCTAAAATGTACAAGGTGGAATCAAATACGCGCTGGAAATGTAAGGAAAAGGGAGATACTTTTTTCACATGTAGTGGTTGTTTAAGATAGCAAAAGTCTTGGAAATGGTTTATAATGAGTTGGGGGGAAAAATGTTGAAAATAACATTTGTTTTTTAAAAAAACCAGCTGTCCTTTTAAGTATAATTGGTGGAGAGATACCTAAAGAACATGAAAACCCCTATTTCTGCATGCTGTCCTGGCTGCATGAATGGAATAGGCCCAGAGATGGAAAGACGAGGCTGCGCGCTCCCCAGCCCAGGCTTCTTGCGCCGCTTCCAGCCCCGGCAAGCGGCACCCTCTCGGCGGCGCTGCAGGCGCTTCCCCAGTCCCGTCCAGGCTCGGAGGAGGCAGCCCAGAAACGGGGCGGGGGAGCAAGACGCCGCCCCCGCCCCCTCGCCTCAGGCACACTCGCTCGCCGCTGGAAGCCCCGCAGAAAAGGCCGCAGCGGCGCAGGAGCGGCGCCTCGCCCGGCATTGCCGCGCCTTTGGGCGGGCTGCGGAGGGCGAGGCCGGCGAGGGCGGGAAAGCGGGCGGCGCGCTCCTCCCGCGCGCCCTGAAGAGGCTTTTGTGGCGCTTCCCCGCTGCTACGAAGTCCTCAGCAACGAGAAGGAAAGCGCCTCCGAGTCTAGCACTGGAGGGTCCGAACTTTTCTGGGCGAGCACTCAACGTGGTGCAGATACGAAGCGTAACAAACGGCTCCTCATTGTCCACACCCATAAAAATATCCAAACGTTTACTGGCAGAACTCATTGAAATAAAGCAGAAAACAGAAAAAAAAAGGAAAGAGGAAGCAGTTCCGGAGAAAGACCATGGGCAACTAAAACTGATGGAATATGCAGAGATGGGAAAACTTACCGGAAGACAGACTTTTTTTTTTAACAGAATGGAGAAAATTTATTGGATATAGGAAGACAAATTGTAAATAATTGAAAATGTTAGCAGGAATGACATAAACACGAGCAGTAAGAAATAATTAAAAGGGAACATAAAGAAGAAATTTGTAAATAAATTTGAATTGGTTATGCAGTAAGAATATTACATAAAATAAGGAACCACAGGGGGAGGGGGGGATGGAATTTTAAGAAAATGGAGGTTGATTTTTGTTGTTAAAGCATTGTAAAATGCAAGAATGAAAAATATTTTTTAAATAAATAAATTTAGTACATTGAAAGTGCAATATCTAGGAAGCACGATGCGCTTATTCATGAAACAACTGACACCAGAATCCTAGCAAAAGCCAACAACTGCAATTGTCCCAAATAAAGATCAGTTATCCCCTCTACTTCCAGTGTTCAGTGGTATCATTGCTCATAGAGCAAAAATGGCACCACCGCCCACACACCGGAGGAAGGTATCAGTGGGCTTGAGGGAACCCCAAGACTGCAGAAGTATGAAAATCCAAGGGGAGGGAACCCCAAAAGAGCTCAGCATCTGGTGCTGGGCACATATCAAATGCTGTCTGGCTTTGGGGGTATGGTATTGAAATAGTTGGAAAGGGGAATGGAGTGGAAGATTCTGGAGGAAGGTGTGGCTGACTGACTGCAACCGGGAGCAGGAACAATGAGACATTTTGTTGCATGTCTCCCTTTTGACCTTTTATATGGCATGCTCACAGAATGTGTAAGATAAAGAGAAGAGAGAAATGTACAATTGTTGAATCGCCATCACAAGATGTCTTGTGAAGTAAATGTCCACCTCCACAAAACTTCCAGTTTTATAGTTGAAGAAAATGAAACAATAAGGCTTTTTATGCTCATTACTTGTGCCTTATTGCTGTCCCTATATAAATGCATGAAACAATGGGAATATCAGCTTGCCAGAGGATAAAATTAGCAATGTAACAACAGAGGTAAGCATTGCTCAATTTTTCCTCCGACATTGATTAGTTGGGGAGATGCCCCAACAGCAATATTATTTCAGTTAAAATTGTAAATTAACATATAACCCTGTCCTCTGATGGCTGATGTATTGAGAACACAAGATTGAAGAAAGCAATGATTTTTCATTTGATCCAACTGTGCCATGAAGTTCTGAGGTGCATTTTATGTTATACAGTAAATTTAAAATTTGTCACACCGTGACAGAGTTCTGACACCTGTCTCTTTCCTTTCATGTTCTCTACTTCCTGACAACACACCCTTCTGTCAGAGACATTCTACTTCTGAAGAATGTATGACAGACCCTCAAAGTGTCCCTATTTTCCAGCGATGTCCCTGATTTAGAGAAGCCGTCATGGTTTCTGATTTGATCCCAGAATGTCCCACTTTCCTTAAGATGTCCCTATTTTCATTGCAGAAATGTTAGAGGGCATGGAGTTATCTGTCCCCAAGCCGTCTGAATGCAATCCTGTATAGGGAAGTTCTTTAATGTTTAATGTTTTATTATGTTTTAAATATGTTGGAAGCTGCTCAGAGTGGTTGGGTCAACCCAGTAAGATGTGCGGGGTATAAACAGTAAAATTATCATTCTGGAATGGGACATCCCTATTTGCATCAGAGAAACGTTGGAGGGTATGGGGTGAGCCATTGATTTTGAGCAGTCAAAATTTTCTGCACTGCTAAAAGAAGGGGGGAAAAAGAAAGTGCTTGGCAATTGTTAAGACTTTAGTTACAAGGTTTGGGTTGAATTCATTAGGATACTGATTTGGTTTGGAGTCAGCTTTGGTCTTTTGTAATTGGTACTTAGGCCCTTAAACTGGAGACCACTGTAGAAACAAAGTGGGGAATGCTTGAATGACGGTGGAATCAGGATCCATGGAATCTCTCTCATTAGCTAGGAGTGTTAGTCTGGTTTGGTTCTTGTGTGGTGTTCCTGTACAGACTAGTAAAGACTAGTTCAATATGGCCTTCCTCAATGAGTTGCATGTTTGTTATTCAGTTGACAAAGTTCTCATATTTCCTTCAATAATGGGCACAAGTTACAAGTGACGTGATTATTCCTCATAGAGTTGGAAGGGGCCATGAGGGTCATCTAGTTGAAGCCCTTGCAATGCAAGAATTTTTAACCCAATGTGGGGCTCAAACCCTTGACCCTGGAATTAAGAGTCTCATGCTCTACCAAACTAGTTATCATAAGTATTTCTAAGATGCATTATGCTGAGAAACCAAACAAACAAACAAAAACAACCCATAACAATTGCTCTTAAAATACTCTTGAACATACCTAACTGGGGGCCTTCAAGATGTGCTGAGAACGTTGGCCACAAACTGAAATGACTTCTCCCCCTTCATCCTAGCCCAAAGTCTAAAACATCCTCTCTGTTTGGGCATCACTATATGCTTCTGTAGGGGAAATTTACTGTGGAAGACTTTTATATTTCAAGCTGCCTATATTGAAGTTTAAGTGATACACCATTTTCATTTACTGGTTAAAAAAATACAATTATTCGTTAAAAAAGGAGTACAAATACAGTCTTAGCACATGTTTTGGAAAGGCTACAGCTCCACCCCAGCTATTCTTGTTTTCCTGAAATGCCTCAGAGGATGGGATAAAATGAAATTAAAAAATTATTACTCTTCTGCTCTGTATGTCAGGACTATATCAATATCAGGCACATACATTGTAGTACTGACATCAGTGCTTTTGCAAAGGAGGAGTGTTTTTTTGCTCAACAGCTCATGGATGTGCACAGTTTTTGTTATCCTTAATTTCAAATGAAATGCATGCCTGAACCTTCAGCTCTTGTATGCCATTTCTTTTTCTGCTCAAATTCTCAGGAGTGCCTTTAAAATCAGAAGCTCTTTTCTGTGCTTGCTACTATGCAAAAATTTGACCATGTAAAAGAAAGGACATGTTCAGCTCTGCTTGATTTGTCTTATTCCAGTTCCACAGCCTTTCTGAAATAACCTATCAATTGTGGAAGAGCTGCGGGTGGGGGAAAGGGGGCTGTGCAATTTCCATTAATAGAAAGAGAACAATACATCTTGGAGACAGTTCGTTGTTTTCCCCCCTCTGGGAGCATTTTCTTTCTTGATCTGTGGCTTTGAGAAAAGATAATTTCAGGAAAGCACTTCCTAAGAAACTACAACTAGCTTAGCACTAAAGCACAAGAGATACAAGAAGATTTCTAATTATTGCATCCCAAAAGGTCAGCTTAACAGAAATTTAAAGGGAGAATAAGACAGATGGCATTCTTCTAATGTTATAGTCTGAGAATTTTCAATTTGTAAGTAGTCCTTACTTTTTGACTGTTCAGCAATCCAGTTTCCCTGACCTGATCGGTTTCCAGCCTGCCTATAACCCCAAATTCCCCCCTTGTGGACTTTGACAAGGTGGGAGCATGTGAACATAGTCAGCTGCCTTATACTCTGTTGGACCCTGGTCTAGCCCACAGCTCCTGCCTCTGGCCGGCAGCAGGGCCAGCCCTACCATTTACGCAGAATAAGGCAGCCATATCAATCAGATAATTTGGGTGTCATGGAAGAGCAAGAAAGTGTTCATTACTGAATTTGTAGCCAAGGGCTAAAATAAAAACTCTGACACCAGTTGAACTGTAGGCCACATTATTATTAAATTCAAACACGAACAGAATCTGCAGAGGGAAAGCTATCAGTGCAGGAGCTAAATAAACAAATTTCAGGAAAATGCCTGCAGCTGTAGGGTTTCTATTGGGATAAGGGCCGTGTAATGGCTTTAGGGGTTGCTTGTGCGTAAATAGCCGCCGCTCTGGGCTAGGTTGGCTGGTTAAACCATTTCTCGCTGGACAGCCATCCACTCCGTGGCTGTTCAGTCGCTGGCAGAATCCGTCAGTGGGCGTTTCTTAAACCTTTTCCAACATAAAAGTTGTTTGACGCCCAGTCTCCTCCTACTCTCCCTGCGCGGAAGTCTTCTGCGCAGGGAGGGCGTGGGTAGCGGAGGACCTGTGCTCTCCCCGCTGGTGTCCAGTGAAGAGTCCCGGAGCCTGCTCTCTGCTTCCCCCATTGGCCCCCCTCTATCCCTGGTGTAGCGCTGATTTTCTTCCCCAACAGGAGACTTGCCTCTCTCCCTGCTTGGCCCCTCTCCAGCATCGTTGTGGGGCCTTGCCTCCTCCTCTAGTTCCGATGGCAGTTCCCTGACAGGCCGCCTCTACTGGGATAAGGGGAGGCAAGTCCTCTTGCCCCCAACTCCAACTTCACCCTGAAGGTGAGTAGAGAGGCTTTCCTGCTTCATCACTTCCCAGGGCCTCAAAGCTCTGAGTGGATGTGGCAAGTTGCCCCCAAACAGTGGCCCAAATCCTGCCACAGATCTTATAACCCTCAATTACAAGATTAGCCACTCACCGCCCCTAAAGGTGATCTACCTGCCTAAGTGACCATTTAAACCATTCAACCTATTTAACAAACCATCATTCTGTCCCAGTAAGTGTGGAGCAGCTAAAAGGACCAGTCTTCCAGGTGTTACCTGGCTGGCTAGAAATTCCTACTTGGCCCAAAAGGCAACCAAAGTAGCCACACTATGAAACACGAAGAGTGGGTAGGTGCAACCCCTCAAAAGAGGAAAGTGGGTGGAACAGTTTGCAACTACTGTGTATGCATTCAACTCCCCTCTTCCCATTGCCATGCAAGCCGCACTGTGCATGAGGCACCCATTTGCCCAATGGGAAGGTGGCGGCTGGGGCTTCAACCCCAGAATGCAAAGTATTTTCCCACAATCCAATATGCGATCAGGAGTGGTGACTATTATTGCTGTATTTTTATTCCCGTGAGCTTTTCTGTTCCAATTTAACTTGGCTGGCTTTGGATACTATGCACCTTGTCTTGAAAGGGGGCACCATTTCTTGCTGCACCTAAGGCAGAAAAATGTCTTAGACCAGCCCTGATTGGCATCACTTCTTCACAATACCTGGCAGGGGTATTACTCTGTCTTCCGCAGTACTTGAAATCATGAACCTCTAATAGGGAATTCAGCACAGGAAACTAGGGGCTGAATCTGACTTTTGTTGTTCAGTGGTTCCCTGCTTGTACACTTTTTATTTTTGCCCTGGAACCTCTTCAGCAAACTTGTGCTTCTTTGTTTACTTTTGGGTTGTGCTTAGTCCATTTTTTTTTCTGAATGTAACTGACTCTAATGAAAAACTGACCATGGGGAGGGGAGTGTGGAAAGGAAGGGAGGAGGTGAGAGGGTGCCCGTGGATCTGTGAAAAATTCAAAGAAAGCTGTTAATGAGGCCTTCCAAAATCAGTTTACCAAGTGGACCAAAACTCTCTTCACATTTTCCATGCAACTGGCAAGATTGGATTTTCACAAGAAACTTATGGCACAGCCACAGAACAATGTGAGAAGCTTTCAGAAATGAAGGAATGAATAGGTGCAAAAGCTGATCAAAATTTGAGCCAAGCAAAAGAATGGGTGGGTCCTGAAACAAAGGAATCTGACACATTGAAAGCATAACATCAGTGAACTGTAACCTTCCCTTAACCAAGTCAACAGAGGGACTAGAAAAGAATGAGAGTGAATGGAGGTGTGTGTATTTAAGGTTCAGTTGTGACAAGAAATAAAGGGTTATTTCATTGATATAAAAATATTAAACCACGATCGTGTGCTAAAGCTTGCTGTGATAGCAAACCTGGGTGGTTTTGAACCGGATAAGCTTTTCTGCATGGTCGATGTTCCGTGCAAGTTTCATTCCCGGTATGGTGCTTTCTCTTGCTCAGTGGCCAATCCCACTTTGGCCTGCAGCCCAGATCTCAGTCTTGTTTCAAGGAACACCTGCATTTCTCAGGCATCTTAGAAGTATTAAAATGAATAGCTTGCAGAGAGGGTGCCCTTTCCCAAAGCACAATTTAGGACTATTATTGTAGCTCAAGGATTTTAAGTGACTGTCTTGTTTTCTCTTTGTCCTTTTTTAAAAAAGGACTAGGTCATGATGTTCAAATGTGTATGATGGGTTTCAGGTTATGATACTGTTCTCATTTTTTTTTTAAAAAAACCACCATGCTCTTTGACTTCCTTTTCATCTTTGACAGTAAGTTTATATGTTCTATTAGCTACGGTATGTAGAATCTGCTGGGAAATATTTTGTGTGGCAACAGTTGGTCCACGTGGAGGATGCAACAATGTAGATCCACATAGCATGTGTATCTCTTGAATTTGATGGAACCTCAGTTTGCTAGGACCTGATTTTATGGTGCCATATGGTTTACATGCTGTCTCTATATTTTTCAATTAAACAGGTAATGTGTGGAGCAACTATATAAACCAATCATTGCAATAGACCAGTATAAGACCATGTAGTCTTCGGGATTTTCTTTTGCATGTTGTTTTAATTTATTAAGTGCCATAATGTCTATGGAAGCTTTTGGTCTGAAGCACAGTAGTGGGGAGGGAATAGGTATAGGAGGTATGGGAGATGCATAGATAAGGAATACATGCATGCAAGGCTGCATGAAAGAGGTGGGAGAGCTCCAAGGACTCCCAGATGCATGGTTGTGAGGGGATTATTGTTAAATTTGGAGGACTGCGGGGGAGGGGGAGGGGAGCTAAGGATAATGGCATGAATTGCAGACCAACTGCTTGAAAGATGGCACCAGCCATCCTCTTCATTTAAAAGTGGGAGAAGCCCTAAGCTAAAACAGTCTAGTGGGGAGAAGCTTTTTCATCCTGAGGGCCACATTCTCTTGGACCACCTTCTGGGCATCACATCCCACTGGTGAGGGGAGGAAAAAGCAAAAGTGAATGGCATAATGGATTTAACTATTACCTTTAAATAGCAGGCTGTGTTCTTGTCATGCAAAAGCCAGATATTTACACACATACACCCCTCCATCCTCCATGCAGAAAAGCCAGAAACATTATCACAACACAGTGACACATTCCAGGCTGGCACATTTACTGAAAGACAGACTGGCTCAGGGAAGCAGCAGAGCCAAGGGAGAGTCCCAAAGCCCAGGTAGAGAGGCACAGGTGACCACATTCAGCTGGTGGTGTAGAGGCGCTTCATCCCATCCCTGCCCTAAGCAGAGGTGTAAGAGTGCTCTGCCACCATTTTGACAGCTGGAGCAGTCATGCAGTTTTCTTCTCCCTTAGTTTTCTGTGAACAGCAGCTATGAAAGATTTTAGCTTTATCATATCTGCTCGTGAGTGATTTAGAGTATTTCTCTCCTCACTCAACAAGTTTCTTAGTGATTGATGTTTTTAAAACCACATTGCCAGAAAGAAAACCATGTACTTTTTAATATATATATATAGAACCATAGGACATTCCCAGTGGTGGTTTATATTTATATTTCAAAAATTGATAGATATTTTATGAGATTGGCATTAACCAAACATTGCTATAGAACAACATATTTTCATAGTACTATAGGTAACTCCCTCTTCACCTCTGATTTCCTATTTTCTGCTTTCCTGTAAAAAATAGGCAGTTATAGGTTAATTCCAAACAAGTTTACTCAGAAATAAATTTCACTGAGTTCAGTGTGTGCAACCGTATGCATGTTCACTTTTAAATAAGTATCAATGTGTTCACTGCAGCTTACTTCTTAGCAAGTGCAATTAGGATTGGAACCCTAAGGTTTCCTAAGATTACAGCTTTAAATTACGGTAATTTTACATTTGCATTCTCTTTTTAAAGGCTGATATAATTAATTTTTATATCTAGTTTAATGAATCCCATGTTAGCTCCTGAAATTCTGGAAGGGAAGAGGGCACCAGAGTGGAAAGAGGCGTATATTACACTTATACCGAAAACAGAGACTGAAAAGACCCAGCTTAAGAACTACCGCCCTATATTGTTACTTAATGTGGATTACAAAATTTTTGCTGATATTCTGGCCAAGAGATTGAAAAAAGTATTGATGGAAGAGATTCATAGAGACCAAGCGGGCTTTCTCCCGGGAAGACATTTGTCTGATAATTTGAGGAACATAATTATTATTTTGGAAAAAATAGAAGTGAATATAAACACTAAAGCAGTTCTGATATTTGTGGACGCGGAGAAAGCCTTTGACAATATCTCTTGGAGTTTTATGAAAAAGAACCTACAGGGGATGGGGGTAGGCCAAGGTTTTGAAAATGGTATAGGTGCAATATATTCTGAACAAAAGGCTAAATTAATTGTAAATAATGTGGTGACGGAAGAATTTAAGATAGAAAAAGGGACACGACAGGGGTGCCCAATCTCCCCATTGCTTTTTATATCGGTCCTGGAGGTTCTGCTGAATATGATTAGAAGGGACCGGTTGGTTAAAGGTATACAGGTCGGAGCCAAACAGTACAAATTGAGAGCATTTGCAGATGATTTAGTATTAACGTTACAGGAGCCAGAATCTAGTACTAAAAGGGTTTTAGAACTAATTCAAGAATTTGGTCAAGTGGCAGGATTTAAATTGAACAAGTCAAAAACTAAGGTTTTAGAGAAAAATTTAACACTGACTGAAAGAGAGAGGTTTCAGAATGAGACAGGTTTGACTGTGGTTAAGAAAGTGAAATACTTGGGGATTAATATGACAGCAAAAAATGGGAACTTATTTAAAGATAATTATGAAAAATGTTGGACGGAAGTGAAAAAAGACTTAGAAATTTGGTCAAATTTGAAGCTTTCCTTGTTGGGTCGAATTGCAGCTATAAAGATGAATGTATTGCCTAGAATGTTGTTTTTGTTTCAAACACTGCAAATTGTGGACAAGATGGATTGTTTCAAGAAGTGGCAGAAAGATATCTCTAAATTTGTCTGGCAGGGCAAGAAGCCCAGAATAAAATTTAAGATATTGACTGATGCAAAGGAAAGGGGTGGATTTGCCCTGCCAGACTTTAAACTTTACTATGAATCAGCAGCATTTTGCTGGCTGAAAGACTGGCTACTCCTTGAGAACACAGACATTTTGGATTTAGAAGGTTTTAACAATGTTTTTGGGTGGCATGCATATTTGTGGTACGACAAGGTTAAAGCACATAAAGCATTTAAGAACCATATTGTCAGGAAAGCTTTGTTCAATGTTTGGACAAGATATAAGGATTTATTGGAAAATAAAACACCAAGGTGGCTGTCACCAATGGAAGCAAAAGCTCAGAAAAAGCTCAATATGGAGGCCAAATGGCCGAAATATTGGGAAATTTTGGAACAAGAGGGAGATAGACTAAAATTGCAGAGTTTTGAGAAACTAAAAAACAAAGTGCGAGATTGGCTTCATTACTATCAGATAATGGAGGCATATAATTTGGACAAGAAAATTGGCTTCCAGGTGGAAAAATCAAAATTAGAAACAGAAATGTTAGAACCCAAAACTAAGATTTTGTCAAGGATGTATAACTTGCTGTTGAAATGGAATACTCAGGATGAAACGGTTAAATCTGCTATGATTAAATGGGCACAAGATGTTGGACATAACATTATGTTTGCTGACTGGGAACAGTTGTGGACCACAGGTATGAAATTTACGGCATGTAATGCCTTAAGAGAGAATATTATTAAAATGATATACAGGTGGTACATGACCCCAGTCAAGCTTGCAAAAATTTACCATCTGCCCGATAATAAATGTTGGAAATGTAAAGAAACTGAAGGTACATTCTTTCACCTTTGGTGGACGTGCCCAAGGATTAAGGTTTTCTGGGAAATGATCTATAATGAAATGAAAAAGGTATTTAAATATACCTTCCTGAAGAAACCAGAGGCCTTTCTTCTGGGCATTTTCGGCCAATTGGTGCCAAAGAAGGACAGAACTTTTTTTATGTACGCTACAACAGCAGCAAGAATACTTATTGCAAAGTATTGGAAGACACAAGATTTACCCACTTTGGAAGAATGGCAGATGAAGATGATGGACTATATGGGACTGGCAGAAATGACTGGCAGAATCCGGGACCAGGGAGAAGAGGCGGTGGAAGAAGATTGGAAGAAATTTAAAGACTATTTACAGAAATATTGCAAAATTAATGACTGTTAGAATGATGTTGGATAGAAATTGAGTGGTTTCCAGCTGTAATGCTTTAAGAATATGGAAGAAGGGTTAATTAGGTTAAAAAAATAACTAATATAGAGATAAGATAAATGAAAGAGGGTAAGGATTTGCTGATTTGTTTATTTAAATGGGAATACAAGAAGGGGAGGTGTGAGGAAGTCAAAGAAACAAGCAAACGAGTTTTATGTTATGAAAAACAATTGTTTTTTAATTTTTCTTGTTGTTTCTGTATGTTTTATTTATCTTTTTATTGTTTATTTTTTCTCTTTTGTTATTATGTGTTTTTGTATGTTTGTCTTTGTGAAATCTTAATAAATAGTTCTTTAAAAAAAATAAAATCCCATGTTAGCTCCATTTTTGCTATGAGCGCACAAAATGTCACTTTATTAATTTCTATGCACAGAGTGTGTAGGGCACAGAGGTTCAGAGATACTTGTTAACACCTAAAATGACTCCTCAGTCCCTTCCTGGACCTTCCCAGAGGCCAAACTAGCTCTTGGTGCTCCCAGTATTCCACCCTCTACAGATTCCCCCATTTGATATTCGTATAAAAAAGAACAAAAAGGAGGATCAATAATCTCAGGAGAGCAAGTCTAGTCAAACTTCGTGGACTATGCCCATGGCAGAGCAGAGCATGGGATAACAATTGAAAAGCAGAATGATCAAGGGGCCGGAGCTACAACATTTGTGACATTTTAGTTTATTTTTTAAAAAACAAAAAAACTCAGAAACAAATACAGTATAAGGAAGGATGTGATAGAGGTGTAAAAAATTATGCATGGTGTGAGGAAAGTGAGAGTAATATTAAAACCCCATTTTTTGCAACCTGAAGGTCAGTGGAGAGGAAGTGAGGAGCACAGTGAACATTAATATAAGCATGTGGGTATCCCTTGATGGATCTTCCTTGGCCACATCGTAGAATGTTTTTCTCATAAAGTTGGTTCTTTTATTACAGCTTCGTAGTTACCTAACTCTTGGGCACAATGTATTTTGTAGTAAAAGTCAGACTTAGTGGTGTCGTTTATGGGTAGTTCTTTGACATTTATGCCACTGCTTAGTGAGTTTCTGACACTTACAGTTTTGCCCAGTAAAACAGCATGACAGTAGAATACAGCGAAACAATAAAGTCTTAGCACAAAGACTTAGCACAACCATCACTTTAATTTTCTATACCAGAGAGGGACAAAGACCTCACATTCCATCACGTGAAATGGACCAAAGAAGGAACCAAAGAAGAAAATCATGACCACTCTCACCTCGTGAGGAGGAGTCACTGAAGGAGTACATCTGTGCACGGTGGGAAAATGTTTCAGCTATTTGGTTAATATATGGCAAAGGATTCCCTCGGGGAAAACAAAGAGGGAAACAATGCTACCGGGATCCTTGATTGTTTGAAGTCACTCCTGGTCTGAATTAGCAAGCAGATGACACAGCTTTCAAGTAGGTTTCTGCTACTATTGCCCTTTTCATAATTTCTTTTTATTAGTAACCCTGGATGTTGAACAGGTGGGATGATACATGTCTGTCTCCTTACTGATGCCGTTTTGTTTTTTTCTTCTTCAATTTGAATAGGTCATTCGAGATGCTTAAAAAATGTGGTAATAAGACAACATTCCTGAAATGCAATGGTCTTTTTTTGCACTTGGGGGAAAAGTTATCTGTTATCTAAACAATTAAAGAATAAAATAGCTCTGGAATGATTGACATTATCTATAATTATTCCTGCTTTTTCCTTATATGTTATAAACTATCATTTTTTGCAATATTGATTGGTTTGTGCTGATCAGTTGCAAAATTTGTATATGCTAAGGCCACAGCAGGCATATGTCAGTGATATGGAGCAGCTCAGTAGTGAATAGTCAATGAAACCTTTGAAATGATTAATACAGGGTGCCCGTATTTTGCAACCTGGTAAGTGCCCTGAAAGCCGCCTGCTCCTTGTGGTTAGGAGAAGTGGAAGGCAACACAGCATCTCCTTCTTCTGCCCCACTCCTGGCCCTGCTTTGGAAACAAGAAAATGTTCAATGTGTTTAATATGATGGGGGTGGGGAGAGGGCCGGATTTAGTTGGATGAGGCCCTAAGCTACTGAAGGTAATGGGGGTCTTTATATGTCCAGCTGTCCCTTGTCAACAACAAATTGTCACTGTTTTTTTGTGTTGAATATATACTATATGGTAACTTATGGACCTAAATGGTGTTGCTGTATGTAGGTTAAATTTTATTTGTTTTTTTGTCTTATATTTTGGAAATGTACATCCAGGTTTCTTTCCTTTGATTTTTTTGGGGTCCCCCAAGAGAGTGGAGCCCTAAGCTATAGCTTGTTTAGCTTATATGTAAATCTGGCACTGGTGGGGAGGAAGCTCTGGCCATGCGCAAGACTTACAGCCCATCCATGCTTCCGCTTGTTTCATGCCTAGAAAGCATGGGTCCAAGCAGTTCTCTGCTTGTTCCCTGCTTTTTAGGCATGGGTCTGAGAGGTTTTGCCCTTGCACTGTCACTTTCCCCTGGAAAACCTGCTCTTTAGGACTTGTTGTTGTTTAGTCTGTCCGACTCTTCGTGACCCCATGGACCAGAGCACGCCAGGCACTCCTGTCTTCCACTGCCTCCCGCAGTTTGGTCAAACTCATGCTGGTAGCTTCGAGAACATTATCCAGCCATCTCGTCCTCTGTCGTCCCCTTCTCCTTGTGCCCTCCATCTTTCCCAACATCAGGGTCTTTCCCAGGGAGTCTTCTCTTCTCATGAGGTGGCCAAAGTACTGGAGCCTCAGCTTCAGGATCTGTCCTTCCAGTGAGAACTCAGGGCTGATTTCCTTCAGAATGGATAGGTTTGATCTTCTTGCAGTCCATGAGACTCTCTCAAGAGTCACCTCCAGCACCATAATTCAAAAGCATTAATTCTTCGACGGTCAGCCTTCTTTGTGGTCCAGCTCTCACTTCCATACATCACTACTGGGAAAACCATAGCTTTAACTATATGGACCTTGGTTGGCAAGGTGATGACTCTGCTTTTTAAGATGCTGTCTAGGTTTGTCATTGCTTTTTGGAACAAACAATGATCTGAGGAAAACTCGATTGCCGTTTGTTCTGCTTCAGCTCTAAGCCACAGGTTTTCCTGGGGGAAAGTGGCAGGGCAAAGAAAGGTGTGGATGAGCCTTATTTTAGCGGGAGGTGAGTGGGCTCAGGAGTGACACCAAGTGTCGTTCCCCCAACCTACTGTGATAAAGGAGTGGCTGCTCCTCCACAACCACCAGTCCCATCCCCACAAATGGCTCAGGGCTGGATCTGTGTCAGGGGTGTGCGCACACCCCTATTGCAAGATTTGCTTTGACAGCGGCAGAGGAGAAGGCAGAGGAGAGACAAAAGAAACCAGGGATAAATCTGAGGAAAATTCAGATGTGCATGTGCTAAGGATTTCTTTCAATAAATGATGAGGACTAAGCCATAAACACACACACACAAAGGGTGGGTTTTGAGCAGAGGGTTTTTGCGGGGGGGGGGGGCACACAAAGAAATAAGGCAGCATCACAGGTGCAGTTTTTATTGACACGATTCTTTAATAGAGATGAATGAGACAATTTTCAGGCTGTGCCTCTTTCACATCTGTTCAATCACAGATACATTCTGTCCTGTTTCCATATCATTATGGAATCAAAAAAACGAATTGCATTAAAAAATTTACCCTAACACAGGGGTTCCCAAACTGTGTTTTGTGGACCAGCAGAGGTCTGCAAGTTCCATTCATGTGGTCCACAGTGTGTCTGCAAAAATGCAATTAAGAATCATACAGCATCTGGTTCAACATGTTACAATTGCTAAAAGAGGCAGAAAAATTAAGACTCTCAGCAATTTTCAAGTTACCCCTCTGTGGAAGGGTAGATTTTGGGAGCATATGCATTTTTGCACACGTTGAACCCTAAAAAACACATATTTGTACTTTAAATTTGTAATTTAAAACCTGCATTTCAAATGCATTTTGACACTTTTTTGAGATGCAAAATTCAGAGAAGTGTGAAAACTGAATGGTAATTGTGTTCTAATCTGCATAGTACTCTGGACAGCATAAATCTGGCCAGTTTGCTTACAGATGCAGGCCAAACAAAATCCCAAAGCACCTCCATTCTTGTGTCTCTAGCAGCTATATGGAGGGCAGAAATCCATCAGGTGACATTTTTCTTAGTAGATGGAATGCACGAGTTAAAAGCACAGGGGTCCTTCCAGTAGAAAGCCAATGAAAACCATTGAAAATTTGATGTTTCCTAGACCATCTAAACTGTGATGAAATGAGCTGATTTTATCCATATGTAGGTAAGCATTTCCCACCTACTTAAATATACTGCTTATTGCTCCTTGCTTTCCAGTCGTGTCTCAAAGCCACTAGCTCAGTTGCTGGTTGTTCACAGAACAGCTAAGGAAAAAAACAAACAAACAAAAGGGATATCATGTTAGGTGACCCAGAGATTAATTCAAACTACTCTGGGGTAGGTGGAGGTGCCATTCAGTTTCAATCTGAGAGAAAATTCAATTTCAATTCAATCATATTATCCAGTGATTGGAGGGCTCTGTGGTTGAACCCCCAGAGATCAATATTTCATCACTTTAGGCTTGTGTCTAGCTTCCTTTTATAAGAGAAAACACTGGATACCCTTTGTATGGGGGTTACGTCTTCAGATTACGGATGGAATTTAATGCTGTACCTTTAGTCAAGAAAGAAAAAGACCTTTAAAATCTCATGTTCACACTGGCTAAATTGACTCCTTTTCCTTGTGCAATCAAATTAATTCTGTTCCTAAATCTAATCTGCATGGGAGGGGGGTGTTAAAATTTTTATCTGCTGCTAAAGGAAAAAGTTGATAAAAATCAATAAAGGGTGTTAAATTGACTGAAGCATATCTTGGTACTGGAAGGAATACATGTTGTTTTGGGGGGAGCCTGTTTGATTTACTCCTGCAGCTCTGCATGCACAATTGTTTGATGGCATTGCTTCCACAAGAGAACTTTGGTTAGAATTCTAGAGAGTTTCAGGCTGGATCTACATATGCAGTGGTATATGGTGAGCCATAGTGGGAAACCAAAAGGGAGCCAAGAGGGGCTACAGAGAATGGACAATGTGTAGGAGTGGTGGAAGCAGCACTGAGAGTGTGAGCATGGGAACGAGACAAGTGTGCCTTACGGAATTGGCCCTAAAACTGTGCCCTTGCTGTGTCAGTAGCTCTGGGCATCTGTAGCAGTGCCACCACAGAGATCAGGCCCACAGCATCTCTTCCAGGACACACTTGCCTCTTTCCCAAAGCAAGTAAGCAAATGAAAGAAAGAAAGAAAGTCGGAGAAACCAAAATTGACAGAGTCACCCACCCCAGTTATACATATCTGGAAACCAGCAACCTTCCATGGAAAACAACAAGTGAAGTACAGGCATACCTTCAAAGTTTCCCAGAGTTTACCACATCATTGTTACATATAGTAATGGAAGATGTGTCTTATAATGACAAACACAAGGGTTCCCATAATCACATTTTGAGCTGAGCCCATGAGATCACCACCACTTGAGCATGCCAGTTGACAGAGGCAAGTTTAGGGGTGGAGCTGTGGGTGCACATGGCACAACTATGATGTAGAATTGAAGGTGAGAGGCAGGGGGAGGGGATTTTGGCATCACACAGTGCACAGCTGAAATTTGAGACCCAAAGGGCCAACACTGCAATTGATTGAAATAGGATGCATTGAGAACTGGTTTCCCCCTGTGTCTCAGGGATTCTATATATGAGATCTATGATGCCTCTTTTCCAACCAATCAAACCCTCAAGCAGAAAAGGCTGCTGGAAGCTCTCTTGGGTTTGTTTCCCCCGTGCCATGTTTATTTTCAAAACCCTTAGACCAGGCTTCCTCAACCTTGGCACTCCAGATGTTTTGAGACTACAATTCCCATCATCCCTGACCACTGGTCCTACTAGCTAGGGATCATGGGAGTTGTAGGCCAAAAATATCTGGAGGGCCGAGGTTGAGGAAGCCTGCCTTAGACCTTTGGAAAGACCCTGAGCTTTCTCTAGGAAAGCTAAGAAAAACAAGTTAATTATGAGATGCAGTCACCTATAAAATGGCAAGTATATGTTTTATGAAATGAACAAGACAAATGAATGAACAGTGCCAATGGCCGGAATATCCCATTCTGTAGCAGTGCCTAAGAAACTTGCCTTTATGTTTTGAAGTAGAAGCTGCCAAGTATAAGCTCAGGACATCTTCAAGATGGAAGGATCGATATCTTTCTCTCACCAGCTATCTTTAAAAAAATGCAAAAAGAAATCAAAGACCTCTCTCATTCCTCTGAAGCTTCCAGAGCAATGAATCTAAGGCAGGAGCTTTGGAATCTGGGGTTCAGGTTGCTTTCAGTAGCTGTTAACTTTGAGTTTCAGAACTGTTTCAGATATGACATGAGCTATAATTTGGCAAGTCTTTATATGGCTTTCAGAGCCCTGTGTAAGATCTGAGAGACTGGAGTGGAGGCACAGCCAGGCAGAAAGGTCATCTCTAAGAAAAGCAGCCAGAAAGTGGGGAAGCACTGGAGGTAGTGAGCAGCATCTGGAAGCAACTTACTCTTCTTCCTAAATGCACATTCTTCAGAATGAGGAGCCAGGCCAGAATCTGTGTCCTCAAAGGACCAAGTGATACTTTATTGTCCCTACCACCACTGTCATCTGAAAGGTGCTAAGTAATCCTTGTTAAATTGTTTTGATTTTATTATAAAATGTAACACATTTCCCCTGAAGAAGAATTCTAACTCAAACAAAATATGTTGGGGCAGTAAAACATTTCCTTTCTTCTAGGTTGAAATATGATGTGAGAAGATAGTTGTGAGAGGATTTACCTCACATCTCCTGCAACATCTCCTTACAACCAGATTTCTAAACCAGGGTAGTATGACATGTGGAAAGTCCCTGTGCTACTCTTGGAGGCAGCAGCACTTCTGCACAAACTTTCTACATCATCTGTCTCTCCCAAGCATCTTCATCTCATACATTGCTCAGGATGAGGCATGTGTAGTCACACCAATAGTGCTTAGGTAATGCAGCATTTACCGGGCCTTTGATGTAGGCAAGGAAAATTACCAGATAATGCATACCTTTGGGATACATAGCCATTCACATCTCACACATGTGTGTTGAGAAATGGTCCACAAACATTTCAGGCTGTTTCAAATGTAACTTTCTGATCTATACGGTTTGTTCTCTTCTCTGCATCCATGTAGACAGTCATTATACTTGTGGCCCTCTGCTCCCACACTTACTATGTTAGGTGCACAGTGAAAAGCACTGTAAGTCTTATCTCCATGCTGCAAAGTCTACTGGATGTATAGCCACGTGGGAACTCCCTCCAGTTGGACCAGAACTACAATGGGGAGAGAGGGGCCCTTGACCTGATTCAAGATTCCTGATTCAACAAGATCATGTCATATACGTTATTTACATAAATAACATTTATTTTAATAATGTGCTAGATGAGATTATGGGATTTGGTGCTAAAATACAAAATGAGTTAAATCCTGCAGAAATTTCATCAGAAATATAAGACTTCAGGTACTAGGCATTGTCAATTCTCTAAGTTGGCAACAAGTTTAGAACTCCTGAAAATAATCCATAAATATTCACTAATGGAGTCTCATCCAAGTTTGGAAACATACTTGTCATTTTATTCCAATTGTTCATAATTTTCTATGTCATAAAATACATATGGAATTGGCTTAGGGGCATCTTTCATGTTGTTTGCCCTAGCACCAGAATGCTGAGCTTTGCCTCTGCCCTCCAATCCAAGATCTGGACTCTAAAAATGAATCCACAGAGCAATGATTGTGCATTACATGCTCATATTGTAGGCTATTTGGATCGTGTGGTCCACAATGTATTTCCTTTAGTTGTGAGTATTTTGAGCCAGCCCATTACATTGATGAGAATGCAAGCTAGTAACAAAACAGTGGGGGGCCCTGTTTAATAGCTGGGACTCTTCTTCCATAGCATACTTATTGAAGTGGTTAATCCGGTCCTGGTTTGCCCAGAGGCCTATAATTGTGAAATCATTATGAAAACATGAGTCACACAGATCAATCAATACCTTGGCTCTGTAATTCCTGGCAATGCATTTAGGTAAGTATTGGAAACCACCATTCTCGTATTAATGTATATTATAGCTCATGAGATGAAGAGCCTATTGATTAATATTTTTATTTTAATGGTTGTGCTGATGCAGCATTTATGAAAGTACAACTGCATTGCTACTTTGGAGATGCACACAAAGATTGGCTCATAGGGCAAATCCATGAAGACTAGACAAGGATTTTCATGACCCATGTTGCCACCTTTTTTTAAAAAAAATGTTTTTAAAAAATATTTTGTGTTTTCTATTTTTCTATTTTCTAAGTAGTCTCTTAGATTGCTGAGACAGTCGGCCATGTGGCCCAGTGGACGTATGTTGGGCCAGTCACTATATCTAAGAGAGGTCTCTTTTACCTTTCAGGGTTGTTGTGAAGAGAAAATGGCTATATATACAACCTTGAGATCCTTTGACCACACTTGTGGCTTGTGACACATAGATTGCCAGACTGTCTGAAAACATTAATCAATATGAAAATGCGACTAGTCCATAACATAGTTTTCCAAAGTACTTGGGCGGAGGTGAGATGAGAGTTGGGCCACAGTGACTTAAGCAGACTTAATATACATCAGAAGGAGGCAAGGATAATTTGTATGATCATGTTCCACATGCCATAAATGTACCTGTTTTATGAGCTTTTATGTGGAACTCGTATGACAGATCAGCTATTGTATATGAACTTCTAAACAAATGTGGCTATCCAATACCAGTCATTGTAAGGCAAATTCATCTATCTACCTACAGTTCTCAAACACTTTAGCACAGGGAAAGGGAACCTGTTCAGTGCTATTTTTCTAGAAAAAGAGGTGCTGGAACTCACCCAGAATGCCTCCCTCGTTCTCTGATAATGGCAATGGTGCCCACTTGAGAGGTGCTGGAACTGAGTTCCAGAGAGTTCTAGCTAAAAAAAAAGCCCAGTCTGTGCCTCTCCAGCTGTTGCTGGGTTACATTTCCCTAAATAAACACATGAGATTTAACCGGCTGTGTTCTAAGATAAATAAGGTGTACTATTCATAGTATCAAATAGTAAATTTCCACAGAAGTAATTCATAAAGTTTAACAAACGAACAAAGCAGAAGACCCAGTGGATCAGATCATTCTATAGTCAGTTCATGTATAAGGTCCATCCGTGTAATGGTATCTATTCCATAGGTTGTTTTGTTGTTGTTTTGTTAGGGTTACATCTCCCATCATCTGTGGCCATTGGCCAAGTTGTCTGAAGCTGATGGGAGCTGGACATTTGGAGAGCCACAGGTTTTGCATGATTTAGCATGACCAAGAAACGGCTCAGGATGAAACTAGAAACAAGTGCCATATGCGCTAGACGTTCAAAGTGGTATCATACCACTTTAAGCAGTCACAGCTTCCCACCAAAGATTCCTGGGAACTCTAGTTTGTTAAGGGGGCTGGGTGTTGTTAGGATACCCTATTCTCACAGTGTGATAACTCTCAAGAGTAGTTTAACAGGCAATCCCTCTTCCCAGGAAACTGGGAATTGTAGCTCTGTGAGAGGAATAGATACAGCACAGCCAGAGGGATGTGGGGAAAATACATAGAAAATATTTCTAGCATTGACAAAGACAAGCTACTTTGTACTTTTTTGTGCCAAAGTACAAAGAGAGGCTTCTGTCTTGAAGTACAACAATCTTATGCTCTTGTCCCATCTGACCAGAATCAAAATGGAATTTGTCTGGAAAATATAGGCTTTAGTGTTCAGATGTCTAGGGGAGAGAGCTATAATGGCCAAGAGAGTGATGAGCTAAGGCAGGTTTGTCTCTTTCAGCCTCAGTTTCTCTCCTCACTCCACCCCCAGCCCCAGCCCCCCAATCTGCAATATGGGGGGATAACAGTCCTAGCTTACCTTACAGGGTTGTGGTAAACGTTGCAGTTGGAAGATGCATGTGAAATGTTTTTACATCTAAAAGCGTTATATAAAGGCTGTTATTATTGTTGTTTCTTTACCACATAAACCAAATTCAAAGATTCTCCTCACAGTCCCCAGTATAACCCTGGATTCTGAATGCATTGGTTGGTCAGTTAAATGGAGATCTCAATTCAGGAATCTCATTGGCATTAAAGAATTACAGGTCAATCCTAACCACATTAACCAGTACTATTTGTCTAGAAAAAGAGGTGGAAGTGGTGCCCAACTGAGAGTTGCTGGAGCTGAGCTCCAGTGAGCTCTGGCTGGAGAAAAGCCCCGATGTTAACTAAGAAGGCAAGCAGCATTCAATAGAGCTTACTCCAAGGTAAGTGGAGTTTGGATTGCAGCTCTATTTAATTTAATGCTGGGGGGAATTTTACAGACAAATATCTGACAACATGCCCACAAGAAAACTTTTAAACTTGACTAATATGGTGACCTTAAAAATTAACAATCCATGCTACAAACACTAAAGTAGAGAAACAAGTTAAAGTCTTTGCTTTTATACATTGCTGAGGTTTACCTTTTTCAATCCTGACACATTGCACTAGGGGTGTTTGGGGGGGAATTCAATATCTTTTGAAAACAGTATGCAATAGTTTCTGTTGTTTCTATTTTATGTGAACCGCCCTGAGACCTTCAGGTATAGGGTGGTATAGAAATTAAACAAATAATAATAATAATAAAATTCATTCCAATAGAACCAATTTTCCTTATGTGGTACACGATATGTAATATATATTGCTAACACAGCTGGTTGAAATGATTGCTCATTTTCCTTTTTGAGATCCAGTTATAACTTCTTAGCATTTTTGCTGCAATTACTACTTACATACACAAATGTAAATTCAATTTGAATCAATAATAATTATGTAAAGGTAAAGGGTAAAGGGACCCCTGACTATTAGGTCCAGTCATGACCGACTCTGGGGTTGTGACGCTCATCTCACTTTATTGGCTGAGGGAGCCAATCATTTGAATTTAAGTCAATTCATGACCATTGCACATACAGTAACTATTTTAATATGTTCAGATGCTGTATAAATAGATTCCATATAAATCCAGCAGACCTTTTCAGACCAAATAATTTTCAATACATCATGTGCTTCTATTATTTATTAGTATACACTAGGTTACCACACCAACCTCTTCAGATGCAAAAGTGGATTACAACAAGATAAAAGATTTGAAGTGCTTTGACCAAGCTGCAGGGATGTTAAAAGATTGTTTAATCTCCACAATCCTTATTTCAAAAGAATTCCGTGTGCATATTCTAACTTAGTCACTTCCTGGCCCTGAACCTAGTTGTATCTGGGTGGAGTCAGGAGCTCCTTGTTGCTGTCTTGCTCTTAACGAAGAAAGACAATCAAATTAATGTCAAGAAGCTTACTGACTAGTATATTCTCCAAGCCTTCCATGACAGACTGTACAAGTACAAACAGCATGGGGAACAGAATGATAAATGCTTCTCTCAATCTTTATATAAAGGGAGAGGAATCTCCAGTTCCTGTTGTAATCCCTGGTTAATGCAGCTGTTTTTTGGTATTATTTGTAAAAAAAAAAAATATTGCTCTTCATCAAAATAAACATTTAAACATTGTATCAAAACCACATAGGTGTTCTTTTCTTTTTTTAAAAAAAATGTTTACATTTTATTTTCATTGGATGAGATCCAACATTGCGCAAACAGATTTCTGTTCATATAACAGGATTTCCTCTTCCTTTGCTCCTCCCTGAAGCCCCCACCTGAACTCAAAAACTACTGTGGTGGTTTGGGGGACCCTCTGGTTGGGAGACTGCAGAGGAGAAGAGGAGGAAGATCCACTGCATGAGCGTAAGTTGGAGAATTATTATGTTAATTAAATGATTCAAATCTCCAGATAACCAACACACGCCTCATGGACATAGTAGTCTCCCTCATGCATCCTCATCTCCTATATGCCAAATAGAATTGAGGATGGTTTTTTAAATATATAGAATTGCCACTCCAAGAAGACTGTAATACTCACAGGTTTTATTATATTCTGCATTTACAGACACCTCTTCACTGTTGTTGGTAAACGTTTGTCTTGAGAGACAATGGAGTGTGCCTGTGGGGGTGAATTAACTGCTGCATTAGCAGCACTGAAGTGACTTCCCCAGAGTGCAAGCCTAGGCAGTGTGTCTGGAGGTCCTGGACTGCCCAGACAACAAGACTCACTTATTGGCCTCACTGCTGTGGTCCAAAGGTAAGCAGAGCAATACATTTGGCACCAGCTTGGCTGCAGGGGTTGCCCGAAGGAGGTGTGTAACTATCTTAGGGACTCTGGATTTGTGTAGGGTTTACTCCTTACCTCCCGCAAGGCAGCAGAGGTTTAGGATCCGAGATTTCCTTCTCCTAGATCACGGGTGTCAAACACAAGGCCCGCGGGCCGAATCCGGCCCGCCAGACCTCGTCATGTGGCCTGTGTAGCCGCCGCCGGCCACCAGCCTTCACCTTTTATTCTCGCTTTTTTTTTTGACACAAGAAAGCCACCTCTTCAGCGCATGCGCGGCAGCCTACAAGCCAGAGAACGACTGCCCTCTAGCGGCGCCGGCCGTTCTACACAGGAAACCTCCACTTTACATGCATTCAGGAAACCTCAACTTGTTTTTATATTGAGCGCATGCAGATACAACCGGCCCTTTGAGGGTGACCAAACTGCTGGTGCGGCCCCCGATGAATTTGAGTTTGACACCCCTGTCCTAGATGGTTTGCATGTGCAGAAACTGCCTTATTGACTGTAGTGAAGGAATGGGTTTCTGTGTAGCAAGTTTAAAACTGACTCAACCCCCCCCCCTTGTTCTTTCAAAAGAGAGCACTTTTAAATGTGTAAAACTTGAACTGTTGAACAAAACCATAATAAGGACACAACTGCATAAACAGTTCTCTCCTTTATCAGGACAGGCAAGGGATGGCCTTGGCTCCCCGGGGGAACAACGAGAACATGTCAGAACTTTATCTTATGTGCTGACCACAAAATACACACAAGACCAATGTCCGGGGAAAACGCCAAAAGCGTGTTCCCAGAGATTATGACGTCTTCCCAGATAAGAGTAGGAAGGGGAAAACCCTTTTATGGTCAGAAGTACAGGAAGGAAGATCCTTTTATGGTTGAGAGTACCAGAACAGGAACATATGTGATGTCAACCTGCGTATACAAGTTGACGTGGCTGGGGAAGGGGGAGAGGATGCCTGAGGGTATATAAACTGCATGAAACCTGTCATTTCTTTGTACTTGCTGTGGACTCACCACGCAAGTGCCTTCTGCTATCCGGAGAGCAGAATAAACTCTTTCTTTGAACCAACTCGGTGTCATTTTGACTTCCTTCCTCCTGTCACGGAGCAACGCAGACCCAATCGGTGAACTCCAATAAGGCTACAGTAGGACCCACTATTGGTCTCATCTGCTCAACCCGCCAGAGCCTATCTTCACATGCAGGGAAGTCCCTAACTCACCAAAGGTTTGAGACCGATTGGCTACCCTCCCCTGGTTCAGCTGAACAATGAAAGCCTGATACTCTGAACTGTCAAGCTGTGCGTGCCTGTAAGCTCCCAACTCTGATCTGTGAAGAAGGAGGGGTAGGGAAACACTACCCACTGCCTTGAGGGACATCTTCAAGAGAAGAAAAGGCTGAATAGTAAACCCTACACAAATCCAGAGTGGAGTCCTTAAGATGGTTGGATGGCACCTTGTACGCCTCCTTCCGACAACTCCTGTAGCCAAACATATTGCTCTGCTTTCCTTTGGACCACATCAGTGAGGCCAAGAGGAGAGTTCTTGTCATCTGGGCAGCCCAGGACCTCTACCTCCACCCACCCACCAGAGGTGTGCCGTCTCTTGAGACAGATGGATGCCAAGAAAAAGGGGAACCTTGTTGACTTACATTGCAGCCTGACAGAGGCAAGCATGTTAATAATGAACAATGAATAGTCTACCACTAGTTCTTTGGAAAATAGTAGACTGGCTTGCTGGTTTCCCTCCATCTTGGTATAGAGTCTCAGTAAGTAAATGCTCTTAGCTGGCCACTTGCCTTGATTGCTGGCCAGTAGTTCCTGCTGACAGTTGTGCCACTGTGCAAAGATTGGGCCCAAAATAAGCAACTGTAGCCTATTCTAAAATTCAATCCTACCTTCTGTTTGCACTGGATTTTTTGTGGGTATTTGCTGACAGATGTTCCAGCTGATTTATGGTATTATTATACTAGTGATATAACACAGTGGGGTGCACTGTGGTTGTCTGCGTGATTCATGCAGCAGATAAACATAAAGTGTTTGATTACAGAAAGTATTTTGATTTCAGAGAAATTTGAGAAGCAAGAAATTACTTAGAAAAAACTTAAAGACTATACCTAACTAAAAGCAAAACAATGTATTGTTTCAATGCATTTCTTCCACTAAACTGGTGTTGAATTGGCAATAGCTGTTCTGCCTATTTGAAGGGGTGTGTGTATTTATACATGTGTGTGTGTGTGTGTGTGTGTGTGTGTGTGTTTTGGCATCCGTCTGTCTCAAGAGACAATGGAGTGCACCTCTGGGGTAAAGTCAAACTGCTGTGTTAGCAGCACCAGAGTGACCTTCCATGGTGTGCAAGTGTGGGCAGTGTGTATGGGGATCCTGGGCTGTCCCCTCTCGGCCTTGCTGATGTGGTCCAAAGAAAATCAGAGAAATCAGAGAAATACCTTGTGCACCAGCTGGGCAGCAGGTGTTGCCAGAAGGAGGCATACAAGTCGCCATCCAACCCTCTAAGGGACTCCACTCTCGATTTACGTAGGGTTTATTTCTTAGCCATTTATTCTCCCAATGATATCCCACAAGGTAGCAGAGGCTTAGGATCAGAATTTTCCTTCTCCTGGATTGGCCACCTTCCCAGGTTGATCAGCCCATCTGCCCCTCACTTCCCTCTACAGCACCTGCAGAAACCACCTTCTTAACTGTTGGAACCACTGTTGGTCTCCTATGCTCAATCCACCAAAATCTGCCTTCACGTATATTTATATGGATAGGTGGCAGACCGTATTAGATAAATATGTATTTTACAAAGGAAGAGAGAAACTATTTAGAATCTACATGATCAGTGAAAAATGTCTCAAGGGGGTTTAAGATGTCCCTGAAATACAGATAATATGAGAAGAGTAGAACAGGTTTAAAAGCTTTGAAAGCAACCTTTGCATTGTCCTTGCATTAAGAAACCTGGATTTGTGTCCCCCAGGATACCCATGAGAGCATCGACTAAAAAAAGGGAATCACAACAGTTCTTACTGCCCATCAACAGAAGCATAAAAAATTTTATTGTTATGAAAGCTGCAGACCCTTCTTTTAATCTCTGTGGGATGGTTTTCAGAAAGTCAGAGACCACTTTGACCACTTTGTTTGTGTATGCCAATCAAATTATGAAGGCTTAGAAGAATAACAGTAACAAAACAAAGGAAGGCTAGATTTGTCTGCTTTGGGGGACCCTTCCTCCAGATTTAGAGAAAAGGGGTGAACTGCCAGGCATGGAAAGATGAGTGGCGCTGCAATTTAGTTATTAATTCACAACAAACAATTTAAAGAAAAGTTAATATACTGCATGCTCTTATAAGGAATGCTTTTTTATCTGAATAAACATGTGTGAGCCAGACATTAGTAACCACATATAACAGGAGTATACAAAATATTTTAATAATTAAATAATCCTTGGGGCTTCTTGAAAGGTTTTCTGAAACTTAAACTTCTCTGAAACTCAGCTGTCATCAGTCTCCTCTTATGATGTATTTGATGTCTTCTAGGGTGTTTTCTAATAAAGAGACCACAAAAGCAGTGGCGTAGCGTGGGTTGTCAGCACCCGGGGCAAGGCAAGTAATTTGCGCCCCCTAACCCGTGGATTTGCGCCCCCTAACCTGTGGATTTGCGCCCCCTAACCCGTGGATTTGCCCTAACCCCAGATGTTGCGCCCGGTGCGGCCGGCCCCCCCTGCACCCCCCACGCTACGCCACTGCACAAAAGTGAGTCTCATGGTGAATGTTCAAGCTATAACACTTCCCCAAATTCTCTGGAATGCACAGAGATTTCAGGCCATTGCCCCAGCAGGGGATAGGGCATAGAAGGAAGACACTTCATCCATGCCTTAAGAACCAAGGGCCTGTGCTTTGGTCTCCATAAAGTGTGTGTGTGTGTGTGTGTGTGAATTTGATTGGCATACACACACACACACACACACACACACACACACACACACAGACAATGGCCCCAGGGACAGGGAACACTGTATGAAGGGCATTTTGTGTAGAAATACAAATCAGACAGGCAGAAACATGGCATAAAACAGTTGCCTAAGGAAGCTAAAGGTACCAATCAATCCTCCTTTAAAAAACAAAACAAAACCCCAGACAAGGCCCATTGGGAGCAGAGGACAGGACTCAGGTTACACGCTTGCACTGGTCCTAAAGAAATGATATTTGGGCCCTATCCATGGCAGGTGTGTGAGGATACCTCAGCAACAGACAAGTTCATGCAGTAAAGATTTCCTGGAGGTTGACAATTTGAAGATCACTGGTCTTGTAGATACAATGTCCTTGCCAAGAAGCCTCAAGGTTTGAGTACTGAACCTGCAAGTTGTAAACTTCACATTTGCTATGCAAGTGGTTTTGTTTTCGCTCCTAGGCATATTCTCTCTCTCTCTCTCTCATTTTACCAGACTGCTTTGTCCCAGGTGTTGATTTTCTTATGATAAAAGAAACCTGGAAAGAAAATACAAGACAAAGACCATTAGAAAATGAGGAGCTTTCTATTTTGATCTCCTTTGAGCTTAACAATTGTTTTCTGGAAGGGGAGTTTATGATGAGTGATTAATAGGTGCATATTTTACCATCGGGTGAACATAAATCACACAAACCATGTTCTGCAAAAAAGATGACTGTGTGATCTTCTGTGTTAATATATGTAATGGAAATGAATCAAATTACAAAGCTGATAAAGGTCAACTTGAGAAAAAGAAATATTCAGCTGTAATTTGTGTATTTCAGTTATGCCCCCCCCCTCCCCATCTCCAGGCAGCCATCTTATTTCACTGTAAATACTGGATTGAGAGGGACAAAACACTGTTTCTGTAAGACCCCATTGCGCTATGCATTTAAAACAGTATCATCCTACTTTAAACAGCCAGGCTTCCTCCAAAGAATCCTGGGAACTGTAGTTTGTTAAGGGTGCTGAGAGCTGTAAAGAGACCCTTCCCCTCACAGACTATAACTCTCAGTTTTCTGGAAAGAGGGATTCAGAGGAGGGGTAAGAGGAGTTACGCCTGTGAATTTCCTTAAAAATAACTCAAAAACTTCATTTTTTTGAGATTTTGGCTTTTAATGAAAGGGCTGGTGCCATGCTGTTTTTATTGTAATTATTTGTATGACTTTTAAATTCATACAGGTATACAGTTTTAATTGTTTTCTATGATTTTTTAAATATTTTTAGCAGTTCTTATTTTTAACTGTAACCCACATTCAGTCTCATCAGGGAAAAGGGTGGGGTAAATAATAATAATAATAATAATAATAATAATAATAATAATAATAGTCTCCTAGCAACTCTCAGCACCCTTAACAAACTAAACTAACAAACTAAAGTTCCCAGGGGACTTTGAGGAAAGCCATGACTGTTTAAAATGGTATGTATAGTACAGGTTGTGCATATGATGGTAACTTTTAAACTTGAGTTGCCTTGGTTACACTACTGATTTTGGCTGCTGCGTGAGCTTTGGTTGCTGGTGTTGGAATTGTGCCGACTCCTGACTGTGTTATCTCCAGCTCCCACAGATGAAGAGCCAATACTCCTTTGGACCTGGAGGACTGTTGAGGGTTGACCCTGGACAAACCGTGACTGGTGCCTACTGTGGAACGGATGTCAGCACAACGTACATCCTGCAACAATCTTATTATACTGTGTCTTTTTCCCACCAGCACCAGTAGCAGCTAATAACATGGAGTTCTTTCACACCTGTACCTTCTTATAGTGGCCACATATCTTTTGTTTTTAAAGGTCCCTGGACAAACCTAGACAGCTTTAGAGAGAAATCTATTATTGCTTTAAGGTTTACAAAGTTGTTATGCATCATTCTTCTTCAACTCATTTAACACTTGCCGACAATTTTTTATTATTTTATTTTCTGCTAGAGTTATTTTTAATTCATTTCTGCTTGTGGGGAATAAGTTGATGCTATATGTATCGTTGCAAGATTAATTTCATTTTAACTTCCTCATTCTGATTGTTAGCAATTCATTATGGCAAATTCTACTTAGAATTGGGAAGGTCCTATAAGTGGTTTCAGTTGGGATATTTTGTTTTCAGGTTGGAAGATGTCAAGTTTAGAGATAATTTTATGCAAAGGTTAGAACATTCTGTTCTTGAATACATAAAGCAGGGCTGCCATTCAACATTTCAGAATTTATATATAGAAATGTAGAGCAAATAAAAACTGTCATCTCATGTCTTTGAGGGAGAGATTTTTAATTTTTAAAAATGCAGTTAAACGATCCTGTTTTTGATGGTAAGCGTGATTACTCTGGAGTTCACCTATCTTTTCCTTTATGTAATTTCACAAAACTTAAAACATATTTGTAGCTTGGTTCAGATTTTAAATGAATAAGGGAAAATCAAAAGTAGTGAGTCAGAGCAGAAAAAGACATTACTGTTTAAAAATCAAAAATTAAATTGTTCCAGGAAACAGGAACACTATATTAATTTCCCCTTCCTCCTCCATATTGTAACCACTTTCACAGTGAAATAAAAAAGGAAAAAAGGACCTAGCCACTGTGATCCACACGACGGTCACCTCCAGACTGGATTATTGTAACTCGCTCTACGTGGGGCTGCCCTTGAGACTGACCCAGAAACTCCAGCGGGTGCAGAATGCCGCGGCGAGACTCCGTACGGGGTCTTCGCTGCGAGACCACATTCATCCGGTACTATACCAGCTGCACTGGCTCCCGGTGGAGTACAGGATCAGGTTTAAGGTGCTGGTTTTAACCTTTAAAGCCCTATACGGCCTAGGACCCTCGTACCTACGGGACCGCCTCTCCTGGTATGTCCCACAGAGAAATTTACGGTCTGCAAATAAAAACATCCTGAAGATCCCAGGCCACAGAGAGGTTAGGCTGGCCTCAACTAGAGCCAGGGCCTTCTCGGCAGCGGCTCCAATCTGGTGGAAGGCTCTGTCACAAGAGACAAGGGCCCTGCGGGACCTGACATCTTTCCGCAGGGCCTGCAAGACAGAGCTGTTCCACCAGGCCTTTGGTCAGGGCGCAGCCTGACCCCCTCCTCTGGCAATCTGCACAGAATTTTGCTTAATGGTTGCCATCAATTTGATTTTAATTAATTTTATAATGAATGTTTTTAGAATGTTGGATTATTTTGATTGTTGTTAGCCGCCCTGAGCCCAGCTTCAGCTGGGGAGGGCGGGATATAAATAAAAATTTATATTATTATTATTATTATTATTATTATTATTATTATTATTATTGCATCACCAAGGGCCTGCTGCATATTGCCACCTGCCCTGTGAGAAGGAAGACCAGAGCAAGGCAGGCAGGCAAGGGCCATGGCAGGACCTGATCCAGTTGGACTGTCCCCTCCCACTGCCAAGGACAGGGCCATCTTAAGCATATCCGGCACTGTGGTGCAAAGCTCCCTCTGCCCCCCCCCCATTTCCCAGTTGTTTAGGGAGGACGGCTCTGCCGGCAGGGCTGGAGGAGGCGGGCAGTGGCTGGAGGGTGGTTCCTCTGGTGGGGAAGAGGAGGAGGCTGGATGAAGCCTCCTGGCTCAGCTGGCCGCTTTGTGCCATGGTGGCCACGGCAGATGGAGGCTCCGGGGACGGCGCTGGTTTGGCGCGGCATGGCGGAGGCGGGTGAGGGTAGCGAGCTGATGCTGGGAGATGCCGTGTGCAGCCTCCACCTCTTCCCTGGCGCCCTCCAGAACTTGGCGCCCTGGCGCCCTGCGCCACTAGCCTCTATGGGTAAGACGACCCTGGCCAAGGAAATGGGAAACCTTTTGTAAGGACATCAGAGGACGAGGTAAGGTGAACTAAACCATATTGAGCGGGGGGGGGGGTAGAAAAGGGGCTTCTGTTTCCTGTAGCAGCCAGTGGCACCATCAGGACAAGGCTTTGGGGCAGAAATCTAGGTCCCATTCAGCAGAATGAGCAGCATGGCCCAACTTAGCACATCTTGGAACAAAACTTCAATGCATGTTTCTGCATATTATTTTGTGAATTTAAGAGTCTACATACTTTAAGATGCAAACCTATACATGCTGACCTTGGGAAAAGACCCATCAGATTCCATCCCAGCTGGTCTTTATCAGAACTTTTGAAAATTTTAAGAACTGCTGCTTCGGTTTGCTTTCTTCCTCTAGGAGACTGAAGGGTGAGTAGGGAGTAAACTGCTTAAATAAAAAATACTGAGTGTGTTTGGTTTTCAGACCATTTCCCAGGAAGCGACAGATTCTTTGGAAGCTTTGATTAGAATAATTAGCAATACCTTTACCCACTGCTGCTGATCTGTCCCTGAAATGCCTGACAAGAGAAATATTGAGTGTGTGTGTGTAGGATCTTCTCTCAGGCCACTGTTGATGAAGGTGAGGCTCCAACACTATACTATAGCAACCTATTGACATGGGTGTAGCCAGGATTTTTTGTGGGGGGGGGGCAGCCAAAGTTGCTGAAGTTTTTTTAGGAAATCAAAGTTGTTGAAGTTTATTTGCCCCTTCCCCAGGCTGTGCTCATGCATATTGTGCACCCCTTTATTTCTGTGAAGTAATGACAAACTTCAGTATTAAAAGTTTTGAAACTCTGAAAACATTGGTTATCAACCATGTCAAACATTAAATTGGCACACCAAGTACTTGTCAGCTATCAATGAAATGTCAAATATTTAATTCATATTACAATGGATATGAGGGACGCGGGTGGTGCTGTGGTCTAAACCACAGAGCCTAGGGCTTGCCAATCAGAAGGTCAGCGGTTCGAATCCCCGCGACAGGGTGAGCTCCCGTTGCTCGGTCCCTGCTCCTGCCTACCTAGCAGTTCGAAAGCACGTCAAAGTGGAAGTAGGTAAATAGCTACCACTCCAGTGGGAAGGTAAACAGTGTTTCTGTGCGCTGCTCTGGCTCGCCAGAAGCGGCTTAGTCATGCCAGCCACATGACCTGGAAGCTGTACGCCGGCTCCCTTGGCCAGTAAAGCAAGATGAGCGCCGCAACCCCAGAGTTATCTGCGACTGGACCTAATGGTCAGGGGTCCCTTTACCCTTTACCTTACAATGGATATCAAATACAGGTACCCAATATTCAGAGAATATTTGACTACTGGAGCAGAGATGGATTTAGGACCGTGCGACTGGTTCCCTCGCACTGGGCGCTGAGCTGGTGGAATTGTGGATAAGCCCAGATGCTTACTCGGAAATAAAAATATACTCTCAATGGACAGATGAATTCAGAGGGTGTAAGTGCATTTACAGTGGTTCTGCATTGCACTGTTGCCAGACTTCTTCAAGTTCCTATATTAACCCCCTGCAAAGCAGACATAATTGGTTTATTATTAATAACATGTTCCCAGTTACATAGGGTAAAGAACTAAGCCATGTTCCAGGCAAGTTAGGCGTACGGAATAGCAGAACTGGAAAGTGAGTGTTGACTAATACACAATATCCAGCATGATGTTAATTCTACATATGATAACATAAGAATAGGATTGCACTTTATTACAATTATTATTCTCCCCTGTGCTAATGCCTAGATTACTAGAATAACATGTTTTTGTTTTGTGATATTCTTTTACCTTATCTTATTTTATTTCAAGCATAGCCCATTTTTCCTCCAAGAACTCAAGGTGGTGCAAATGGATCTCCCCCGATGCTGCCCATTTTATCCTCACCATCACACTGTGAGATAACTTAGGCTGACATATAGTGACTGACCCAAGGAAGTTTCATGGCTGAGTGGAGATCTGAACCTGGGTCTCCTAGTCCAACGCCTTATCATTACGCCACACTGGCTTACTTAGGTAAGCTAACACATTTCTTTCCTTGGCATCCCGGCTTGAAGTGCATGCAGTTTCCCCCTTTGAATGGCAGTGCAGATTTTGTAAATCTGCTGGTGCCTAAACTTTGTCTAGTTGCTGTCTCTCAGCTCAACCTCCCTCACAGTGTTCTTTAGAGTACAAGCTGCATATGACGTCTTGACATCAATGGAGGGAGACTGGGATACAAACGTGATGATGATGGTAGTGCTCTGCACCACGCCCAGGCCTCTTTGGGCCCCAAGTGAGAGGGAAAGGGGAAAAATGGTAAAGGCTGAAATTTTGTATCTCAGAGAGCATATGGCAACTGAAAGAAACAGCAGCAACAGCCTTGTGTCTCTTTCCCTTTAAACATCATGTGTATCACAGCAAAAGGACACAATTTTATTCTGCATTTCCATGTTCCCTTTCAAACGGGATGCGGAAAAGCTACAGGAAAATGAAAAATGTGATTACTCTGCATCTTATTACAGTGACTTCTCTTTCATAGTCACTGAAATGTTTTGTATATGTGTTTTATGTAGCTAGAGAACTGTATGGAGCAGATAAAGGCTTTCTTACTTTTATAAGTAATAATTTCATGGTTATGATGGCCCTCTGGTGGGAGATCAGATATGTCCAAAGACATGCAAGAGAACTGCAACTGGGAAAACTGGGAGGCACAATCCCCATGCACTTCAACCCATGTTCTCCCATGAGTCTGGGCCAGGAGGAAAGAAAATGGCATTTAGTTTGAAGATTTTCCTAATTAGCTAGGAGCCCCTGGGGTTTTTCTGCCTTTGGTAGCTGCCCGTAATACCTATTGGGTTGATCTCATCCTGCCTTTATGATTTTCATTACTTATCTTGATGTCATTGTTGGTTTTGGGGGGACAAATAAATCTTTTCTTGCTGCTGACTATTGACAGGCAATTTCTTCCCAGGGTGCCTTATCCATCCTAAGATGCATTTTAGGTGTGAGTTTCCTGCTGTCTAGCCTGATTGCCTGTTATTTTGCTTTGCTAATCTAGGAGCCATGAAGAGAAGTACATAAATAGGTATTCTCTCTGCATGTAGTTTTAATGTGTTCTTTAAAAAAAAAGGAAGGGAGGAATTGCATTGGCCTGAGGGCCCAGGAAAGCAAACTCCATCATCAAACCATCTATTTACATAACTGCTAGCACTTTACATTTTTCAATTTTACCTGACTATATATAAAATATATGTGTTTTTACTGCCAAGCTAACATGAAATGATAAAGAAATAAAATGCTGATGGAAAATCAAGGTATTAAATTCTTCATCAGATGGCAGAAATAATGAAAAAGTCAGAGGAGAGTTTATTTTGTTTCCTTAAGGGATTTCAAAGAAGAAGAAAATAGAACTAACAGGCATGTCTTAACTCCAGAGCATTTCAACTATTGGATCTAAAAAGATAACAGATTCATGTATAGTTTCAGGAAATACATCCACTGGTGTAATTGGATGGACTTGCTGAACAACACAAGATCTTTAGGATCTTGACTGATTTCCATATGGTTATAATTTAGGGAAGATGTCATATTACTTTTATGTGAATCTTGCAGCTAAGTGTCCCGAATTCTTTTACAGTTGTTGGTTGCAATAGAGAAATGCAGAGGGAAGGCTGCAAGAACAGGAAAACAGTGACTTCACAAACAAGGACAAACAAAGGGAAGAAGGGGATTTGCCAACTTGTTTTTTTTTAATGATATTTATTCAGAGTTTCAAAAGTACAAGAAAAAGGACAAAAAATAAGAAAAAAAGGAACAAATACATCACAAAAAAAGAAAAAAAAGAAAAAAAGACAAATCCCATATTACATCTTTTCATTTGCTTATTTCTTTGACCTCCTCACACCTCCCTTTTTGTATTCTAATTTAATTCGTTGTTTCAGCAAATTCTTTCCGTCTTTCTCAATTCTTATTTAGATAGTCTAACCTATTAGTTAACTCAACAAATCCTTTCCATCTTTTGACATATTCTGTTATTCAGTTTACCTTGATTTATTTAACCTTGTCTTACCATAAAAAGAAAACCTTAATGTTCAAAATTTAAAACATATTTATACATAACTCCTTATATCCTTTCTACTAAAGCCAGATAATTCCATTCCAACATTTTCCCTAATATTTCATTAGTTTTACACTAATTCCAAAAATAAAAAGAAAATTTTCCTTTTATAGGCTTTTTTAATTATTTTTATCCAACGTCCCTTCTTCCTGGTCTCGGGTTATGTCAGTCCTTACTGTCCATTCCATCCAGTCCATCAACCTGGTGATCTTATGTCCGAGGCCCTTAAGTCTCTTCTATGCCTCTTCTGCAGATTTTCTTCTTCTTGTTTATGCTTACACTTTTCCTTATCTTTTGTTGGTTTCTTTCTTAATTTCTTCCCTTTCTCCTTGAGGAGTAGGTCTCTGGGGGATTCCAACCGATAGTTATATCCATCTTCCTTCATCAGACTAGCCCATTCCCCACAGTCCCACTCCCCGCCATCATCATTGTAATCCAAAAAATAACTATCCAAAAAATAGTTGTCAGCATGTTTCCAAGTCCCCCCAAAGTTAAGAGCCTCCTTAACTCCAGACTCTCCCAGGCCCACTCCAAATTCAATCTTCCAAAACAGCGGCTTATGCTCCTGCAGGGCTTCGGATCTCTCCATTTGTGTTGCTTGGGGTGCGATCGCAGCCTCCTCCATCTTCCTCTGCCCTTCCGACTGCCCAGTCGAACCAGTTTCCTGAGTTGGTCATTGCATAATTTCTATGTTTCCTGTTAATCCATATTCACTGGCTACAGCAGTCATCAAGTCCAACTTCTCCTTCATCAAACCCGTCTTCTCATGCAACTGCTCCAGCAAAGCATTTGTCTTGCAAAAAGCAGACACCAAAACTTCCTCCCAACACATTTCTATTCAAGGTCAAACGGCTGGTCCCACGATCCCAATCTCACAGCTGTGAGGTCTCCAAGTAAACTGCAACAACAAATTGACAAGCTCCCTCTAGGGGACACAATTTCTATTTGTATCCATCTTTTTGAAACGTCCAACAAAAGAAAGTTACTTTCAATTTTCAATTTTCAAATACTTTGTTTCGTTAAAATGCAGAAGGCAGCATTGAAGTCAGTTTGGTTCTCTTTTTTAACTATCTGTCAAAATGCTCCACGTACAATCAATGGACATCTCCAGCAATTTCTGTCCTGACACCCCGTTCCCAGGTTTGAAACGATGGAAACTTATTTTCCTTTACTCCCTCTCCTGCAGGCTTAAACAGTCAGATCCCCCCCCCCCTTTTCACCTGCTTCCAAGGGGGTTTTATTAGTTGTAAATGCAGGAAATTCCAACCTTTAAGACAACTTTCCAGGCTATTAGATTGTAAGGTTTTTGCTTCAGTCTATTTACAAAAAGCAGGAGGCGGACTTCCTGTTTTGAATCTTCCCGCTTCGGAGCCTAATTCAAGTATTTCTTAATCCAATTTTCCGTTTTTACTCACGGGTACTTGTTTAGAGTCCAATTGTCAACAGGAAAAAGTCAGTGCTCTCCGGCGATGGCTGTGCGGCTTCCCTCCGTGAAAGTAGCAATCAGTTCGCAGCACCACGCTGCTCACCCCACTTCGCTCCGGAGTCCCAAATTGGGGTTCCTCGCGAGTAGGGGAGGCGCTCCTGGTGCTCTGCCGAACCCCACGTTCCCAGGCTCCCTCCGCCTGGGATTTCTAGTGGGTCCCCACCTTCGCCGCGGTGGGAAGACCCAATTTCCACGGAGCCCGTTCCCCCGATCGGAGGAACTGCGCCATTCGCCGATGGCGCTAACCCGGAAGTGGGGGATTTGCCAACTTGGCTCAGGAGCAAACTAGACATAAAGTTAACCCAGTGAATGCAATTAACACACCTATCTTTTAAAATGTAAACATAAGATAATAGAACAATAGAGTTGGAAGGGATCCTGAGGATCATCTAGTACAACCCCCTGCAATGAAGGAATCTCAACACGCTGGTCCCCATCTAATTTGAACATACCACACTCTGCTTGATTTTGCAAATGTGCACCCTCTGCAGGTGCTGCAGAGTGATTTGGTATTTAGACACTGGTGTGTGGGAAGGCCCTGCTCTCCCAATGTCATAGTCCCAATGAAGCTGTCTTTGCCCTAGGAGGGAAGCAGTTTTTGGCTCTAGTGGACCAAAAAGTGAGCCACAGAACAACAGCTGGTGACAGTTTTCTGAAGTAGGACTGCTGCTACTGAGAGCAGCACAGTGGAACAGAACTTGCCCCTTTGCCAAGTATAGAAGCCATTGTGAAATTCTATCTGTGCTTTGCATACACACAAACACACCCACACCAGGACAGAAGAAGGCTTCTGTGTTTTTCATGTGAACCACCATTCAAAATCTTATCCCAAAAACTCCATTTGAAGTGAAATGGATGAGACATCCTGCAATGACAGATATTTAGTCTTTCATGATCTGTTCATGTGGATCATGTTTTTATTGCTTAATTATAAAAAAATAGATTTTTATTGATTTTCCAATATCATTCCAATAACAGCCTCATTATCTCTTATCTCATTGTATCTGGCACTCGCCTGTAATTTACTCCAATTAAAGTCCAATTAACAGGATAACCTGTGCTTCCAGGAACGGGATTGTGGGTGGGTGCCCCAGAGTGGCTGGGGCAACCCAGTCAGATGGGCAGCATACAAATAAGATCATCATCATCATCATCATCACTTTTTAGATTCGTTTTACTTTTTTTTCTTGTCATAAGGACATGTGAGGCTCATCAAGTGAAAAGTTTAGGGTGCCAAAACAGTGATTCTGAGTAAAAAGAGGTTTAATTCCGGGAAGATTAATCTGTGGCCCTTCAGATGTTGCTAGACTACAACTCCCACCATCCTTCATCATTCCTTGCTGGGGTTGATGGGAGTCCAAAAACATATGGAGGGCTGCAAGCTCCTTGTCCTGACTTACTTTACATAGTAAGATTTCCTCACAAATCTTTCAGGTTTGATATCAGAGTTAGTACTGATTAGCTGAACATTGCAGGCTGGGGGTATATATGGCAGAGCCCATTCCAGTCCCCTCTGCTATTATTTTTAACCCATCCAAGGCATAGAAGTCAAATGATGCTCATGTAATTAACTCAGCCCTTGGCCTTGAACTAAAAGGTGCACTAATTGCAGAGACTTTTCTCCTGGCGTCATTTCATTTTTGTACTTTTAATCTTTCCCAGTCCTTCAGACACAAATAACAAGTGGGTCAAAAAGAGTTTGAAGCTATGTAAGATTTCTTTTCGCATGGAAATTTCAGAGAGACAAAACACTCACACTCTCTTTTTAAGTTCCTGTTTCAAATGCAGCCTTTGTCTTGGGACCTGTGTGTGATTGCCACTAAAGATGCATGAAGAAATTGATCTTTATTAATTCCTCAGTGAATTGACCTGAGCTGCATTTCTTGGCGTGATGTGTGGATGAGAACTTATTTATCTATCTAACTTCACACTTATTTCTTAGCAGAAAAGCATATCAAAATGCTTCTCTGCACACTGTGGATGGTAAAATCTAGGAGGAGGAGGTTGATTAGATTGGTCCAGGGAGCAGTTAAAGCCTCACTATATGGGGTAGTTCTCCTTGGTCTATCAGTAGATTTGACACCAGTGGAATGACTCAGGGTGGTGTATGATGCTTGTTGGGAAAGCTCAGAAACAACATAAATGGGATCCATCACCAAAGTTAAGCAGTTTAAATGTATAGGTATCAACTTCACTATTTTAGGATCCTTTAAAGCAGGGGTGGGTAAGCTTTCTAAGCTTGAGGGGCACATGCCATTGGTAGACGTGTTTATTGAGTGTTTCAGGGGTTTTGTGTTTTTTTATTGTTGCAAAATATATTGGACATTGCAATGGATCATGATATTTATTTAAAGTGATGTCACTTTACTATTTCGCTATTGTATAACTGATGGCCTTTGGCTAAAGCAATAAAGATATGGATTTGGAAAAGTATTCAGCAACACGGCTGTGGACAGGGTTCCTGCATTGCAGGTTTGGACTAGATGAACCTTGGGGTCTCTTCCAGCTCTACAATTCTATTATATTATTCTATTCAAATGATGAATATTACTGTAAGAAAGTAATGATTAGATGGCACAAGTCACCAGATAATATCAGAATCTGCCTTCAAATTCAGATAGAAGGACTGTTTGAGACTCGCTTTGGTCTTCCACTAAGCTTCGCTTTCATATTCTCCCTTCTACCTTGATATAGACATCGAGGTTTTTCCTGCCCCTCTCCAAAGTATCCCACATGAGATCTATTCATTACTCATGCTTTTCCTTTGCCTTCTTCTGCCATATGTTCATGCGAAGATTGCATGGCCATGGAAAGGTCCTGCAGACATGTAATTCCTTCCACCTTCATGCCCTTCCTCCTCATCCCAGTTTTCCATGACTATCTTTAGGAAATGATGTTATAAATTAGGTGTTCTCCCTTGGAAGTGATTTGGGGCCCACTGTATCTTCCTCAGTTATTGTCCATATGCTTTCTCGTGCTGACTCTTTAAGGCACAGCTCCTGTGGCACCCATGCTAAGCTGCCTCTGAATGAGACGGGGAAATGATGTTCTAATTCACATATAAGCTTCCATGTCAGCCTCTCTAATGGTTCCCTTGGTGACAGTAAGTTTGAATTTTCAATCAGTTCTCTGGCATGGTGCTTCAAAATTTGTTTAGATGATTGTTTAGCACAGACCTAATGAGCGCAGTCAGGCTTGTAATGGAAAAAAGAGTTTATTGAGCAGACAGATCTCATGAGTTGGCTGAGATTTTCTGGCCTTTGGTCAGGCCTTAACAGGTCAGGAAATGTTAGTTCCAACTATGATTGGGACGTATTTTGTTTCTCTTCCCTTTCACTTTCTATTTGCTGCACCACTGCAAAACAAATGTACCTGTATCCTGTATGATGTAATGTATCCTGCATGAATTGCAGCTGGGAGGGTCCAAATCCCAGAATTAGCTTGTTGGGGCCAGTTATGGAGAAGGTAGCTGATCCCACTCAAGGATACCCCACTGCCACCCAGATTAAAAATATAGGAACAAGCAAAGTACGCAGAGCTAAAGGAAAATGGGCCTGATCTGTCTTCCTTAAACACCTCCCTCTCCTACTCTCACATGTATATAGGGAGCAGCATTCATCTCTGCAGGAGAGACTATCTGTCCCATGAAATTCACCAGTTGGCTAACTGGTGAATACCAGGAATAGGCAAATCTGTCAATTTAACATTCTCTCCGTTTTCAATTTTTCCATTCTTAACTTATGTTTTTCACATTTTCACATTAGTTTGTGATTTTTTTTATGTCCTCATGAAAATTCATCAACATTCTAGTGCACTTTTCTCCTAATATACCATTTTTCTTAGGAATTTTTTCCAATCTAACATTTTTGCATTTTCCCTAATATAAAGCATTCCTGTGTGATATATTAATCTTGTGCCACACTTTATCCTAGTACAGGAATGGCCAAACTTGGCCCTCCAGCTGTTTTGGGACTACAATTCCCATCATCCCTGCCCACTGGTCCTGTTAGCTAGGGATGATGGGAGTTGTAGTCCCAAAACAGCTGGAGGGCCAAGTTTGGCCATGCCTGTCCTGATACATGCATCCTAGTACTCATTACTTGGCCTGAGAACCTGTTTGCAAATGTGAATTTCAAAGGATGATTGTGTTTCAGTTATCATTTTGTTTCTGAAAGTACAAATTAAGTAGCTTCACTTTTAAATGTGAACTGATTTGAAATCTTCCCCATCCCTAGTGGATACTGCTCAAAGCCGTGTGAGAGCAACAATTTCCAACTTAGTTGAAGCATTATTGCTGGTGGTTCTCAGCATGTGAAGTCTTGACATGAGCCGACTCTCCACCCAGATGAAAGAATTGCAATATAACGTAATTATTTCAGCAGTTGCATAAGGTCCTAGAACTCTATAATTCTATGATTCTGTGGTGCAGGCTTTACTGGTTACATCCTTTAATCATTGTTTATTTACCTGTACTTTGTATCTGTACTCCTTAAGTTATTGATAAAAGAAACAATAGAAAACTATTTGTATAGTAACTTCCCAACTCTGCCATTGCCTGTTCACTGTGAATTTGGCACTTAAAGAGGCCTGGGTGCAAGTGAAGCATGAACAGCAAGCTTTTTCTTTCATAAACTGACAGCATGAGCTCTCCCTCATCTAGAATGGGAACCTTGTCAGAGGTAAGGGGACATGGCTCCAATCAACACTGTCAAGACATCTTCAAAAAGCTTTTGATAAAGCCCTTCACCAAAGACTCCTATGTAAGCTTAGCATTCATGGGATAAGAGGACATGCCCTTTTATGGATCAGTAACTGGTTTCCCTTAAGGGTGATCCAGGAATGTTGATGTATTAATTTGAACCACTGCATTGTAATGTATTTTGCATTTGTTTTACAGATATAATTTCATTCTTGATTTTGTGCTGTTCACTACCATGATTCCCCACCTCAGTATATATAGTTGTGCAAATAAAATTAATCAATAAAACCTTTCCCAGGTTGTATGTACACAATGCTGACTGGATCACCTCTGTCCATATGCTTGTTGATGCTCTCAGATAACCCTCCTACTGCTACCCCATCCCAAGTTTCTCAACTAGATCAGACCCATCATTCTTTCAATTTGCAAATGAAAAGTTTTGATACATTTGATGAATGTAACATGGTGTCTGGCTTCTGTAGCAAGAATTGAAGAGGCCTCCTAGATAAGAATGTAAAATTAAACACCATTGTCAAGAATTCTTGTATGTCTGTCCATGTCCACCACCGCATATGAATGTACATACCTGTTGCATCACACAGCATCTTATGCACAAATTGGAACATGGGTTCTTAATACGAGAGATTTTTATTATTTACAAGTGGTGTATCAGTTTTAGATTCTGGCACCTTCTATATGCTGAGATTGTTTTAAAAGATGTCTTTATCCACATAGGTGACCATTGGGACTGGATCTTTAGATGCAAAAGCTTCTCTGCAGCTGTTTGAAAAAGATCTCAATCTACCGACTCTGCAGCAGACTGGGCTTGCAAGCTCTGTTCTCTCCTCCAATGTCATATTCCTTGGTTGCCTTGAAGAGCAGGGAGTAAATCATCCTTAGCCAGGTGCTAATTGCTTTCATGGTTTTCATTAGGCAGACACCAGTGAAGCTGGATCATTTCTAAGGGGACATTCCTGTTTTATCAGATCCATAACACCCCTTTTCTGATTATGGGGAACTGTTGGCAGTAGAAAAGTACAACCTCATAAAGTATCTTTAATTTAGTGAGTTATGACCTGACATTGCTTGATTATGGTGGATATGTGATGAATAAAAGTTAACATACTGTGTGGATTATTTATTGCCATATATTTCAAGAAAAGCATACCAAAGAAAAGAAGTTTTAAGGAAGGAAGGAATCTTCCATAATAAAATCAAAGCATCATTAGCATCTGCAGATCCTATTTCCTGGAAGCTGGCACATTTGGAAAGTTAAAAGACTTTTTGATTAAGAGGTTTCTGTATCCATACAAATTCTTCCATGGCAAGACTAATAAAAACCCCTGACTCAAGCCAAATCAGTAGCCAGTTAAATCATGTGCGACCTGATACTGAAAGATACTGAGCATATAGCACATTTTTTTTTACATATACCTTAAAGATAATGATAAATATGTTCCTTTGAGCTGATTTGGGTGCCATCTCTTACTGATGCACTGAAAATAATGGTACCCACAACAGCTCCTGCTCATTTTGACCCCAGTCCTCAGATCTGGCCCTGCTGCAGTGGCAAGATGTCTAGAGGAACCACACAACAGGTAAAGGCAAGGACTGGATTTTAGGACTAGGAAGGAATGGGCAGGAGGAACCATATTTACATTCTCTCATGTTTCATGATAAATTATAGATACACATCTAGAATAGAAGCTCTAGGTTCAGCCCATGTTCTAAAGCAGTCATCAGTATGAAGAATGAAGGAAAAAACGTAAGAGCAGTTTAATGGGCAAGAGTTGACTGATTCACTATACAGGGCTTGTTCACATATGCCTGCAACCAACATGATTAGCATGTCAAATGATTTGTAAACGTGGATGAGCTACAGGAGATCAAACCCCACCAAGAGAACATTCTACCACATGAACTGCAATGATTTGCAGTTGATGCTTACAGGCATCAAATGATAAAATGATAAGTCACCTGGTATTTTTGTGAACTGACAAGAACAATTCAAGATAAGAATTTCAGCAGCTGTGCAATAAGATAATGCCTTGAGGCAAATATTCTCAGCTTCTGTTATAGGAGTGTTTTCATTTTTTATATAGTATGTTATTTTTATCAGTCATATGACTGTGGACAAAGTCATGTACTCTGAAAGAAGATAAAGGAGATACATACATTAGATCATGAAATTGTTTACTGTTGCATTGTAGTCGAACATTTCTCTGCAGAAGAACAATTTTTTAAAACAAACCAATACATTTTTCATGTGCCCATTGATTTGGCCTTTTTAAAATCATTTTGTCAGATGGTATGTTTCATAGAATCATAGAGTTGGAAGAGACCACAAGGGCCATTGAGTCCAACCCCCTGCTAAGCAGGAAACACCATCAGAGCACTCCTGACATATGGTTGTCAAGCCTCTGCTTAAAGACCTCCAAAGAAGGAGACTCCACCACACTCCTTGGCAGCAAATTCCACTGTCGAACAGCTCTTACTGTCAGGAAGTTCTTCCTAATGTTTAGGTGGAATCTTCTTTCTTGTAGTTTGGATCCATTGCTCCGTGTCCGCTTCTCTGGAGCAGCAGAAAACAACCTTTCTCCTCCTCTATGTGACATCCTTTTATATATTTGAACATGGCTATCATATCACCCCTTAACCTCCTCTTCTCCAGGCTAAACATGCCCAGCTCCCTTAGCCGTTCCTCATAAGGCATCGTTTCCAGGCCTTTGACCATTTTGGTTGCCCTCCTCTGGACACGTTCCAGTTTGTCAGTGTCCTTCTTGAACTGTGGTGCCCAGAACTGGTCACAGTACTCCAGGTGAGGTCTGACCAGAGCAGAATACAGTGGCACTATTACTTCCCTTGATCTACATGCTATACTCCTATTGATGCAGCCCAGAATTGCATTGGCTTTTTTAGCTGCCGCGTCACACTGTTGGCTCATGTCAAGTTTGTGGTCAACCAAGACTCCTAGATCCTTTTCACATGTACTGCTCTCAAGCCAGGTGTCACCCAACTTGTATTTGTGCCTCTCATTTTTTTTGCCCAAGTGCAATACTTTACATTTCTCCCTGTTAAAATTCATCTTGTTTGTTTTGGCCCAGTTCTCTAATCTGTCAAGGTCGTTTTGAAGTGTGATCCTGTCCTCTGGGGTGTTAGCCACCCACCCCAGTTTGGTATCATCTGCAAATTTGATCAGGATGCCCTTGAGTCCATCATTCAAGTCGTTGATAAAGATGTTGAATAAGACCGGGCCCAAGACAGAACCCTGTGGCACCCCACTAGTCACTCTTCTCCAGGATGAAGAGGAACCATTGATGAGCACCCTTTGGGTTCGGTCAGTCAGCCAGTTACAAATCCACTGAGTGGTAGCATAGTCCAGACCGCATTTTACCAGCTTCTTTACAAGAATATCATGGGGCACCTTGTCAAATGCCTTGCTGAAATCAAGGTAGGCTACATCCACTGTGTTCCCTTCATCTACCAGGCTTGTACTTCTGTCAAAAAACGAGATCAGGTTAGTCTGACATGACTTATTTTTCAGAAATCCATGCTGACTATTGGTGATCACAGCATTCCTTTCTAGGTGCTCACACACTGTTTGCTTAATGATCTGCTCCAGAATCTTCCCTGGTATTGATGTCAGACTGACTGGGCGGTAATTATTTGGGTCCTCTCTTTTCCCCTTTTTGAAAATAGGGACAACATTTGCCCTCCTCCAGTCTGCCAGGACTTCGCCTGTTCTCCAGGAATTCTCAAAGATGACTGCCAGTGGTTCTGAGATCACATCTGCCAGTTCTTTTAATACTCTTGGATGCAGTTCATCTGGCCCTGGAGACTTGAATACATCTAGACTAGCCAAGTATTCTTGTACTATCTCCTTAGTTATTCTGGGCTGTGTTTCCTCTGCTGAATCATTTGCTCCAAATTCTTCAGGTCGGGCATTGTTTTCTTTATCGGAGAAGACTGAGGCAAAGAAGGCATTGAGGAGTTCAGCCCTTTCCTTTCTGTGTCCCCTGTTTGCATTTCACCATCTTCTCCTCTGAGTGACCCCACTGTTTCTTTGTTCTTCCTTTTGCTACGAACATACCCATAAAAGCCTTTTTTGTTGCTTTTAACCTCTCTAGCAAGCCTGAGTTCATTCTGTGCTTTAGCTTTTCTGACTTTGTGTCTACATGTGCTGGCTATTTGTTTGAATTCCTCTTTGGTGGTTTCCCCCCTTTTCCATTTTTTGTACACATCCTTTTTTAATCTTAACTCAGTTAAAAGTTCTTTAGATAGCCACCCTGGCTTCTTTAGGCACCTTCCATGTTTCCGTCTCATTGGTATTGCCTGAAGTTGTGCTTTTACTATCTCCCTCTTAACAAACTCCCAGCCATCATGAACTCCCTTTCCTTTTAGTATTACTGTCCATGCGATCTCACCCAGCACTTCCCTAAGTTTTATGAAGTCGGCTTTCTTAAAGTCAAGAAATTGAGTCCTAGTATGCTTGGCTGCTCCTTTCCGCTGTATAGTAAACTTCAGAAGAGCATGATCACTCGCGCCTAATGATCCTTCCACTTCTACCCCACTAACCAGGCCATCAACATTGGTTAGGACCAGATCTAAAATGGCTGTTCCTCTTGTTGCTTCTCCCACTTTCTGGACAATGAAGTTGTCTGCAAGGCCAGTGAGGAATCTGTTTGACCTTATGCTCTTGGCTGAGTTTGACATCCAACAAATATCCGGGTAATTGAAGTCCCCCATTACTACTATCTCCCTTCCTTTTGCATGCTTGGCCATCTGTTCCAGGAAGGCATCATCTATGTCCTCCGTTTGGCTTGGGGATCTATAGTAAACTCCCACAATGAGGTCACTGTTATTCTTCTCTCCCTTAATTTTGACCCAAATGCTCTCACTTTGGCTTTGAGGTTCTAAATCTTGGATCTCTTCACAGGTATACACATTCCTGACATATAATGCCACTCCTCCTCCTTTCTTGTCTGGTCTGTTTCTCTGAAATAGATTGTATCCCTCCATTATTACATTCCAATCATGGGACTTATCCCACCAGGTTTCAGTGATGCCTATTATGTCATATTTAGTTTGCTGTACCAAGAGCTCAAGCTCATCTTGTTTATTTCCCATGCTTTGCGCATTAGTGTACAGACATTGAAGTCCATTAATCATTCCCCCGTGTCTCTTATTTAAGGATTTTTTCCTCCCACCACTAGGTCTGCGTGCTGTTTGCTCCATTTGGTCTATGACATTTGGATGATCATCTTCATCAACTGATAGACTCCTACCTTCAGGAGCACTGTCTCCCTCCCCCACATTAGTCAATTTAAAGCCCTCCTGATGAGGTTTCTGAGATTTTTGGCAAAAACATTCCTCCCAACTGTTGTGAGGTGCAGCCCATCGCTTGCCAGAAGTCCATCTTCAAGAAACTGCAGTCCGTGATCTAAGAATCCAAACCGTTCCTGTTTACACCATTTGCGAAGCCAGCTGTTCACTTCCACTATTTTTCCCTCTCTCCCTGGGCCACGTCGTTCAACTGGGAGGACAGATGAGATGACAATTTGTGCATTTAATTGCTTCAATTTCCTGCCCAGAGCCTCGTAGTCTCTTTTGATCTTCTGGAGGCTATTGCTTGCAGTGTCATTGGTTCCCACATGAACCAAGAGGAAGGGGTATTTGTCAGTGGGTTTTATGATTCCTTGCAGTCGTTCAGTTACATCTTGGATCTTAGCCCCGGGGAGACAGCACACTTCCCGAGACATCTTGTCAGGCCCACAGATCACTGCTTCTGTTCCCCTCAGTAGGGAATCCCCTATCACCACTACACGCCTCCTCTTAGGTCTGGTCAGGGTTCTTCCGTGAGCTGTCCGTTCCAAGGTCGCCTGCACATTCCCTGAGGACTGACTTTGCTGCTCGTCTTCATATACCTGATCGACTGTAATGAGGGAGAGATCCTCAAATGAAGTCTGCTCTTCGTCTTCCATGCTAGGGGAAAGGACCTCAAAGCGATTGTGTATTTCTAAACAATCAGAGCGAACCCTGGGCCTCCTACTTCTTTGAGTCACGTTTCTCCATATATCTGGCTCCTGTGTTGGTGAACTAGCCTCCTTCTCAGGGGAGTCCCCTGTCTCCTCCTTGGTGGAGACGGTGTGCTCTGTTGCTTCCAAGAAGAGCTCCAGCTCTCTACTTCTTTGGAGCGTAGCTACACGTTCCTCCAGTTGTTGGACTTTGTCTTCTAAGAGGGCAATCAACATGCAATTGCTGCAGGTAAAGCTGCCTGCAACCTTTGGCAAGATGGCAAACATTGCGCAGGAACCGCAGGCGACTGCAACTGTTCCCTCACCCTCCATCTTGAGAACGTGTCGTTGGGGGTGGCTACAGCGGTCCTCCATCATAAAAAGCGTGAAGACATGACAAATAACTCCCCCCCAAAAAAACCTAGGTCTCCCCCAACAAACGTTTGAGACTAGCTCCCCTAAATCTAAAAGATGGATCAAACTGCACGCGCCGCTGCCCTGCAAGCTCTGATAAGCTCCTCCCACCGCTAATCACCTGCCTCAACAGAATCCCTGCCCCCTCTGACCTTTGCACAGGGAGAGCAGCTAATCAGCCACAAAGAAACACACACACAAGAAAACCCTTTTTGCTCCTTCTTCAGCTGCTGCCCTGCAAGCATGTTTGATATTGTTTTTTTAAAAAAATGATTTTTATTGAAAATTTTCAAATATACATTTCCGTCATTAAGTACCCATCATTGTAATCTTACATTCATTGACTTCCCTCCTTACCCTCCCATGGTTCTTTAAATTTTCCCTTAATTTCTGCATATTCTAAAAAGAAAAAAGTCATTTAATTTAGTTTCGCCCCTGATTATATCCCTCTACTGTATATTATACTGTTAGCATTTTCACTCATAAGCAAGTGACAGTTATTTCCCAAATACTCCACAAACATTTTCCACTCCTCTTTATGTACTTGATCTTCTTGCTCTATTATTCTGCTGCTTAGGCCTGCTAACTCTGCACATTCTGACATTTGAAGCTGCCATTTCTCTTTCTCCTTGTTTGATAGATTTTGACCAGAGGATTGGAAATAGAAAGATGTGATGACTTATGAGACTCAACTACCGGGCAGTTTTCCACAACATGGCATTAACATTAACAATTTCCTACAGTTCTAAAGAGTTAGATGCCATGCACTAATCTCAATTTGTGGACATACTTTAATGGGTTTCTAACTCTAAACCCCATTTTAACATCCATAAATGCCCCCTTTCTTGTGGCCATCCACAGTGGATTTTGTTGTTCTGTTGCAAAGCCTCTGATATTTCAAATAAGCTTACAAATAAAATATATTTAAATGATAATTCTGCAAAATTTTGTAGAATACCTTAGGGAAATTGGATAATATTTTTTACCGCAATGGATCCTAGCTTTTATAACATCCTCTTTCAACCATTATTAGTGACTAGTGGTCTTCTTTGCAGGCTCACATCATTGCTCTCAATCTGCTTAATGAAAAACTCCAAGAAAGAGAGAGAAAGTAAAGAAAAACCAGGAGGTACAAGAAGTTTAAATTAACCTTGTAAGGTTTGTGCTTTCCTCCGGTTCATTAATTTAAAAGCTACTGTAGGTCTATTTCTAAAGAGAGAGCCAGTAACTTCCAGCAGTAACTATAAAAATGATCGCAAACCTGTAGTTTTAAAGTTTTTATTTTTCCCCCAGCATGAAAGCTTAATATAAAGGGAATTTGTTAATGTGAATGCCTGTAAGGGGATGACCAGTGAGCAGGCCAGGCCAGAAAAAGAATCCTCTCCAACATTTCATGGCTGAAAATAGAGATGTTCTGGTAAACATATAATGCTTGCAATTCTCATCCAGATCTTTCCTTTCTCTCCTCGTGCATATTATGGATTGTTATTCTCTGCCTACTGTATTTGCTTGCTTGCTCTACAGCAGCTAGTTCTGGCTTCTCAAGCAGCAGGAGAGCATGTAGTTGACTTACCATAGGAGTTTCATTTTCTTTCTTTTTAATAAGAAAGTGTAATATTATGTGGAATCTCACAAAGGATGCTGTTGCATTCACGATTTAAAAACTGCCACTTAAATTTATTTGACAATATTTTACAATTTGGTGGGGTGCAAAAAAAAAATGAAGGGAAGCTGGATACTGACATTTGTGTTTAAAACCTCCAGAAAGAAGTAACATAGCAACAGCCTGGGTCCAGCCTAGGGATGGGGAAAACATGTAGTTCACATTTTAATCTAGATCACATCTATCTAGATCACACTTTCTGAGCTAATACATAAACTGAAAGACAGCTATCCTTTATAATGTACCCTTTGAATTCTGTGACACAATTATCCAACCAAAGATTTCATACAAATAAATGAATATGTTAGGGAGATCAGTAAAGCTGCCTGGTGGACATCATAATGAGGTCAGGAGAGTGGCACCCGCCCATCAGTCAAAGTTGGCCTAGGGAGGTGGTGGGGAGATAGTGACCAAGCAAAGACTGAGTTTGTCATACATCAGCTGCTGCGCACAGATTCACTTCTGCTTTCTGCAAGGTGCAGTTGCACTCGCTTGTGTGCCTAAACAAAGCTGTTGCCCTACCCATTCCAGTTTGCTCTGGCATGTAGCAAATTACTTCCTCCACTGATGAGATGGGAGTTCAGCTCTGGTTTCAAACCACAGGCTGCAATTGTGTCTCTGCATTACGGTTGCCATATTCCAAAGCCCCAACACCTGGACACGTTTGGGGCACCCCCCCACCATCCCACATCTCCCTTGCTTACCCCCTGCCTGCCACTGACCCCTTCCTCATCCGCCTCCTGGCCCCCTCCTTCCCCATACCCTCCAACATTTCTCCAATGAAGAAAGGGATGTCCCATTCCATAATAATAATTTTACTACTTATACCCCACACATCTTACTGGGTTGTGCCAGCCACTCTGGGCAGCTTCATATATATATATATATATATATATATATATATATATATATATATATATATATACACACATAATAAAACACTAAACATTTTTTTAAAAACCTTCCCTATACAGGATTGCATTCAGATGGCTGGGGGACAGATAACTCCATACCCTCCAACATTTCTCCAAAGAAAATAGGGACATCCTAAGGAAAAGTAAGACATTCCGGGATCAACAGGGATGGCTTCTCTAAATCAGGGATGTCCCTGGAAAATAGGGACACTTGGAGGGTCTGCTTCCCTCCCCTCTCTTCCCTGAAGTGGCATAGAATAATAGGATATTAGAGCTGGAAGGGACCACAAGGTTTATCTAGTCCAACCCCTGCAATGCAGCAATCTTGTTGCCCTACGTGGGGCTTGAACCTAAGACCTTGAGATTAAGCTTCTCATTCTCTACCAACCGAACTATCCCTTCCTAGTTTATGGTGGGCCAAAGGTTCCCTAGCCCTGCTCAAGATTATGAACTACTCCTCCAGAGAGTTTCAGCTGCTCTCTTTATTGCTGGCCCTGAAGTAGTTACTGACAACTGTGTTGTTTCAGCAGACATTTTTATTTCAGTTTCCTACTCTTCTGTTTTTGTTTTTGTTTTATTGTTGGCAGTTTGTTGTTTGATCATACATCCTATTGTTTGTATTGTATCTTAAGATATGGTAAGTGATTTTTTTGTAAGCATTTTTTTCTAAAGGGCAGGATATAAATGTTAATATAGGTAACTATTTATAATAGCAACCCCAGTGCACAGGTGGTGCTAACCTTGACAACTCCCCCCTCCACCAGAGCAAAAGTAGGATCAAGCAGAAACAGAGATTTGCAAAGGAGATGAAGTAAAAATAGCATCTGTTCCTGGTAAATAAACACAGCTGAAATGTATGAAAATGGGGAAATACATAGAAAGACTTATCTTCTGATGGGACAAGGCAGGAGAGAAGGAAGAAGAAATGTGAACCTTTTGAAAGCCAGTCCCTACAATATAGTTTTTTTATTGTGTGATCTGTGCTGTGGCTTTATCTCATAATGAGGATTATTTTGTGTGCCTGGAGCTTGTTGCAGGCAAGTAATTCATATAAACAGGCTTCACTGCGGCTTGGTCATAACTTAAAGTATGTTTATGACCCATGTAAAATGGTCCTGGAACACTATCTGAGCAAATTAAAGGTGTAATTCTCACTTAGCTTCTCCTTTGCTGAATCAGAAGACATCTTCAAGGCTGGTGTGGTACTGCTCTCCACACAGGAAGCACTTTTTGGTGAAAGCCATTATTGTAAGAAGATTGTATAAAGACATTGAGATGGACTGTAAGAAACACCTAGAGATTGGGCTGTTGCAGAGAAATGATGGCAAGCATTCTGTATTTTCAGAGTTGCATATACAAAACATCCACCAGCCTGATATAGGGCTCCTGTAAAATACTGCATCCTCATCTCAAATAGGCTCCTAAAAGCCAAAGAAATTAATTTACTTGGGATATATTGGATTTGGGCAAATCCTGAATAAAAAGGAACTGAAGAAGAATGTCTACAAAACATATTTGGAGGGACATTTGAAATGATCTGGGGCACTTAACTGCATACAATTTGCATGCAAAAATTAAAACCTTTCTCCCCAAGCTTGCCATATAAGGTCAAACTTCCAAGAGAGAATGATTTTACTAGGTCTCTCCGCTAACTTTGCTTTAACAAAGGGGTATTGGCTTGCTCTTGTCTGTTCTCAGCCCTTCGCTAGTTCTGCTAGTGTGACTAGATGTTAGACATCTGCATCCTTCTGCCACACACTCACTCCTGTCAAATCTTATTTCCTGTGACTTACGGTGCCACAGAAGCCTGAAACTGTGTTTGTCCATAACTCCCTAGCAACTGCACCCAACCTTCTGCACTTTTGAATGTTAAACCCTCTGCCTCATGGTCCCATTCTTGTCCTAATGGGAATTCAGATGGTTCAAGTTCTAGCGCTGGCGGGAGTATCTCAATCAGATGTACCAGCTTGCAGACCCTCCAAGTGTCCCTATTTTCCAGGGACACCCCTGATTTAGAGAAGCCATCCCAGTTTCTGATTTCATCCTGGAATTCCTTAGGATGTCCCATTCCTTAGGATGTCCCTATTGGAATCGGAGAAATGTTGGTGGGTATGGAGTTATCCAACCCCCCGAGCCGTTTGAAGGCAATCCTGTATAAGGAAGTTTTTTTCCTATTGTTTCTAATGTTTAATATATATTTTTATATATGTTGGAAGCTGCCTAGAGTGCTGGGCTACCCCAGCAAGATGTGTGGGATATACGGTAAATAGTAAAATTATCATTAGGGAATGGGATGTTCCTATTTTCATTGGAGAAATGTTGGAGGGTTTGAGCTTGGCCCTGTGACTGTGGGCACTCGGGGCCGTGGATGCCATGGAGTGCTGAAATTTGTGGGTGCCTAGCTGGTGGCGCTGTGGTCTAAACCACTGAACCTCTTGGGCTTCCTGATCGGAAGGTCGGCGGTTCGAATCCCCATGACAGGATGAGCTCCTGTTGCACAGTCCCAGCTCCTGCCAACCTAGCAGTTCGAAAGCATGTCAAAGTGCAAGTAGATAAATAGGTACCGCTCCGGTGGGACGGTAAACGCCGTTTCCATGCGCTGCTCTGGTTTTGCCAGAAGCAGCTTAGTCATGACCCAGAAAAACTGTCTGCGGACAAAGGCCGGCTCCCTCAGGCAGTAAAGCGAGATGAGCACCGCAACCCCAGAGTCGTTCGCGACTGGACTTAAGTGTCAGGAGTCCTTTACCTTTTAGCCCCTTAATGGGGAATTTTGTGGGTACTCGGGCACCCAGGGCCCCAGGGAGTCAGCACCTATGATCTCAATGCAACTCTTCAGAAATAGCCCCAAAGGTAGGAGCAGTAGCACTGTAACACAGGGCCCTCCCGCCTCCCAACGCATGGAGCTGTTTTGGAATGATGTCATTGTCAATGATATTAAAAGCTGCTGAGAGGTCAAGGAGAAACAGGAAGGTTGTACTCTTTCTGTTTGTCTCCCAACATCTAGCAATGGTTACCTACTTTGCTTCATTAATTTTCTTGATGGTGGAAATACAGGTATTCCAAGCTCCATTGCATTTGGTGTCAGGGTCACATCTAGAATGTAGTCTTGAGCACTTAAACTCCCCTTTGCTTGCATTTCTCATGTGTAGGACAATACCATGTTGACTCAGGGGTGAGTGTTTCCTGCAACAGCTGTGTTACAGAAAACCCAGCCTACAAGTTCCTGCTCATGTGTCAGGATACCTGCACAACCACTTTTCTGCAGCCCCTAGATGCATTGGCTTTTATTTACTTTTGACCATGTACAGTGCATGGTTCTTTAACGAAGTGGTTATTCTGGGAGCAAGGTTAATAGTGTGTCCCCGCTCCACATGCTCATGCAAATAACACATGAATGGGGCTTTAGGGTCATTGAAATCAATTGCCAAAGCTGAGGTTCAAGCTGCATTTTGAAGAAAAAGTGGAGGCTTTGCAGTACATAGGAAGTTGTTTTTTATTGATCGGGCAAGACCAGAAAATTAGGCACCTGGGATTTATTCTGACTAGTCTAGAGACCTCATACAGCCTGCAAATCACTGTGGTCCCTCTCCTGTAGTAAGAATGATACTCAAAAGTTGCAACTTCTCCCACTTTGCCTTCCGCAGCAGAGTTTTGATTAACATTCTATTATTCCTTTATGATTGAACAAGAAAGGACAAGTAACTGGATACATCAGGTCAGTAGGGAGTCCCTGGACCCACTGTTAGCTATTTCTTCCTTCAATCCTTTTGTGGAGTTTATTTTATGGATCTGAAGACAAGTCTGTGCTTTTGTTGTTTGGATAAGATTTAAATATTACTGAAAACTCATTAGTGACAGAGACGCTTTTCAAAGCTTAAAAAAGTTAGCTGGATTTATGTGGAACAGGTCCTTAGCATCGTGTTAGTAATACAATAAATGACATTTGAAGTTAGAAATATATTTATAGGGTGCATGGAGCAAACAAGGGCTAGCACAATGAAATGGGAAAGCTCTTAAGACTGTAGAATATTGTCAAAGGAATATATATATATATATATATATATATATATATATATGGCAGAATTTGTGCCAGATTTCCTATAAGGCAGGAATTCAAACATCATCTGGTCAAGGTTATTTTGCTACTTTGAGTTCTCTTATCATTTATAATATGGACCTTGGGTTATATTAATAGGCTCAATCTGATGTTGAATGCACACGCTTTCTCTGGTCACTTGTGTTAATGTAATTGTGGTCAGAGTTTCTATCTGAATTTCAGTTACAATTGCAGATATTTTATAGGCAGCCTAAAAGGTACCAGCTTTTCCATACGTTATTGGAATAACTATTAAGCAGAATTAGGAATGTGCCAGCTAAAGGCTTAAAGAGAGCCTACATTAAGGAAAAGCACTAAGTGCAGAGGGATAGTTTATAGCATCTCATTATATTGGTCTTCAGCAAATCCTTGGATGCAAATATGAGGGGAAGAGCCAGCTGGAAGGAGCTGGTCCTCATCCTACTAGTGGTGGAGCATCAGCTAATGCAATAGAGTGATCTATTTCAGCATCTGGGCTACAGATAAGAAGAATAAATCAAGCGTCCAGTGGTGGGAGGCACTAGACACCCCTGGAAAGATGGAGCCCCAAGTATATAAGTCATTAAAATACTTTATCTTGCTTGTAGCCGAGCATAAATGCTTTGAGTTGGATTTAACACTTCAGTATTTATTGGCACTGCAGCAACAGGCTACGAGAGGAACACAAACTTATCTGTAGCTACTGCTCTGCTGGGGGGCATTTTTTCCCCAGAAGCAGAGATTAAGTAGACAGTTTGGATATTTTTAGAGCAGAACAATACTTTACAGAGAAAACTTAGGTTCCATGATGAGTCGTCCCCACTCTGTGGTTCAACTCGTCCCATGTCCTGACTTCAGTGTGATTTGCGTTTCTCTTTGTTCCTGCCGGGGCAACCATTCCTGTGGGGGAGCATGGCTGGTGAGGTGATTTACTAGGTGACGCTTCCGGCTGCTATAATATTACAACAGAGGAGATGAGGTCTTCCGTTTATTGCTGGGGATGTGCAGGGCAGCTAGGGTAGAGTTGCCATATTTTGAAGAGCAAAAAAGAGGACACATTTGCTGACTGCTAGGTCATACACTGACTGGCAGCAGCTCCCCAGGGCTTCAAGCAGGGGTTTTTCCCCAGCCACATCTGGAGATGCTGGGGATTGAATCTGGGGCCTTCTGCATTCAGAGCAGATGCTCTGCCACTGAGCTCTGGCCGTAAAACAAACAGAAGATCACATGAGCAGGGAGATGATGGACAAACCCTGGATGAGACTCACACTCACAGGAAGTCCTTAGGCAAATGCTGGGCAGCCACCGTAGTGTAGGGGGTAAAACGCTGGACTTGGAGCGGGGCAGCGGAGGGGAGAAGAGGCAAGCCCTTGGAGGGACTCAGGGGAGAAAGGGGAGAGAATGGAAGAGGGATCCCAGCAGAAGGAAAGAGGGGGAAGGAAATGAAGAGGGTCCAGAGGAGAAGGAGAGGGGAGGGATGGGGGAGGGCATCCAAGCAGGAGGTAGGAGGCAAAGGACTGAAAAAGCCACTCAGGAGGAAAACTCATTTGCATCAGGAGGAAAACTCATTTGGGAAAAGTCAGGGAGCACAGCAGAGATGCGGGTAAAGGAGGGAAGGGGCAGAATTTAATCAGTAAGTCCCAGTTGAGGGAAAGGAGCCAAACATAGCCTCGTTTTCTGGACAAGGCCCCGCCCAAGGGGAAGAAGGGTAGTTGTGCAGGGGGGAGAGATCATTGGATGGAAAAAGAGAGAGGGAAAGGGGGGTGCAGAGGAGGCATGCCAGGGGAGGGAGCCAAAGAGAGAGAGGCTGCTACCGATTTTGTCCTGGGGGGCTTTGATCGGGAAGGGCTAAGAGGAGGCTGCCTGTCTCTGGGTCCCCCTCCCTCCTGCTCTTTCCCTCTCTCCCTCTCACACACTCACACACAAATAAGCACGCCTGGGGGTGGGGTGGGCAGGGGAGCACTTGTGCACCAAGGAGTGGGGTTTGGAGGATGCTGAAGGGCAAGCTAGCACTCTTGACATTTTGCCACATTTCACAATTCTGCTCGGACATAAATTTTAAGCCTGAAAAAGAGGACATGTCCGGGAAAATCCAAACGTATGGCAACCCAAGGCTAGGGATGGGGAAGAAAATTGATTCAGTTCACATTTAAAGGTGAACCTTCCGAATTTACCCTTTTTTTTAACAATACATGAATTGAAGCAGAGCCATCCTTTTGACATTAGCACTTCTCTGAATCTTGTGGTGTAGTTTTCCCATTAATGTGCATCGACATGCATATACTAGGATACAGCCTAAAAATGTGTACAGGACCCCCCCCCCCACATGTGACAGCACTTTTAAGACTCATTAATTAAAACGGAAGAGTTTTACATTTTTGCCATTGAACTTTAGTTTGTTTAATTTTGATTTCAATGTGTTTATGTCTGTTTTGGCACTGTACTCACTAGCCCCACAGCAAGATGGGTGGGGTATAAATAATAAAATAATAATAATAATAATAATAATAATAATAATAATAATAATAATAATTGCTACTGGTATATGGTATCCAGTCTGCATGTAATCAAATGGTGTTAATTACTCTGCAAGTTCAATAGTATTTTGATATCTTCTTTCTACATAATGGAGAAAGATTAGCCTCGTTGCCATCACTTCATCCATTGACCAGATATAGACAGAGATGTCTCATTAAGTTATAAGCAATACGTTTGCAAGCCTTACTAGAAATCTATGTCAATTTTTGGAGCCTTTTGCCCAAATGAGTAAATGAAGTAGAGCCATTAACACAGAGATTGAGAGATTCCCTGGGGGTGTACAATGCTTAAGGCCCTCAGGAAGGTGCAAAATGCATACAGTGAGTTCCCATGAGATCTATACCTTCCACAATATTTTGTTATTGAAATGCTGTTAGAATTGCATAGGATTCTGTCTCAGGGAAGCAGCAACTGCAGTGCTTTAATAAGCACTGTGCCTGGCAAATTACCACTGAACTTTCACCTGAATCATTCCACTGATCTACTGCTCACATCTTTTACTTGGTTTGGTTTTATATTTATATACAATGTTCTAATTGTTTTTAACTGCTGTTCATAATTCTAGCCGTACTTGGAAGTTTATATGGCTATTATATTTCTTTAAATAATCTTCAAAGTATTTCTATTCCTCCTTTATAGGGGACTTATCTTGGTTTCTTATCTTTGCTGTCATAGTAGCCGACTCCTCATATTCTATTAATTTATTTTGTCAGTCCTCTTTTGTAGCGATTCCTTTATCCTTCCATTTTTGTGCATAAATTATTCTAGCCAATGCAGTCACATAAAGAGAGACAAAATACTCTCTTGGGAATTTCACCATTTGTTATACCTAATAGTAAGCTCTCCGGGGTTTTTTGGAAAATGTCAGCCTTAACATCTTCTTTAGTTCTATGTAAACAATTTCCCAGTATTCTTCAGCTTGCTTACATAACCACCACATATGTATAAAGGTTCCCTCTATCTCTTGGCATTTCCAACATAGTTTAGATCCTTTTTTTATATATTTTCACAAGTTTGCCTGAGGTGAGGTACCATCTATACATCATTCTCATATATATATATATATATATATAACATATATATATGTAAATTCTCCTTTAGAGTATAACATGCTGAAAAATTCATTCTTGTGTTCCACAGTCTCTCCCATGCTGTCATTTCTATATTGTGACCTATATCAGTTGCCCAATGAATCGTGGTTGCCTTTATCATTTCATCCTTGGTCTTGCACTCTAGCAGAATTTTATAAATTTTGGAGGTTAGTTCTTCTTTATTTCCTATAATGACTTTTTCAAATTCTGAGCCTTCTTCAGAAAACCCTTTTTCTTAATCTTTTAAAAATACCTCATTCACCTGATAATATTGGAACCAACCCCTACTCCACTGTGTATTTCATTAGTCTTTTATGACACATTTATTGTAGTTTGATTTTAGATATCTTGTTGGGAAATGCCCAGCATTACAATTTAATGAACAGTTTATAATTCTAGTAAATAAGCGACATGACTACCCAGCACCTCCGCCAGACACGATACAGGGAAAAAGATAGCTGCCATTGTGGGGAAATGGCCAATCTTTTCCCTCCCCCGGAGTAGAGTTTCACTCAATTTGCATTTTAAAGTGAAACAGCCTAATTCACATATCTCAGAGAATGAAGTTAGCAGACTGCTCATCTCGGAATGCAGTTTCACTTTTAAATATATATTCTTAATGAGTAAAACAGTAGAGAGATACATGTAAAAAGCATGTAAATATATATATACATTAGATAAAGGGGTATACCAAGGGGTTTGTTTTTTTCAGCCGGAATGTGCTGGAATGCAGTTCCAGCCCCTCTCCAACTATCAAATCCACTTTCACCCAATAAAATCCACAGTTCCAGCTGTGTTTCCACTGAGAACGTCAACTGCAGGGAGCCTGCATGTTCCTGCTCATGCACACACCGCCAGCCTAGCTGCACCCAGTAACGCCTTTAGCTTCAGGCACCTTTGTGTGCAGGCAGCCCGGCTGTGAGGGGTTTGCTGGCAGGAGGTGAAAAGGGGTTCCCTCTCTGCCTTGTACACAGACCTTGGGGGGAAGGACTGGCTGGGAGGCCGATGGAGCCAGCTTAAGAAAGGAGGCAGCGGCAGCAAGGGAGGAAAAAGCTCCCAAGCACCTTGAGGCAGGGTGCGGCCAGTTGCATTTGGAGGGGTTTGGAGTGGCTCCCCTAAGCTAGCCTGCTGCCTTAAGTGAAGTGGAGGGTGCTCTCCTGCCACCATTGTCAAAGTTGGGGCAACCCAGTTGTGGGATATAAAGCTGTCAGTCAAGTCCAACATTCTGAGAGGACTAACTGCCTCTATGTGGCAGGCAGTTTTGTCAGGTGGTCAGTTGCTGCAAGGAGTGTTAACTGGTAACGACTCAGATGCAGTCTTCTCATGATTCACTACTATATAGTATATAGTTTATCTATTATGTAACCTAAGCCTACCTTCAGGAACAACTCTGTAAACCTGAATGAATCTGATAGTAAAGTAGTTTGTGTTAATATGATTCAGATTCATGTCTGTTTTCTTTAAGAGGGACAGAAAGGGATTATCAACCAGGAAGGTATAATTCTTGATAGGACTCAAACGAGTAAGCAACCTGCTTATCGCTGCATAAATTCAAACAGGGGGTTGTTTAAACTCTGCTAAATTATATAAACGTTCCCACACCAGTCAGATGGGCAAGGTATAAATTATAAAAATATTACTATTATTAAGTAAAATTCAATTTTAATTGAAATTCATTGTGATTCAAATTCAGTTGGCTTTTGTATGTCAAATGGGGAAGGGCACAATCTTGTCCTTCCCCTCAGGTAGCAACAGCAAAATATCTTGGATTTGCCCAGAGTAATCAATTTCTGTTGCAAGTGATACTATGGAATGCCAATAGTTCTAAGAGCAGAACATTTGACAGAGTTCTCTGTCTTCTGCTGCAGGTGCCAGAGTTTTATCATATGCTGTTCCAGTCATTTCCTTCTTTTTAATGTGTACTCCATACTTGATGTTTTAAAACCATGGGGAAAACTGAGTGAAATGTAATGTGTAAATCAGCCCTTTGAGAGGCTGATATAAAACTATGGAAAAGAATGATAACATGCTAAGTACTTTCACTCCCCAAATATGTCAGTGTGCATCACATCACAGAATAAAACTAGAGAAGCATCACACGAAGAGCCCGGATTCAAACTTCTCTTGCTTATAATCGTCCTCTTGTTACTGTTTCAAAGGTATATTTGAGAAATCTGATAGAAAGTGTTTGTATGTTTATTAGAATTAGTTGTGTGCTACAGCTCCAAGATTGGAGCAGGGAAGATATCACTCAGTTCATATTTAAAGGCACATTTTAAATTCGCACTTTACAAAGACTGAAACATATCCATCCATTGAAATGAACACTTCTCTGAATTTCATAATAGTTTCCAGCCAAGTAATATGTGCAAAAATGCATATACTAGGGTGAAGTGTGCATAAAATGCATAAGGTAAAAGGTAAAGGGACCCCTGACCATTACGTCCAGTCATGACCGACTCTGGGGTTGCGGTGCTCATCTCGCTTTACTGGCTGAGGGAGCCGGCGTACAGCTTCCGGGTCATGTGGCCAGCATGACTAAGCTGCTTCTGGCGAACCAGAGCAGCTCACGGAAACTCCGTTTACCTTCCCGCTGGAGAGGTACCTATTTATCTACTTGCACTTTGACGTGCTTTTGAACTGCTAGGTTGGCAGGAGCTGTGACCGAGCAACGGGAGCTCACCCCGTCGTGGGGATTCGAACCGCCAACCTTCTGATCGGCAAGTCCTAGGCTCTGTGGTTTAACCCACAGCGCCACCCGTGTCCCTATAAAATGCATATATTAGTGCAAATATACAAAATGAATTATATTAGGGAAATTGTGCTTTACAAAAATGTGCATATTAGTCAAAAAAGCATGCAAAAATATGTTTAGTAAGGGAAATTCACATTCAAATGCTGATGAATTTTCACATGGATTCATTTTTATCTCAAAGTAATGTGGAAATTGTCTTGAGCCAGGAGTCAGCTTCACCTGCTGAGCAGCAGCCTGAAGGAGCAGAGGCGAAGAGACTCTACCTGCTGCTGATCAGCCTTCTTGCTCCTGATGTGAACTGGCTGGCTCCAGCTTTCTGAAGCAGGCTTTCCAGAGTAACGTGTTCTCCCCACCAGAGACAACGTGTTGCTGTGGGGGATACAAGCCACCCCAGTGTTGCTGGGCGGATTTGCGGAGTGACCCAGGCAGTGAATTGGTTAATTGGGTCGCTGGGGAGAATTGCTTGTTGCCAATTTTGAAGGCGGGATCAGAGGTTTTAAATATTGGACGCCCAACTTTGGGCGTCCTCTTGGCTGCTTGCACCGGATCACCTGGAGCACTTGGACCGTCTGGAGGACAGTGGAGCAATCTTCTCATTGTCTGGATACATTTTTTTTTATTTCCCCCTTCTTTTTAATCCTCTCTTGTCCCTTAAATAATTTATTTCCCCTTTTTTCCTGTTTGATTTCCCACCCCACCCCTTACCCTGCCCTGTGGGAAGATTCTCCCTGTATCTGTGGCTTGCCTTTCCCAATAGGGAGAGAGCCCCCGTTAGGGGCTTTCTTTTGCAAAAAGGTTTCCCTCCTTTTGCCTGTTTGTTAATTGTGGGGCTAGTCAGGCTGTTCCCAGCTTAGCTGGAATCACTTTCGTTTACAGTATCCCCAAAGGTGGCTTTATTTTGGGTGTGTGCAGTGCTGTTGGCCGAATTTTAATCTAGCCTTGGGCAGGAGCACCATTTTGAGCTTCCTTTAATATTGCAATGAGTCAAAGATTTTTAAGAGCAGAAGCAGGGAGGCCTACATTCAGGCCAAGCCTGCTACAGGTAGCAGTAAATTGTGAAGTCTCTGTGACATGTGACTCATTCCCTCTCTAAGAATGTATCTTTTGCTTGCAGGCTCAGTTGCTATTGCATATTTGGGTCAGACAGAGTGGAGCCAGGGTCTCTGTGCCTCCAATGACTATGAGCACTCTGTGTATGCTCTTGAACTGGAATCCGCAAGTCAGTTCTGTCCCTGGGCAAGGACAGATAGTCGGAACCAATGCCTAAGCAACCACCCACTTGTGTGTATTTAAATAAAGTTGTGGCCAAAATTGTGCCAAAAACCCAAACCAAAAGTGATGGGTGGCTCGGGGACCTCGACACGCAACAGTCAGTTGCTGGAAACAACATTCCTGGACCTTGCTGCTTCTTGCTTCTCGTGACCCTTAGCTTTCTTGACTCCTGAATCGTCTGACTATTTGAACTGAAATACTCCTGATCTTAGGTCTGGACTGAACCTTGCATACGGACTTTGCCTCCAGGCAAGTACCCCCCTGAGCCTTGGCTGGTTGGCTGGCTTCTCCCTCCACTGAGCTCTGCCATGGCTAGCAGCACAGGTCTACAACAGAAATGTAGAGAACTGAATGAGAAACTGAGAGAAACCAGAACTGATACATTTGCCTATCCCTACTCTGAAACAAAGCAGCTCATCCAGGTTTTTGTATTCCATAATTCTGCAGTAGCACAGGATCTAATTGGGGCTGAACTGCATCAATCATCATCATCATTTACACCATTCCTCCCAAAGGGGCCTGGGTGAGGTAGTGGCTGCATAATTCAACTAGTGGGAAAATTCAGAGTTTCTCACCCCAGACCTGCTTGAAAACGTGGGGTAATCACATTGAAAACTCATAAGCCAAAGAAGTGGCTGGATAAAACTTGCAGCAGTAGATGTTTCAGCCGCGCCTAATTTATTGTCCCCACCATGTGCAAAATTGGACTTGAATTATGCAACCTAATACAGAATACATTGTACAAATGTTCATTTTGCATAATTTATACTTTGTAGAAACTAGTTTTTCTTGGTACAATGGTTGGCATCCCGTTGCATGTTACAAAATTTGTTTTATTTATTTTAGCACAAAGTGCGGACAGGAATCTATCTATGTATTATGTTTATAAGCAACCATTAAGAGGGGAATAAACTTTCACTTTGTAGTAAAAATGTAAGCATGAAGACAGATTCCCGGTATTTAAAGTACAGATTTACTTAGGCTATTCCAATCCCAAACATACTAACTAGAGTGTATGCATCATTTGGCACAGTGAGACCTACTTCTGAGTAAATATGCATGGGATTTGTCCTGTAAGGAATTACTGTCTACAGATATTTAATGCATCACGGAACCAGAACAGAAGGAGGAGCAATTCTGACCTGACTGTCTACTTATCACAGGCCAGCGAGTAGAGGCGTGTGCATGTGCTTCTTTCTCTATTCTCTGGTTGACTGTGCTATGCTGGATGCTCTACGTAACAACCTGGTTTGTACAATTATTTCTCCTTACAAAGGGGAGAAAGATTGTGCCACATGGGCTTAAACATGTGTGGCTTCGCACTCTACATTATTTATTGGTTCAATGAGAGAGGCACATTCCTGATGCTCCACTATGAAAATAATGTTGATGTTGGAGCATGTGCATGAACTAAGTCTTAAATCTTATTTCTATGTTATTTGCAGTGCTGTGCTTGTTGCCACTGCCTTTGCAGTTACTTCCAGGGTGCATCTGGTAACATCTACCCTTACGACTGCACACAGCTCACATTGATCTTTAACATGCTGTTAAGTTCTTTGTGTGCGGTTGGCCTACGCAAAACTTATACCATATGGGGTTGGGCAGGTAGAAGCAATTGCAACCAATGGCTGCCTTGCTAGATGCAGCTGGTTTTTGCTATTGATGGGTTATGCAGTCATGGTGTCATCTGTGCAAGGCTGGGGTGGAAACTGCCTCCATGTGCCTACAGACATCTTAAATGCACCAATGATTCATCTCTCAGACATAATAAAATTGTGAGCACCTAAATGCAAAAGAATTGGTTTGTATTTATCTTGCTCTGACAAGTAAAACTAAATCTGGGCAAAATATGAAATGGCAGAATTTTTCTTTCTGGAAAAAAAATTCTTGATGCCACTTCAAATGGGAGCTTTGCTGTTCTTAGCAGCCCATCTGCTTCCCTGGGACAGAATTCCACATGAGAACAGCCCTGCATCATGTTGTAATATCATTCCCAGAGGCAGTCCCGGGGGCGGGGAGAGAGATAGCTCTGCTCATTGGCAAATGGGGGCAGCCATTTGTTCTACTCCAAGAAATGCCCATGGGAATGATGTGACATCAAATTGCTGTGGTGTTCGCATGAGGAGGTCTGTCTCGGGAACATAGGAAGGATGTTTTGGGAGGGCAAACTTCCTTCTTTTTTAGAAAAGAGAAAAATAAAGAAATAAAACATTATTTGAAAGTGTGAAACAACAACAGCAACAAACTGTTCTCATCGTAGTTTTGTACCAGCTATATGGAGAGTAATGTTATTCACTAGGTTTCAGTGGACATGGTAATATGTCAGGAATTTCCTGTTACTGTTCTGTACTTGTTTGAGAGAGACAATGTATTTTTTTTCTAACTTCTTGATGTGTGTCTTCCTTCCAGGACATCAGGACAGCTGACATGTGAATGAGAAGGTGGTGGTTTACAGTAAGAAGCGAATTTGACCATTTCGGTGGGTTTTTTTTTGGGGGGGGGGTATTACTGAGATTTTTCAAAAAGTGAGAGATTGCACCCTTTGTTCCCAAAGCATTTGAAAAGCTATTAAAAACAATGGAGGGATCAGCAACTACAAAATGTGACAGTGCCTATTAATGCCAAAAATGTTTCTGATTTATAACTTTATGCATCGTTGCATGGAAAATGAATCCCTCAGGGGTGTTTGAAGACTGAAAAAAGCAACTAAAATGGAAAAGTCTAAAGGTTGAAATTCTACCATGGCAGCTGTCCTTAACTCAACCCGTTGTGGCCATATGTAACCATGGCTGTGACCTGCAGCCCTGTTCATGTGTTATGCCTGAAGAGGGAACTGGAAGTGGATGCACATGCCAGCACCACAACCAACATCCATGCATACTCTGGCATGCCTGACCTCAATTTCAGCAGGAAAGCCTGAAGGGGAAATGTAAGCATGTTCAACTGAACACCTTTATATTCCTCCTTGTAAATGGGAATCTTAATTGTGCCACATGGGGAGGATCATAAACATCTTCCCAGTTTATTACAGGATTGTGTAAAGGCTGCATGTCCCATTTTTACAGTTTCCCTTGTATGATACCATCTTTCCCTTGGCAATTTTCCTAAAATATTGCTGACTCAGGTTGGTCAAACCATCAGATGAGTGCTATCAAACAGGCAAAGTGCATCCTCAGCAGTACTGCAGCTCGCATTCATTTTCTGAAAGGTAACCAATTTATACCAGCTGCCATTCAAATTTTTCAAGCTAAAGCGTCATCCCAGCTACATTTTGGGATCCCAATATGGATACAAGCATATAATAGTGATTTAGATAAGATACACTCGAGTTTCCTGAGACGTATCCTGGGGCTCCCAAGTTCAATCAAGTATGAGACAATGTGTGCAGAACTAGGTATATACGATGGGATATTGGGCCAGCACTATAAAATAGTGATTACGTTGCCATTTCGGTTGCCAACCTTTGAGTCTGCTCTCTGACTTACTTAAAGGCTCTTATTATCAATCCAGATGGTTCCAACTCTTACATAGCAAAATCAGATCTATTAGTATTGACTTGCAACTCTTGTATAATTCAAGTGAGCAATATATTTATTGTAATATTCTAACCAGATTAAGGGACATTGAAAAACAAAACATTGAGTAGTTATAAATAAAATTTGCTCCCCCAAGTTCTATGGTTTAAATACAGCAGATAACAGGGTCACTTATAGTTCAAAATTAGTAATTCCAGCCTTGGTTAGCCCAACTGAACGTTTTCCCTTCAGCTTTTGTCAAGGGCAAAACATCCCCAGAAACAATAGGCATTGCAGACGTTCTTTGAATGTGCCAGACAGTAGAACATATTCTTTTCTACTGTCCATTGTACAACCAGCTACACAAATGCGTGCGATCCCCTTTTTTGGGTAGTCCAACATCACGGCACAATGAAAACTTCAGGTTCTATCTGTCTGATATTAACCCAGAAGTAACTGCAAGGGTAACATGGACGCGGGTGGCGCTGTGGGTAAAACCTCAGCGCCTAGGACTTGCCAATCGTATGGTCGGCGGTTTGAATCCCCGCGGCGGGGTGAGCTCCCGTCGTTCGGTCCCAGCTCCTGCTCACCTAGCAGTTCGAAAGCACCCTTAAGGGCAAGTAGATAAATAGGTACTGCTTTATAGCGGGAAGGTAAACAGCGTTTCCGTGTGCTGCGCTGGTGCTGGCTCGCCAGAGCAGCTTCGTCACGCTGGCCACGTGACCCAGAAGTGTCTCCGGACAGCGCTGGCCCCCGGCCTCTTAAGCGAGATGGGCGTGCAACCCCAGAGTCTGTCACGACTGGCCCATACGGGCAGGGGTACCTTTACCTTTACTTTAACTGCAAGGGTGGCTGAGTTTTTATCAATAGTATCTCTTAGAGTGGTTAATGAAAATCCTCGTTATTACGTATTTTTACATGGCTGTTTATTTGTATATATTTCAAAATTTTATATACGGATGTTTTATGATGGCCTATATTTGTAATGCCTAATAAAGGTTTGGCGAAGTAAGTAAGTAAGTTGATGCAAAGTCATTTTCTCTTGATGTTCACTCTGTGGTTCTCCTGCTAAAATATAGTCACCCTGAGGGCTTCCGATTCACAACTGAGTAATTTTACTCTGTCTATTCAGGCCCTTTGTGAATTGAATGGATATTATTGCTTCAGATCCCCTCACTCCTAGATGCATGATATTGTCCTTGGAATCATGAATGGCTTTTGCTGTGGGATCACAATTTTCAGAAATGCTGCCTTCCATAGCTGGTATTCTCTGGAATTATATTAAAACTTATAAAATATGTAGTATCAAATACCACATGTATTAGTCTAGGGAGCATATGAAAGTACTGCATATATAATTGTATCTCATCACTTCAATACCTTGAGTTATGCACAAAAAATAATGAATATATAATCACCAAACCCAAGTAAGATAGTGAAGTATGTTTAGCATGAATATTTTGGGACATGGAAAGACATTGCTTAGACAAAATAAACATTAACTAACTTTTATATTGAACATTTCTCTGTATGTGGTATGTGGTATTTTGTTGGGGGAACCCATACTTCAAGATCCACAGGGGGATTCAGATCATCTTCTTATTACTGCGTTAATGTCCAAATCAGTCCCAATCAGTCCAAACAAAATTCATAATTCTATCCAGTCTTATCTTGGTGTTTCCACATCATATCTTGTTCATATAATTTCTATTTTTCCTTTACGATCTCTTCTGTTAGTCTCCTTAAGCCGATAAGCAAAATAATAATCCTGTGTGGATTTCCCGTTCCTCCACTAAGTCCAGATGGTTTCCATATATCTCCTTCGTAGATAACATCGCTCTTTCCATCATAAATTTGGCATTTGTCGCTCTTAAGTCCCACCGAGAAGTTGATCCACGATATGTAAACAACTCTATTTCTCTCTTTCTCCTCCCAGACCCAAGAGCTCCAACAATGCCTCCCAAAATGGCGATGGCATTTTTAACTGCGTCATTCCAAAACTCTTAGCGTTCCAGCTTCATCTTGAAACATTGCTTTGGTTCGAAAGTTTATCTCCACACAGCCTTAAATCCACAGCTTAAGTCCTTAGTTTCTGACTCATTAGGGGAGGGGATTCTTGTTAAATCACATAAGAAAAAGGAAGGCAGGTTTTCCCCCCCTCCCCCCTCAGTCATACCGTATCTTGATGTATCTTCTCATATTTTATTCTTGTCTTGCTATCAGAGATCTCTTCTGTCAGCAGTCTTTACTCCCCTTTTTCCTTGAAGCATGTGCAATTTATCTCGTCCAAATTGTTTCTTTTGAAGATGCTTGCAACTAGCAGCGCGAATCAGGGACGGCGTCCAGGAGTGCCGGAATCCCACAGGAGGGCTTTGTGCCTAGTGCCCCCACCCCCACAAATTCGGGGGTGGTATAGGGCACAGCAGGCAAGGGCCGTCTCCCCCACAATCCTGGGGGGGGGGGTTAAGGAGGCTAATTACCCCCATCATAGCCTCCAAATTACCTCGTGTGGGTCGGAGAGATGTTATTGTCAGCCATCTTCCGATGCGCCACCTAGTGGCCCCCCTCCTTGGCTAACATTTGGTTGATAATTTTGGAGCGCCCCCTAGTGGACAACCATATAAATACAGTCCTAACAAAATAGAAATTGAACTTTAGGGAAACGTAGCCCCCTGGTGGACAATCTTATTGGTGCATCAAAAAAAATAATATTAATTTAATTTGATTAAATTTACAAGATGTCTCATACACAGAAAAAGGTGAAGCAGGGACACCAGCAGAAAGGAAAGGTTCTAGACAAGAATCTGTTATTAAAGGAGAATTAATAAAGATGTTTACAGAGCTCAAAGCAGATCTTAAATCAGAAATACAAAAAAGTGAGAAAAACATAGAGACAAAATTGGAGTTGGTGGATAAAAAAAAAGATGTGACTGTGGAAAAAAATTGATGAAACAGTCAAAGAAATAAAGGGGCAGATGAAAGACATGATAAAAAGGACACAAAATCTGGAAGAAGGGGCAAGGAAGGTTAAAACGGAAGTCAAGGAGATTAGAAAAGAAGGAGAAAAAATTAAAGCAGAAGTAGCAGAGGTTAACAAGACACAAGAGGAATTGTGGGACGCTATTGCGATGAATGAACTGAGACAGAAGGAGAATAATCTGAGATTTAGAATGGTACCAGAGTCCCAAGGAGAAGAAATAAAGGAGAAATTAATTAAAGAAATTGCCATATGGCTTGAGATGCAGGAAGAGGACGTAGCAAAAACAATACAAAATGCTTTCAGAATCAAAGTGAGATCAACAAAGGCTAAGAAGTTTCCAGGAGACTGTTTGGTGATATTTAAAGATAGAGAAATGAAAAATTTAATTCTGCAAAAGAACAGGGAGAAGAGATTGAACATCGATGGGAGCAATATAATTATTTTTAAAAACGTCCCACTTCGGCTTCTGAAAAAACGGAACCAATATCAACAGCTGGTGCAAGCTTTGAGAAGAAACAAAATTGAATTTAGATGGGAGTTCCCAGAAGGAGTGTCATTTGCTTATAAAGGGAAAAGACATAGGATAACAAGATTTGATGAAATGGATAAATTTTTGAGAAGATATAAAGAACTGGGAAGAGAAGAAGATGGAGCAGCACTGGCGGAAGCAGGAGCGGGAGGAGGAGCCTCAGAAGAATCGGAAGAGGAGGGAGGAGAAGGGGAAGAAGAAGAGGAGAAGTAAAATTTAAAGACTATTATCATAAATCAATCAGAAATCAAAATGGGGTTGAAATTATGGACCTGGAATGTTAATGGAATGAACGAGGAAAAAAAAAGAGAAATAAAATTCATCAATATTTGAAAAAACAAAATTTAGATATTATTTGCCTACAAGAAACACGTGACGAGAAAACACAGGAAAATCTTAATAAACAATAAAATTAGGAAATGAATTTATTTCATCGGACAAAACTAAAAAGAGAGGAGTGCTATTATATATTAAAAACAAATTAGAAGCTCAACAAATTTTTAAAGATGATGAGGGTAGAATCGTGGCAGTACAAGTTAAGTGGCAAGGTGAAAAATTAATAATTGTCGGAGTATATGCACCAAATGAAAACATAATGGACTTTTTCAAAGAATTAGAGGAAAAATTATTTGAATATATGGACCAAAAGATTATAATAATGGGTGACATGAACGCAGTTGTGTCATTGGACATGGACAGACTAAGAGCTACAGGTAAATCCGAAGAAGGGAAATTACCAAAGACATTCTTTTCAATGGTAGAGAACTGCAATTTAATAGATATCTGGAGACTGAAACACCCTTTAGAAAAACAATTCACGTATCAGTCAGAAGCAAATCAATCAATGTCAAGAATCGATCAGATGTGGATAACTAATGAGCTTACAACAAGAATTTTAAAGATCGAAATTCAACCTTAGGTACTATCGGATCATAATCCAATAAAGTGTATCTTGAAAGGATATGAAGAAAAATCTTTCCGATGGAGACTAAACGAGACTCTCTTTGAGGATCAAAAAGTTGTAGAGGAGGCACAAAAGTGCTTGAAGGACTACTTTCTAAATAATATGAATCAAGGAACAAAAATAACCACAGTTTGGGATGCTAGTAAAGCTGTAATGAGAGGACTTTTTATTCAACAAAATTCAATTAAGAATAAATTAAGAGAAAATGGGAAAAAAGAAATTTTAAAACAAATAATGGAGAATGAGAAGAGATTGGTTACTAGTCCTGAAGATAAAAAAACGAAAATGAATATTAAAGCGTTACAAGCACAATTTGCAATGATAATAAACAGAGAAGTAGAATGGAATATTAAAAGAATGAGACAAAGGAACTTTGAATTTGCAAACAAGTCAGGAAAATTGCTTGCTTGGCAGATTAAAAAAAAGGAAAGAGCAAAATACTATTCACAGAATAATTGTGGAAGATAATAAGATTGAAGACCCGAAAGGGATAAGAAAAGGATTTGTGGACTTTTACAGACAATTATACAAGAGAAAAGAAAAAGTCAATATAAAAAAAATAGAGGAATACTTAATAGAAAAAGGGGTGCAGAAAATTCCGACAAAAGAAAGAGGAAAATTAAATGAGAAGATAGAATAAGAGGAGATTAGAAATGCAATAAAAGAATTAAAAAGTAGGAAGACACCGGGACCCGACGGACTAAGTGCAAGATATTATAAAGAATTGAAGGACATCCTACTTGTCCTATTAAAAGAAGTTATGAACAACATTTTACTAAACAGAGAAATACCAGAAACTTGGAAAGAAGCATACATCACTTTGATATCCAAGCAAAACTCTGATCTAAATCAGGTTAAAAAATTTAGCCCGATCTCGCTTTTGAACAATGATTATAAATTATTTGCAAACATACTAGCAAACAGGTTAAAAAAAGTATTGAAGGAACTAATACATAAAGATCAGGCGGGTTTCCTGCCAGGTAGACAAATGAAAGACAATATTAGAAACATAATTAATATTTTGGAATACCTGAATGCTAAGAATGACAAACAAGCGATGTTAATATTTGTGGATGCAGAGAAGGCCTTTGATAATATTTCTTGGGAATTTATGTTAAAGAATTTTGAAATGATGGAGGTGGGACAATCGTTTTTAAATGGTATTAAGGCTATATATATGGATCAAAGAGCTAAATTAATAGTTAATAATGTGACGACGAAAAATATAAAGATAACTAAGGGAACAAGACAAGGATGTCCTCTATCACCTCTGTTATTTATCACGGTCCTGGAAGTGTTTTTAAGGGCAATTAGAAGTAATGATCAGATAAAAGGGGTAACGGTGGGTAGAAAAGAATTTAAGGTTAAAGCCTTTGCGGATGACTTAGTATTAACTTTGGAAGACCCCATGAACACGGTAACAGAAGTGTTGAAAGAAATGGACCAGTTTGGTCAGTTGGCAGGATTCATTCTGAATAAGAAAAAAATTAAAGCAATTACTAAAAATATAGACTCGGAGAATGTAAACAGATTACAGCAGCAAACTGAAATAGAAGTGGTAAAGAAAGTTAAATATTTAGGAGTTTGGTTAACCCCCAGGAGTATTGACTTGTTTCAGAATTATATTCCAACATGGAATAAGATCAAAAGGGACTTAGAGGTGTGGGGAAGAATGAAATTGCCATTTTGGGGAAGAATTGCAACGATAAAAATGAATGTGCTACCAAAGATGTTATTCTTGTTTCAAACAGTTCCAGTAATCAAAGGGGCAGCGATTTTTAAAAATTGGCAACGAGAAATTTCAAGGTATATCTGGCAGGGTAAGAAGCCGAGGATAAAATTTAAGATATTGACGGACGCAAAAGAAAGAGGAGGCTTCGCCCTGCCAGACTTGAAACTGTATTACGAAGCATCTTGCCTCTGTTGGTTGAAGGAATGGATGAAATTAGAAGACACGGATGTGTTAGATCTTGAAGATTTTGATAATAGATTTGGGTGGCACGCGTATTTGTGGTATGACAAGAGACAAGTACATAAAGGTTTTGAAAATCACATTATAAGAAGGTCTTTGATTGAAGTGTGGGAAAGATATAAAAACTTGTTGGAACAAAAAACTCCATATTGGTTGTTGCCGTTGGAGGCGATAAGTGTGAAGAAAGTCAATATGACAGGGGGTTGGGTGACATATGAGAAGTTAATGTGTAAAAGTGTAGGAAAATGGAAAATGAGACCATTTGAAGAAGTTAAGGACTATGTGAATGACTGGCTGCACTATTTTCAAATTAATGAGATGTTTAGAAAAGATTTAAATCAGAGGGGTTTTGCTGACAAAGAATCAAAATTTCAGACAGAAATATTGAATAATGATTATAAGAATTTAGCAAAAATGTATAAGATATTACTGGAATGGTGTACGAAGGATGAGGAGGTAAAATCAGTTATGATTGACTGGGCCAAAGATATAGGGCATAATATACAAATGGAGGATTGGGAAAGACTTTGGAAAGAAGGTTTAAGATTCACTGCATGCACAGTTATAAAAGAAAATGTTATGAAAATGATGTACCGATGGTATGTAACACCTGTGAAGTTAGCAAAAATGTATAAGATAAGTAACGAATATTGGAAATGTAAAGAAAAAGAAGGTACCTTTTTTCATATGTGGTGGGAATGTAAGCAGGTAAAATGCTTTTGGGAAATGATTTATAATGAATTGAAGAAAATGTTGAAATATATATTTGTTAAGAAACTAGAAGCATTTTTACTAGGCATTACAGGTAATGAGATAAATAAGAAAGAAAAGAAGTTATTTTTATATGCAGTGACAGCAGCAGAAATATTGATGGCCCAGAAATGGAAACAGGAGGAATTACCTACGATAGAAGAATGGAGAACTAAAATGATGGACTATGCAGAATTGGACAGAATGACAGGAAGGATCCGGAATCGACGAGATCAAAGATTTACAGAAGATTGGGAAAAGTTTATCCAATATATGCAAAAACTGAGTGATAATAAAATTATGTTTGTAAGCTTTAAGGAAGCTCTGTGAGGGGAAAGGGTTAAAAGGGCAGAAATGTGTAAAAGGTAACAAAAGGAAGGAATGGCAGACAATTTGAGGGAAGTCAAAAAAAGAGAAGTAAGATGTAATTATGATGTATGGAATGTATAAATTTGTTTTTGTATTTGAAAACTAATAAAAATATAATATAAAAAACAAAAACAAAAATCAAATAAAAACCAAACCAGGTTACGAGTTAGTCACTGAATATGCAAAATTCTTACCTGTGAAAGACGTAGCCTGGATAAATGGCATTTTAGGGGGTACCAGTGCTATTTAACTTGTTCACAAATGATCTAACATTTGGGTTGGGCAGCGGTGTTTCAGATTGCACCAAATTATTCAGGATGGTTAAAACCAAGCCGTTCGTGAAAGGAAGAATGGACAACATATTGGCAAGTCATGTTCCATAAAAGTGTATAGTAATGCATATTGAGGGGGAGGGCTGAGTTTGCATATACAGGGAGGAGTTCTAAAAATACTTTGATTACCCAAGAAAGATATCTTGGTGAAAAGGCCCTTGTAAAAATTAGATCTACATGCTTATATGACAATGGGGGAAATGGCAGATTCAGTGGTAGAAATTAATGTAATTATGGATTGAGTACAGTGTAAATTTTGGCCACCCTATCTTTCTATATAAGGAGATGTGGATATGTAGAGCTGGATAAGCTGTGGAAAAGGGCAATAAAATGATTAATAGAGTCTTCTTTCAGGGGCTTTAAAAAGTTTACAAAGGAGATTTCTACTAGAAATCTGTTAAATCCTGAATGCCAGAGAGATTAATATATGTCTAATAACTCTAGAAAATGAGATCATTCAAAGAAATTGGCAGTAGGTACAGGACTGACCCACATAAAATTCTCCTTCACAAACCACTTAAAATGTTATTCATTATTGCCACATGATGCTGCATCCAGTGAGATGAATTCAAAGGGAAATCCATGGATGGCAGAACTATGAATTGCTCTTGTTCGGTGCCACATTGAACATGTTTCTTCAGGTAAAGGAGAAAACAGGCAACCATTTCTATGGCAGAGGTTGTGGTGATATCATAGCCATCCACATAGTCTTGGTAAATAGAATGAAAGAAATGGAACTGAGTTTTGATTTTGATTTCATTTTCTGGGGCGGGGGGCATAAAGTTGCATTGGACGCCAGTATTAAGGATGATTTATATTGGATATGGGTCTTAAGCTGTGTTGTACTGAGGGACAATATTCAGGTTTGCATGTTCTTGTAGACGTCTGTAGTTAATTATCTTATTGCCACTATATAGGGAGACTCTTGAAAGACTGGACAATTGCTGCTGCAGATTGCCATTGTTGACAATGATCCAACAAATTTATGTACAGATACCTGGTAGTTTCTTTAATGTTTCTACTGCAATCTCCTGTTTCAGTGCTATGAATTATTCCCTGGATAAGTCTGATGCTAAACAATACCACCTTATTGTTGTCTAGAGCATGGTGCTGATAACACCAAGGTTGCAGGTTTGACTCCCATGGGGGACAACAGCATATTCCTGCATTGCAGGGGGTTGGACTAGATGATCCTCATGGTCCCTTCCAACTCTGATTCTATGATTACAGATACAGGTGGATTTTTGGCTTGGGCACTGGTTATCTATCTGTTCCAGGCCCCCCCCCAACCAAAAAAGATAAATCATTTAATTTTAAAAAGGTAAGGGAACTCAGTTGCTTTTCAGCTGCATGACATCACATATGACGTCAGGCATAGGGTGAATGGGCGTGGCTTCAGAAAAATGGCCTCCGGAGCCAAATTAGTATCTTTCAGGCCTAAATAGGGCTACAGCAGCCTTCATCAACCTCAAGACTACAATTCCCATCATCCCTGACCACTGGTCCTGCTAGCTAAGGATCCGGGGAGTTGTAGGCCAAAAACAGCTGGAGGGCCGAGGTTGAGGAAGCCTGGGCTACAGGACTGAAGGTTTCCCACCGCGGACGTATCTATGCAAACTTAATGTGGAGCTGTGACGGTGTCAGTATTGTAAGAAGAGGAGCATCCCTCATAGGCAGCTGAAAGTCCATTACTGAGATTAACCTCAGCAATCCACTTAGCAGGGGCACAAAGGCGCTTCAACCCCCTCAATATTTTGAGGCAGGAGCTCCAGCCTCCCCCCCCCCAATATTGACGGGGCCAACATCCCCCAGCACTGCAGGGCACCCTCCAGGCACCCTGGAAGCCTGGGGGGTGGCTGGAGCAAGTGAGGGTGAAGCTCGCCCTCTGTGTGTCCTGCCCCTGCTTGGCACATGCCCTGGGGAGGAGGCTAAGCCCAGAGGCCGTGCTCTGCCACCTCCCGCCTGCCCGATGCCACAAAGAGAATGTCAAGCACCTCCTTCTGTCCCCTCTCCACCTCCAGAACACCCATGCAGCCCGGCTCAGCGCATGAGTGCTCGCACGCTGGGCAGTGGTGGGGCACATCACATGATGCGGGCAAGCCAAGAGCCCTGACACTTAGTGGAGCTGCCATGCTACGCTATGTAGCACTTTCAGAGTGTTCAGAACACTTCCTCTGCATGATCTAATTACAGCCCTAGGCGTACGGAAGCCTTTTCAGCTGGACCGCAAATTCTCACATGGGGAACTTTTACCAGTGAATTGGAGGTGGATGTGAGATCCAGGAGCTTCCAGATTCATAGCATTTCACTAGGCAAGCTCTCATGTACCTGAGAAACGCTCACCTTAAAAAACCACTTACTTTCTTTCTTCGGCATCAATGGGTTGTGTCTCCTGTATTCTCTTTGAGAGAGTGATAGAATGAAACCGAGTGACCCTGTGACTTAATCTCCTGCAAGTCAGTTCTATTGTTCTCGCCCAGTCATTCACTCTGATTTCTCTAGAGAGAGGCAACACAGTTCAAAAGCACTCTTCACCCTTATGCGTCTTTCAGTTTGTTTAAGATACTTCTTCCAACTCATTTGCCAAGTGTTATTCCTATTTATAGAGACACAATGCATTTAAGTGCCTCGAGAAAGGCCTGTATGGCTTCAGTTTATAAAGGGTTGCTGCACAAGTTCCTGGAAGATAGTACTTAGGACACTGGGGGAGCTTTTGCCTCTGCTCCCAAGTGGTTACTGTTCAAAAAGCTAGGGGGGAGAGGAGCTGTTATGTTATTTACTGTATCAGGCCCTGCAGATTTAGTTCTAGCACAACAACCAATGTTTCATCATTCCACTTACCTAGACTGTTTCTCACATCCAATAGCTGCTTTGGGGTTTCTTCAAAAACCTAATGGAAAAGCAAGATCTGTTGGGGTGCCATGAGCCCCTCCATCTGATCCTTAGGTTGTATATGTGTGTAAATAAAACCATATGTCCTAAAGACACCACAGTCTCTCATCATTCCAAGGAAATGATGCCCTGGGAAAGCACAGACGCCTCTGGAGTCTGTTGCCACTCATGGATTAGAGTAGCATGTAACAATAAATTTTAAATCTATCATGGGTAAGTTTATTTCTGCTGGGTTTGTTTATGGGTTACTGGAGTTGTTTTATAGAAATCACAGTTTAATATCTAATGCGTTTTTTTCTTTTAACATTTATGTAAATTGCTTAGAGGCTTTCTTGTAATAAGCAACTAAGAAGTCAAAACAATAATAGAAGGGTGGAGTTTAAATAAGTCACGTTGTCCATCTTTCCTGGTCCTGCCCTACATCATGGGCTGCTGAAGCCAGGGGCAGGAAAACATTCAACATAATTGCGCCAAGTCATGAGGCAAGTCACTCATTTTGAAAAGGGAAACTTGACACAAAAACCTGCCATTTTGTGGTACATGAAGACAGTGCAGGAAATGGTTGTGCTTTTCTGGAAAATCCAGTCCTGAGAGGTGCCAGATGGGAGCATATCTTTCGAACCCCCTCCCCCCTTTTTTCTATAAACCAAAAGTGTCCTGCTAGGGATCCAGTGCTCAAATGCATCTACATCTAGGCCTGCAGAACTTGTGACTCATCAAGCTAAACACAGCCCAGCAGGCAGGCTCATGGGTTCTCCACGGGTTTGATAAACCTTCTGCATGACTTCACAAAAGCAGGGAAATTGTCAGGTACCTGACCATAGGATCCATTCCGCCTGGCAGGTCATAGATGATGCTGTACTAATCCATACTTAAGTCTGCTTCCAATATCAAATGTTCCTAAGAACCAGAGCATTAAAAAGATCCTTGGGTGGACTGATGTGCTTGTGCAATTCATCCTATTGCTTCAGTTTAGAAATGATAGCCTCCAGGTACTTTGAAAACATTGCAGAAGTGAAATGGTGATTTTCAGAATAACATCTGGAAGCCTGCTTTCCCAGCTCTTGAATTGCTTAAATCACTATGATGAGAAAATTATTACCTATTGGTGCATAGTCCTGTTCACTGACATATACAAACAGAAGGCTTAGAAGGCGAACTACAGGAAGAAAAGAATTTGATTGTAGCCCTTAGTGGTTTACCAGACATCTGGACTCAAAATAAAAGTGTTATTGATTGATATAGACCATTTCCTGGAAATGTCTGCAGTTGGTAAAAGCTGTGTACCAAAGTGAGAAAATCAAGGAAGAATTTCTTTTTTAGATACAATACTGATAAAACTAAGTGATGGGAAATCACTTTTTAGGAAGGAAATGATTGCTTGCAACTCTTAAGTTCTGGGAGGAGGGAACCGTTTACTTTGCAAAGTGCTAAGGGGTGTTGTAATTGTTATTAGTAGTGATTGGCTTAGTTCTCCATGTGTCATAGAGCAGGAGTAGCCAACCTGGTGCCCTTTTTGTTTTTCATCTCTGACCATGCTGGCAGAGTCATAGAATCAAAGAACTGGAGAGTTGGAAGGGAACCCAAGGGCCATCTAACCTCACCACCTGCAATGCAGGAATCTCAACTAAAACATCCATCCAACCAACCAACCAACCAACCTCTGCTTAAAAACCTCTAAGTAAGGAGAGTGCACCACCTCTTGTGGGAATCTGTTCTGCTATTAAGCAGCTCATACTGACAGAAGGTTCTGCCTGATGTTTGGTCAGAATCTCCTTTCTTGTAACTTGAATTCACTGGTTTGGGTGCTACCCTCTGGAGCAAGAGAAAACAAGCTTGCTCTATTTCCGTGTGACAATTATTTAGTTATTTGAAGATGTCTATCATATCTTCTCTCATCTGATGAGAGTATTAGTCCAAAGCAATAGAAGGGAAGTGCAGGCACACAGGGTTTCTATCTGCCATTGGCTGAGGTGCACTAATCCTAAAGAGGTAGGACAGACACTCAGGTATTTTTTCCCAGCTAGAACTCACCAGAACTCAGTCCCAGCACCTCTCAGGTAGGCACCATTGCCATCATAAGAGAACAAGGGTGGCATTCATGGTGACTTGCCTATGAATAGAAGAAACAGGAAAGGAGGCTCAGAGAAAGCACCCAAGAAGGTCCTAGGACAGGCTTCCTCAACCTCGGCCCTCCAGATGTTTTTGACCAACAACTCCCATGATCCATAGGTAGCAAGACCAGTGGTCAGGGATGCTGGGAATTGTAGTCTCAAAACATCTGGAGGGCTCAGGTTGAGGAAGCCTGTCCTAGGACAAAGAAAAAGATCCTTGGACAAGGGAGAGGTCCAGAAGAAATAGAGGGCAGGACAATACCGTGGGAGAAAGTCTGGAAGGAAAAGAAAAACTGAAGAAATGCAAAAGAGCCCTTTTGTAATTCTAAACTGTCTTCCTCTTCTCTGGAAGGGTCAGGCTGGGGAGGCGGTCTCCACCATTCTTCCTTTGCCCAGTCCCTGACACCTAGCCTTCAAAATCCTTTTTTACAGAACACTAATTAGAAAGCAATCTTATTGAAATGAAATGAAATTAAGAGCAGTATATTGAAGAACTACATTTGGGTATTATCAAAAAGCCAAGCCTATAATGCTTTGTAGGATTTTATTCACTGCTTTCTTTCTATATGCTTCCAAAGTGGATATAATAAAAGGATGTTGAATCATCCTCCCGTAAAATATTTTCCATATGAAGCAAATCCTTCTCAGTCTTTGGGGAAATTAACAGACAGGAAGGACTGCCTAGCAGGTTGCAATTTAATGACTCCTGTGAACGCCCCTAAATTCCCCACCGCCAGGGGGAAGCCCATCCAAGGGCTGCCAGCACTGGCCAATAGCCAGCAGCCAGGCCATCTGGTCTATTTGTGCAGTCTAGGGACTGGCTGCAACACCAACCACCAAGGAGGGTGAGTGGACTTCTCAGAAAAACTGAAGGCACATTTTTTGTGAAGCCACACCATGGAGTAAGGTAAAGGTAAAGGGACCCCTGACCATTAGGTCCAGTCGTGACCAACTCTGTGGTTGCGGCGCTCATCTCGCTTTATTGGCCGAGGAAGCCGGCGTACAGCTTCTGGGTCATGTGGCCAGCATGACTAAGCCGCTTCTAGTGAACCAGAGCAGTGAACGGAAATGCCGTTTACCTTCCCGCTGGAGCGGTACCTATTTATCTACTTGCACTTTGACGTGCTTTCAAACTGCTAGGTTGGCAGGAGCAGGGACCGAGCAACGGGAGCTCCCCCCGTCGCAGGGATTCGAACCGCCGACCTTCTGATCAGCAAGTTCTAGGCTCTGTGGTTTAACCCACTCTGTTAATAAACAAGAACGCAATTTTCATAATCACATAATGTCAGATACAGGGCTCATCCACACTTACCTTTGCTCCATATTTCTATGCAATAGATCTGGGTTTTCCAGGTCCATGTCTGAGCTCCCCCCCCCCCCGACACTTTCCCCATGAAAACCCACTCTTTAATGTTGAATTGGAGCAAACAGAAATCTGTGGAAGACCTGAATTGCTGTTTGCTCCAATTCAGTGGTAAGGAGTGAGGGCAAAAGGTAATTGTGGATGATGAGCCCAGAGAGTTTGGGAGTTTTCCCTAGTGGTCTTGATCTTTCCTAGATGGCAAATTACATTAACATTGAGCCTATATGAACACCTTTTGCTCACACCTGATGAGTTATGTCTCTTTCTCTAGGGCAAGAAGATGAAGAAACCTTAATGTGTTTTGGTAAGTTTGGTATAGTTTATTATTGGGTTAAAGATAAAACTCATGATAACTGACTGTATCTTTGTATACACCTGGTTATCACTACAGGAGGAAATGGTATTTTGTGGCTATTTTTTAAAATTCATATTTTTAAAGTAAGGTTTAGTTGTTCATAAAAAAATAAGTTTAGTGATACCTTAGTTTCTTTAGTTTGTTTGATGAATAAAAATTATATTATTTATGAGTGGATATGAGTATGTAGTCAATAAATGTTCACCTTTCAAAAAATAATTCTCCAGGTACACATCCTAGTGAAATATGCTGTGCTTTGTGGAAGCTATTGAATATAATAAATGATTTTCCCTATAATGCTTATGTTAGGGATGGGGACAATTTGAAGGGAAGAATGCCAGGTGGGAGAAGATGCTTAAACCTCTGCTTTGCACCTCTGCTCTCTAGTACATATCCTTCAGACTACTTTGATGCACAGCCTTGGGGAAACAGTTTCTAGGGGGTGTGTGCAGTGGACAGAGGTAGAATTTAGCACCTCTGCTTCTAGGCTGCAAATTCTGTGGGAGGCTTTCTGGGTGGGGCCTGGGCCTCTCCTGTGAACTGGCCTATTGCAGGCTGGATCGTCCTCCTGCCACCTAATTGGTCAATGGCAGTAGGAATTTAGGGGGCGTTCCCTTGGGCATTGGTGCCAACTGACCAGTAGCGGTGCTTGGCACCGTGCCCAGGACAAGGATAAATGCCCAGTCTGCAGGACCTTTCAGCCATTCTCTCACCATGCCGGTTCTCCCACCTTTCCTCCCTCAGGTTAGAGTTTTGCGGACGGTACGACCTTGCTATGGACTATGTCAGTCGCTGGATTTAGGGGCCGAGCAGGAATTTTTCCCATCTGGCAGATTGGCTCCGCCATTTGGGTTTTCACCTACCTCATAGCAATCATCTCAACTTTGTAAGTTGGATAGGCATTGGGTAAACCTACTCTTAGTTGGAGGGGAGGTTGTAAGAGTATCCTGTTAAAAGGATCCGGGAGGAGTGGCTCCTGTCCCATGCCTGGGCAGGGGCTAGGGACATACCACTCCTCCAATGGGGACTGTTCGGTGGATGCCCAGATTTGACGTAGATCATAGGGCATCCCCCCCCCCCTGCTGGCTTCACTCTTAGATACACTCCCGGTGGACAGACGGGAGTAACATGCGCTTACCCCAATGCCTATGGCCAAACCTTTACATCTGTAACCAATGAAGTTGTGGCCTTATTTGATCCTAAAACCAATATGCCATGTGTTGTCTAGTTATTTGCACCTTAGGGAAAGGGGTGGTCACAGGGCCTTGCCACGCAAGTGATCCTCACTCCTGTATTCACATTACTTTGGCAAATGGTGCTTGGCAAAACACTTTGCCCAGATAATGCATAGGTCCACTCTGACGTTGCTTACAACACCCAAACTTTACACTCACATCTGTATAGAGAAAGAGCAGGTGAATCATCAGAGGTCATGTCCTGTTCTTGCAAACTGTTTAAATATGGTAATTGTCCTTGAGGAAAGTGAAAAAAGATGGGGGAAAGAAGCTTCTTCCATGCATTTCTGGGACCAAGAGAAGCAGTGTATTGCTTGCACAACTTTTGTACCATGTAAAGTTAATGTTGTGCTATTAATTCACTGCGCCACCAAACAGAAGCCAAACTGATGTTTGGATGTTAATTGTTTAACATCCAAACAATTAACATTTGTTTTAAATTAGATGTTTTAAATTTGGGGGCACCATTTTGAAAAATCAGCTATTTGTAAAGCAATACAGGGAGAGGTAGGACACAACTGTTTAAAATGTGTCTGTGCTTGCTGTTTACTACAAAGACAACATGCTGCTGGAAGCTGTGGGCACACACTTTCCCTTCCAGGACAAAGTCAGTCAGAACTGCCAGCTGCCCTCTGAGTTGGCTCCAGCTCTTATTTAAGGCTGTTCTCCCCACAGTGGTTCTCCTTTTTATTATAATTTAAAATTCTAAATTGTAACTGTAAGCTGCCTTGAGCCTTCGGGGAAGGATGGGAAATAAACAAACAATGTTTATCACACAAACAACATTTTCCAGCTTTGCATCTCTTTGTCTTTATGACCTTGAGTTTTAAACCTGAAAAAGTGGGTATTTTGGCTGACAGCTACATATTCCAAACAATCTGTATTTCATTAGATTTACCAGACGTCTGTGACCAGGGATGCCAGTAAGTGAGCTAAAACCACAATATTCTAAACCCTAAGAGCCACAGTCTCAAGAGAGAAATCATTAAAATAAGCCTTTCGAATAAGAACATTTTCCTGGCAGTTTTACTTTCCTCGTGTGTGCTGTACAATGAGACCAAGAAGAGGCTGGTGCTTGGTTACAGAACAAAAGGAGAGGTCTGAGACCAACATATGCAGCAATCTAAATTTCCTTCCATCCAGTTCTCTCTTGTACACGAATAAGCACTTCACATATGTGCTCAACAGTTTATTAGCACCACAGGGCCAGCTGAGTGAGGTAGCTGCCTCAGGTTCTTTTTACCACCAAGAAAAGGCACTTGTCAAACTTTCTGCCTAAGGTGCTTCAATAAATTGGCGGGCCATGGAGGAGACACCATTGGCTGCTCTGCCTCACATTGCAAAATATATTGGGCCAGTTCTAGAAACAGAGCTGTCAGACTCATCACTTGAACACTTCCAAACCAATCTTTTCCCCCAGGGGTTGTCACCTTTCATTCACTCATTTAGCCCTGAAATAGTGTGTGTGTGTGTGTGTGTGTGTGTGTGTGTGTGAGAGAGAGAGAGAGAGAGAGAGAGAGAGAGAGAGAGAGAGTTTTCCTTCCACTGTAACTGTGACACAAGGTTTTTAGGTGTGAATTGGCAAAGCACTGCCACCTCTCCTGGTGTGGAGGAGTAGTGTGTTGTTATGTACTGAGTTGAATAGGATCCAAACTGCAGCAGTCTGATTGGTCCTAGAACAATAGGATCCAAAAGGCAGCAGTCTGATTGGTCCTAGAACAATAGGATTCAGAATGCAGCAGTCTGATTGGTCCTAGAACAATGCAGCAGTATGATTGGTTGGCAGGAACCACCCAATCATGCTCCAGATAGAAGTGAATCCACAACCTGATTGGCTTACAGTAGAATTCCGGAATTAGCCAATCATGTGCAGCCCATTGTGTAAATAATGTATATAAAGCAGATACTTTGAGGGGACATTCATTCCTCCTCACCACTATGAGCTGAATAAAGAGCATGAAATCACTTTGCGACTCTGAGTATATTTCATGTGTGATGCCCAACTTGTGGTGCCCTATCCCATGTGATTCTACACTTTCTCCACATCTTCTGTCTTAGAACAAAAGAAGGCATGAATAAGGAGGCATGAAGACATGAAGAAATCAAAGCATGGCTTCCTGGGCACTCCAGCTGAACCCTCTTTGCTGAAGCCCTGCCTCTATACAGGCAAAATGAACAGCACATATCCAGCATGGTGAAGCAATGTGAAAATAAATGAAAGAAGTTGTGCTTCATTTCACTTAGGGAATTGCATGCATGCAAACATGGAAATGAGTGGACTGTTCCGAAAAGACATTCCAGGCCTCCAATATGGAGCAAGGTGACTAATTTTTTTAAATGTACCTAGCGTTGTATCCAACTAAGTTCTACATAGAGTAGACCCATTGGAATGAATAAACCTAAGTTAAGCCTGTTCATTAACTTCAATGGGTCTACTCTGAGCACAACTAGCTTTGGATTCAACCTCTAATTTCCAGCACAGGTGAAAAGGGTATTTAAACAATATTCTGTATTGTTAATATCTTCTCCTACAGGTTTCTAGACTCCACATACATCCACTATATAGAGAAAAACAGCAATAACAACAAACGTATCTGCTCTGTCCCTGATGCAAAACATCTAGTTGCTTACTTGCACAATTAGCTGCAATTGAATTTTTGAACCTGAATGCTTTGCTGTATGCAGCCAGCCATGTAAGCATTTCAGATGAGATGCTGGAGGTCAAATATGATGCAAGGCTGACACAAGGTCTGCAACTGCATATGTTTTGCCATTCAGATGCCGAAGATTCTCAAGATATTTTATAAAATTACTTTTTGCTAGTGGAAACTGTGTGTAAGAGAGAGAATTTTGGTGTGCTATCCTTTTATATTTCTGAAAATGTGAACTAGGCTTCTCATTTTATAGGTTTGTATTTCAAATAAAAAGCTAGCGTTCCAGAGAAAAATAACTTTTTGGCAGACACCTTATCCAATTTCCTCCAATCCTGGCACCTTTATCAGTGCTGGTTTGGCACCAGGTTTCTCATTTCCACACTTCAGTACTTGCCACAAAAATGACACTTCCCATCATGCTGTGCTCTGTTGTTCTTGCCATCTAATCTTCTCTCTCATGGGGCTGCCTTGTGAGACCTGGGATTGCTGTGTGTCTGTCACTGCATCATTAATTAAACATGTTCAGGTGCACTGGATCATCCAATCACATCCAGCATATGATCCCATAACATTACAAGGGGAAATTGGGATGGTGTCATCCCATAAGGAAAGAGCAGCATGTCCATAAATAACCATTCACATTTCATTGAATCAAATGAAAACCACTGGAAGAAACTCAATGGCTCTTTTTACAAAGAGTGTCTAAATAAATTGGTCGACAAAACCCAGCTTTGACACAGCCTTGTTTTCAAATATCCAAACATTTAAATGAACATAGCTGACTTTTCATGTGTGGTAGATCTTTTTGACTAGAGTCCTTTGGAGTTTGTCCATCAGTTAACATAAAACTGGGACAAACATCTAAATGGAAACACAAAATGCTAGGTCAGGTGCAGTCATGAGTTTGATTAAGGTTTACTGGGAATGGCAAGAGGGGAAATGAACAAATAGCAATTCTCTACAGCTGTCTCACTGATCCAAAATTGCTTTGCTCAAATGAAATACCAATTATGGCAGGCCTGCAGGACTGGAGGCCTATTAAGCTGAGTGTGTGCATGTCTAGCCATCAGGGTACTTACTGGTTTATCTGCCCTACTTGGGGTGGCAAAATCAGAGAGGTTTCCAAGCACCTGGCAGGTCACAATGATGTGGTTGTGCTTGACTTGCTTGATTACAAGTTTATGAAGGGCGATATATGGCTGCATCAGCCTAGTCATCCCTGAGAGGGATCGCAGAGTGCCTTCCTCCAGTCTGGCAATAGCTTCTAGGTACCCACACTAGAAAGTTGTACAGAAGGGAGTCAGTCAACAGCAGCTAATACTGGGGCTTGCTGCTGGTGGTAGCTGCTCTTTGGGGCTGACTCTGCTCTGCTCCTCATCCTCAGATGGGATTGCCCTCTGACTGCCGTTCATATCTAGGCCTGCAGTCTTATTTCAGGCTTCTGGCTGTAACTCTTTCTAGCACTTCCCATATGTTTTTGTGAATTTAGTGTTTTCAGAATTAAGCGAGCCATCAGTGAACTAATGGCATCGTGTTACCTCTGCCCCAGCTTTCTTCATATCTGCCAGTTTTAATTTATCAGCCCGCATTATTTAAATTGGTGTTTTGAGGTTTCTGGGTATGATTATCAATTTATACTTTCAGTTTTTCTGTAGTGCATTATATAAGGCACTAGCATCTTTCCAGATTATTGGAAAGGTTTAGAAAAATAACAAGGGCACGAGTTAGGGAATGGAACATGCAAGGCTACCCCCACGGCTTTTGCTTTCTCAGTGGCCAGAAGCAGCCATAAAGGGCGCAGCAGCTTGGTTTGTATTTCTTGGCTTTCTTGTAATTTTCTTAGAGGTGGTTTTGTTCATCGGTGACTTGTTTTAAAAAAAGTCCCATTGACTGACACCTTATTTCCCTCTCTGAACTTGGAAAATAACTTTTCTAATTCCAGATGAGGCATTCTCAGCAATCAGAGCTTCACATTTCCAGGAGTGGCATTGAAAATACAGTGCAATGCAAAAAGTCCAAAGGACCCTAACTCAGCTTTGTCCCATGTGGTTAAAATAATTAGTTCTTCCAATATTGGGGAAAGATGCAGCAGGGTTTGAGGGTCTGAATGGTACTTCTGACCCATGAGATTGCATGAAACTAGGATCTAGTATTCCCTGACATTTTACTGTGCCCTTCCTCAAGCCCCTGGTGGTTAGCGATGCTCAAGGATTTAGTATGGTCTTTATTTTAAAATAAACTAGCCTGATTTATGCTTCCTGAATTAAAGTGGAAACTGGAACACAGTTCTTAAGCTCAAAAAGCAAGCAAAGAAAAGACCCAGGCCCTACTAAAAGGTGTTTAAAATGTTACATTTCAGGGGTCAAAACCAGTGTGAATTTGTGTGAGCATTTTTTTTAAAAAAAGTTCAGACTGATGCAGAAATAGGACAGAACAGACTTATGAATGAACACATGTGAAAGTGACACAAAATTTTTAATTTTATTGGAATTTTATTTACAACATAACACAACCCCCCCACCCCCCTAATACACAAATCCACCCTCATTAAACGTGGACATAACATACAGTGAGCATAACATACAACAATACAAATAACCAAATAAAAGACTTCCTTTATCCTGTATCTGGCCTCCTTATTTTCTTCTTATAAGCTGTTTCCTTTATGAATACTTAAGATTTTTCTAATTATAACTTAAATATCCACAAAGTCTCCTGCATACATTAATCAAAACAAGTCCAGGTATGTATTTTAGGGCACTGTTTTGTGAAGTATTCTCTGCATTTCCCCCATACTTTTTGAAACTCTTGTCTAGTGTGATCTCTAATTGCCTCTGTTAATCTAGCCAGTTAATATAGTCTAACAGTTTTTTCTTGCCATTCCTTTTTTGTTGGCATAGTTTCTTTTTTCCAGTTTTTAGCAATTAGGATCCTTGCCTCTTGTGTGGCATAGAGGAATATTTTCTGATCTTCTCTTGCTATAAAAGAAAGTGACACAAACAGTGGCGTAGCGTGGGTTGTCAGCACCCGGGGCAAGGCAAGTAATTTGCGCCCCCTAACCCGTGGAATTGCGCCCCCTAACCCTAACCCCCAGATGTTGCGCCCAGTGCGGCCGGCCCCCCCCTGCACCCCCCACGCTACGCCACTGGACACAAAAAAAGAACAGACTTGTTTCTCTATCCTTGTGAAGAGAGGAATTCTTGAGTCTTTTTATATCAGGACTGTGAGTTTGAGCCCCCCGTTGGGCAAAACATTCCTGCATGGCAGGGGCTTGGACCAGATGACCCTCATGTTCCCTTCCAACTCTGTCATTCTATGATTCTAGGTTGAGCCTTCCTGCTTGTACAGATGTTTTTGCCTTATTACCAAGCAGCACCTGCCCCGTGTGCTTCACTGATCATTCTTTCTGAAGTTGTCTGTATATCTCAGCTGCTTTACATATATTTATGCAACATAGGGCAAATCTGTTTTTATTTACTGCATGTATATTTCATGCTTCCTCCAGGGAGCTCAGGTTGGCACCTTCCCTTGCTTTTGCCTGTTATTTACTTTACCTATGGTGTCTCACTGAACTTCACAAGGCGTACAAAGTTCCTGCTCACATCTTCACAGAATGTGTGTGTGTAGGAATGATTTTCCCCACTGTTTTTGTGTGTATTGCAAAACCAAAAGTAATTTCCATGACAATGTTAAAAACAGAAGATCAAATCACTCTGCCACCAGCTAGCACTGCAAGTGTCATTCATCATTATCAGAATTAATTATGTCCCTGTGCCCAAATTCTTACATGCAGTAGGCTGGGATGTGCGCACCCAACCACCCACCTCTCTACCCTCCACCCAGGCAAGTATAAGACGTTATCAGAGGTCAAGGACACATTTCAGCCAGGTAAAAATGCTCATGTGTGGTGAAATAAGATAGGAGAGGGGCTGTATTCTGGGGTGATGATGTGGTAGGGTGTTGCGTAGGAAGAGTTCCAAAGATACAGAGGACTGGAGAGCAACATTTGGCTCGTGGGCCTGAAGTTCCCCACTCCTCTCCTAAATGAATTCATACTTTATATCATAACCTTCTGATACAACTGACTGAGGCCTCGGCTGTTTGTTTCTGTGTATGGATTTTCTCTATCCTTTTAGCTAATCCAAGCAGCAGAATATCCAGGACTCACGAGAAGATGTGGAAGCTGATTGGCAAAACACACAGGAAGAATTGGGATGTTTATGACCCAGTTGCAATGTAAGGCCTCTGTTTGGAAGATCCACTCCATTTCCACATTAATCTGCATTTTTAACACCCCCCAAAAAAATACATATTTATACAGCACCAACTATGTACTGGCAGATTGTAAAATTTCATAGGCAAAAATAGAGGGGTTCCTTGCTCCCCTGAAAGCTTACCATTTAAAACAGACAATGGGGAAAAGAGCAGTGACAGGACTGATGTGGACAAATGCATTACAGCTTGCTTATATTTGAGAATGAGGATTAACAGGATAAGCCAAAGGCCCTGTAGGAAAGAAGAGTTTTGAGAGGGCATTTGAAGGAGAGGAGAAAAACAAATAGCTTGTAAATGAAAACTCCTAAAACTTCCTAATTCCCACAGAAGAAACAAGCACAAGTACAAATATAAATTTGAGTTATGTTTCCTAGTCTGAATAACTTTGCACACATCAGTAGGAGAATCCTCATTCACCCTCTCCTATCACTTATGGTGAAACCCCACATGGAAGGAAATGCTCATATCAAATCCTGTTGTCACACTGAAGACCTATGAGATAAATCTGAGATCCATGACCTTGCAAACCATCAACCAGCAGAGTGCACTCTGGACATGGAATTTGAGGTGAACTAAATATTCTTAATTCTGTTTTTGGAAATCCAAAATTTTGAGAAAATAATTTAGTATAAAACATTTATATTCTTATATTAGTATCCTACTTTTTTCATACAGTTAATTTCCAGGAGGTCTCCTGTCCATGCATGGGTCAGATCCATAATATCAAAGTGGTGTCTTTATGGGACTTCAGACCACACCATAGCCCCCCTGCTTTTGTCATGGGTAAGTACAGTCCCAGCAAAGGGAATCCAAGCCTTGTAGCACTGTTTTCTTTTCGTTTTAATATGGGCCCAAGATACATTCTGTGATTCTCATTTTTGTGACATATAAATATTACCAGTTTTATTTTTCTAGAAAAAGAGGTGCCAGAACTCACCGTGAACACCTCCCTTGTTCTTTTATAATGGCAATGGAGGCCACCTGGGAGGTGCCGAAACTGAGTTCTGGCGAGTTCTGGCTGAAAAAACCCCCTGGATATTACTGGTCTTCACATTCTTCTCCAAACACAGTTGTTCATGGGAACAGCCATGGTATATATTTCTATTAGACCTGCAATCTGTAATCATTTTTGAGGTGTAGGTGGGTTCCCACGAGGCAAGACACAGCGATAACAGCAGTAACTTTTATTGAACTACATAACTGGGAAACAGGGGCAAAGCAACTGCTTATATACATTCCTGAAAGCCTGGGCCACTCCCACTCTCACCGTGATTGGCTGTCTAAATTTCCAAGCTGTGAATCACGACTCAGACTTCAAGGGCCAATGGCAGAGGCCCAAATCCTGAAATGTTCTGTGATTGGACATCGTGTATTGAATCAGAACACAGGAGCTCAGAATCCTTAGTCCAGATTCAAGCTCAGGCAAACACAAACCACTGAATACATAACAATTTTAATCTGGCAAGTAAATTCATGAACTAATGTTCCGTGGAGAAATCCTGTACACAAGAAAGTGGCAAAAGCAATTTGGTCTAAGTTAAACCAGTGTAAAGTTACACCAGATCCAAACTTGGTTCATCAGCAGGGCTACTGCTGTCTGAATCAGCATAGGTCTGGCAGAGGCAAAACAGACCTTTAAAATAATGTTTGTGCTACAGCACCCTTTCTGCCAACTTGACTTATGCAATTCAGTCTTGTGAGCTGAATTGGCTTAGGATTCAGCCAACACCCCCCCATCCCCAGTCTGACCACCACCATGACCCTGGATGGCTCCCCTTTTAGGGCTTATGGCATTTGTGATTTGCTGGGCTCATCTAAGTTGGATGGGGAGATGCGCCAGCATATCTTTGACTGACCTGAGGATCAGAGAGCTAAGCTGCGGTAGCCCAGCAGCACCAGGAACCTCCTGTCTCAGCTGGAGATCTGCTGGATCCTAAGCATCTCATTCCATACTGAAGTTCATTGTGCCCACAGTTGCGTAACATGATTCCATCTACATTTATGTATGGTATGAGACACATTTGCCCATTACATCTAACTTGCCTTATCTCCCTTCCAGAGCACTGTAAAGCCATCTCTGTCTGTGGTGGGCAGGTGAATTCTTCACCCTGGGTGATCTGAACTTTTATAAAATGTATTTTGACTATCCTTTGGTCTAAATCTTTTACTCCTTTCAGACTTGAAAGCATTTCTTTGCACAGTGATAGTGGTGTATTACCATTTCAATACTTGGAAAATGTTTCAAAATAATATTTTGCTTGTTGTCCAATCAGCTTGGGTTACGTGATAGCATACATTTTGACCACATATTTTCTTTTCTTTTCAGTGCTGACTTTAACAATAAACTGTGATCCAACGTTTCATAAAACAAGCAGTCCCATTATAAATGAACATATATTTTGCAGAACTAATACCATAGTGGCATAGTTGCATTCACTGAAGTTGTAAGCTGCTTAAGAATGCATGCTTTAAATCCAGTTCTTTAGCAGAGATTAACTGAACTCCTAGTGGGAATCATGTTTAAAACACTTCCTTATGTGCTCAATTAATGATAAAAGAAAGCTGTATCATGTTTTTAGCTAAAGACTCCAAGGGGATTATTTAAAAGGTATTTGTCATCTTGAATGCATTCCTTGGCTGTCTAAAATTACTTTTATGATCACATTATCTATTCATTCTAACCAGCAATCCTAACATAAAAAACAAAAACCACTTAAATAACCCCAGGAGCCAACAGCATTATGGTTTTATGTGATTACATATAGCATAAATATAGGTACTCTATAAATGTAAGTACATTTGTACATACACCTCATGACTAAATTCTGAGAAAGGGGTGGAGGAGGAGGAGAACGACAGTTTCTAAAAAACACAGAACTTAATATTGCACATGAGATTGGTAATTTGCCAAATGTTTGCTCACATAACGCCTAGTTCAAAGTTTAGCAGAATGTGAAGATAATGTTAAGTCTATTAAAAACACCATTAAAATAATTTGTTTTTAATTGAATAATGAAATTAAGGCTATCAAGTAAGGCTTCCGTTTTGCTGACATTTTCCCAATCACCGTAGATGGCTAGAAAATACTTTCTTAAATGAGCAGTAATGGCCTGGATGGTTGGTTGTTACTAGCTACTCAGTACATAACCTCACCCTCCCCCCCCCCCCGCTCTCCTCAGTACGGGGCTGCAGAGAAGCAGTCTGTGCATACGAAGTCCTAGTATGATTGGTAGGCTAAATCTTGTCCTCCAAATCATGGAGAGCCACGTGTTGCGGTGAGATCACCAAACTGCCTTCTTGTTGCTGGGGCGGGCCCGTTTGGATGACCTCCGCACCTCATTGGTTGCCTCTTTGTTACTGGGGAAAATTTTTTGTCGGTTTGGGTTTGATTGGCAACTAAGGGGCTATTTAGGGGCTGCACGAGGTGAAGTACTTTCTCTTTCGCATCATGCAGCGGATTTCCCTCCCTCCCTCCCTATAACTTAAGGTTGTGTTTTTGACCTTGCTATGCCTGTCTAGGGGTCGTCTGTTTTTGGAGCAGAGGCCCGGTATGAATTTTGCCACTTGGGTGATTGGCTGCTGCCATTTGGTTTTTGCCTATCGTGTAGCAAATTTTCACAGCTTTGTAAGGTTGGCGGTTAGGCATTGGTTCATTCTTTGGTGGAGGGGATTATGGATTGGCTGTGCCCGCCCCTCATTTTTTGTTGTTGCTACTAGGGAATTCCGTTAAAGGAATCCAGGGGCACAATTTGCTCTGTCTGATCGCCTCTCAGGGGTAGGGCCAAGCCAGAGTTCCTGAGAGCATCTGGGGTGAACTAAGAGGTGGAAATCAGCCTCTGTGCTCCCCCAGGATGTTTTCCCTTACTGACCTCTGGAGGTTCCAGTTGTCAGTCCTGTTTCTGCCGGTGCAGGTAGTCCGAACCAATGCCTAAGTAACCATTCACATGCTGTAATCAATAAAGTTGTGGCTAAATTAACACCAAAAATCTTAAACAAATATTCTGTGTCCTGTGTGATTTATTTTGGAGGGAGTTTGGGGGTCTTCACACGACGCAACAGTCTGATTCTGTAAATGGCAGCTTCATGTGATGCATGGTGTTTGCCAGCTCCTCCATGCTATTCATGCAGAATTATCAGTTCAATAGTTAATTGTTGTTATATACTGAGTTGAATAGGATCCAAACTGCAGCAGTCTGATTGGTCCTAGAACAATAGGATCCAAAAGGCAGCAGTCTGATTGGTCCTAGAACAATAGGATTCAGAATGCAGCAGTCTGATTGTTCCTAGAACAATGCAGCAGTATGATTGGTTGGCAGGAACCACCCAATCATGCTCCAGATAGAAGTGAATCCACAACCTGATTGGCTTACAGTAGAATTCCGGAATTAGCCAATCATGTGCAGCCCATTGTGTAAATAATGTATATAAAGCAGATACTTTGAGGGGACTTTCATTCATTTCCTCCTCACCACTATGAGCTGAATAAAGAGCATGAAATCACTTTGCGACTCTGAGTATATTTCACTGGCGACGAAGGTGGGATCCCGCTGAGCTGACTGCCACACACAGCACCGCAGCACCGCCACCTGCCGCACCGCTGCCTCGCACCGTGTATCCAGGCTTCAGCTCCGGGACACAAGGAACTCAGAATGGCAGCCGACAGCAGCTTCTCGCCGTTCAACCCAGCATCTGGAGACTGGGAAGCGTACGCCTCCCGTTTCACCTTCCTCCTAGAAGCCAAAGGGGTCACCGATGAAGAAGACGCCAAGAAGAGGGCAATATTCTTCAGCGTCTGCGGAGAGGAGACGTTTGAAATCGCCCGGGCTCTCCTTGCGCCTGAAGACGTTGCTACTGTTCCATACAAAACAATAATGGAACAGCTGAAGGGGCACTTTTCGCCACAGCCCTCAGTGGTGGCTCGTCGAAATGCCTTCTACGCAAAGCGGCAAGCCCCTGGGGAAACCATAACTGGGTTTGTGACCTCTCTCCGCCAAGCTGCCCGGTTCTGCAACTTCTCAGAGCTGGAGAACATGCTTTGTGACCGCCTTGTCGGTGGCCCGAAGGATGAGAAGCTGCAACGACGCCTCTACGCTAAGAAGGACCTAACGTTCCAGGTCGCTCTGGAGGAGGCCCTGGCAACGGAAGCTGCCGAGAGGTCGACGCAAGAGGCACGGCCGAGCCAGCCGTCCCAACTGAGGGTCCACCACAAAGACCTCACCGACGACTCAGGATCTGACAAGGAGGAGGTTCACCGAGTACAGCAGCGCACTCAAGCAGCCCACATACCACAGCTGCCTCGACGAGAAGGAGGGAACTGCGCAAGCTGCGGGGAAAGTCACGAGAGGAGGACCTGCCGTTTCCGCAACGCAGAGTGCAGGCAGTGCAGAAAATTGGGACACATCGCCCGGGCATGTCGAGCTCGGCCCACCCGACGCCAGGCATCAGATGACCAATCCAAGAGCCCCAGGTCCCGGGGCCCAACGCACCAAGGCAACTCGACGGAGCTCACGGACTTCCAGGTATACCAGTTGCCCCACCCCAACGTAGAGAAAATTTATGTAGAGGTACAGATAGAGGGGGCCCCATGCCGCATGGAGCTTGACACGTGTTCAACTCTATCCATAATCTCGGCAAGGACCTTAAGGAAACTGTGTCCTACTGGGGGTCCCAAGCTCAGGCCGGCCCCATTCACCCTCCGGGACTTCCAGAAACGTAAGGTCCCCACAATGGGGGTGGGGACCTTCAGGGTGCAATACCGAGGGCGGACGCGGCAACTGGACTTGCTTGTGGTCAAGGGCCCCTACATTAAATTGCTGCTTGTGGTCAAGGGCCCCTACATTAAATTGCTGCTTGCTGCTTCTCTGTTTCACACAATGAAACATTTCTTTGCAGGCAATCCCGTCTTAAATTATGAGAATTGTGGGCACAGTTCAACCCAAGCAGTTGCCTCCACAACGATCCAGCTCTCCCCCTGAGCCCTCCACTGGCTGCCACCCCCCCCCAAAGATCTTTTACCGTGGGGTCCAGCAAAGACTGGAGGATCCCAGCAGGTCACTATAATCCTCTTCCCCCCTTGCAGGGAATGATGGGACTGGTTTACAAGCCATCCACCACCTGCTACAAGAAACAAGGAACATTATTTATTGCTTTTAATTTAACCCATCCTTTCCCACCAGGAAAAGAACAATACGGTTGAAAAGGCAAAAGCTCACCCCATCCACAGTGAACCCTCTTGCCCCAACTGCCCCTCTGGAGTGTGTGTGTTTGACCCACAAAAGCAGTTTTGCCAGATGCAATCCTTCAAAGCAGACACTATTGCAAGCTAATGGATGGTTTCTGATTATCCAGAAGTAGAATCAACAAATGACAAGGTAATTGGTGCAGAAAAGCCCCAACCCCTCTAAATGTGCAAGCTCTGGTTGGTTTAACTGATAGATAAATCAATGAAAATCATGCTTCTAAATAGGTTTTTAGGTCACATCCACACCATACATTTAAAACACATTTATGTATACCACTTTAATAGTCATGGCTTCCTGGGAATTATTGTTTACCCACCACAAAGCTATAATTTCCAGCAGCCATAAAAAATAGTTCCCAGAAAAGGGGAAGCCATGTGCTTTAAACTTATGATGTGGAAGTTACATTGGTAAAGCGTGTTCTCCAATAAATGAGAGCACGTGTTGTGGTGTGGGCCGCCAGGCCAGGCCTCTTGTTGCCAGGCAGGTTAATAGTTGTTGCCTGGCACTATGATTGGGTAACCGGGTTGCTGGGGCAAATTGTATGTTGGAAATTGGGTGGGTGGGACCATAGTCTTTAAATATTGGTGCACTCTGGTTTCTCTTTCTCTTTGCAGAGAGCATCGGATCACCCGCCCGCCCGCCCGCCCGCCCGCCCTCTTTTCCGGTTGACCTTGCTTTGCCTGTCATGGGGTCGTCTGCTTTGGAGCAGGGGCCTAGTAGGAATTTTGCCATTTGGTGATTGGCTGTGCCATTTGGTTTTTGCCTACTACTCAGCAATTCGTCACAACTTGTAAGGTTGTGGTTAGGCATTGGTTATAATATGCTGGTGGTGGAGGGGTCAGGTTAGGCATTGCCTGCCCCTCCCGTTGCGCTGAAGGGAATTCCATTAAAGGAATCCTGGGGCTTGCCATGATTTCGTCCAATCCCTGTCATGGGAATCCTTGTCATGGGACCGGGCCGGCAAGCTTTCGGGGAGCTGCTGGGGTGAGCGGCGTGGGTCCGACGCTTAGCTCAAATGACCCCCAGTTTGACTTTCCCTTCTACTGGCTACCGATCGGACCTTGGGATGTCAGTTCTGTCCCAGGCGGGGGGACAGATAGTCATAACCAATGTCTAAACAACCACTCACTGATTTTGTATTTTAATAAACTTGTGGCCAAAATAGTGCCCAAAAACCAAAACTAAAATTACGTGTTATGTGTGAAGTTATTTGAGGGGTGGCCTGGGGACACGCAAGTCACAGTAAGTTCAGTTGAGAGTAGGATTGCAGCATAGGGTTTCAGTAAGAGCAATTTTATATTTGGCAAGGGTAAATGTATGGGGACAAATTTATTTGGGGTGCATAATCTTCAGGTACAAGAGGCCACCGCCATGTGAAAGCAAAGTAGGTCTGGATCTGTTCAGGGCTTGGATGCTTGTCTGCCTGGGAACCAAATACTCTAAACTGCCCTTTGATCTTTGGATGAAGGGCAGTACATAAATTTAATAGGTAGTAGTAGTAGTAGTAGTAGTAGTAGTAGTAGTAGTATGCTACTCCAGGTTCCATGAAGACAGCAGGGCAGAATAAGTAGAACAACCCAGGCAGGAAAACAAATAAAATTTGAATCCTATAGGGAAATGTTATAGGAAATGGAAAGCTTTGATTTCTTCTAATAATGCTAGATCCTGCTTTTCGTCACTTGTAATTTACCTGTTTCAATTGTTCAAAGAGTTATCTGCAAATATATGTGAATTATAATGTAAACAGATATGAAAATTATAATTGGTTAGACCAGGGTTTTCCAGCTGGGGGCCATATGGCCCCCTGGGGCCCCCAGGATATTCCAAGGGGGCCACAGGTAAAAATGCATAAATGGGGAGGGGGCACTGTTTCTGTAGGTTTCCTCCTCCGTGTCAAATAACTGGGGTCAAATAAGTGTTGTTTACTTTTTATAATACATGGAAGATGGATCTCCCTCGGGAGGTTCTGGACTCTCCTTCCTCGGAGGTTTCTAAGCAGAGCTTGGATGGTCGTCCGTCCCGGATGCTTTAGCTGAGTTTCCTGCGTTCCCGGGGGTTGTACCTGAAAGATGACCTTCAGCGTCTTCCAGCTGTATGATTGCATCATTCTATGTTTTTCTGCTTCAACAATATTTCATTATGTTCCTATCATTTTATGTAATTGTATTTTGTATACATTCTAAATAAATAAATAATAAATAAAACATGTTCTATTTGCAAACAAAACATTTAAATAGCTTCTTTTCTACCAGTAGGATGGGGGGGGGGCATGGGCATAGCCAGGATTTTTGATAGGGGGACAGGCTTTTATTGAGGGGGGAGAACCTCTGATTTGTATTGATTTTTACTTATTTGGGGGGTCAGCTGCCCCTCTGCCCCACTGGCTATGCCGGGGGGGGGGAACCACATGAAGGAAACAAGGTCAGAAGGGGGCCACAGTCGGAAAAAGGTTGGGAAACACTGGATTAGACAATTAGAAGGAACAGAGTCAACTGCCATTCTTTATTTATTTGAGTTGCGTATCAAGGTCCCCAAGCCAGCCCAATAAAACACAATTCACACAGAATTTTTGTTAAGGTTTTTGGCATAATTTTGGCCGCAACTTTATTAAAATACAAGAAATGTGAGTGGTTGCTTAGGCATTGGTTGCAACTATCTGACCCCGCACGGGGACAGACTGACATTTGCACACCTGCAAAAGTCAGAAAGGGAAAACATTTTGGGGAGAAAGATGGAGCTGGGTACCATGCCCTCACCTCTCCCCAAATGCTCCCAGGGGCTCTTGTGTGGCTCTAGCCCCTTGACAGGGGTTCGGACAAAAGCATGGGGAGCCCCTGGGTTCCTTTAACGGAAAACCCTTGCAGCAGCAGCAGCAGCATTTTGGAGGGGCAGGCACAGTCAAATCCATACCCCTCCACCAACCAATTTTAACCAATGCCTAACTGCAACCTTACAAGTTGTGACGATTTGCTACGCAGTAGGCAAAAACCAAATGGCACCAGCCAATCAGCCAAATGGACAAAATTCCTACCGGGCCCCTGCCCCAAGAGCAGACAACCCCATGACAGGCATAGCAAGGTCAAGCGAACAACCCTAAATATAGGGAGGGTGGGCGGATGATCCGATGTGCACAGCGAAAAGAGGAAGCTCAACACTGTGTGCAGAGAATATAAGACTTCTTAGCTGTCAATCACAAAATGGCAACATCAAATTCTCCCCAATGACAAGAGGAGCCCAATCGCAATGATGGCCAACTACCTTTACCCGCCCAGCAACAGTGGGATGTCTTGCTAGACCCCACTGCAACACGTGCTCTCTATGAAGGAGAACACGCTTTGTGCTAAAAACTATCTGAGGTGAGGGAAAGAAAGAGCATAGCTCAAACAGAGACTTCCTGGTGCTATCCCAAGTGTCTTCAGGTGGGGCTAGGAAATACCATTGTCTGAAACCTAAGAATGCTTTCACCAGTCAGGGTGGCCAGAATAGAAATTTAGAACTGATTAGGAGAACAAAATGACAGTTTTTCTAGCTTTTTAATTTCAGTGAGTGTAAAATAAAAAAAGAAAAGTATGATTAATATGACCCTGTCAAATATTATTAGGCCCCAAATTACCTTTCTGCTTTTTACATCTCTAGTGACACACTATTAGCCCTGTATAGGGAGGTTTTTAACAGTTGGGTGTTTTTAGATATACTGTAAGCCAGCCAGAGTGGCTGGGGAAACCCAGCAAGATAGGTGGGGTATAAATAAAATTATTATTATCATTATTACTATCCATTTTGCTGCTACATCCATCAACACAAATTTTGCAGCCATACTACTAGTAACTATCTCCTTCCCCATGTCGGTTTATTAATATATTTTCACCTATATCATAGAAACAGAAAATAATCTAAAATAGATTTCATATGCATTTCTACCTGGAAACTTTGATTCTAAATTAGGATATATGTAGAATTACCTTTAAAGAATTGTATGGACATCCATTTTTGTAATAGTGCAAATCAAGTGTCAATACATTTTGGTTACATGCAGGACATTTTCGGATTAAAGTGTTCTTAACCAAATGTTTTCTGTACAAATATGGCACTTTCATAGAATTGCCCTCCTGAAAGTGCCCCAAGTACTTTAAAAAAAGATTGTTTGTGAACATTTTCAGTCACAGTGTTTCACCTCTGGAGTCCAACGACATTTGGAGAGCTTTAGGTTGCCCCTGAGATACATGTTGAAGTCACTGAGGGATGAAGAAAAAGGAGAGCACATGAAAAGATGCACTTTAAAGAGTTTCTTAAGGACCAATACTTTTTAAGTTGAATTGTCTTACTGAGGAAAATCATAAGTATTCAACTTGACATAGCTGTAGAAACTCAGTAACAAAAGCACTTGTGTGACATTTTAACATGTTTAAAACAATTAAATTAAAAAGGCCGTGACAAAAAAATGGGACTAACTAAAGACCAGCAAATAAACCATGTAAAAATAATAATTGTTAATCTCTTTAAGAACAGCAACTGATGATGTGACGTAAAAGGTATCAGTGCAGTTTATGGGTTAATCAAGAGGGTTTAGCCAGCCCACACACAAAAAATGTAACTAAATATGTAAATGTTCACAAAAAACATGTAATCACTTGAAACAGGATGTTCATTGAAACACAGCTTATGAACAATGAAAACTTCCTCCCTTATAATCCTAAGTATTTATACTTATACTTTATGTTTTATGTGTTTCTGGCTTTACCAGAATCGGTTTCATCAGTATTGTGTTGACATTTCCACCAACAGAAACACATCAGGACACCTGGACTTGCTTTGGAACCTGAGCTGCTTGGTGCGGATAAAACAGGCTGGGAAGGACAATGTGGCAAGCTGAAAAGAAGAACAATTGATAAGTACACTCTTCCGGTACCCCACTTCTCTGCTTCAATTTGCACTCTCTTGCATCACTTGCAATAGAAAAGATGCGTGGGCTAAGATAAATGAGCTTAATTGTCTAACCTGATATTTTGCGTGTCCCTGCCGTTTGGAAGGGAAGAGGCACTGGTCTACAAATGTGCTGAAATATAAATGGATTAATGGAAGTGGCCAAAAGTTCAGCTGCTCTGTAAAACAATACAGGAGCAAGGGGGCCCTTTACTGGTCCTTGGCAGTACATCCTCCCCATCTAGATTTAGGCTTGAAAGACCAATTAAACATGTGTGTGCAAAGGAAGGCTGGTTGCAAGCATTGCACCATTTGTGACAGTGCACGATTTCTTGCTGATCGCACTCACTTAAGGTATCGGTGCTAGCTTCCCATTTCTGAGATTTGTGGATCTTTAACTGGCTGTTCTTTTTTTAAAAAAAATAATTAAATCTTATACTGTGTATGCTGTAGTCAGAGATGTTTCTACAACTTGGCATAGTGTACTACTCTGACACTGTTGATATGAGCTGGCAATCAGCTAATGGGCACATGGGAAATCATATCTGATTTATAAAAGGAAGGCCTCTATGCAATAATTGATGTGACATGACACCATCACCAAAGTTATTCTTGGGAAATAGTAACAGTTGATTTTGAATACTTTGACACTTCACAGATACCTGTCAACTTTCTGTCTGATGAGGGGCATGTTTACTTGTCCTGAATTGTTATGAGAACATGCAGTATCTAGTAAAGCTGTATTCCAATGCCTTCATTCTTGGGTTAAGATGCCCATTTGCTGTTGGCAAAAGTTCTGCATGGGATTATAAAGGCCTAAATGAATAGAGAATATCCACAGCTATTAGACAGAGTGTGCCCAGGGCATCTATCCTAATAGTTGTAGTGTGCCCAATGAAGCTTTGAGCTGGACTGAGGAATCAAAGTAAGCTATATTGAAATCAAAATATGAGGTCACCAGCTGCCCACCAGCAGAAGATAAATACATCTTTTTGCACTGCCAAATGCTGAAACATCATGGAATCAGTGAAGTGTAATATTATGCCTAGGTTTCTAATGCATTTCTTCAGTGTTTGGCGCAATATGCCTAAGTGGCCGATATGCCATGAAATCTCTAATGTACCTTCATGTCTGAGAGGTGGTCAAAGACAAAGCAATAGTATTATACATTATAGGCATTCATGTATAATACTTAAGTGCCTCTTCAAACTGGTGGTGGTGTTGGTTTGGTGGTTTGTGTTTTCTCCTCTATAAAAGTCCTTTTACTGCTCAATGAATTCAGATTATCAGTTTGACGCAGTAATTGAAGTGACGTGACAGCATCACCAGAGTTATTCTTGGGACACAGTGACTGCTGATTTTAAATATTCTGACACTTCACAGATACCTGTCATGTTTACATCTTGCCCTGTTCTCTGTAAAGGGGACATAACTCAGCAGTAAAGCATGCAAGCAATCTCAAGGTTAATTATTTCCTAGTATCTCCAATTAAAGGATATTGGCTAGCAGCGCTTTATTAGACCTTTGCCTCAGAATCTGGCCAGTTTCAAATGGAGAAGACAACACTGAGCTTGATAGACCAATGGCCTGACTCAGTATAAGATATATTCATAGTTTTTTTTAAAGAAAGTTGTAGGTGAATTGTGTTTCTCACCTCCTTGAGTGGGTTTTCCAAGTTTGCACTCCTGGGCACTTTCACAAATATGGACAATTATTTTTATTTCAGGTGGTCAGAGCTCAGAATTTGGAAGACTAAACACTGGTGTATCTAAAGCTCTTATTTATTAATCATAAAAACAAAATTTTGCTACTAGCTAACAAATCAAGCAGATGTATGAATTATCAACAAGTAATTAATCTCATTTCACAGTGCCTTTAAAACCTGCCTTCAGAGCCTTAAATATAGTTGCTGCAGTCACTGTTCCAAGTTGCTAGCCTGCACTGATGACTGCAATCACCTCTCAGCAGTACAAAACACTTCATGGCTGCAGGGCCCTCTTTTTTTTAATGCTTGGGCTACTCCTGCCCAGTAGACATGGAAGTACTTACCAGCCATACCCCTTGGCAGACTTGCAAATCATAGAATTGGAAGGAACTCAACCCTCTGCAATGCAGGAATCTCAGCTAAGGCATCTATGAGAGATGGCCATCCAACCTCTGCTTAAAAACCTCCAATAAAGGAGAATTCACTTCCTCCCAAGGGAGTATGTTCTACTTTCAAAAAGCTCTTACTGTCCAAAAGTTCTTCCTGATGTTGAGTCAGAATCTCCTTTCTTGTAACTTGAAGCCATTGGTTTGTGTCATACCCTTCAGAGCAGGTGAAAACAAGCTTGCTCCATCTTCCATGTGACAGCCCTTCAGATATTTGGAGATGGCTATCATATCTTCTCTCAGGCTCCTTTTCTCCAGTCTAAACAATAGCCTGCTCACTCAACCATCCTGCATAAGGCTGGGTTTCCAGACCCTTGATCATCTTGGTTGCCTTCCTCAGCACACCTTCCAGCTTGTCAACATCCTTCTTAAATTGTGGTGCCCAGAATGGGACACAGTATTCCAGGTGTGGCTTAACCAAGGTAGTACAGAGAGGTACTATTAGTTCCCTTGATCTGGATACTATACGTCTGTTGATGCAACTTAGAATAGTGTTAGATTTTTTCAGCATGAGTCTGAAAGTTACTTCCATACATAGGGGATGGTAGCCCAGGTCAATCAGGATTCTTGTCCACATAGAGCACATAGATGACCAAACTTGGCCCTCCAGCTGTTTTGGGACTACAAGTCCCATCATCCCTGACCACTGGTCCTGTTAGCTTGGGATGATGGGAATTGTAGTCCCAAAACAGCTGGAGGGCCAAGTTTGGCCATCACTGACATAGAGGGAGCCCTACCTGTGTACTACTTCGACTTTCAGAATAATGTTACTCAATCACCAGACCAGCGCATATTGGCATCTGGGAGTGGAGAGAACTGTTTCACATGCTCCATACCCATGGTACCAAACATCTGACTTTTGTGTCACAAAAATACAGATTCCCTTCCAATTTCACATCCCTCCCTTCTTTGCAGATTAATACTGTGAACCCAAAAGTTGTTGTTTTTTTAATGCAAAGCTGGGAGCTAGAAATAAAAATGGAATGAAATATTAGCCAAGGGTAGGGGATTGGGATTTGAATTATGCAACTTTCTCCAACAGGAAGGTAACAAGGTATACAATGCAGAGTAAACAAGGTGGTCCCTTTTAGCTTAAAATAGCAGAATGCTGTCTCTTAGGGTGATCTTCCCAGAGACCTGCAAGTGACAGGGCCCTTTGACCCTAACATAAGCTGGCATGAGCATTGTAGTTTTTGACATGACAGTGAGTATTCCTGTTAACATAGTACTGCAATCACACCAAAGAATGTGATTTGAAAGAGTGTATGTGCAACGATGTCTAATGATGCTAACTTGTGATTTTTCAGCTGCAATATTTTTTTTGGGGGGGGTCTAACTTAGGAAGCCAATATTAATTCGCAAATAAAAGCAGTTTGCTAAGAATTGGCTGGACATAATAAAAGTTCCCCACCTTTACAGACTAATGTGACAAAACCTATAACAAAGGGAAGAAACAAGCCACAATGTTATTTGGGAATTGTGGTGCAAGGCTTTAAGCTTATTGTGCAAAGGCTGGCCATGAATTTCTGTCACCCTCAAGTTTTTTACAAGGGTCTTACTAGCTCTTCATTTCCTCTTGGGAGAGGCAACTAATACAGAGAAGGTGGGATATATAATCACTTCCACATTATATCCAAGCCAAGCCATTCATTTAACTATAAACTTTTGAAATCTCAATTTGGATTCTTACTTGGCAACATTCCAAAAGGCACATGGCCCAGTTCTTAGCTACCCCTCCCAGTTTGGTGTCATCTGCAAATTTGATGAGCTATTTATAAAGTTGTTTATAAAGACATTGAACAACAACAGGCCCAGGATGGAACCCTGCGGCACCCCACTTGTCACTTTCCCCCAGGAAGACGAGGAACCATTGATGAGTACTCTTTGGGTTCGGTCAGTCAACCTGCTACAAATCCACCTAACCGTTACCTTGTTCAACCCACATTTTACTAGCTTCCTCGCAAGAATATCACTTTCTCAAAAGCCTTACTAAAATCAAGATACAACATGCCCACAGCATTCCCCTGATCCACCAAGTTTGCAACTCCATCAAAAAAAAGCAATGTGATTGGTTTGGAATGACTTATTTTTGAGAAGCCCATGCTGAGTCTTAGCAATCACAGCATCCTTTTCTTAAATGCTCATAGACCAACTGTTGAATTATATGTTCTAGGACCTTTCCTACACAGTCTTCCTAGGCAGCTTCACAGAAAAGGTTATAACCATTCCACTCCACAATGTTCTTCAATAAAGTTGTGGCCAGTTTAATACAAGCTATCAGTGTTCTTTTTATTTCTTCTACCTGCAAACATTAAGAGTGTGGTTTCTGCTTATAAGCTGTTATTAGTCTATTGATCAGCAAATGTTTTTCTAACACTCTGGAGAGAAATAAGAACATTTTAATGGTATAATAGATCACAGGATCTCATACTGTGGAATGCACCTCTTCCCCATCCCAGGGAGGGGGAAAAGCATTTTGGGCAATGGAAGTGCAAAGTCTTTAATAGAATACTGGGCATCACAGCATTAACATTTGTTTTGATCACTTATGGCTGCAGAGAGATGTAACTAGTACAGCAAGAAATTGAAACTTTTCTCTCTCATCACACCCTTATGCAACTTATGAGGGTGGATATTCAGAATTCATTTTGAAACATTTGGGAAGACGTATTGGAATAATTCTCTGGTATTCATTTACCTATATGTTCCAGGAGTGATATTTTGAAGCCACTGGTACAGTTGCTGCGTTAGTGTATTTCAGATGGAATTTTTGAATTTTTATGGCTTTCTTTTGATGCCTTGTAATGGACCCTCCTAGAGAGTTTTTTCTGGTAGATGACTTGATGCTCTTTTGTCTTCTGGCTTCTTATGTTTTGGACACAAAGGGAAGCAGTGGAGGCCAAATCTGGCAGGTGGTGAGCAGTAACTGCTATTGCAGATAACATTTCGGATTATTGCTTTAAGTCAATTTATTATTCCAGCAAATGCTGGAAAAGTTTGCTAGGATAAGGCCCAGATATGAATTTATGGGACTTATAAATGCTAACTTTAAAGAAAAGGTGGACATTATGAAACCCCTGTTTTTTCCCTGCTAGTATTAAAAACCCCTTCCACACCATAGCCAGAGTGCTGCTATTGTTGCTGTTGCTTCTATAGCGGACCTAATTAAGTGAGGTTTGAAAAAGAAATTAGCAGGGGACTCTTTTCATGAGATAGACATTAGCTAACATCTAGAGCTCAAGTTGCTGCCAGGCATACAGAAATTGGGGCAGGAGCCAGTAAAATTGGCATCTCTCTCTCTCATCTATCTATCTATCTATCTATCTATCTATCTATCTATCTATCTATCTATCCCACCCCTGCTCCATCGGTGGAGTGATCAAATATGTCGTTGTGTGTCGAGGTCCCCAAGCCACCCCCCCAAATAACTCACAACGCACACCTAATTTTTTGTTTAAGGTTTTTGGCATAATTTTGGCCACAACTTTATTTAAATACAAAACCGTGAGTGGTTGTTTAGGCATTGGTTAAGACTATCTGTCCCCCCGCCTGGGGACAGAATTGACTTCCGGGCACCACCGAAAGACAGTGCAGGGGAAAGCAAGTCGGGGAGAAATGGAGCTGAGTCACAGACCCTCAATTCTCACCCGCATGCTCCCCGAAGGCTTGCCAGCCCTAGTCCCATTCCAGGGATTGGACGAAAAGATGGCAAGCCCCAGGATTCCTTTAATGGAATTCCCTTTCCGCAGCAACCATGGAGGGGCAGGCCCAGCCTATCCTAACCCCTCCTCCACCAATTTATAACCAATGCCTAGCCGCAACCTTACAAGTTGTGACGATTTGCTACGCAGTAGGCAAAAACCAAATGGCCCAGCCAATCAGCCAGATGGACAAAATTCCTACCAGGCCCCTGTCCCAACGGCAGACGACCCCATGACAGGCATAGCAAGGTCAATGCAACAACCCCTTACTCAAGGGCGGGTGGGTGGGTGATCCGTTGCACGCAGCAAAGAGAAAGCTCCAGGCTGCGTGCAGAGTATTTAAACATTTTACGCCTCCCACCAAAATTGCAACGTAACTTTTACCCCAGCAACCCAGTGAACCAATCACTGCCCCAGGCCATCTTTAGAGACCCTGCCTGGTAACAGAGGGGTGGCTCAGCAGACCCCACCGCAACACGTGCTCTCCATGAAGGAGAACACGCTTTTTCTGCAGACTGTGGAGATTATGGAAGGAAAGAGGGGTAATTCTAAGGTACTCAGTTCTTAAGCAGCTTGGAGCTTTATGAGTTACAAGTATACAGTTTTGCCTAGTATGCTATAGGAATTTAGGCCAGTCCGCAGGAGCCAACTCCTAGAGGCCAAGGGGTATTCAGTCCCCCCCCCATTGATGGTGGGTATTGCCATTCAAATGGTGTCCATGCGTTGCATCATGTGATTGATTATGCAGGGCAGGGCTTACTTACCCCCCCCAATATTTTTTCCCAAGTTGACACCCCTGGACCAGTCATTGGGGTGCTACTATAATGATAACTGATTGTTGTTGTTTCGTCATTTAGTCGTGTCCGACTCTTCGTGACCCCCTGGACCAGAGCACGCCAGGCACTCCTGTCTTTGATAACTGATTACAGAACCATTAAAAAGTGAGCAACTGGGCAATAGCTGTGAGACCCTGGACTGCGTGGGAAGCTTTGTGCGGAACAGATCTCGATTTGTTAAAGGCAGGAATGATGGGTCCTAGAAAGCAAAACTGGAATTAGTGAAAAGTAGCCTCTGCAAGATTGGTGAAACTACTGACCTGCCAGCCTTCGGAACCTCCTAGATGCTTGCTGAAGAACATGCGTACAGTGTGGTCCCCCCTTTTTTTACATACATAAATTAGTAAAGGGGAAATCATAGAATTGTAGATTTGGAAGGGACCATGAGGGTCATCTAGTCCAACCCCCTGCAATCCTTTTGCCCAATGTGGGGCTCAAACCCACAAGCCAGAGATTAGAAGTCTCATGTTCTACCAACTGAGCTATGCGAGGTGTTACGCAATGATAACATTTCATAATTATAACCTCGAGGACTGCTGCTCCCCATCTGAACTGATCCGAATTTTGCTATTATCATGAGGCTGCTCTTCATGTGCTTCCTGCAGAGGATGGCAACATGAGAAAGGGCCTTTTCTGCAGTGGCTCCACAATTAAAGAATGCTCTCCCTGGGGAGGATTGTCTGAAGCCTTTATTATACATCTTTAGGTGCCATGCAAAAACATTCCTCTTCTCTCAGGCCTTTGGCTAATTAAACAATCTATGGCCTTTTAAATTGTGTCCATGTGTGCTGTTTTTGTTTGTTACTAGGCTATGTATGTTTGTGTTTTTATATTTTTGTCTCCTATAATTGACATGTTGTGACAGCTTGTCTATCAAAAGTATCCCAACATTTGTGCATCTGAACTTATTAGTCTTCTGAATTGAAATGTTTCTGATCTTTCCGGTGCTAAGCTGTCAATACAGGCAGCCCCCCATGTGCGTTCAATATGTGCGTTCAATATGTGCACAACCGTGTATATGCGCATCACACCAAACCCAGATGTGAACAAGAACGTCATAAAGACGTCACTGAACTAGAAGGGGGTGGGGGGCAGAATGAGGGTGGAGTGGAATAGGGTGTTTGCAGGCTATTTCAATGGGTTTTAATTATACAGTATGTGATTTCACCGACACACACGAGCCTCGGAACATAACCCCCGCATAAATGGGGGGCTGCCTGTAGATCAACAGTTATCATTAACTGGATTTTTAGATAGCTGTATATATTTAATTACATGTAGCATTTTCCTCATCAATATAGTCTAACAGCATTGGGAAATGAAATATTTTCAATAAAAAATTGTTATATATTTTCTTTCTTTCTTTCTTTCTTTCTTTCTTTCTTTCTTTCTTTCTTTCTTTCTTCCTTTCTTCCTTTCTTTCTTTCTTTCGCATACCAGTATCCAGAAGATCTTATGAGTGGTGTATGCCCACTATTTTTATATCTGTTTTTCCACATTGATTAGAACTTTCCTAATATATATGACTGTTACTCCAAACATAGCAGTGGTATGTGGAAATATATATCTCTGAATAACTGCATATCCACGAGTACACAGACAAATATGTGGTATATTTTTGTTCTTGCCAAATGTGTTAACAGCTGTTTTCCTAAAACATAAGCCTAGTAAATGTGATTAATACTGATTAGGTCTGATTAATTTCATCAAGCAGAAAGCAGAAATTCACATGCATGAGATTGCTTGAACAAAGATCTGAAAGCAAACATATTTATTTAGAGTAATTTGCTTCCTTCTAAAATCAAGGCTGCTCATAAGCTTGGTTAAAATGTTAAGGGGCTTCTTTTCATCCAAATCATGTAGCATTGCGTACAAGCCTAAGATCTAGAAGAGGAAAAAATATGAAAAAATACATGATTAATCAGCAAACTTTTTTTTTTTAATGAAGCTGTGGCATGGACTCATCTTTTTTAGAATAAGATTGAAATGAAGGCTGAAATCCTATTGGCAAGAGTAGCAAAACCACCAGCACAAATAAGTCAAAGATGGCAACCTGGATCCTGCCTCCTCTATTTGTTGAAATGTTTGACTTTGAAAAGAATCACTATTATGAATCAAACAGTCTCTCTCTAGCCCCACAGTTTAATCCGTAGTATAAAAATCTAAGGCTTACAAACCATGAGAAGATTGATGGATGCAAATTTTGTTCTGCCAAATGCTTTCTCAGCTGCATGTTTATTCTAAAACCTTGCCGAGCAAATATGATTGATACTGCATATAACTTATGACACCCTGGTAGGAGCAGGTTCTTTTTTCTAATTAGACAAAGCTGCTGTTGAATGTGCGAGGAATTCACTAGGTTCAAATTCCTGAACAAGCTCACCTGAGCTGCGCCTCCTGGGCTGCAGTGCCAATCGGAAAGCATGTCATCTGAGCAATTGCACCAAGACAAATTGTACAGTTTTAATCTTTCATTTTTAATCTTCCCTTTTTTAAAAATTTAGAAGTTGCTTTGTACAATAAGCAAGCACAGTTGTTGCCCACCAAAAGGTGGGACCACAAGTGCCCTCTGGGTCGTGACTAGAAGGTAAGACAGTACTCACAGCACAGAGTGCCAGCGCCCTTTCTATTGCTGTCCACGGCAGCCATTCTGTGCTGGTACCCATGGCACCTCAAATACCAGAAGCTTTTTTTAAAAGCAGAAAAGGCACTGAGAAAAGTTCTCTTTTTTCTCTCTCCTTACACTGTGCCTGCAGGCAGCCTGCACACCACCTCATGAGAGGAGAATTTTGTGTGGCTTAAAAAAAATCTGCATAAACAGGGTGGAATAGAGGTAAAAGTGAAAAATATGGAAGTGAAATTAAACTTACCCATCCAGTCCTTCTACTGAGGAGCACGTATCAGCACAATGATGCACACTATATAGCCTCACAGTAGTGCTTTTCAGATGATCAATTTATGGTGAATGAACATAGGTGTGAGGGGAACAATTGCAGTTCCAGTGAGAAGGCGTTGGAGTGGTTAAAATGTTGGACTAGGATTGGGGACGCCCAGGTGACCTTGAGCCACTCACTGTTTCTCAGCCTAACCTACCTCACAGGGTTGTTGTAAGGATAAAATAGAGGAAAAACCCTTTATGACATCTTGTACTGATTGGAGGAAAGAGGGATTTAATAAGTAATTACATAAATATTTGAATTCAAATTTGTCTATTCAATATATATATAGGGGAATGAAAGCTGCTAACACTGTAAAGTTAAGGTGAAAAATATATAAATAAGCACAAATAAATGAGTAGATGTATTGAAACTACTATCTTATAGCACTGGTTTTCTTTTATCAATTGTCCTTAAATATCAGGTGCTCAGAGTATGCTTTACAATTGCCCTGCCTTTCTCTTCTTGATCTAACAGTCAAGTTTGAAGTTGCAGAGGGCAAATTGAATGGAACAGAATAGATATCTTCCAATATTTTGCAGATGAAAAAGAGCCACAAATTTGTAACACATCTCAATGACAATTGAAAATTGTTGAAGGATTTCTAGTATCTGAAGCAGGGCCATGTAGTTTAGCGGTTAGAGTATTGGACTAGGACCTGGGAGTCCAGGGTTCAAATCTCCACTCAGCCATGTAGCTCCTGGGTGACCTTGGAGTCAGGCGCACGGCCTCTCAACCTAACCTACCTGGCAGGGTTGTTGAGGCGACAAAATGGGGAGGAGAAAAAGTATCTACCTCACCTTAAGCTGCTTGGAGGAAAAACAGGGATATAAATAAAAATAGGGTATGTTGTTAAAGCAAAAAGTAAGGTTAAGTGCACATAAACCTGTTTATGATTGCTGCAGCTCAAAAACATCAGCAACATTATTTATTTACCATCTAGAGAGGCAGTTATGGATAGGGGGGAATAAAATGGAAAGGGTGTACTTAGGTTTTGTATTGATATATATGCATTTACAAAAGAGTAAAAACATATCTTCTCCTAACTCTGTTAACAGAGTTAACAGAGCCCTGTGGGAAAGGGCCCTGCTATGGCTGAGGGCTCTGTTTAAAGGTGATTCTGGTCAGTTGGACAGGGCTTTTTTTGAAGCATGGAATCACATTTAAATCAAGCTTTATACAGGAGGAAGCAGTCTGTCGCTTGATCAGTAGAAGTGTTCTGCCCAGATCTTACCTAATATTGTCTTGTTGTGCAGTTACTAGAGAAGCCCCAGCTGGCAGCCTCACCTGCCAGTCACCGCAGGCTCCGCCACACCTTCATGAATTCATGGAGGAGGAGGAGGAGGAGGAGGAGGACCACCATGTCTTGCCCCATCTCAAAGACTGCTGTAACCAGCCTGCCTGCCCTTTGCCAGTAGAACTGAAAGCCTGAAAATGAGCACCTTGTGTGAGTACAGCCGGCCAAAGGCTCCTCCCTACTCCCCCTTCACATGGACATTTTAGATTTGCACCGGAGCTACACTCCATTTCATTGCCCTTTGTATTCAAACCATTTTGATATGAAGTATTTTTAATTACTTATATTTTGTGAGCAGCCTGCCAAAGCAGCAACAGGCAGTGGCTGGGAGATGAGAAGGATCATAAATCTTTTTTCCTTCAAAACACCCCATTGTCAAATATCCTTTTAAATGTAGCACACCATGTTCCTCTGACTGAGGGGTGTTCCATAAAATCCATAGTTTAACTGGCAACCTTTGCACCCTCCTTTCCCCTGAAGCAATTGCAAGGAGGGAGTGGCAAACCCCTGAATTTCCCAGAGGCTATTTTTTCTTCAAAAGAAAGTGGAAAGAAACCTTGTACTGGACTGTAATGTGAATCCCTCTCTGGCACTGCCAATTATTCACAAGAGAATTCAGAATGTTACAGCAAGCAAGACTACTCATGTTAACTGCTCATAATTGTATTTAAAGGATGCCACACCGGGGGTGGGGGTGGGGCAAAACTTCTGTTCTTTGAAGTAGTGTTATGCAAGAAGTATAGATTTCTTTGAAAAGAACATTTCCTAATTGAGGAGATGTGTTTCGCCAAAGAGGGCTAGTACTTTAAATTAATCAACAGATAGAGGGATTGCTTGCGTTTCTTTTTCCTGAGGTTGTAAAGGTTAGGATTTGAGTTGCTCTTCTACTCCTAAAGTGTTACAAACACACAAGGGTATGAAAACCAAGCTGGTTTTCACAGCAGAAAAGGACACATGTGCAAAATAGATTTTCAGACTACCAGTCTTAGCGCTGCAGCAGTGAACTGGAAGGAGAGAAAAGGAGAATATAGGAATGTGGGAAGCATCCTTCCGCTGACCATTGATCTAGTGAAGGGGAAGCTGTGGCCCTCAAGATGATGTTGGAAGCAGCCAGTGTGGACAGTGGCAGAGGATGATGGAAGCCATAGTCCAATAACATATGGAAGGCTGCATTCTCCCACTGGCAGCATCTCTCCAGATCATAGTTTCAGGCAACACATGCAAAATCTGGTGGAGGCTATGTTTCCTCCTGCATATCAGTTTGATATATGTGGATCCAAGTCATTTCATACAAGACTCAACAAAGGTCAAAATACTGAAGCCTTCACAGGTGAAACACGGCCCAGACATACTTTCATTTGTCCTGAGATTTCAAACGATTTCAGGTCATGGATCTGAGAGGGTGTCCCCCCCCATCCTGCTGCTTATTCCAGGAAAACCCACTATTTACTGCTGAATTGGACCAAACGTCAATCAGATCTTCTGTGGATTTGTTCTGATTCAGCAGTAAACAGTAGGTTTTCTGGCAGAAAATGGCACAACAACAACAACAACAACAACAACTTTGGGACCTTGCTTGGTGTCATCGTGCCCTGCTCTCATTTTTGTGAAGAGGTGGGGGAATGGATGTCATTTCTTGCTATAGTACAGACAACAGAAACAGAGAGCAACTGATTTATTTCCCTTGCATTTTAATATATTTTCTATAGTTCATTCGGTTTTTTGCATCTGATTAATAACAGACAATGGAAGGGCTTCTAGTCTCAGTTGTATTTCTTATTATGTAGAAACTACCCCCCCAAAGAAAACATTACATACATAGGGGTATGTAATGAACTAGATGACCCTCATGATTTTATGATTCCACGATAACCAGCTGAAGTTTTGTAGGTTGAGAGCTTCTGTTTCTACATCTGCTGGCCAGTAATCCTTAGGAGTAAACGGATAGTTCCCTGGACAGGTAGCTGATTCTATTTCAGCAGTACAAATCAATCCATGCTGCCTTAATCATTTTTAGGAATCAGCTCTAGCACACATGTTTACTTACCTATTGATGTTGAGGTTAGAGGTTGAAACCAAAATGGTGCTTAGCCAAACTAGCAATTAAAATAGTTTTATGGATCTGTGCATTTATGTGAACCAATTATTTTATCTCACATTGCCACACGAGGCTGACTTTTTATTTATGGCTGCCAAAGTACATAGCAGTTTGAGTCAACAATTAGCCATACCATTTTATGCATATCTTCCTAAAAATATTTTCCTTTGATGTTGTTTCCTCCGAGCAAAAAGGAGAGAGAATGTGATTTCACACAGTATTTGCTTGTCTAGTGCTCAGTTGGCCATAGACAGCAATGTTGCTAGAAGAGTGGTATATAAATAAAATTCCTAGCACACCAATCAAATTTCAAAGGATAATTAAGGGAGCAATCTTATGTACAAGGAACGGGTGTAAAACAAGCTGATGTCAATTAAGCCAGCATAAAATTGCACCAGATCCAAATCTTGTTCAGCACTGAGGCTGCTGCTGCTGCTCTGCCTAGGCCTGGCAGAGGGAAGACAAGCCTTTAAAAGAGTGATTTGCAACTGAGTGGAATCTACACACATATAAAAAACGTTCTGAAAATGGTTTTATAAGCATTTTAAAAAATACATTGAATTTTCCATAAGGCTCACCATCACCATCTAGTGTCACATTGTATATTGCACTTAAAACACATTTTATTTGCAGCTGTGTAGAGTCCCAGGTTGCCAGGTCACAGGACCAATCTGAACTGACTAAGGATTCAGCCTAAACAGAGCTCTCTCATCCCACTCTCACCATACCTATTCATGTTCTTGTATATTCTTTCATATCTTCTGTTCTTTTCTTTGGCCCCTCCATTTATCCAACACAATTCTTCTCATTAAACTCCAAGTGCCTTGTGTTTTTTCTCATTTCCATGTCTCACATCCCCTTAGATGTGAAGCTCTGTTAAGCCACACGACTGGTCTTCTCTTTCACCCACTTTCAGAAGTTATTAACACCTAAATTTCTCTCTCTAGTAGCTTACCAAAACTTTTGAATGTTTCATTTCATGAGCACACTACCAGTCTGACCTAGAATCTTAAATATGCTTTAAGATGTAAGGCAGGGACTGCCCATCTTGCTTCACCACCTAGGCACACATGCTCCCACTTTCTCTCCTGCCCAAGCTTGCTTCCCAGGGTTGCATGACTGGTTTCCTCCGAGATCCCATGAAATCACAAGGTGGCCTCTGGCTCTCACACGATCGCTGCTTTGCCTCGCTTCCTTGGTGGATGACGGGAGCCTAGCCCTTGGATTCTACCGCCTGAGGCAGCTGCCTCAGTCGGCCTCATGGGCAGGCCAGCCCAGATGTAAGCTAAACCCTGAAATGTTTCTAAGCGGATGTGGCTTTTGCTGATTTTGTTGCTGTCTTCTTGTGGGTTTTTCAAATAATAATAAGAAGAGGAAGATGCCCGAGTGAAAGAGATATTACTAGATGGGTGGAAGTGAAATGATCGGCTGTGAAATATTTTCTTTTCATTTCCCATACTATACATTTGCAACATAAATTTGTTTATCTTGAGCAGTTGGGAAATAACATAATTTGTCCATCAACCATGCAAGCAACATATCACAGCGGTAATGAAAAAGCAGAATTCCCAGACTATTCTTGCCCTGAGCATATTGTCTCTCCCAGATTCTGTTCCTTGAGTTAAGAATAGGCACATTAAATATTTCTTTCCATCTCTCTACTTCAGGCTGCTCTCTTGAACAGAAGCAAAGATACAATTCATTTTCAAAGAGCCTTTTCAAAGGCTATAACTAGTTGCATTAATATATCATGAGTTAATCCTGATTAATGGTATGAGAGAGAATCTGATTGCAACTAATTAGGCAAAACTGATATTCTGAGCAGCAGTATCACTTTACCCTACCAAAGTACTTATTCTATGAAGATAAAGAGAAGGAAAATAGAGTATAAAGGTTTTCATTAAAACCACCATTGACAGCCTGTTCAGTTAGGCCTCCATTAAAAATCTAGTGACACTGAGATCAGCAAGAGAGAGCATTTACAATGTGGTTGCAATTGCCCATTAAGCTAAATATGGTCTAGCTAAGTGACCCTCCCCAACTGGAAATCTAGTTATAGGAACACTTTAAATTTCTTGAGAAATAACAACAACAATTTCATAAAGTGCTTGAGGCACTTATTACTACTAATACTACTACTACTTCACATACAGAATTTTAGTAAGCTTAAAAGCTCTTGAACAGTTTTTTTGAGCCAATCCAAACATTAAAAAAATAATAATGCATTCCCACCCATTTCTTGCTTCTCCCAAAATTCTCACAGCCAGTCCCACCCACCCAAAACACCTTTCAAGAGGTGTATGGAAGTGAGAAGGGGATTTGAGGGAGGTTTTTCTTTTCCTTCTCACTTTCTTGATCTCCCGTGTCTGGTTTCAAAAGCCTGGGGGAGTCCTGGATGAAACATTATTCTAAGGGCTGATGCAATTTTAATTCGAGCTGGAGTAAAAATTCAGAGTTTAAAAGCTTGCCTTTTATTTTAGGTGAGCTTTTAAGAGTTCTCCAAGTTTATTTCCAAGCCTTGCTGAAGTTTGGCAGAATATCTAGGTGAAATGTGAACTGCATTTCTCACTTGTAGCTTAATCTCTTAGCTACTGTGGTACACATATGTGTATGATGCCCTAGGCAGAAAGGCTGACCATTTTCTTGAGTGTTTGAGAAAGTTCCCTGTGCATCTGTACCATGTGCATGGGGCTTTTCCCAGCACCAGAGAACTGGAAAGCTCCTATTTGTTTGACATTCTGGGTTTACAGTGCTCCTGTTTTTTTATTTTATTTTAAGAATTCTTCATAAGGCTTTTAAAATATTTATATTTTATTAAGGTGATTTTGGTGTAAAGAAATAAAGTGATACAGAAAAAAGAAGAAGGAAAAGTGAGAGGAAGAAAAACAACAACAAAAATTATATATATATATATATATATATATATATATATATATATATATATATTATGTGTATATATATATATGTGTATATGTGTATATGTGTATATGTGTGTATATATATATATATATATATATATATATATATATTATGTGTGTATATAATATATATATTATATATATATGTGTGTGTGAGAGAGAGAGAGAGAGAAAATATACAAAAAAGAAAAAGAAGCAATATATGATATTCCTATACATTCCTATATAAATTGGTATACTGTTATTTTCCTATGTAAATGTTAATAGCCTACTATATTTTGTATAAACTCATTCCAAATGTTATCATATTTATCCATACATAGAATCATAGAATCATAGAGTTGGAAGAGACCACAAGGGCCATCGAGTCCAACCCCCTGCCAAGCAGGAAACACCATCAGAGCACTCCTGACATATGGTTGTCAAGCCTCTGCTTAAAGACCTCCAAAGAAGGAGACTCCACCACACTCCTTGGCAGCAAATTCCACTGTCGGAACAGCTCTTACTGTCAGGAAGTTCTTCCTAATGTTTAGGTGGAATCTTCTTTCTTGTAGTTTGGATCCATTGCTCCGTGTCCGCTTCTCTGGAGCAGCAGAAAACAACCTTTCTCCCTCCTCTATGTGACATCCTTTTATATATTTGAACATGGCTATCATATCACCCCTTAACCTCCTCTTCTCCAGGCTAAACATGCCCAGCTCCCTTAGCCGTTCCTCATAAGGCATCGTTTCCAGGCCTTTGACCATTTTGGTTGCCCTCCTCTGGACACGTTCCAGTTTGTCAGTGTCCTTCTTGAACTGTGGTGCCCAGAACTGGACACAGTACTCCAGGTGAGGTCTGACCAGAGCAGAATACAGTGGCACTATTACTTCCCTTGATCTAGATGCTATACTCCTATTGATGCAGCCCAGAATTGCATTGGCTTTTTTAGCTGCCGCGTCACACTGTTGGCTCATGTCAAGTTTGTGGTCAACCAAGACTCCTAGATCCTTTTCACATGTACTGCTCTCAAGCCAGGTGTCACCCATCTTGTATTTGTGCCTCTCATTTTTTTTGCCCAAGTGCAATACTTTACATTTCTCCCTGTTAAAATTCATCTTGTTTGTTTTGGCCCAGTTCTCTAATCTGTCAAGGTCGTTTTGAAGTGTGATCCTGTCCTCTGGGGTGTTAGACAGAGTCTGCCCCTGTAAGCAGTCCGTTCATAAATTGCCAGTGAGGACATATCATCAGTCCATTGATGGAAGCGTATCATATCTTTATTTTCCCAATTCCTATATGTACACTAGTACTGCTGTACTGGAGCTATTGTAATGATATAGAAATATCACAACGTGAAGAAAAATCCCTGCAACACAAAACTTTATTTTGGCCAGTGCTTCCAAGAATACACAGCCAGATATAGGTTTCCGGTCCTCATGGATGTGAAGACATGGAGGCATGCAGTAACTGACAAAATATGAGTTGTCACACTAGAGGCTAAGCAAGATTTTCAGTTAGCAGGAAGTGGGATTACAGAGCACTTTTTGATTTAGCCTCTTCAGCTATAAGTGAGAGTTCTGCTACCTGCAGGAAATATACATCTTTGTTTCAATGAGTGAGACAAGAGACTGCAAAGTATCAAATAGGACTGTGGCATTTAATAACAATCTTGTTCAATTAATGTGTTTAGCCTTACACTGATTAAAATGCAGGAGCTCCGTTATGATCAAATCATTGGCAGTAATAGCTGGGTTGAACTCCTCATTATTTTTAACCACCAGTTTAGGATATTTGACTTGTCGTTTACTTATGCTGCAAGTTTTAAAGTGTGTGTTTTTGGAAAAGACCGAAATTATTTAAATGTGTTTTCTTTTTTAAGGGCCTCTGGTGCCATCTTGTGTTCAACCACATTGTTGTGTCTTAACCGACAATACGATGGACACTGTCATGCTTTAATACTTGGGTCTACTGTTGTGTGCTTTCCATGTCCTGCTTACTAAGGTCTGATATGTGGAACAGCTCAGAAGGAGCAGAGTTGACTTTGTTCCTTCCAAGGTAGCAGCTGGCCGAGAAGTTCAATGTGTGGCACATATGTGTCATAAAGTACTTGAGTTCTGCATGGCTTGTTTTTTCTCATCCTGCAAGACATGAGTACGGAACCTTTTCAAGGGCAATCCTCTGGCAAGATCCATGCAGATGAGCATTTTAGGATGCAGCACATCTCTGGCTCAGCTGGCTGATTCCCAGCTTAGCTGGCATTAAATCCCCCATCCTAGTTCAGCCAAAGATACACGACTGACTTGCTCATCCTGGCTCAGCCAGTGCTCAAGGCAGTTGTAAGTCCCCAGGAAGTGGGGGAGGAACAGAGGGGGGGGGACTTAGGCTTGATACTAAGCCTGTCCAATGCATGGCCTGGCAACGCTGCATCAAACTCTATTTCAAAGCCCTGCTGCAGAACAGGATTTGGATCTGGTGCAACTGCCCCGCGATCCTGGGATGAAGGGTGGTATATAAATTTAATAAATAAATAAACAGCATTTTCGCCAGCTTAATTTACACTGGCTTGCTTCTCTGATCAGCCTCGCTCCCTAGTTAGAGAAGTGGGGTGCTAGACAAGGAGAAGGTTTGTCCTCTTCAGCAAGCTGAGGAGCTTCAGCATGGAGATAGCCGAGGTCTCTCCCAGGACCCTCCTACTCCTAGTATCACCTTCAGCCAGCAAGAGCAGGAACTGCGGAGGATGGTAAAACCCAGGGGTCGGAGCAGACCAACAGCACCTTCTTTTTATCGAAAGGCCACTGTAGAGGTGGCACTGCAGGGTATGTGCTGAGGAGGCATCAGATCTGGCCTCCAAGGAGAGCATGACTGTCATTGCTGCCACCATGGCAGCAACAGTGGGTGGAGGTCAGAACTGCTGCTCCTGTGGATCCTGCTACCTGAGGTAGTTGCTTCACCTTGCCTCAGGTGTAGGCCAGCCCTGCTAGTCAATCCATTCAAGTAGCGGGGTTGGGAGACACAAGCCCTGACTCCAGCTTCATCCCTAAAGTTAACTTGGCTTTTGACAAAACAGAGCATATTCTTCTCCCTAGTTTTTGCCCTAATCCGACCCACTACGGGGGGGGGGGGATGGCATGGGCTGGACATCAGATGCAACTTGTGGATTTGCCTACACCAGAGCCATTCACTCTGAAAGATGGAGTTTCTTTTCTTCTTGCTGCTGAATTCTTTCAACCTGGCTGCTGAATTCTGCACTAGCTGAAGCTTTCAAACCATCTTGAGGCAGCCCTATGTATAACACGTTGCAATAATCTAAGCTCAGGTTTACCAGAGCATAGACAACAATAGGTAGGCTATCCCTGAGATAAGTGCACAGCTGGGATACCAGCTGAAGCTGATGGAAAGCACTGCATGCCACTGAGGCCACCTGAGTCTCAAGTGACAGCAAAGGATCCAGGAGCAACCCCAAGCTATGTACCAGCTCCTTCAGAGGAAGTGTAACCCCATTAAGATCAGACAACCTCCCAGTCATCCAGTCTAGGGAAGCACCCACTAACAGTGCCTCAGTTTTATCTGGATTGAATTTCAGTTTGTTGGTTCTCATCAGTCCATTATCAAGGTAAGACACCAGTCCACTGCCTCACCTGCAGATGTGATGGGGAAGTAGAGCTAAGTGTCATCAGCATATTGCTGACAATGTACTCAAAACCTCTGCATAATCCCACTCAGTGGTTTCATGTAGATGTCGAACAGCATAGGGGATAGGATCATACCCCGCAGAACCCCACATTGAAGGTTCCATGGGGCTGAAAAACACTCCCCAAGCAACACCCTCCAAGTAGGACCAGAACCGCTGCAAACCAGTGCCACCCACCCCTAACTCGGACAGCCACTCCAAAAGGATACCATGGTTGGTGGTATCAAAAGCCAGTGAGAAGTCAAGGAGAATTACCAGGGACACATTTCCCCTGTCTCTCTCTCAACAGAGGTCATCATACAGGGTGACCCTGATTGAAATGGATCTAGGAAATCAGTTTCTTCCAAAAGCGCCTGGATGTGGCCTGCAACCACCTGCTCCAGAACCTTGCTCAGGAAAGGGAGATTAACAACTGGCTGGTAGTTAGATTTTCCAAATCCAAGGAAGGTTTCTTAAGGAGTGGTTTTTCCACTGCCTCTTTCAAGCAGGCAGGGGCCAGCCCCTCTTATCAAAAAGCATTAACCACTTCCCTGGCCCAGCCAGCTGTCCCCTCCCTGATGGTTTTTATCAGCCAAGAGGGGCAAGGGTCTGGAGAGCAAGTGGTCGCCCTGAGAGCCAGTGTGGTGTAGTGGTTAAGAGCGGTAGTCTCATAATCTGGGGAACTGGGTTTGCGTCTCCGCTCCTCCACACGCAGCTGCTGGGTGACCTTGGGCCAGTCACACTTCTTTGAAGTCTCTCAGCCCCACTCACCTCACAGAGTGTTTGTTGTGGGGGAGGAAGGGAAAGGAGAATGTTAGCCGCTTTGAGACTCCTTAGGGGAGTGAGAAAGCAGGATATCAAATCCAAACTCTTCTTCTGACTTGTCCACATCCTCAAGCCTTACCAACTGAAACTTATCCAACACAACAGGACTAGACTGTGCTCTGGACACCCCATGAGATTCATCTGCTATAACAGCAGAGTCAAGATCTTGGTGGATGCAAGCAATTTTATCCTCAGAATGCTTTGCAAGCAAGTCACAGCGAGATACCGTTGGTTCTACCACATCCTTTGGGCCAGCCTGTACAACTCAGAAAAGCTCTGCCAGATGACATGATGAGGATGCAGTGGAGGCAGCAAAGTGTGCCTTCTTTGCTGCCTTCACTGCCACTAGGTAGGCTCGATGATGAGCCCTCACCAGTGTTTGGTTGCATTCATTTGGATCTTTCATCCACCTGCGTTTGAGTCGTCTCCTAGCTTGTTTCCTTGCCCTACACTCTGGAGTATACCAGGGGGCAATCAGACTCCACAAAGTGGGAGAGGGCACTCAGGGGCGACTGGGTCAATATGCAGAAAATATTAAAATAAATGTAAGGAACCACAGAAAGAGACGGAAGTCGAGTTTCGAAATGTTAAAATGTTTGTAAAATTACTGAAATGTATATAACTGAAAATCATAAATTAAAAAAGAAAGAAAGAGAAGGTGCTTTTGTGGTCATGCCATCAGTTCACGTCCTCTATTTCAGGGCGGTCAGCTGGCATTAACGCTAGCACATCTTGCAGGTGGCTGTCCCACTACAGCAATGCCAGAGAAGAAGCTTTTGCACTGGGTATTATTTCTCTTTACCTCGTGTTTTCTTCCTTCTGTCCTGGGTTCAGTTCATATTGGATATGGCAGCTATATCTCCAGTCCTGCTGCAATGTGTTGCATAGGAAGACAGACATTTTTTCATTGGATAAAATGAAGACAGCTTGCGGGGAATGATCACAGGACTCTCAGCTGTGCTAATTTGCTGATCTCTCAAGCAGAATTGCCTCTGTTGCACTCAAGTGCAAATGTCACTGTTAAAAAGAAATGAATTTAATCAAAGGGTGATGGTGTGCAAAGCATTACGTATGTTGGTCTCAGTAGCTCATCATTGGTGGGTTTATTGGTGTGAGAATGACCCATAATAACATTCAGAAAGGAGGAAAAGATATTTGTTTCCCTGTTTTTGTAAACAATTATTCAGATTTGATCCCATGTAGGGCAGATGTAATTTAGGATGAAGAGTTGATTTGTGGTGGAAGTTCTTTGAACACATATTCACTGTGATCTGAAGCATTTGATTTCAGGACAGAGAACATCTATCCAAATCACTTCAATTGCACTGATAATGTATATCTGTGTCTTCAGTGGAATATTGCTCCAAATTGGTCAGAGACACTTTATGGTGTCCCTCCTTCTGCAAGACAGTTCCCTCTGTTCAGGGGGAGTCCAAAAAGTCTTTGAAGCAAGCAAGCAAGGAAAGACTGGCTGTGCATGTTTCTTTCTGCTCGTGCAACCAGTGGATACACCCCAGTCTTATCTGGAGCAAGAAAGCATCTGATAGAGGACTTGCAATGTTACTTACTATGTCACAGTGTCAGGTGGCTGACTATTGATAGCGCTTCCTATGAATGCCAGCCAAAGAAATCACAAGGTCCCAGTGAATTCAAAGTAATCAAGCTCCCCAAAGGTCAGGTAAAAGCATCACATTCAAAGTGTTATCTTGTATTTTAAAACTGAATTTGGAAAATTTGGTTTTTAAAAGTTGTGATTCTTCTAACGTTTTTGGATATTTGTTTTACCTCTCTAATACTGCTACCAACACGACATAGGTTCTTCTTACTGTGCAGAACAGTTGGCAAGGACAAAGAGGTAAGTAGAGAGGCAAGTGCAGTTCACAGTGAGGGGTGTGTGTGTGTGTGTGTGAGAGAGAGAGAGAGAGAGAGAGAGAGAGAACACTTGCATATTGCTGGTTTAATTTCACTGTGATCATACTAGCTGCACTCCAACTGGAAGAAAGTCCTATGTGTACTAAACTTTCAAGCAATCTCATTATGCAATTCTCTCATAAAGATGTCAGCTATGGAAAGGCTTGCCATTTCTTCTGCATGGGAAGTCATTCATATCCATGTCTTCTGCAAATTAGTTCAGTGTTGTGAGTATGGTTTAAAGCTGGAAATTCATTAGATGACCCTTGTACACTGGTGGAGCATGGGGGCTGGGCCCTGGGTACAGAATCTTGGGGGGGGTGAACCAGGTGCCCCCACATGCACCCAGTGTGTAGAATTGACTTTTTTGAGCTCTGCGTGGTTCACCAGCTATGGACCCTTTTGGACAGAGATTACTGATAACATTATTGCAATGCACTCTATGTTGGGTTGTCCTTGAAGATATCAGTAACTTCACTTGGTTTCAAATGCAGCAGCCAGATTACTGTCTAAGGGTTCAATTTAGATCTCATATAATCTATAGAATCATAAAATTTATGTTTAAAAATAGATGCTTTGGTTGCCAGTTTGTCTCCATCCCTTATTTAGACACCTTAGTGCCTAAAACCCTAAACGATTCAAGCCCAAATACCTGAAAGAACACCTCCCTCCCTCCAGATTGTCAGAGGGTTGTTTCCCTGTCCTTGGAACCTCGTGGAGTGTGGGGGGGGAGAAGCCATTTTCTGTAGCAGCCCCTAACTTGTTGAATTCCCTCCCCACAGAGTGTGTCTAGCACCTTCATCACAGAGATTCCGACAAATGCTGAAGATGTACGTCTTTACCTTGGCATTTGACACTTCTGACATGTTTTTTTAGGACCCATCTTGTGTCAGTGACTGAGTTGTTTAAAACTGTTTTAAAACTATTTTAATGTTGTGTTTTAATGTTGTAAGCTGCCTGGGGCTCTTAGGGTGAAGGCAGTGTAATAAATTACTATCATCACCACCCTCATCTTCATAATCAAGTTCCCATGTGCAATATGCGAACAGTGAAGATATGCTGTCATTTAGTAATCATAGAAGCTGCTGAAATCCTGTATATGTGGTAGCCCAACTCTCTGGGTGTGACTCTTTTCTTCAGTGAAACAAGGATCTAATTCTTAAGTTCTCCTTCAGTTCTGAGTACTACTTCTTGCTGTGGACCACTTCTGCCTCATTCAGACATGTTCTGCTATCCAAGCTATTTTACAGCAAAGGCCTTTCATTTTGCAATTACTACACAATTAACATTTCCACCAGGAGGATTTTATTACACTAATGTGGTGGATCCACAGCTCTGATTATAATTACACCCTGGCTTCAATCACACTGGGAGCAGTTCAACTCAGAAAGGGGATATTACATGGCTTCTCACTATTAAATGACATGAAAAGCTTAGCAATCTTTTGTTCAAGACCATTTAACTTTTTGATCCTACAGTTTCACTTAGAAATCTGCAAAATAGGCAGAAGAAGCTAAAATACCCACGTTATGTGGAGTGCGGTATACACCCCTTGCTCTTTGATCCTCATCAGATTGGGGACTTTTGTTTCATGAAGCTGGAAGGAGGTTATACTAAAGGATAAAGAGTGTGAGGGGGGAGTGTCAAGAGAGATTTAGAGAAGTGCACTAGGAACTAAGATTATTTTCAGAGGGTGCATTTATGCTGCCCTAATACTCTTTGCAAGTTATATTGAGAAGCTAAATGGAACGGCAAAGGGGAGGGTGGTGACAGCCTATTTTCTTGACAGGTGTGTGAGGTAAAAATATGAAATGGTGACACTACAGGTCCACCTTGAATTGGTGACCAGAGGGCTATCTGGCAGTATTTTTTTAGTTTTTGTACCACCACCACCTTTGATCATGATGAAACTGTAGGCAGACCAGTCTCTTTGTGCCCATAAGCCGTAACGAACCAGGCGAAACTGCCAGACCTATAAACCTTCTGAATCCTTAGACTTGTTTGCTACCTTGCGTTGGCTGCCCTTGAGCATACAAGCAGCTAGGGGGCTGATGGGGGCACATTTTTAACAATACATGACACTATTGTTAAAACATCTGCACTGGTTCTAAGCCAGGTTCGAGGTCTTTGTATTAATTTACAAAGCCCTGGACAACTTTGGTCCAGGATACCTTAAGGACAGCCTGAACCTTTATATCCCAGCTCAGTGACTAAGGTTATATGCAGAATTGTCATTGATTGTTCCCTGAGTTGGCAAACCTCACTGGACATCAACATGAAATAGAGCCCTTAGTGTGATTAGCCCAGTCCTGTGAAATGCACAGCCAATCGAAATTTAGTAGGCACCTTCTGTTCAACCTTTAAATGCCTGCTGAAAATTTTAGCTTATGCAGGCAGTTAAGAAAATAACTTTCCATAATAGCTGGTAGCTTCAGATTTTATATTTTAATGTGTTTTATTATATATGCATATGTGTACGTGTAAACCACTTGGATATATTCTTATGCCATAGCAGTATATGAATATTTTTTATTTTGAAAAAATAGACTTCCAGGTGCAATCTGGTCCGATAAAACTGATTCTCCATTAAGTCAGAGACACGGGTTGCAGATGCATAGCAGAGGCTTTTTGGGAGTGAACCATACTGCAGCATATAACTTGAACTGCAGCTGTCTGCTTTCTCCCTCAAGGCTAATGTCAGTTTCAGGAGGGCAATTTGGATTGGGGTTGTGGCATGGTGGAAGCTTGGGGGGCACTGTCCAGAGTGGAGCTGCATCCACATATCTCCCACCTCCCATTCAGTTTGGTTCCTATTCAAAGAAAGGAATGTGAATTAGAAAAAGTCACTTCCTATCAGGGCTGGTTTGCAGCACTTGTTACCAGACTCTCTCTCATACTGAAATGTCCTTTTTAATAAATAAATACATACATACATACATACATACATACATACATACTAAAACCATCCATATTTTTCTCCCTTTTCACAAAGCAGATAATTAGAAATCAGTACGGGTTTCTTTTATAATTTTACAATAGATACACATGGTTTTACATTTCTTTATTCCTGTTAGCATATTTGGGAACTACAGCTAAAAACAATAAGCTCTTCCATTAGCAGCCTCCCATTAGCGAGGAGAAAGGTGAAAGATTAGATTTACAAACATACAACAAACTGAAATGAAGCTTTCAATACTTTCACTGTTCATTTATAAAGATAGCCTGGAGCTGATGGAATTTTTATATTTTTTATATATTTTCCTTTCCATTTGTTCAGCCACTTTCCACAAAACCTAAAGCGATGGTTGATTTTACGGACTAACAGTTAATCAGATTCAAGAAGTTTGCTCTTTCAAGCTTTCCACCTTAAAACGTATAAACCTGCCTTGTCTCAAGTGAGATCATTGATCTCTCTAGGTTTTCTTCTGCTTGCTTTGACTGGCAGAAGCTTTTCAAGACTGCAGTCAAGGAAAGGGGGACTTCTGGATGAAAGAACACCAGCCTATATGCATCTGTGAGCAGGGAAGGAACTCTGAGATAAACCTCTTCATCTAATGAGCATAGCCTGAGTCCAGATTCTCATTTCTGCTCTTCTAGCCTCTGCCATATCAAGCCAGAAGGCTAAATGGCACGGTGGTCTTTGCATAGTAGGGAGATCATAAAGTTACCAGAAACGTATGTATCTCACATTAAACCACTTCACAGCACCACTCAGACTCAAAGTGGTGGTGGGGGAATGGTGTGTGGCAGTCATGGTCAGCCAACTGCTGGAATCAACTAGTGACTTAAAAAAAATAACAAAGGAAAAGGAACCCCAACCTTCCCTTATGCCATTTGACTTTTCTGCACCCCAAATTGCAGCATGTATTACAAAGCCTTATGTTGGAATTCTCAACAGAGGAGCTTAAAAGCTGTTAAATGTTTTCTTTAGTAAATACCATATACCTATTTGTCCATTGTGGAGGAAATTCATGGAACGTCCTTAAATATAAACACAAGTCTACTCCAAGATATCTCATCACTTCAATTACTCCTATGAAAAATAGAAATGATACCAAATAGAATTTGAAGTACAGGGATGTGTGCAGTCAGTTTCTATTGACAATTTTAGAGATTTATGAATGTAATTTTGCCCACTCACTTTGAAACTCAACCACCATACTGTTAAAAATGTGTATGGTGTTTTGCCATTTTTCTCTCCCTGCTACCTTTGTAGGAAATCTGTGCAAATCATGTCAGTCTTCATTGCTTCTATAGATTATTTCTTTGTTCCAGGTGTCTTGGTTCCTTGGACGCTTGCCTTAAAGAGAAAGTATATCAATGGCTTTTGATTTATTTTGTCATTACAGCTAATTTTCTGCCTCCCTCCACATTTCATTAGAATCTGAAGAATATAATCACACCTTGATTATCTCTGTCCATGGCAGAGACCGACAGTGACACCTGCAGCCAAGAAACATCCACCCTCTACTTGTTTCAGGTTCAGACTCAACTAAAATGTCTAGATCTGCTGTAACTGACTTGTAGTATATAACTGGAGTCTTGTTAAATGCTGTCTGAAAGTACTACATAGATAGATGAAATAGGTTGTGTAGCTACCTTCATAAAAGTTGTGAACACTGCTCAATCAGACACACCAGGATCAGGCTACCTATAGCACATATTAATTATATCTGATTAAACTTCCTCCCCCAAGAGAGGGAGAGAGAGACAGAATTCCCAGGAAAGAGAGGCTGTCAGGCAGGTGTGTAGGATCATGACCGGAAGGGATAAATACACTGATGAGTAGATAACAGTACATGTTATTTACATGTCTACTCATTTACATTTACATGTCTACTCAGAAGCAAGTCTCACCAAGTTTAATGGGGCTTCTTGTTGTTGTTTAGCCGTTTAGTCATGTCCGACTCTTTGTGACCTCATGGACCCCATGGACCAGAGCACGCCAGGCACTCCTGTCTTCCACTGCCTCCCGCAATTTTGTCTAACTTATGCTGGTAGCTTTGAGAACACTGTCCAACCATCTCGTCCTCTGTCGTCCCCTTCTCCTCCATCTTTCCCAACATCAGGGTCTTTTCCAGGAAATCTTCTCTTCTCATGAGGTGGCCAAAGTATTGGAGCCTCAGCTTCAGGATCTGTCCTTCCAGTGAGCACTCAGGGCTGATTTCCTTAAGAGTGGATAGGTTTGATCTTCTTGCAGTCCATGGGACTCTCAAGAGTCTCCTCCAGCACCATAATTCAAAAGCATCAATTCTTCGGGGATCAGCTTGCTCCTACATAATTAAGCACAGGATTGCAGCTTCAGTTAGGAATGACACAGGATAGATTTTTTAAATAAAACTGAAGGAAGAAAAACTTACTTTGTTCCCCTTTAATATAAAATGTTGGGAGCCTACACCCATAATCAACATACAAAGCCAACCTAACAAGTGCACCTCCCATTTTTTAATATAAGTGTTACAGAATAATCAACAAAAGGGGAGATAACAGAGTGTTACATAATACCCCACATATAGAATTTTCACAGCTACCACATTAAGGGCTTTGTACCTATGTTGTACGATCTGTAGAACCCTGAGAACAGTGTTGTGGATAGGCAAATAAATCTATTTACTACATTAAATGGCTTGGTCCCCTATTTACGCTGCAGCCCACCCCTGTGCTCCATCCCACTTTGCTTTGTCCTTTGTAGATGGGTAGGAGTAAAGAGGCCATCCAAAAAATTCCTTGTTTAAATTAATTTTGGATTCAGGTCCAATTTGGTGCATTTCCTCCTCTCTCTGCTTCCTGCACCCAATCTGCCATTGGGATAGTTCATTTGGGTGTGAGCATGGAATAAAGGGCAGAGCTGTTGTTCAGGCCTTTCTGTGCCAACAGCAGGCGCCTTAACTTGGCCCAGTAGCGTATCAACAGTCACTGCAGCTCTTTCAGCACAGGAGCTGTATGGCTCTAGCTGTAGCATCCACACTAACCTTAATGGCAGTAATCAATTTGGGGGCTACCAGTGCCTGGATGACCATAACTAAACTATCGTGAATGAGGAATGTAGTTTAGCCCAGCAAACTTCAGGCAAAGATATATGTTGTGTATGTGACAATAACTCTGGCCTATAATTGTTACATCTGCAGCAGAAGGTAGTTTTGACTTCCGTGCGTATAGTTCAGGGTCTTAGCAATACATAGGGCAAAAACGTATTAACTTGTAGCTACCAGATGCACTAGACCAGGGGTTGTCAGCCCGGTCCCTACTGCCCACTAGTGGGTGTTTCAGGATTCTAGGTGGGCGGTAGGGGGTTCTATGGCACAAGCTGAATCCTCTTTCCATCAAGCACTGGTGGAAATTTTACCATCAAGAAAGATGCATTAGTGGGTAGTAGGTATAAAAACATTGACTATCCTTGCACTAGACAGACTCCCAATTTGTCCCTGCAGGGCTGCTATGCTTATTTATTTAGCAAACTTATGTCATTTACTTTGTGTCTCTAAAGTTATTTTCCTAAATTTATTGATTTTTGGCATGGAGTGAACTATTAATATTTAAATGCACCTAATTAGCCCCTCAGAACAGTCTGTTGTTGTCTGCATAGATAACATACCCTCCAACATTTCTCAGATAAAAATAGTAAAATCATTATGGGACAGGACATTCCTATTTATGCCCCACACATATTACTGGGTTGACCCAGCCACTCTGGGCAGCTTCCAATGTATATAAAAACATAATAAAACATCAAATATTTAAAAAAATCCCTATACAGGATTGCCTTCAGGTTCATCAGGAGGCAGATAACTCTATAACTGTATAACCTCCAACATTGCTCCAATGAAAATAGGGACATCCTAAGGAGAAGTGTTTCTGTGCGCTGCTCTGGTTTCACCAGAAGCGGCTTAGTCATGCTGGCCACATGACCCGGAAAAACTGTCTGCGGACAAACATTGGCTCCCTTGGCCAGTAAAGCGAGATGAGCGCCACAACCCCAGAGTCATTCGCGACTCGACTTAACTGTCAGGGGTCTTTTACTTTTTAAGGAAAAGTGGGACACTCTGAGATCAAATCAGAAACAGGAATGGCTTCTCTAAATAAGGGACATCCCTGGAAAATAGGGACACGTGGAGGGTCTGAGATAACAGCAGGCTCCACTCTAAGTTCTCATTAGAGTGTTAGAACACAAAAACTAGTTTTGCTATACTGATAGAAGATAGGATGAGAGCAGGGTTTTTTATTATCAGAACCAAGTCCAAATTTTTAAACAAAAATAGGGAGGGGTGTGTATGTAAAGATGGAATATGATGCAAATGTTAAAGTTTTTGCATAATGAGAGTTATTCCATTCAGCAGGAATGGAAAAAGTAAATTGCTGTTAAAGTTTATTTTAAATGCTGATGGGCGCATTTAAAGCTTTTAGATACCCATCTAGATTCCAGGAGGTGTCAGCAGAGCATCAAGAAAATGAAATAGCCAACTCCTGTAACCCTTGCAGCATTTAAATAGTCCAGAGATGGAAATGTCTATATTAAACTGCCATATTCATGAAAAAGACTGTCTGAAAGCATTACTCGCCCCTCTGATCTCATCACTGACATCTGTAATGAAGGGCTGAGGGTTTTCACTTGCACTTTGATCTAATGAATTAGTTGGAGGATATTGAAACATAACTTGTGGAGAAAATGGCCTCAGATCTCACTGCCAGCAGGAATAGAATAAGCTAAATAAGTCCACTTTGAAGATCACAGCAGTATTAAATACAGAATGGGAAAAGACCAGGGCAGACAATATTTCCCCTTTTTGGATTTTGACAAATGGGCTAATAAATGACACTCATAATGGTGTTGAAAGAATAAGAGAGGTATTTTCCAAACAGTTTTAAAAGAGAGATTAGGAACCTGTGCAGCTGTTTATGTGGTAGCTCGACAGACACTTTCAACATGAACACACACTGCAGATGGGGAAGAGGAACTGTCTCCGCAGGCCAACTCTGGGCCATATGCAGTCAAACATCTGTCTGCAGGCCTCTGCATGCATTGAAATGGCATACATGAAGCTTATTGGCCCTTCTGCATTGCCATACGAGGCAGCACCTGAGTCCCCTTTCAAACATTGTGCTTTCATTTTCAGTTCTATCTTTCCAGCTGAAATCTGCTGCATCTCTTTTTCTATATAAGCCACTTACTAAAATTCTTGTCGGTTATGCACCTTTTTGGTAGCCTTCTCTTACACATAGGAAGCTGCCTCATGCTGAGTCAGATTACTGGCTACTCTTGTTCATTGTTGACTACCTGGGCTGGCAGCTGCTCTCCAGGCAGGAGTCTCTGCCAAGAATCTGGGACCTTCCGCTTGCAAGGCAGATTGCCTGCCACTGAGCTACGGCCCTTCAGAGTGATACATTAATATTGGTGAGAAATATGGGATACCTCTGAGGCACAGAGAGTTCTTCCTTAAAAGGACCAGAGAGAGGGGCGGGAGAGTTTTTCATGAATATGCCATCATAAAGATACTTCTTGTGCCAGATGTTATCTTAGGAACTTGTTGTCAAAGCATCAACTTGTGATCTGGTTAGCAGGCTACTTTTTAAAAAAGCAAAAAAGTCTGAATTGGGGTCTGAACTTTATCTTGTGGTCAGTGCATTGCACACCCTAATATACATAGGTTAGACTTGTCAATATTTAGTAATTTGTTTTCTGCAGGTTTCCCATTCACACATGCGGTTTTGCATGTGGAGAGTCTGTACAGTTGACTGCATGAAAGTAAGGGCCAGTGCACATTGTGCTCATTCCCCTTCCAATCCCTGCATGTGCACAATGGAAGTTTGTGTAGAGTTTTTGTTGGGACTGGAATTATATTCATCCTTTGTGATTGAGCCACTCCTAGGGAAGGGTGGATGGTTCAGTCTACTTCCAGTCTGTGTCATTTTCAAATGTGTATAAATCTGTTCCATCTGATTTTGGCTTTAATCTGTGCATAAAAAAATCCATCTGGAGTGGTAGCAAATAAGTTGAAAGCTCTGTCAGTTTTCCTTCTTTTTCTCTTTCAGTTACTGCAAAAATGCAAGATACGGATTGTGAGGAAGATTCTATATGCATACAGCGTTTATGCATTTGGCAGTGTGCAGAGATTTGGATAAACATGTGGAGGCAGTGGTAAGGTCAGCTGACATAAATCTGACTCCTTCTCCACTCTGCAAACATACACATTCATCATTGATAGAACTGTGTTCAAGACAACTCAATACTAGTACTTGCAGCTCTGCATAAGAAATGCCATCTTGGGAGATGTTTATATCAGCTTTGTAATTATCCTGGACACCTATATTAAGAATCACCTTCAAGCAACCAGGCAGGAAAGTTTATTATTGCAGGGCCAGATGGGACAGTAGATTTAGCTGACCTGTTTGGTAGGCTGCCCTATGTAAACCACTTAATGCAAAAAGCAGCTTATATTGTTCCTTTTTTCAGTAGGAAGTCATAAAATTTTGTTGTTTACATGTGCAGACCCCTTGTGAAGCTATATAGAAATATAGGGGTACAAAAAATATTCATGATTTTACCTGGGGACAGATTTTACTTGGGCACAGTTCCAGTAATGTGTCCCAAAATCAGTTCTGAAATCAGTGATTGCTAATCTGCAATAACAAGAACTTTTAATGAACAATAGTAAAACCATTTGCAATGAGTAGCAGCTTGTGAAATATCAAACTGGCAGTAAAAGCAGTATTAAACTTCAGCTGTTTGAATAGTAAATTCAGTTAAGTGAAGCCCAGCCTCATATAGAATTGCAAGGTAATCTGCCTGTTGTGCATCGATTTGCAGTAGCAATACAGAAAACATTAGCAATATGTCACTTTTGTATGTTATGCACCCATAAGTCAATTCCACCCTATTTCTGCATTAATTTCCAATTTTTTAGCCTGCATGAAAATTGGCATTTAAATGCATATATCTAAAATTATATCATCTCAGAATATATATTTAATGAATTTTGATCAATTTTTGAGTCAAGAACCGTATTAGAACATTCTGGAAGTTGACAGATAACTAAAGTTCTGATCCACATATGTCTGTGAGGTACAAATCAAGTCAGCTCAGGTCAGAATCCATGAAGATCAGTTTCCTAAAGCATCCCTAAAATATATTTTCAGCTCAAAACTGAACACCCACTTTTTCAGGAAATGGAGGTCATGGAAATAATTTGGGAAGTTTATGCATTCCTAATGGCAGAATATCTTACAATCTTTCTTTTTAAAATAATAGTTTACTCATATTTCCCATATCAAAGGAAAGCAAGCGAAGACTCAGAATATACATTTATATTTGATTTCAGCAAACATGAGATCAAAACAAGTAGACAGTAGAAAATCTGCAAATATACAATTGATAACACATAAAGAAATGAACACTAATGAAGCTATCAAAGAACCATAATAGAAGTAATCAATTTGCAAACATAAAGAGAACAAGGAAAAACAACTTAGCCCATAATATCACTCCATAAAGCTGCATGGTTCAGGAGAAGCCAATCATGTCATACTCTCTGAATGAAATATATTTAATAAAACAAAACAATTTCACATAAAACTTATTTCTTCAGTTGACAAGCAATTTTTTCCATAAAGGCCACCAACCCAATTTGAGAATACCACTTCTCCATCAAATTAGGTAAACTAATTTCCAATTTCAGTATATGGGCCACAATGAAACCAATAAACTCTTATAAAGTGTCCTTTTGTCTCCATTATCATTTTTATTTTTTATTTTAAAAAATTATACATAGCTTGATAGTAAACAAAAGCAAAACAAAAAACCCCAAACACTCAAAGGTAAAGAGGTTTTCTAGTCAAGTAGACAGTGCTTTTATGGCCAACAGGAACACCCCCTTGACCCCCCAGTCTAACCTGATGCTGTAACCAAGTACACAAGTGGACACAGTTGGGCAAGGTGAGGTCCCCCCAGGACACTCACTCAAGTCTTGGTAAGACAACCTAGATCAGCCCATTCATCCACAATCATGGTCGAATTATGGACTGATCTCTAATTGTATGCATACCTGCTGTCCATTTCCCATGCCTTAAATTGTTTGAATTTATCTGAACTATAGAACAACTGGTGATTTAATCTAGAGGTTAGAGGTGATAAAGTGGGCAACAATATTTTTATCCCTATGTCCCAAACATTTGAACCAGGTAAGCAAAAAGGCCTTTTCAATTTGTTTAAATGCTTTTTAGCTCTAAAGGTGAATGGTAAAGCTCTAATTCAGTGATTCCAAGGAATATTCCATTGTTAGCAACGATCGACTAAACTTGTCTCCATGATTGATTTAGATTAGGGTTTTTTTTTAAGATGTACTGCATCATGATATAATGCTGAATTTTGTATACCCATCTCCCCAGAGTTAGTACATTCTTGCTTACTGCAATTGTGGCTTTTTGCCCTTATGTATAAAGTCAATAAGTAGACATTCCAATTATTCTGTATTGCCATTCTGTATTGCCAGATAGATAGCAATAGGGATAGTTTGCAATAGGAACAGCAGCTTTGGTAATGTAATTATTTAATTGCTGCAGCACTCTCCAGCATCAGAGGAATATGCAGCTATTCATGCAATCTCTTTTAATTTCCTTTAGCAAATGTCTATAATTAAATTCTTATATACTCAATAAGTTTTAAAGAATCATTACACTAAAACATTTAAAGGTCATGGTACACATTCTTAATTTTATTTATTGTAGTTGTTGAGCTAAGGTCAAGTTTAATGTCTCCTTTTGGGCTTTAATTTATCCAGGTCTGGGGTATGTATAATCTTCAATATATAGTGTTCCTCACTCAGTCAATCTGTTGATTGCTTCATTTGAGAGCTTATCCACTCTTTCCTTTTGCCCCACTCCTTCCAGGCAGTGTTCAACGCTTTAACTGTCTGTGTTTGAGCATGCCCCCCCCCCATGTTCCCTGTGAAAACCCAGTCTTTAAAGCTGAATCAGAGCAAACGTTAATTCAGGGTTTCCACAGATTGAGCTCCGATTCACTCTGATTGAGCTTCAAAGAATGGATTTTCAAGAGGAAAGCTCTGGGCCAAAAAAAGAAAAACAAACAAAAAGCACATGGACAGGAAGCTTTAAATTGCAGACCATGCCTGAAAAGACTGGGGGAAAGATAAGTGTAGATAATACAACCATAAAACTGTAAAGTTGGATGGGTCCCTGAGGGTCATCTAATTCCAACCCCCTGCAGTGCAGGAATCACTGAAGAATCCATGACAGATGGCCATCTGACCTCGCTGAAAAACATCTAATGAAGGAGAGCCCACCACCTTCCAAGGGAGTTAAGCCCTGTGTTTATCAAAATGAGAGCAATATTATCCACACACAAAAAATCAGTGAGCAGTTCCATAGGACTGGGGAACTTTTATTGTGCCATCCATTCTCAGTTCTCTAATGAGTGGTTCTGTCACAGAGAAAAAATAAGTGGCAACAATGGATAACCTTGCTTAGTGCCCCTTGGAAATGTCAAACAGTGAGACCTGTCCATTGGCCCACACAAAACCCTACAGTCCATAAAATACCTTAGAAACTTTATTGTGAAGGTCCTAAGAACAACCTTGCAGGGTAGGCTGCTGATATGTCAGTAATGGAAATACTTGGGATGTGTTGAGGAGCTTGGTTAAATAGACAAATACTTACCTGCTTCCTGAAACAAGGAGTTCATTCAAAAGCCATCTGTTATGACATGATGAACCATCTCACAATTTTCTTCCTCAGTAGATTTATGCAAAGTTGGCTGTTTGAGACTGAGCTTTCAGATTGGTGATTATATGGAAAAAATCCAGTGTATGGTCCATGTGCACTAAGTTGCTGCCTATTGGCCTGGAAAAAAAGATGCCCGGAGAGTGTTCATGTTTACTATCTCCAGCTCTATAGGATTTTCTTCTGCCCCCCAGATGTTTTCCATTTTCTACGCTGTTATCATTTAAGAATCATCAGAGAAAAGAGGGTCCACGTTTTGATTGGTTGTCATGTATCCTGCTCAAATTCAAGACACTCACTTTTAATTAATTCAATAGGTGAAGACATTGACATCTCAAGAAGCAGATTAAAGTGATTTCTGCATGTTACAATTTTCAAGGTTTCTTTCCAAAGCATCATTCTGGAACAGAACAGCTTGCAAAAATTTAGCTGCAGAAACAGATGGATTCATTACAGTGGCAACATGTCCCTTCACAAAATCAGGTGAGATGTTCCATAAAAAGAATCTTCCAACTAATTAGGAGAACCCTTGGTCCAATAGAGCCTAGTCATGTCAAAGCGGATATTAGAAGTCACACTGAAATAAATCCAAGTTATGTAGAGGACTGTTGAAATTAGCTCCAGTGCTTCTTTGGGGGACAGGTTGCTGACCTTGAGCCAGACATCCTGGAGAGTGAAGTCAAATGGGCCTTAGAAAGCACTGCAAATAACAAGGCCAGTGGAAGTGATGGTATTCCAGCTGAACTATTTAAAATTTTAAAAGATGATGCTGTTAAGGTGCTACACTCAATATGTCAGCAAGTTTGGAAAACTCAGCAGTGGCCAGAGGATTGGAGAAGATCAGTCTACATCCCAATCCCAAAAAAGGGCAGTGCCAAAGAATGCTCCAACTACCTCACAATTGCACTCATTTCACACGCTAGCAAGGTTATGCTTAAAATTCTACAAGGAAGGCTCAAGCAGTATGTGGACCGAGAACTCCCAGAAGTGCAAGCTGGATTTAGAAGAGGCAGAGGAACCAGAGACCAAATTGCAAACATGTGCTGGATTATGGAGAAAGCTAGAGAGTTCCAGAAAGACATCTACTTCTGCTTCATTGACTATGCAAAAGCCTTTGACTGTGTTGACCACAGCAAACTATGGCAAGTTCTTAAAGAAATGGGAGTGCCTGATCACTTCATCTGTCTGCTGAGAAATCTCTATGTGGGACAAGAAGCTACAGTTAGAACTGGATATGGAACAACTGATTGGTTCAAAATTGGGAAAGGAGTACGGCAAGGCTGTATATTGTCTCCCTGCTTGTTTAACTTATATGGAGAATTCATCATGCGAAAGGCTGGGCTGGATGAATCCCTAGCCGGAATTAAGATCGCCGGAAGAAATATCAACAACCTCAGATATGCAGATGACATTGATGGCAGAAAGTGAGGAGGAATTAAAGAACCTTTTAATGAGGGTGAAAGAGGAGAGCGCAAAATATGGTCTGAAGCTCAACATCAAAAAAACGAAGATCATGGCAACTGGTCCCATCACCTCATGGCAAATAGAAGGGGAAGAAATTGAGGCAGCGAGAGATTTTACTTTCTTGGGCTGCATGATAACTGCAGATGGTGACAGCAGCCATGAAATTAAAAGATGCCTGCTTCTTGGGAGAAAAGCAATGACAAACCTAGACAGCATCTTAAAAAGCAGAGACATCACCTTGCCAACAAAGGTCCGTATAGTAAAAGCTATGGTTTTCCCAGTAGTGATGTATGGAAGTGAAAGCTGTCCATAAAGAAGGCTGATCGCTGAAGAATTGATGCTTTTGAATTATGGTGCTGGAGGAGACTCTTCAGAGTCCCGTGGACTGCAAGAAGATCAAACCTCTCCATTCTTAAGGAAATCAGCCCTGAGTGCTCACTGGAAGGACAGATCCTGAAGCTGAGGCTCCAATACTTTGGCCACCTCATGAGAAGAGAAGACTCCCTGGAAAAGACCCTGATGTTGGGAAAGATGGGGGGCACAAGGAGAAGGGGACGACAGAGGACAAGATGGTTGGACAGTGTTCTCAAAGCTACCAGCATGAGTTTGACCAAACTGTGGGAGGCAGTGGAAGACAGATGTGCCTGGCGTGCTCTGATCCATGGGGTCACGAAGAGTCGGACATGATTAAACGACTAAACAACAACAACAAAAGTGTACGTGCACCATGATCACATCATAACGTGACATCATGAGGGCGCAGTGCGCTTTCCTGCAGCAGCGCCGCGTGCCAAACACCCAGCCCTCTGTGCGACAGCTTTCATATGCTCTGACATTTCCCAAGAAGGGATCAGGTCACCGCTTCCTCGGAAGTAAGATCTGCTGCTGCGAAGCCTGAGCCCAGGGAGCTCCAGGAAGGTGCGTACACCTCCAGCCCCAGCCAGGGAAGCGGAGCTCTAGCAAGAGGGCACTGGTGAAGCAGTTAATTTATTTTGAGTGCAAATTCAATACATAAATGTACAAAGAAGGTCAACAGCCCTTAAAAGCGGCTTGTCGCAGAGCCTGCCACGTGGCAGTGGAAGGCTGGGATTGGGCTGCTGGGAAGGAGCCCAAGGGAGCGGCTGTGGTGGTGGGATGCCATTCATCCAAGCCACCAACGGCTTTGAGAGGGGGCCTCACCAAGGCAAGCTCCCACCCAAGGATGTCTCTATGGCGAGAGAGAGGAAAGGGTAGAGTTGCTTAGATGCAAGGCAAGGAGGCTGTGGGGGCAAAGAGCAGGCTTGCAAGAGGCCCTCCTTCCCTTGCTCCTGGCCTATCCCAAGTCCCAAGGAAGGGCATGCGGAGCAGGAAGGGAGTGGAAACGCGTCTCCTTCCTTCCTTCCTCCACCACCTGTTTCTTAGCGTCCTATGGAGGTGGCCACTGAGAATTGTGGGTGCGCAGCCCCTTCATGGGAAATTTTATGGGTGCTCAGGCAACCCAAAGTATCAGGAGGGCACAAGGTTTGGAATGGCATTCACCGCAAGGAGGAAATGAAATAGCTCTGGATGGACACATTTATATCCTCCTAATTCACTTTCACTTAATTAGCCAGATTGGGTATATCGCACTAAGTGTTCAGATACATTGTACATCTGAATACCAGTTGCTGGGGATTCCATGATAGTGAAGGACAGTTGTAGTTACACCTTCGTTGGCTTCTGGGTGGTTATTCTTGTAAACAGGATGATGGATCTTTGGTCTGATCCAGCAGGACTCTACAAATATAATCCATTGGTATTTAATTAATGTGGCAAAATCCTATTAATCCTGCACTATACTCCACAAGCACCTGCAGATGGCGCTCATCTGTTTTTATCTTTTGTTATGCTTGCAAGCCAATTTGGATGACCCTAGAAAAGTGGCCTACAAATATTTTAATTAACCTCCCCTGCTTTCTTCTATCTATAATTTCACTTTTTGCCTGAATACATAGGTTACTTATTTGTGGGTGCTAAAACAGCACGCATACGCATGTCCATTGCTCAATGAGCTCTAGTTATGGGGACTGAAACTCAATGCTATTTTATTCATTCAGTACTCTGACGACATGGGATATTTAGGCTTAGTACTACATATACTTATTACGGAGTAAGAACCACAGAAATCAATGGCTTAAGCTAATATTATTATATAATCAATTTCAGTACACATCAGTGGAAGGGAAGTGTAAAAAGCAATGCAGAAAATGATATAGTTCTTTACATAACCATTTTAGACTTAAAAAAAAAGATAGTGAATACCACTCATATTTGCTATCATGATTTCTTTTCCTGACTGTGTATGAACATGTGGATTGTGGCCATTTCTGTTACTAACAGAAGCCTCCAGTGACCCTACCCATCAGAAGGAAAGGCTTCATCAACATATACTGGGTTTGATATTCCTTCCCCATATACTTTCACATTTGCTTTTAATACACAAGCTTAGCAGAATGAAAAGTATAGTTGTACTAAGAATCTGCAGCAGAGAGGTAGGCCTTTACAATGTGCCATGCTTCAACATTTCACAAGCCAATTTATATGTGTGAGGGACATTCCTTCTTGCTATTCCACCTTGTGGAAAGGGAGTATTCACTGAACCATTTATTTTTAAGTGTTTGGCTCAAAAGGGGTGGAGAAGCAAGGGAAAGAGAACGATCACTGGTGCAATGGCAGCTGTTAAAATGTTCCCAAAATGCCTATGAAAGGGAAACGGGTTATGAAAAGGCTTGCGGCAAAATAATGTTATGCCTAGGTAGTTAGTAGAAGAAAAGTAACATGCAAAAATAAAATAAAATTGGGGCACTGAAGTAGGCCATGTTTTGTGATTGGATCAAAGGAAACAGAAGAATTATGAGCTATTTCTGTTCTGAACTAGATGATTGCAAACTTTATGTCATGAAAAATGCATTTTCATTTTGAGTAATATTCTCTCTGGCATCTGTATGCGAAAAGATGTGTAAGAGCAACTGCAGGGCTCAGGTCAGCAGCCCACAATTTTTGTGAGTTCCAGGGAGTCCACCACTGATCTTTTGGTGAGGGTGAATTGGGAGGAGTTATTTAATGGAGGGACCAATGATAACCTCATGAAGACTTGCCACCACCTTAAGTGGTGACTTGGCTGCTCCCACCAGGGCCCTGGGAATGATGCTACTTCAACAGGTTCACACCCGCTCCATCCATATCTCAGGGCTGCCTACAAATGAGGGTGACCAAGTCTTTTTCCATTCTAAAAACAGACCTTAATCCAGACAGGAAAAGCTCCAAATTATTCAGGAATACCTGAAGTTGAGCTGGTGCCACACCAAATCCCTTATGTGAAGGTTAATTGTGTTGGAAACGCCTATAATATTCAGTGTGGTTGCTTCATTAAAACTCACCGCAAAGTGGCTCCTCTAATTCACCTTTTGTAGGTAGAGATTTTTATTATTCCATTTATAATGTATATAAAACAGAGAGAACAAAATGATAACAGTCAAAATTTAAAAGATGAAAAACAAAACTATAAAATAGGCACATAGAATGAGTAGTTGTGCATCAGTTAAAATAAACTATCAGATCATTAAGTATACCGTATTTTTCGCTCGATAACACGCACCTGACCATAACACGCACATCGTTTTTAGAGGAGGAAAACAAGGGAAAAAACATTCTGAATGAAACAGTGGATGTATCATTTTTGTGCTTCATGCTGTGGCCACAGACATGTGATCTGATGGTGAATTTGGGGTGACCCAATGCAAAAATCCTGAGAATCCCTGTGGATCCATGCTTTGTAACCACGTTTTTGCACCATTGCAGCCCCAGGCAACAGTGGGTGTGTGATTTTGGGGGGGGCAGGCTGTAGCCATGGACATGCTATGTGCTCTGATGGTGAATTTGGGGTGACCCAATGCAAAGATCCTGAGGATCCATGTTTTGTAACCACGTTTTTGCACCATTGCAGCCCCAGGCAACAGTGGGTGCGTGATTTGGGGGGGGGGGCAGGCTGTAGCCATGGACATGCTATGTGATCTGATGGTGAATTTGGGGTGACCCAATGCAAAGATCCTGAGGATCCATGTGGATCCATGCTTTTTAACCACATTTTTGCACCATTGCAGCCCCAGGCAACAGTGCGTGTGTGATTTTTGGGGGGCAGGCTGTAGCCATGGACATGCTATGTGATCTGATGGTGAATTTGGGGTGACCCAATGCAAAGATCCTGAGGATCCATGTGGATCCATGCTTTTTAACCACATTTTAAGTGGGGAAGGAAGGAAAAATACAGAATGGACAAGGAGCACGAGAGGGGTGTGCAGAGAAGCAGCTGGCTAAGAATGCAGGAGAGGGGTATAACGGGAGGGAGGAAAGGAAGGCAAAAGTTTTCCCTCACCTACCCACCCAAGCCAGCTAGCTCTCTCTCTCTCTCTCTCTCTCTCTCTCTCTCTCCTCCTGCATGTTTTCAGCAGCACCGGAGCACAGAGACGACACTCTGCTTGCCTGGAGGGGAGGGGCTTTCCCTGCTCTTTGTTCCGTTTGAGCAAACACAGCAAGGAAACAGAAGCGGGTGGGCAGTAAGACCCTGAGGCAGAATGCAGGAAAGCAGCCACTTCCTCTTTTCAGGTTTCCCTTCTCCGAGACGCGCGATTTGATTTTTGCCTGATTTTTTTTGCCATTTGGCTCCAGGGACCACACATTCGCTCAATAACACGCACAGACATTTCCCCTTCCTTTTTAGGAGAAAAAATCTGCGTGTTATAGAGGGAAAAATACGGTAGTTCCATATTTGCCAGGCTCGTGACAAGGGTTGTCTTGAAAATGATGGTTCAGCTGGATATGTCATAAAGAAATGCCAAATCATATAAAAAGTATCCGGAGGTTCTAGTTCTTATTGAAATCTCAAATTATGTATTATTATTTGAGAGTGAACAGTACCAAACATCCAGTGTAAGATTTTTGCCTGTTCATAATTGAATTGTAATTACTATACATACTGCTAAGATAATATATAAGACCAATTCTTTTGAAAGAATATTTATATAGGTATCATCAAAGATATTCAGTAACATTAATTTTGGACTACAAACAATAGTTCCCTTAGTAATATTTATCATTACTGTCATAATTATATTCCAAAAATCTTGCACCAACTGACATTCCAACCATAATTTATACTAGGTACTAACTTTATTGCAGCTGCTCCCACAATTACGTGATATAGAAGAAAACATTTTTGACATTTGCAAAGGTCTTAATTCACATTCACCCCTTAGTGTCTAGGAATTTGGGCTTCAGGGCTGAGCTTCCTGCCCTGGGAAGGGTTTCAAGTTGGGCCATGCAATTCTAACCAGTTCAGACCCTCCAAGTGTCTCTATTTTTCAGGGACAGCCCCAAATTTACAGAAGCCATCACAGTTCCTGATTTGATCCTGGAATGTCCCTCTTTTCCTTAGGATGTCCCTATTTTCATCAGAGAAATGTTGGAGGATATGCCAATTAAGTATTGCCTTGAGACTAATATGATCAATACAAAATAGAAGGGTTCTGGCTGCTTTAGAAGTGCCCTTTAAGAAATCATATTAGCTTGGTTGTTCACAACCATTTGCTTTTTTTTTGTTGCCTCTTTTTAATGCTGACAAAATCCTGCTATGTAATTGAATAATTAAAAATCTGAATTGGATGATTCACCTTCAACCTCAACTCCTCTAGGACAAGATAATAATGATATATGAGGGGAAACTGAAGCTGAACACATGAAGAAGTGATTATCATCACCCAGATGTTGATTACTGCCTATTCATTCATGAACTGAATGTCAGCTGTTTGTGCTCAATGCAATTCAAAACTTCCTGAATACTTTAATTTGCTTCCACTCTGTGGACAAGCTGCCTAAATAAATATCATCAATTGTTATCTAATTCTTGTTTAACATGATCTTCAGACGCAAACAAAAAATTTTCAGTGGAACATTAGAAACAGGCAGTTTACCCACAATGCTTATCACTGTAAAATGAAGACTCACTGTTTCCATGTCAATCTCATACTGCAAAGAGGTTTCAGTGCCATATGGTTTACAGACCCATCTGTGTACCCCAAGGAGAGGCTTGACTTTCATTGCAAATGAAAACTTGTTTTGTGAAAGGTTAAAGTGGCAACTATATATATATGTATTGACAGATTCTCTAAAACATCGTTTCCCAGCTGTTTGTGCCAGATCCTTGTTTCTATTATTGGAGAATGCTTTTAACTTGAGGGGAAGTTACAAATTTCTAAATGAAACAAACAAATCAAATCTGTAACAACATACTGTTGGTGCTATTGGCAAAGTACTAAAAGGGGTGAAAGAGCTTAGCTGACTTTTGCAAAACTTTCTCTAGTGCTTCCCAGTGTTTTGATATCTTCTTTATCCTTCAGCACGCATGCACACCAACACCCACATACCCCTAACCTATCTCTCATCTTTTGCCACAGGTTCAGGATTTCTGGCATCAGCTTCTATGAGCATCTAAGAAATGATGTTTCCATGATCCAAAGTCTCCTTCAAGATTTGATTGTTTGATTTGATTATTTAATTTCTATACCACTTGATATATAAAAAATATCTCTAAGCAGTGTATAGGAAACTGAAGCAACTACAGACAACTTAAAGAAAATATTGCAAAAATACACAATTACATATAAAAATGTTACATTAGTACAGAGTTGCATACATATCATCTATCTATCTATCTATCTATCTATCATCTATCTATCTATCTATCTATCATCATCTAATTAGTTCATTTCCCTTCAGGCACACCCTCCCTCTCAGCCTCCAGGTTTTCACCCAGGGTCCAAACAAACTTTCAGCTCACCCACAAAAGTCAAGAGCAATAGTTGCCATCATTCTTTCCAAGATTAGATGTACCAGACATATCTGTAACATTTAAGGCAAATTCCTAGCAATTTAGGAGAAAGATCCGTACTATGCATATCTGTATAATACCTTTACTAGCAGCTCTAAGGAACAGTTAAAAGTGGCATTTTCATGGCTTTATTGGACCAGCAGCCCCTACAAACAGAAGCAGAAAGCAAACTGCTGTTCTTCCTTGGAATAATTTATCTAGATTCACAGATTGTCCTTTGTCCCTGACTCACTCCCTGGGACTCTGCCTCTCTAATCTTCTTATTCTGGGCCAAGAGCTACTGTCTCATTCATAATGCATGCCAGCAGGGGGGTGCAATTCCAAAATAGCCCAATGGGGGCTGCTTGGATCATCCCACATTGGCCTTCAACTAAACCAGTGGTTTTCAACAGCATGCTGTGGCACCCTGGGGTGCCTTGACCAATGGTCAGGGGTGCCACTGGCATCACTGGCCTGTGTCCCTCTTTCCTTCCTCCATCCTTTGATGGCCTCTTGCATCTCTGCCTCCCAAAGGCTTGCACAGCTGTTTGTTGCAGCACCCCATGATGCCTCTGGGGCTGACCAGGCGGTGCTGGTTGCCAGGAGCTGAGGTGGCCTCAGAGCTAGCCAATCTGCCAGCCCTTGCTGTAGGGAATGGACAGACAAGTGGCAGGCCAGGCAGGCCCAGCGGTGCCGTAGCTGGTTCCCAAGGTAAGGTGCTGGCTTCACGTTCACCTTTGGCCAGTCTCTGTTGGGCTGCTAAGGCTAGGGGCATCCTCTTTCCAGGCCCCTGTGGGGTGGCTTCGAGGAGACACCTCTCTTTTGGGTGGGGGTGGGGGACAGCTCAGAGACCAGGCTTCAGCAGCAGCGACTGCCCAGAGAACTCCCAAGGAGAGGGGAGAGGAGGCTGAGGGAACACTTCACAAGGGGAGGGTGTTCGAAAAAGGGTGAGGGGCTGCCCGCTCTCCAGGTAAAGGGTGACATAACTGGGCTCCTGAGCCCCACAGAGGTGCTAGAGAAAAGATGTAGGTCAAGGAAGCTGTGGACTCAAAAGGGTATCTTCATGCTTATTCCAGAAGGCAAGACTGGACCAATGTTGGCAATATAAATATCCAAATATATTTAATCATACAGTGTAACATGCTTTCCTAGACACTAATGAAAGTGAAATTTAATATACTGTATATTCAGATGTTCCTAATATGAAATCTGTTCCTAGTGTCTGTCCCAGAGTCTAAAGTTTGTTGATGCCAGCCATTTGGAACTCTGCAGTAAAGTTTGTGAGTTTGCATGGGATGTTGCTGCAAAAGAATAGGAATAGGAACCACCCATTTCTTTCTAGTATAGTATTTCAGTGTCCTTCACCTACATCTTCAAGACTTTTCAGCCACTGTGCCCTGCATGGAAACTAATCAGTAATCGGAGAACAGAGCAGAAAACACCTTAAAACTAAGAAGAGCCTTTATATAATAAAAAATAAAATTGAACTCTTGTGGAATAGAATATTTTTACTATTTGCTTGGAAATGATAAATAATAATAATTTTATTATTTATACCTTGCCCATCCGGCTGGGTTGCCCCAGCCTCTCTGGGTGGTTTCCAGCACATATAAAAACATAATAAAACAGCCAATGAGAGTATGCAGAGATGGAGGAAATATGACCACCTTTGGTTTCTGCAGTCAAGTTGCTGCCTCAAAAAATGCCCTGCCACTCATTACCTCAACTCTCTCAGTGGTGGGACGCACAACTGAACCTGCAGTTCATCAGCTGCAGTTTCTAAATACCTCTCAAGGGCAGACAATATAAAATGCTTTGCAGCAGTGCTCTGAATAAGAAGTCGCTCAGATAGGCATGTGTGTTTGTGTGTGTGCTTCTGTACTCTATGGCAACCACCCTTCCCCCCTTGCCAGAACCTTTATGCCTTCACCAGCAGCAAAGTAGACTAGAATTGAATAGTACGAAGTAACTAGATGCTCCTCAGGGTCCCTTACAATTCTGCAATTCTATGATGAGGGCTATGTGGTATAACTTGAAAATGGAATTGTTGAAATTGTTTGTTTGTTTTTTAAAAAAAATCATTTTAGCCACTTGATGGTGCTATTGGATAGGGAAACAAAGCTAATCTGAAACCCAGAAATATATTCAGGGTAAGCTAACCACAGTTCCCTGCTTTTATTCAGCCACAATCATCTTTATTCTATACAAATACAGTAATATCCATTCCAATCACAGATTCATTCTATCCAACATATTCTATTTTGTAACATTTCATAATATTGAAAGGTTTTTCCTTTCATATTTCAATAACCCACAAAGCACATAGGAATTTGTTAGATTGAAAAGTAGGGTTTAAATTGTACAACTAAATAAATAAAAGCCATTATCATTAATGATAATGATATTCTTTAAAAAGCATGCCACAGTGTCTACCTCTCTCTACTAAAACATTATGGAGAGACCTCCCTCAACAGCCCTACACCCTCCAACATTTCAGGAGGGCAAATTGGGACACACACCCTGCACCATCCCGCTGCCCCCATTGCTTGCCCAGTCCTGCCCGCCACTGTCACTTGCCCACCCCTTGCCTTACCCACCTGCCCACTCGCTTGTTCGCGCTCTCTCTCCTCGCACCTTCACCTTCACCCTCCTCCTCCTCCTCCTGCTCTACAGTTCACCTCCACTGAGGCCACAGCTTCCACCTCCTTTGCCTCTTTCACCAGCAAGCGCAGCCCCCCAGAGGCACTTTGGTGAGACCCTTTAACATTGCCAAAGTTCCTTCCTGGAAGACACCCTGGCGATTGCCAGCAGGGTCATTCCTGGGCACCTTCTGGTCCAGCACTCTGGTGCTTGTCAGCAGGGTTGGGCGCAACCTTGCTGACTCACATCAGGTTCCCTGTTTTAACTGGGACATTTCAGGAACCAAACAGAAGCCAGGATTGGCTGCTGTGATCCTGAATGTCCCACTTAAAACGGGACAGTTGTAGGCTATGCAACCCCAATTTAAAAGGTAAGCCACTGGGGGAGGTTCCTTTTGACTTTTCTTAATCTTAAAAGATGTGCATTGTGGCTTCCATGATGCTCTCTTTGTTGGGATTCGCAGGATACTGAGTAAGTCTGCAGGCTTCAACAGGCTGATGCAATACTCTGTGAAGTGCTGGGTCAGAGTGACTCAGCAGGAGTGTGATTAATGTGATTGGCTATCACCTGTTTTAAAAAGGAAAGCCTGCTCAACAGTAAGTGTGGTGGTTGTGCTGTGGTGTGGTGGAGAGTATTCGTTTGCCTTAAGGAGCAGGTACTCTGTATGGACTGTTTTTGTAAATACCTGTATATAGCTCACATTAAAAAGACTGCACTGAAAAGAAACCTGGGACTCTGAGCGTTTCGCTAAAAAGCACCGCGAGGAATTCGCGACACTCCTCCCAGGGCCTGGAAACAAGGAAGTAGTGAGCATCATAGAGGCTTGAGGGGAGCCTCCACCGTGCCCTTTTTAAAAAGAAGAAGCAGCTTTATAAATATAAGAAGAAACTCCACCCCACCTCCCACCCCCGTAGGATAACCACACAGTTGTGCAGCAGGGCTTGCCGATCGGAAGGTCAGCGGTTTGAATTCCCACGATGGGGTGAGCTCCCATTGCTCAGTCCCAGCTCCTGCCAACCTAGCAATTCGAAAGCATGAAGTGCAAGTAGAAAATAGCTACCGCTCTGGTGAGAAAGTTAATGGCGTTTCTGTGTGCTGCTCTGGTTTCCAGAAGCGGCTTAGTCATGCTGGCCACATGTACGCCAGCTCCCTCGGCCAATAAACTGAGATGTGCACCGCAACCCCAGAGTCGCTCACGACTGGACCTAATGGTCAGGGGTCCCTTTGCCTTTACCTTTAAGTATGGAGAACATTGCAACAATCCTTTAAAAAGGGTTAACATACACATGCATACCCCTCACCCACATTATCCCAGTACTCTGGCATACAAAGGCAAGCCATCTTCACCCTGAAAAGATTTTTCCCCCTTCCCTCTTCAGGTGCATTTCTGTTTCACCCTTCCCTTCTGTAAATGACCAAAAAGAAATCAGGAAGAAAATCATGTACACAGAAGGGAATATGGCATGATTCCCAAGGACGTTCTCTATGGGGAGCTGGCTTCAGGCACTAGGCCTGTTGGCAGACCAACTCTGTGTTACAAAGATGTTTGCGAATGAGACATGAACACTGGCAACATCAGGCCTGCCATGTGGGAATCCCTTGCAGACGACTGCAGTGCCTGGAGACAGAGAGTCAGGTTGTGCATCCACAGCAGTGACCAGAGGAGGAAGGAGCAGAGCAGCACAACCAGACACCTTCATCTGCCCCAGCTGCAACAAAACTTGTCTCTCCTGTGTCGGTCTCTACAGCCGCAGCAGGCGCTGTAACTCTCCAATGGTTTGACTTCACCCTCAAAGGCACATTCCTCCATTGTCTCCTGAGACAGACAGATGCCAACACAACAACCATTTAAAGCCTTTCTTACACCATATCATCAGTTCAGATTTCTTCCCTTCCAAGACCTTTTACATGTTTTCATTTTTATGTTTGAGGCATGAGGAGTTTTAACATGCTAAAATACAAAAACATAAAGCTGTCTCCCTCCTTTGCATAAAACAGGATTTTTGCCCCTTGAATCATTTTATACAATTTACCCAGTTTTAGCTGGTTAGCCTACAATAGATCTGACTGGTAGTAGATGGTGGCGGTGGTGATGATGATGATAATTATTATTATACCCCCACCCATCTGGCTGAGTTTCCCCAGCCACTCTGGGTGGCTCCCAACAGACTATTAAAAGCACAATAAAATGTCAAACATTAAACTTCCCTAAACAGGGCTGCCTTCAGATTTCTTCTAAAAGTTATAGATGTTTATTTCCTTGACATCTGATGGGAGGGAGTTCCACAAGACGGGTGCCACTACCGAGAAGGCCCTCTGCCTGGTTCCCTGTAACCTCACTTCTTGCGGGAAGGGAACCACCAGAAGACCCTCGGAGCTGGACCTCAGTGGGCTGAACAATGGGAGTGGAGACGCTCCTTCAGGTATACATGCTATAATATCACTGGTGTATTGAAAGTACACCTGATAGTTATATTATGGCATGTATAGCAGTGAAATTCACTGATTACATCCTTTTATTGTATGATAAAATATTACAGGGAAAGACAAAAACAATGAAAACAGCAATGAGAAATGTTTCTGGCCTTCTAGCAAAATATAATCAGAGAATGAACTGGCAAAGGAAAGCAATGGGGAAAGCAATGGAAATATGTCCATCATCATGATGGACAGCTTATGTGTTTATGTAGGGATTCTGGAATGAAATGACTACAATAGTTGGGTTTAATATTTTGGCAGCAAAGTTAAAATCAATTAAACAAGATTCAAAAGCGTCAATAGAATGTTTGAAAGGAGGAAGGATGCACAAATAAAGACAATATGGGGTGGGGATGTTGTTTGGAAGCTTGTTGCAAATAGTTCAAGTTAACTTGAAGATCTTCATTGCTACCATAAATTTCAATTGCCTTGTGGCACTTTTCAAATGTCTCTACCCATTCTTAGATTATTTTATTTTAAAATGGTCAACACTTAACCAAATTGCATTTACCATAATTTGCATAATTTCCTGTTACCATGGGTGGACTTCAACTTAAGTTTTACTCAGAGTAGATCTATGGACATGAATTAATTCATTAGTTTCATTGGGTCAGTGCTGAGTAAAATTTAGCTGAAGTCCACCCATTGTCATTAGCAACCCATGACGCTAGCTTTAATCACTTCAGTTATTAATGGGAGCTGGCACCAGCAAGCCACTAAAATCAATTATAGGTTTCTTTCTGAAAGTGATAAGGTAGTGTTTCTCAAATGGGGGCCATATGGGCCCCTGCCCCCTGGACATTCCCAGGGGGCCACAGGTGAAAATCACATAAATGGGGGGCCACGGCATGAGACTAGGGGGCCCCAGAGGGAAGTGAGAAGTGAAGAAAACAGATAAGTGATGAGAAAAGAAAACAGAAAAGAAAACAGAGAAGTAGAGAGAACAGAGAAGTGGCCGTGCTGCCCAGTGGATGGAGCACCAAGTGTACTCCCCCCCCCCATTTTTTATTAGTTTTCACAATATTATAAACAAACAAACACACAAAACAAACAAACATAAATCATAGCCTTATTGAAAATTACAGTTATTAACTTTGTTAAGTGACTTCCTCGCTTCCCCTTGGTTGAATTTCATTGCATGTCCTTTTAACGGTTTTCCAAATCCCAATTTTGTATACTCTGCGGCAATGCACCAAGTGTACTCTGTGGCAATGTTGCTTCCACTTCCTTCTTCCTCCCAATTCCACACTCCAACGCTGTCCACATCTCGTTTGTCATGGACAAGGCGCGTGGCTGCAGCAGTGCAAGTATTACTGCGAAATGAGGTCTGTGGCTGGGGAAAAGCACAATTGTTTTTCATGGAATTTCCTATTTCATATTTAGTAGAATCAGGTTTCAGTTGTGTGAATTATTTTCTCAGCCTAATGCAGAATAGCCACATATGTTTAAAAATCTGTTCAAAATCTGTTTTAAAATGTTGAGGTGTTGGAATCTAAAAAATAAAAGGTAGAAATAAGATGTAATAATAGTAATATTGAGAGGGCAGGCTTTTTTAAAGAATTAAAAAAAATAAATGAGGGTAAAAAAAATTCTAACAACAAAAAGAATAGTAGTAGTAGTAAAAATAGGTGAGTAATAATAGAAAATGTGTAGAAGTGAATAAAAAATGAATACTAATGGTATTAATGAAAAAAGGGAGCTCTTTTTTTCTTTTTCTCTCTGCTTTGTTTTCTGTTTGGCTCCAGAGGCCCCCAGGCCCCGGAGCTCTGCTGGGCCGTCAGTCGGGTACTCCTGGTCCCGGTGCAATCGAGGTCGTTGGGGAGGCTGGGGGCTCTGAATAGCTTCCCTGGCTCTCGCACCAGACAGCCCTGGCTCCCCCTGGTTGCAGCGGCAGTTTTGGCGGCTTGGGGACCAACCAGGCAAAGCAATTGGTGCTGAGAATTGGTGCTCTGCATGGCTGTGGCGCTCGCCATTTTGCCTCGCCGGAAGTTGTCGCAAACAAAACATTTAAATAGCTACCTTTCTACCAGTAGGACGCGGGGGGGGGGGGGGGCACAGGAAGGAAACAAGTTCGGAAGAGGACCACAGTTGGGAAAAGGTTGAGAAACACTGACTTAAGGCACGCAGTAGTATGCAACTATTTATTTTATTTTATTGTATTTTTTGTTTCAATACAATATTTTATTGGTTTTTTCCATATTACATCACAGTATAACTAAACCAAAGCCATCACCACATCCTTCCCATTCCCCCATATACCCATCAATCAAATCTAATATTCTTTTGTCCCTCCCCCTGCTTCCCTCCGCCCCCACTCGATTTCCTCTACATTCTGAGGTTACGTTTATTTTTGCATTTTACAATCTTCTCAAATCTTCTATATATTCTTATTATCTTTCCTTACAAATTTACCTTCCCTCAGATACTTTACATTTTTATCTAGGCATATTAGCATACCTTTTTTTTTGAGCAATATTTTACCATCAAAACATTCCCACTCGTTTTCTCATTTTTGATTTGATTGGTTTCTTATAATAGCTGTTAGTTTTGCCAGAGTTAAGTATTCATTTAGTTTACAAATCCATTCCCCCCTTAAGGGTAGAGTTTGTGACTTCCACTTAGCAGCAATCACTACTCTAGTGGCTGTACTTGCATATAAGATCCCCCTCCCATGGTATCTCTTCCCCTATCAATCAAACAGAGATATATCTCTGGTTTTTTTTTATTGATATTTTCAACATCTTCTTTAATTCTTCATGTATTACTGTCCAAAATTTCTTAATTTCCTCACACCTCCACCACATATGTATTGTTGTTCCTTTTTCTTTACCACATCTCCAATCAAAGGTTGGGCTTCAATTTATGTATCTTTGCCAGCTTAAGTGGTGTTAAATACCACTTATGGAACATCTTAACAAAGTTTTCTTTGATTGTATATGAGGCGGTAAATTGTATATTTTCTCGCCAGAGTTTCTCCCATTGCTCTAGATAGATAGTGTGACCGACATCCTGGGCCCATTTAATCATCTTTTTTTTCACTTCTTCATCCATCTATTCCCAGTCCATTAAAATATTATGTTTTAGATAACAATTTCTTATTGTTCTTAATTATTATAGGATTGAATTTTGAATCCTCTTTTGCAAAGCCTTTCTTTTGATCAGAGTTAAATATACTTCTTAGTTGTATATAGTGCCATCTCTCAATTTCATACTGCCATATCTCTTCAAAAGGTTTTAGTCTGAATTTCCCTTTTTCCTCTTCCAATAGTTGTCTATATGTTGGCCAATTTGTCCTCATATTCATTTTTTTTACAGCATATGCCTCCAGCGGCGATATCCACCAAGGTGTCCGTGGTTCCAACTGCAGTCTATATTTGTTCCAAACCTTATATAGTGCACTTCTAAGTATATGATTTGTAAATTCTTTATTAACTTTTACCTTCTCATAATTGAGATACGCATGCCATCCATATCTATTGTTAAAACTTTCAAGGTCTAATATATTAGTTTTTTCCAATCTAATCCAATCTCTTACCCATATTAAACATTCCGCTTCATAATATAATTTTAAATTTGGCAATGCCAATCCTCCCCTTTCTTTCCTTTCCATCAATAATTTATATTATATACGCGTTTTTTCCCTTGCCATACAAATCTCATTATATCTTTCTTCCATTCTTTGAAGCAATTCTCTTTATTTATAATTGGTATGCAACTATTTATTTATTTATTTATTTAAGCATCATTCTTCTTTGGATGAATTTGGAAAAAATATAGAATCACATTCATTTTAAATGTGTTTTTGCTTTTGTGTACAAACTTTAAAAAGCATCCTTACCAAAAGTAAAAAAACAACAACCCAACCCTACACAAGCTATTTTACCTGTATAAATGAAGTGTGAGTTAATTCACAACCAGTTATTGGGATAAGAAAGGTTTCATATCTAAATATTAGGGTACAAATGGATTAAGGAGGGCTGAATTGAATATTTCAGGGTTGGATTAGAAATAATAATAATAATAATAATAATAATAATAATAATAATAATATATGCCGCCCATCAGACTGGGGCAGGCTTTCAACAAATTAAACAGCCAAATCGTTGTGACTAGTGACTAAGATGAATACAGCAAACCATCCTTGCCAACTGTTTTAATGATTGTAACAATCAATACCTGGCATTTCACAGCTGGACTACCATCTACGTCTTGTAACTGTTAGAGGTATAGAATAAGTTCATTTGGTCTGTATTTTTAAGCAAACCAACCTAACTTTCTGTTCTTGGATTTATATGAGGATCAAAATGAAGTTAACAACCAGATTTCACGTTTCTCCAAATTTTGCAATGCAGTTTCATTCTAATAATGTGTGTGTGTGTGTGTGTGTGTGTTTGGGGAAATGCACAGAAAATCATATAAATATATATTTTATCCTGTGAATCCATACAAAAGTGCATTTTAGGGAGAAATTCATACAAAAATGGGAAGAATGTAAATGCAATTTTTTCATGCAGTTCATTGTTTTGTCCAGGAAAAAAATGGCACCTTTTCTGTGAAATCTCACACCAAAACAGGCTGATTTGTTGATCTTTCTAACTGGCAAAATTGTTCAGATAGCCATGATTTCCTGCTTAAACTGGTGAACCTTTTCACTCCTCTCACATGGGTGTGGGTAAAGGAGCAGCCTCAATATTGATCGGATGTGCGGTGAATTCTTTCAGGAGGTGGGCATTAGGCCTGGACGATATATCCATGTATCGCCCATATATCGCTCAGGACTAGTCTTAGGGGCAGACCACAATGACAGCTTTACTCAGCAGTTTCCCCTCTGCCAGGCTTAGGTCAGCTCAGCTAGCAGTAGCCCAGCTGCTGAATGGACTTTGGATCTGGTGTAGCCTTACACCAGCTGAACTTGCTTTGTGCAGCTTCTTGTGTGAGCATAGATGCATATGGATGTAAGGAAAATATAGTGTATAAGAAGGTTGAACAGGGTGCAACTAAGAGGAAAGGTGAAAACACTGCTACATATTTTCTATGTATGCTTATTTGCACATTGATTACTTGCATGTTGTAGCATACATTGCCCAATTTGCCTATTGATATCAGTATCCAGATTTCTAACTCGAAGCTGCAGAAACCTGTGCTAAACAGAAAAGTTGTTTCTAAGCTTTGGCAAACAGAAAGGGACCTTCTTCAAAGGACATGCATGGTGCTTCTAAGAAAGTTAATATAACTTTGCAGTATAAAGTTATTTAACCCTGAGATACAAAGTTATTTTCTTAGCACTTAAATATGCACAAGAAAGGATTTGCAAAAGATATATGAAACAGCTTGAAGTTTCCTTAAGGGGAGGGGGACTTGATTCTGGTTTGAAACTTGCTATTTCCCTAATATAAAAGAAATAGGAAATATTTGAAATGTATATGATTAACTATTATTCATAGGGCAAACTTTGGTAGGCTTTTAACAGGTTTTGCTACCAAGGTTTGCTACCAAGACCATTCATTGTCCAGAATTATGGTCATGGACTCAGTGAGAATGTAAGCAGTGGGTTGTATCTAGACTTAGGCTGCAGTCCTAATCAGGTTTATTCAAAAGTAAGTTCCATTTAACATCAGGGGACTCATGGCTAAGTGAGGGTAGAATTGCAGCCTTACTTGTGCATAGAGTAGATCATTGACATCAATGGGACTTCAGTAAGTCCCTTTCACTGTAGGGTTACCATATGTCCAGGAAATCCTGGACATGTCCTTTTTGGGGGGGTCTACATACCCATCTGGGGATCTTTACAAGTTATAGCAATTGTCCAGGTTTGGAGTTCTTAAAAAATTATTTTTTGTGCGCTGGCAGCTCAGGCTCTGGTATGGTCAGCCTGGGTGGGTTGTGATTTGGGTTTGGGCTCTGACGCAAGTGGCCTGGGCTCTGATTCATGCTTGGGCTCTGGAGGGTTAGGGTTCTGGCATGGGTAGTAGCTGACAGCTGGGGTGTGTGTGAGCGCAACAACTTTTGTCCAGATTTTTACCTCTTGAAATATGGCAACCCCACCTTGACTGCATCTTTCTTTCATGAAGTTTTAATCATCAAGATGGACTTTCATTTTAAATGTAAAGGACCCATTCCCAATACACAGGGGTGACATTGTAAAAAACAAAACAAAACCACAGCCCAAATACAGAATAAGGAGCAACGTATTTATTGTCATTCTGAAGCAGATCCCGTTAACTAAGACTGTCAACACAAACACATCAGGTCATGCTGCAGGAGTTTTATCACAGAGAAAAACTTGGGCATTAAAAGAGAGAAGAATGCAGTCTCGGAGATAGACTAGTAATTAAATATTGATTGCTTTATCTGGTACATGTGTACAATTCTAAACAAATGCAGGATCATTTTTTACCCCTCCTTTTTGGAGGGGGTAAACACAAAAAATTGTGAGGGCATTCATTTTCCAGATTAGAAAATATGAAGTGTGGCTTCTACCGCTGATTCACTGATCTTGCTTGGGCTCAATCAATACTGCCTATAAATACAGTCTATTCTAAGAATGTCAAGAAGCTCAGTGAAAGCTCATCTCTGACAAGAATGAAGAGTTAGCTTAGAAAAATGTCCCAAAAATGTAGAAGGGAACAATTCAAGAACTCCATGGGAGAGAAATGCTTGTGTTGTTGTTGTTTGTTATTTTACAATGTGCAGCTTCCCCCATCATATTTATTGATTCATATTATATATGAAGGAATGTAGAATAGTTGCTGCATTGTGAGGTCCTAGTACTTAGTTACAACAGGTTATACAAGATGCCCCTCACGAAATTGGAACGTGGTCCAATTTGGTCCAAAACCATTCCCTTCTCTCATCATACAGACCATGTAATATCCGCCCTAAATCTTTCTTCTCATTGTGGTACCAGTCACAGTGCCACCCTCCCCCATGCAGTGAGTAATGTGATGTGTGATACAACAGACAACAATCTGGATTAAAAATGGCCACAACTTTATTGATTACAGGTGTTGGTGGAATTTTGGCTCAGGCATTGGATGTATATTCCTTCCAGCCTCCTGTTGGAGGGCTGGAACCACTTTAGGGTCATGCCAAGGAATATGGCCTCCCCAATACGCCAATCTACAGTATTGAGTTGGCCATCCTAAGGCCACTGCTAGAAGCTCTATGGACTGCCCGCCCCACGCTTGGCTTCTGGACAGAGACTTCCACCGACTTCCCATATAATTTTATCATTCGACGATGTTACATTCACCATGTGATTAACATGTATGTGTGGAATAGGTCTGATTTCAGTACTTTTGAAATATATTACTTTTGAAAAATATTTCTAGGCAGGAAGAGTTGCTTCTAAATGCTGCCCACATTCTGATGCGGCTTCAAGATGGAAGGGGTCATTGTGAGGGTAGAATTAGGAAGTCGTACTTCCTGTCCGAAAAGGAAGAGAAGGGTCTAAAAAGGAAAAAGCTACCTGCTGTAACAGGGAGAGTGTAACTTGTGGAAGTACGTGAAGGGGAAACCTAACTGTTTGTACTCATATTCGTCCTCTTCAAAATTGCTTTGTCAATTTCACATCTTGGAAGTGGTAAAGGTGGCAGCATTTCATGTCAGTCCTATGGGGGGCACTTGGGGTGTTCATATATGATACTGAATCTTGTTCAGTCAGTTTCAATTTAGCATCACAGGTAATCTGAAATGGACTTTCCTCTTGTGTTTTTTCTCTGCATTTTCACTAGTAAAAAAATGAAATGTGGAAACATTAATTACATTATATTAATTACATTCAATGAATGAATGACCTCATTAAAAATGTTTCTGGTTTTGGTAATGATGTATTAGGTGATACATATTTTCTTTTCATTTCACTTTTGATTTGTATACCACCTTTCTATACACAAGGCAGTTTACAGCAGCAAAATATGCAACAAAGAACACACACCTTATAATAATCTGGTTCAATATAAAAAGTCATAATAAAATTTAACTTTAAAATGGAATGACTTGTATCAAATTAAGTAATTTTCAATAATCTATTAGAATATAATAGTACACAATAAAATTAACTCTCAAAACACCAGCAAATAATAAACAGAAATGCACTCTTAACAATTACAATTAATAATTACTAAACTATGATCAATAAAAATCACAATGCATAAAATACCACAATACATACAAAACCATGTAAAAGGATCAAAATGAGAAACAAAGACACACAACTTATAAAACTACCCCCCCCCCGCCGCCGCCAAAAAAAAACCCTCCCTCTTCTCCTTTCCCAGCTGCTTCTGCTGTTCTTAAAGTCATGGCCTGGGTAAGACAACTTGCTCAGCTGCACTTGATTGAGGGCCAGGGAGGGGGGTTCGTTCCCCCTTCTTTGCACTTCCTTACTGAGGAAGCTGACTTCAGATTTTAGAGCAGGGTTTCCCAAACTGGAGTTTCCATCTGTTTTTGGACTACAATTCCCATAATCCCTGACCACTGGTCCTGCTATCTAGGGATGATGGGAGTTGTAGTCCAACAACAGGAGCAGGCCTAAGTTTGTGAAACTCTGTTTTAGAGGCTTTCTGTAGGTTTCCCTTTGGTGACATTTTTTCCAAACAACTTCCAGCCAGAAGCAGGTTTGAGTTCCTTTCTCCTTTTAGTAAATATTTTTTGCAGTAAAACATTACAAACCTACAAACCTCAGCACAACTGCAGGAAGCTGGAATAGGTAAAAGGTAAAGGACCCCTGGATTGTTAAGTCCAGTTGAATTTGACTATGGGGTATGGTGCTCACCCCCACTTTCAGGCCAAGGGAGCCGGTGTTTGTCCACAGCTTTCCGGGTCATGTGGCCAGCATGACTAAACTGCTTCTGGAGCAACAGAACACTATGACGGAAACCAGAATGCATGGAAATGCTGTTTACCTCCCTGCCACAGCGGTACATATTTATCTACTCATGCTGGTATGCTTTTGAACTGCCATGTTGGCAGGAGCTGGGACAGAGCAATGGGAGCTCACCCCATAGTGTGGATTTGAACCATCAACCTTCCTATTGTCAATCCCAAGAGGCTCAGTGATTTAGACCACAGCGCCACCCGCGTCCCTTCCAAGAAGATGTACTTACCAAATTGCCACATGATTATAGCCTCTTTGAGTCCCTCAGAAAGGTTCCTCAGGTCCCTAAATTGGCTCCCATTAAGCAATTTAGCAATGCACCAAACCAACAAGCTTTCTTTGAAAGCTTAGAATGTGTCTTAATTATCTTAATTATCTATTTACCCAATAGAATGCTCAGTTGCCAAAAGTTGCAATCCTGTGCACAATAACATTAGATTAGCTAAATTCCAGGATTGCAACCAGAAAGTTTGATGAACGGTACACCTGGGGAAAGTTACATTTACCAACTTAAGGTCAGTTATAAAAATAAGGCAGTAGGGAAATAACATAGGATAGTACATTTTCTGTCTGTGTTCCTCCTATCTATAATATTTGTGCAAAACTCTCTTGCAATACTATGCTGGCATTTTGTCATAATCCCTGAGGAGTAATAATTTTGCCGGAGGACGAGTCTGAATCATTGGTGAGCTTCCTGCTGCCAGTGACCTATAGATGACATTTTGTACCCAATTAATTAGACATCTTTCTTTTGAAGGAAATGGCACACCATGCATAATTAGAATAGGCATCAAAGATCAAAGTTAGAATCATTGTTTCGTTACTCCAATGAAACTAGGCTACGGTATTTAAAGATTGTTTTGTATTGTTCATGGTGTTGGTGTTATTAATACTAGATGGATTTACTCTTCAAATAGATATGAGGGGTGACTGTTTGGACAAATATACATGCATGCTGCATGCGGGTGGTGCTGTGGTCTAAACCACAGAGCCTAGGACTGGCCGATCAGAAGGTCGGCGGTTCAAATCCTGTTGCTCCTGTTGTTTGGTCCCAGCTCCTGCCCACCTAGAAATTCAAAAGCACGTCAAAGTGCAAGTAGATAAATAGGTACCGCTCTGGCAGGAAGGTAAACGGCATTTCCGTGTGCTGCTCTGGTTTGACAGAAGCGGCTTAGTCATGCTGGCCACATGACCTGGAAGCTGTCTGCGGACAAACGCCGGCTCCCTCGGCCTATAGAGCAAGATGAGCGCCGCAACCCCAGAGTTGTCCGCGACTGGGCCTAATGGTCAGGGGTACCTACACACATGTTGCAGCAGTGTTGAATTGATCTAGAAATCAACAGCTGGGACCATGCCAAGGCCAATGGGGAGAATAGATATGGACCCAGCTCAACCCAGATGGGGGAGATAGACTGGTATATTTTCAACTGAGCCAAGGGTGAGGGAGTTAAACAGGCATAGCCCAGCTGCACCAGGAACCCCCCAGCTCAGCCAGAGATCTGTTAATCTGCTCATCCCCGTAGATCTTGCAATAGTTTTAAACAGTTGGCATCCATTTGCCTCAGGAAACAATGGACAATGGGATTGTGTGCCTTTGGGGGTAAAGTCAAATCATTAGAGAGTTACAGCACCTGCTGCGGCTGTAAAGACCAACACAGGAGATACATGTTTTATTGCAGTTGGGGCAGCAGAAGGCATCTGATTGTGCTTGGCACTTGGCACTTCTTCTTTCAGCACCCCTCCCTCGGTATTCAGTTCCTCTCCCTGTGGAATTAACTGTCATTGTGTGAAGAATGGAGAGCCTGGCATTCTAAGGATTGTGCAGCGCTCTCTCTAGCTGTTCTGGCTTCTGGGGTAGCCTGTGAAATCTCTGCAGGGCAGCGGGGGGCCTTCATCCTGCTGCCCTGCGGAGACTTCACGGGCTACCCCAGAGCTGCTCAGGAGCCTGCCCGCTGCTCCCAGGGCTGGCGGGGGAAGCCCAGGTTTCCTCCCCCCAGCCCCAAAGAGCAGCTCAGGGAGCAGCGGAGAGGCTGTGAGCAGCCTTCCCGCTGCTCCCAGAGCTAGTCAGGGCTGGCTGGGGAAGACCAGGTCCCCCCCCCCAGCCCCAGGGACCACACATTCGCTCCATGAGACGCGCAGACATTTCCCCTTAGTTTTTAAGAGGAAAAAAGTGCATCTTATGAAGCGAAAAATACAGTAGCATAAATTTGAGTGAAGGGAAATAGGAAAATGACAGCTTTAAACAACAACAGAGGTTTGAATAAAGCAGGAATGGCAAAATATCAATGAAAACTGTGCTTTTAAAGAGTGGCAGATGTTTGAGTAAAGCAGGAATGGAAGAAACTGAGAGGGGAGAAGTGGTGATATTGAAGAATGAAAGATTTGAACAGAGTGAGACTGTGAGGTAAGACTGGGGGGCAGTTACAGTTTAAAGCAGTGAGAAGGGAGTTAGGAAAAGCTCTGTTGTGTTAGTTTTGTGATGTTAGCTTCTGTATTGTACACTATTTTTCCTTGCTAAAACTGCTTTTTAAAAAATAAAGAGCAACCTTCAATGTCTTTTCCATTGCTGCTTTAACCAACCCTGTCATGCTTTAAAGCAAAACTTTTTTGTCCCAGTGTCTATCCACTCCCACTGTACTCAGACTTCCACCATTGCTCTTTTAAATGTTTCTGTCTTCCATTCGTCAACTGCTTCACATGGGAGAAAGGATTCCATAATATCTTCACACAATGTATTTTATTCCTGTTATCATGTGTTGTCTTCATCTTGAAGTTCAAGATTTGATGTAGTACTTTTGAATATATATTTTATATATTTTCTTAAGCCATTTTCTAAAGATTCTATTCATCTTAGCGATACAGTAACATATATCAGCATGGGGTGTGTGCAGAAGGGGGCTTCAGAATAGGAGAAAGGAAGACGCATGTATATGGGGTGGTCTGTGTGCAAGGCAAAGTTGAAAAAAGTAGGGAAGAGGAAGTAGGACAAAGCAGTTGAGGGTGTGTGAAAAGAGGGCTGAGCAATAGCAGAGAGCAGAAGGCATAATAATGAGGTGATCTTTGTGAAGGGGGTGGTAGGATGGTTAACAAACAGCAGGGGTGTAGACCCTAGTACTAATATATTGATTATCAAAAGTAGTCGATCATAGGGGGTTTTTTTGCAATAGTTTTATTTGCATAATTGCACTGCATCCTTCATTCAGTAAACAGACTTAAATATATTCAATAGTTTCAGGTTATATGCAGTGCTATTTTTCTAGAAAAAGAGGTGCTGGGACTCACCATGAACACCTCCCTCATTGTCTGAGAAGTGCCAGAACTTAGTTCCTCCTGGGGGAAAAGATGTTCCTTTGGAAAGACATTGACATGGAAATTGGATCAGGCAACCTACATTTTCCATTGAATTGGAACCAGAGGCACCAATTTGGGCCACACACTATGCATGCCCAATGCTGGTGTGCACCATGCCACACCGCCAGGTGGACTGGGGCCTCCACCTGCCATGGCTGTTGCCTTTGCACCACTCTCCCACCACCGCCTGCTCTCTCTGTGTGTGTGTGTGTGTGTGTGTGTAGGCAGCCGCAGAGGTGGCGGGCAGTGGGGGGTCCCCGTCAGGATATGATGATGATGATGATGATGATGATGATACAGTAGTAATAATAATGGTGATGGAGAATGATCAGAAACGTACCAGAGAGTAAATCCTATTGGACTCAGTGGGACTTAGTTCTGAGTAAAAATGCTTAGGATTGCAGTGAAAGGCTACCCAGTCTTTAGCCCATTTACCAGGAAGTAAGCTCTATTGAATACAGTGGGACTTACTTCTCAGTAGACAGTGCAAGATTCCATTTACAGTAAAGGAATAAACACTCCACGCATTACCAAAAAATGGCTGGCTGCTTAAGCATTACAGTTAATAAATTTAAAGTGGATTGGTGACATTTTCCTTCAAAAATATAGGAAGAGCTTTGTATGCCAGCTTCACCATTTCCTTCATTTGGTGCAGCAATTTTATTCTCAGCATAAATAGGACTCTGTCTTTGCACCCACACCACCACACCACTTTTATTTCTTCTCTGAGGCATGGAGGAGAGGGAAAAGGAAAACTGGGACATTCTGGGATCAAATCAGAAACTGGTATGTACCAGGAACAGGCAGGGTGGACTGAGGAACAGACAAGTGGCATCGCATCCTTTGCTGGTCCTCGGGGAGGCCGGGCAGGACGACAACAGAGACTGGGTGCGGAGGGTAAACGAAACCTGGCACACCAGCCCAAGCCTCACCACCGCTACCAGATGGGCATGGGGCTAGGATAGGTCACAGGGCTGCTCAGCACTGAGTTGGCTGCCCCCACAGGGGGGAGACTGGCTGGCTGACATGGCCTTTGGTAGGCGCATCCCTCTAATGCTGGCCAGGTGGCAATTCAGCGGCGGGGATGCAATGCTTCAAGGAGCAGGGCCTTAGCACAAGTCCTAAGAAGTGTGTAGTTTTGAATACACCCCAGCACTGAAGTGAAGAGATGACACTTTACAGTTAAAAATTCTCAACAAATGTTAAAAGCCAGTTTTAAAAAGAAAATATGAAAAAGTAGTTTTATAATAATTAGTTTGGAGAAATTAAGGGCTACTAAACATCAAGCGACAATGAAGGTAAGATGAAGAAAAATAACATTATTAACACTTGAATGACATACATCTGAGAGAAAGCAGCTGGCATGTGATATATAGCAGGTATATTCACTACTCTTCACTGCCCCTTTATGCTATGGTAAAAGTTCTGAGCCAAAAAGAAAGTTGTGGCTGTGTTGTGCAATTGTTTTGATGCACTGATGGGGGCACTGTGGGAGAAGCGAAGCCAGCACCCAAAAAGTGAGTGTGACGTAGCTATACGTCTCGACTGTCTGATTCATGGAGCAACATTAAAGGTTATGGCAGTCAGTAAATAACCTGTCAAACTCCTACTGCTTCTTCTACCTGATTCAAAGGACTCATCAATCTCTCCATTCACTTGTGCTGCACATCTGGATTGCTTATTGATGATCTGGATTGTGCTCATCAGTTTGTTGCTCATTTAATGCCTCTCTAATCACCTCCAGCCCATGTAAACCCTTTCAGAACTACTGGCTTGTAAAATCTGTGGTTTTTTTGTTGTTTTGTTATTTTTGTTTTTGTGTGTGTGTGCATCTCAGTGCTCTTAGGCTCTCTGGTTGGTAGTCACTGTTTTTTTTTTATTAATAACCGCATCCCATCTGCCCTTCTCACATCACCTTTGGAGGAAAATAAGAAAAGTTTCTAACTGGGGGAAAAGGAGTCAGTATCAGGTCTCAACTCAAGAAATGTGCAACAGTTGCATGAGGATATCTGATTGTGTAGCATCATCTCCAGCAAAGACTAGTTTTGCCGAATATTCTGTGTTTTGAAACTATGGGACTGAGGAAAAAGGCTGAAGCTGACATTTGTTGTTCTATAAATGCATATCTTTAAAACCATTTTTTTTGTAATTGCATATTGCACAGTAGGCCAGTCATAGTAGGCCATAGCAGCAGTATAAGAAGATTAGTTTTTGACTCATGCATTCCTCCTTCCCCTCTCCTCCTCCATCACTGAGGTGAATGGTGGGACAGAAAATAATGTTGTTGTTGTTGTTGTTGCCTACCTGAGCAGGTCTGCAAAACTGCTTTGGTAGGGACCTCCAAAAAGAGGGTACAACCATGGAAAATGCCTTGGCCTTGTACCAGCATGAGACTAGGACTCGGAAGAAGAGAGAAAGTAAGACTCCCTTCTTGAGGTCCACAAGCCTCACCTTTTCTCCCAATTTTAGCCTGTGTTCCAATGCAGTTGTTAAGAAGGGTAATCACAAATGGCAAGGGATCCCCCCATCTAACTGCCCTCTGTCTCACACACTTACCTGATAAGACTATACAGCCAGTTGAACTGTGGCTCCATCCAACTGCCGTAGTGCACAGAAAGTCTTATATGGCTGAAGCATCCCTTGAAATGCCTTACACAAAACCATGTTGGTTGATTCAGGAATGACCCAGCTAAGAAGCCTAATCTTTTAGATTGCATTTGAAGGGGGGGGGGGACTACATTTCCAAAATGCATTAGTAAAGTTAGATGCTTTTGAGAAACCTGTCTCTCCTGATTGCCTATGAACTATGTGAATTGTAGAAGAAAGTGATAAATTGCATACACTTCTGTGGGCTGGATAGAATAATATCTTTTGCACATGGCATATAATGCTGCTTCAAACACGATACAGTGGAGCCTCGGTTTTTGAACATAATCTGGGCCCGAAGACTCTTCAAGTTCTGAAACGTTCGAAAACCAAAAACTCAGTATGGAAGCCTCAGTATAACAGGGGAACTCAAAACGGAAGCCATGTGGCATGTTCGACTTCCAAAAAGTGTTTGAAAACTGAAGCATTTACTTCTGGGTTTACAGAGTTCGAGTTACGAAACATTCGTCAATGGATACTTCAGAAACCGAGGTACCACTGTACCTCTGAAAACAAACAGATCAGTAATAAAAACCCGTAGACCAACTATGGTCCTCATCTTACACACATGCAATATGTGTGCAATGATCACATATGATGACCCACATATGGTTGCAGACTGTTTTCTGTGCAGAAACATTGTGTGCAGATTTTATTATAGTCAAATTAACTTTAAACAGATAATAATGGATTAAAAGGCCTTGTCCTGTGTCATGTGTGATTGGTGCTTCCAATTTGAGTCTTAAACCAAATTAATCTAACAACCACCTCATTAACTTTTAAAAACCCTTACATCCAAGTAATCTTAATTATAGACCTCTTGTACTATTATGGATGTACTACCAACTCTGGATGCAATTCTGCATAGTTACCTAAATAAACTATTCCACAGACATTTTTCACACAAAAAGCATGTGCAGAATTCGCAAAACTTTTTTGTGTCTCTCTCCCTCAGTCTCCTGCTCTGGATAAAACTAGGCAGCAGAGCAAAATGGACTCCCTCCAAAGTATTCACTTGCCTTATCACAGATGGTGTAGGGGCACTTCTGGGATGATGGCAGACTGAGAGGAGCAATCACAAACTCTTTCCCATGCCGTCCAGTGCTGTCCAGGATCTAAGGACACAAAACCACACCAAAGGACTGTGGAAATGAGAGAAAAAAGAGGAGTAAAGACCACCCCAACCCTCAAAGTGGAAGAGAAAGGAGAAAGAAAGCCGCTGAAACCCGGGGCTTTGAGTCAGAAAGAGAGTCAGTCACATGCTGGTTTGGAAGCCAGCCCACAAGGGGAAGGGAGAGAGAGAGAAGAAAAGCATAGGAAAGCCAGCCCAACAGCTCCGGCAGCCTAAACAGAGCCTACCCCTGAGTGTAAAACACAGTGCTGAACATCCCTCGGTGGCGCAGCGAAGACCAAACCCTTTGCAGGCCTTCTATGGGGGCTCCAGCAGACCAAGAGAACTGAGGAGCACCACTGCAATTGTATGAGCAATGTGAGCCGCTTTGTGAGGACAAATCATCCTGCAGCTTCTGGTTATGATCTATGGATCATCTCTTCCAATGAACCCAAATAGGAATGATTAGTCCTGGGCTAGATCACCATCTCCTCAGAATGTAGGATGTGAGTATTTTCTTACATTTGGGGGCAGTGCTAAATGGAACCTCAAATTTCAGATAGTATTATCACCCTCCATTATTAAGTAATACAGTCATACCTTGGGTTACAGACGCTTCAGGTTGAGTTTTTTCAGGTTACGGACGCGCCGAAACCCAGAAGTACCGGAACGGGTTACTTCCGGGTTTCGGCGGTCGGCATGCGCAGAAGTGCTAAATCACACTTTGTGCATGTGCAGAAGTGCCGAATCGCAACCTGCGCATGCACAGACATGGCGCTGCGGGTTGCAGACGCTGCGGGTTGCGAATGTGCTTCCCACACAGATCACGTTCGCAACCTGAGCATCCACTGTAATAATGTTGAGGACTAATTATAGAATATGAATCTTGAAACTTAAATCTTGAAACTGAGATTGAATATTCAAGCGTTGCTATGTGAAATCATGCTGCTATTCAGTTTATGAAATTCTTTTTTAAAAGGACGCTTACACCAGAACTCAAGGACAAGTGTACCCCCCCCCTCATTTTTCACCATGGGGGGGCATAGATCCCATCTTTCCCACAGAAAGATTTTGCAAAGTTTCAAATACTGCCTAGGCACACGCAGTCACCAATCTATAAGCACTGATTACAGTCTCTATCAGCAAGATCTGTTTTACTAGAGCTTGTTCATTCTTTCCAGATGCACATTCTGCAGGTTCTAAATGAATGGAATGGCCATTTGGCTGATCACACAGGGCTGGGCAACTTGCAGCCCCTAATTTCGGGCAACCCTTTGCCTAATTTCATGCAGAGGACCAAGAGAGTAAAACTAGGGGGAGGGCAGCAGAAGAAAGAAGGGGAAGACTGGAAAAGAAAAAGGTGCCCCACCCACTCTTCCCCCTCTTTTTGCCTCTCTCCTAACCACAACGGGCCCTGACCTTTCAATTGCCAGCATGCAGTCCTTGAGAAAATGGCATTTTACAGGGAAAAAAGGTTCCCACCTTTGATATAATGGATTAGTTGTTTTTGAAGATATGCTCCAGCTACATGACTTTATTCTTTGAACCTACAAATCCTGAAACAAAATCTTTTAGATCAGGTGATTGGGAAACTTCAGCTTTAGTTTGATCATGACCTATTCTTGGTATTATAAGTCTAAGCTTCAGTGCAAGAGCTGTGCCTACTTTGAACTGAAATGTAAAGCAGCCAAGATGAAGGTTAACAGTGATGTGAAGCAGTTAGAATCTGATGGCATGGAGTCCTCTGTATTGCAATTAATTAACTTAAGGAAAGAATATAAGAAACACTGGAAGAGAAGAAATTTTCCCACCAAGGACATTTGTGGCTTTGTTTGGATCATGCCTTGACATTTAAATGCAGTACTACTTTCTGGAATTTAATCAGCAAAGGTATATGAAGGATTTAAAATCTTTTTTATGTTAATATCTTGTGAACAGCATGGGAATGACATTCTTTGACACTTTTAATAAGGCTCTCAGGGTTCTAAAATTCCAGGACCCTAAGTCTGCTGACCTTGATCTTTGACCATCGGTTGCTTTGCTTGGAGGAAGGCAAGTCTAATCATTAGTTGGTCTACAAACAAGACTGCAGGTGATCATGGAATCCCTGCAGAACTTTGGTCTAACCTCCCTCACGGTTTATTGGGAAGATAAATGAAGTGGGGGAGAATGGGAAGGATCAGCCATGCATATTGTCCCACCTCCTTGGAGAAATGTTGCAATAAAACAGAATATATAATGAACTAGTATTGTTAGGTCTGGACTTCTTTGGTTGTATCTAGCTATGCTAGAATGAGACAATTCTAAATCAGGGCTGAGCTGAAACTATTAATTTTTTGATAAAAAATATTTGCCATGTCAAGAAAAAAATTTTTTTATGACAGTTTGGGTACTCCTAATAATATTAACCACTGAGGACCATTTACATGGTCCTTATTTTCTTTTGTTTTCACTTACCCTCAGTAACAGTAACATTTGATTGGCTGTATAATATTGGTATGAGCTTTCGTGTGCATGCACACTTCTTCAGATACACTGAAACAAAAGTTGCCAGATCCTTCTATATAGTGAGAAGGTGGGGAGGGGTATTACTCAGAAGGGTGGTGGGAATGGGTGATTGGCAGATAGCTGAGATGAGCCTGTTGACGACTCTTAACGACTGCAATAGGTCTTACAGGAAAAAGCAAGGGGTGAGAAGGTGAAAAATGGCTTTGTCATGTATAATGAGATAAGAATCCAATGTCTTTGTTCAGACCAGGTCTCTCCATGGTTTTAAGTTTGGTAATGAGTTGCAATTCAGCAGCTTCTCTTTCCAGTCTATTTCTGAAATTCCTTTGTAGTAATACAGCTACTTTGAGATCTTGTATAGAATGTCGTGGGAGATTGAACTATGGAAGGAAAAAATTTTTTTTTGTTTTGACTATGGCAGACCAACACAGCTACCTATCTGTAACTGTATAATATTGTGATTCATGAAGATGGTATAAACCCCCTAAAATAGGTGGACTGGGTCTCCCCAACATAAAGTTACATTATGTAGCAAATCAGTTAAGATATATCGTAGATGGGATAACAGAACAAGGAGAGTTAGAATGGTTAGAGAGTGATACACAGGAAATGAGGAATACATTTTTCATCAAACCAAATAGGCAACGGTGGCAGAATATTGAAAATCCCTTATTAAGAAACATCAGAAGAAGAAGAAGAGTTTGGATTTGATTCCCCGCTTTATCACTACCCGAAGGAGTCTCAAAGCGGCTAACATTCTCCTTTCCCTTCCTCCCCCACAACAAACGCTCTGTGAGGTGAGTGGGGCTGAGAGACTTCAGAGAAGTGTGACTGGCCCAAGGTCACCCAGCAGCTGCAGGTGGAGGAGCGGGGAAGCGAACCCGGTTCCCCAGATTACGAGTCCACCGCTCTTAACCACTACACCACACTGGCTCTCATCATTGAGATATGGGCGAAATATAAAGGAAAAATGATACTAGTAAATTTCCCACTAACTTCAGTGGTGATGATAGAAGATTTCCCAGTAAATGTAGAAAAGGGTGGAGAAAATGAGAAGCAAAGAACAAATAAGAGAACCTGTAACAGGAAGTAAAATAACTTTGTATAACTGTCTTATTAAACCAAATTACTATTTTCAAATTGAAACTTAAGGATAGTAGGCACAGCACCATCTTTTCCTCCATATTTTGGCTCGAAATAGTACCGTAATTGAGCAACTGCAGTATATCTATATCTATATCTATATCTATATCTATATCTATATCTATATCTATATCTATATCTATATCTATATCTATATCATCTATAAAATTGCCTTATTTTATTGCAGTCCTAACATTTAATATAGTAACAAATTCCTTTTAAAATAATCCTTATTAATACTTTGTAAAAATACATTTTTCACTTATGCCACTCAGAAACAAAGTTCCTTTTTTAAAAAAAAGTTCCCTTTAGTATCATCTTAAAGTTACTTTTGGCATCAGCTCTTCTCAGGTAAAAGCACTGATCTTAACAATCCTGGTTCAGTGCAAAATTCATGCGCTCCAGATATTTCCATTAAGTGAAAATACTTTTAAAGGGTTACACCATATTTTTGACACTGAGCTCTAGAAACTCTTTGCCCATTATTGCAAATGGTTTTGTTGACCTACTTGGAAAGCCTCTAGAGATCAAACTGCAGTTATAGCAAACAAGATAAACAAAATGAAGTTATTCTCTTGTATTCCTTCTTGAGTGCCAATTTCTTCAATAGATAAACTTGTGTTTACTTGGGCAGCTTATCTGAAGTAAATCCGTCTGCCCCAATATTTGACAGCCTTCAGTTTTGCTATATTGTTCTTTCAGATTATATTCTTACAAAGTGATTAATCCCCCTCCCCCCTAAAAACCCACAGGGAGTTGGTTTTGTTTTTGTAAAGATGCCATTTCAAGAGACTATGCAGCCATTTTATTTGAAACAATGGCTGGAGTGAATGCACTGGATCCATTAGATGTTCCCACAGGCTGAAGGAGAGGGTAGGAAATTTTCCCTAATCCTTTCTCCCTGCACCCCCCTGTGGCTTTTTTTACACTGTTCTGGAGTGTTGCTCAAAACTCTCCAGCATATGTTTTCTTCTATAAAGGTGGCATGGGGTGTGTGCAAGGGGAATTAGTGAACCGCCCCTTTCTACCAATGTGAGCAGAATTCCCTCATGGGAAGTCAGGGTCCATTGTGTATGAACCGGTGTTGTGTATCTCACATGAGTGGACATGCAAAAGAATATAAAAATAGGCTGCTGGATCAGGCCCACCTAGTCCAGCATCCTGTTCTCCCATGGCCAAGCCAGATGCCTGGGGAAAACCAGCAAGCAGAGCAGGCACACAAGAGGCCTCCCCCCTCCCAGGGTTTCCTGCAACTGGTGTTTGAAAGCATTGCTGCCTCCAACTATTGGAGGCACAGCTCTCTCTTCTTTTCCCTTTTCTTTGGCGATCACTTGTAACCAAGTAACATTGTCTTCCATGAATATGGTCTTAACGGTCTGTCCATAAGTAACTCTGGATAAGTAACTCTGGATCCACACGTCCTTCCACAGTGGGGACATAGGTTTCCGGACAGGAGTTGATCATGGTGAGGATTTGCCAAACACGCCTTTCTCTTAGAGCGTCTTCAAAGTCCATGACACCTTTGGTAAAAGCTGTTCTCACAGGCCATGGAGGCACAGCATAGCCATCCTGGCTAGTAACCACTGATAGCCCTCTCCTCCATGTATTTGTCTAACGCCATTCTGCTTGGTGACCACCATGGCCTTCTGGGAGAGGGAGTGCCATAGTTTGACTATGTGCTCTGTGAGGAAGTCCTTTCTTTTATCTGTCCTAAATCTTCCAACATTCACCTTCATTGCATGTCCATGTGTTTCAGTGTTATGAGAGAGGGATAAAAAGTTTCCTCTATCCTTTTTCTCCATAGTTTTATAAACTTTATCATTTATAAACTTACTCACCTTTTCTCTAAACCTTGCCTTCTCACTCAGTTTTCTGATGGTGACCCCCAGGACTTCTTTTCAGCCAGAACTAGCCGGAACTCAGTTCTGGCACCTCTCAGGTGGGCGCTATTGCTATTAAAAGAGAACTAGGGAGGAATTCATGGTGAGTTCTGGCACCTCCTTTTCTAGAAAAATAGCATTGATATCTCTCTCTCTCACACACACACCCGTCTAGCAAAGGTGTTCAAAATGACAAGGCAGATCCACCTGCACACACAGGGGACCTTATTACACAATGGTGGACATATTCTTAAGGAACAGCATATTTTTATTGAGTTCACTGCAAAATCTGAAAACTCCACTGTGTTCCTGCTGGCATAATTGAGAATGCTACATCTTCCGAATGCTTCTTCTTCATAATCCCCACTTCTGCATGCATTCACACATACATCTGCTATGTCCCATTTCTGCATGAATCTGATCCCCTCTCTCAAAATTTGGCATGTAAATACATGTTAAAGTAATGCCTTAGACATTATTTTCTCTCTGCATATGTACAGTGGTACCTCGGGTTACAGACGCTTCAGGTTACAGACTCCGCTAACCCAGAAATAGTACCTTGGGTTAAGAACTTTGCTTCAGGATGAGAACAGAAATCATGTGGTAGCAGCAGGACGCCCCATTAGCTAAAGTGGTGCTTCAGGTTAAGAACAGTTTCAGGTTAAGAACGGACCTCCAGAACGACTTAAGTTCTTAACCCGAGGTACCACTGTATTTTTAAATGCATTTTGATATATTTAAGCTGTTGAGAACTGGAACACAACAATTGGAGATGGGTGGAATCTGGTAGATGGCTGAGTTTTAATCTGCACATTAGTCAGAGGCATGCAGAACGAATCATTTTGTATTGGAATTCACAAAGACCGAATTCCCCAAGCATATCTACATTCACTGCTTTAAAAATTCTCTATAGTACCTCATGTTCTCCCGACTGCCTGGAAAGAGCAGCATCCCAGATGGCAAGTTGCTTGAGTAGGCATTGCCACAGGCATTCTGGAAACAATGTGCCTTAGTGCTCCTTGCACCTTTAAACTTCATAACTTTCATCCACACACAACATTTCAGGACGTTGCTTGCCTAAAATGCCTAGTGGGTACTCAGCCATCCTGGAAATGTACATATTTCAAGGCTCCTTGCTCACCTGCACATATTGAAAGAAAATTGTCCCAAGTAGTAAGAGAGCAAAGCATAATGAGTAAGAGAAAATCATGCTGTGGACGAGGGTAATAATAATAATGAAGTTTGGTGGCATGTTAAGGTTTAACACCCACACACCCACCTGCTTCTCCTATGCATGTCTAAATAAAGTGGGGCCCATTGTTTTCTAACTCCCAGGTAAGTGGAGAGAGGACTGCAGCCTGAATCTGCTTTCACACATGGCTTATTCATTGTGGTGCATAATTTGAAGCTACACACAGCACCCACTGTGATTCAGAATAACCACCCTCCTCTGTCTCCACTACCGCTGCCTTGATCAACCTCAGCAGTTAAAAGAAATTAACAGCTCTCTGATTGCTAATTAAAAGCTCTTTGCTTTCTCTCTGCATAGCCTGCACATCTGCTTCTCAGCCTCTCCTAGTGAAGGAAGCACATAAATTCAAAGACAGTATTGTGAGCAGCACCTGGCACGCCTTGAACCTGCTGCGGCGAGACAGTATTTCATTGTGTCAGTAAATGAACATTCCTTGGGGTTGAAAAGCCTCTTCGCTTTCCCCCCTAGTGTTCCAGAAACAGTAGTTCTGCTTCCATATTCGATGCTCAATGCATCAAAATGTCATTTGTTTCACTGGTGCATACACCTGCCTCCTGCTACAGACAACTTGTTTCAGTTTGGAAAGATTTCCCAAGGGCCTCACCTTCAAGCAAAGTCTTGTAACTATGGCTTAATGTCGTGTCCACAAAAGTCTCCTAAGAAAAATACAGCTTACCAAGGCATTTGAAAATGAACTTGCATCCCCTTGAATTCTGGAAATGTCCTCAGAGCATCTGAAAACCAGATGAGACACACAGAAGTCTAATGGGTTATTTGTAAAGACGAGCCAGCCGTACATGCACCATCTATTTCCATTAATGATTAAGCTAGACTTACATAAACAGCCCCCTCCCCTGGTCCTGGCCCCCAAAGAAGAGCTCTGATATTTTCATGCCTTACGTATGATTTCCAAAGAGCAATAGCAGGGCAAACAGCATAGTCTGTTGAGGAGGAAAACAGGAGCTGCACATCAATGCACGGGGAGCCAATTTGCTCTTTTTGTCCTGATTCATCGGGGTGAAGTGAGGCCTGTGAATCAATATGCAGTTTTGGCATGCCTACTTGGACCAAATATTGAACAGAGGCAAAAAGAGTTTGGATAAGACTAGAGGGATTTTTTAAAATTACCCCTAGCATCATCATGGTGGGCAAACATTCACAGAAATCACTTGCAACATCTTTTTTTAAACCAGTCATGAGAACTAGAAACTTAAGTTTTAAATGATAAATGACATTCTAAGTATTTTGGAAAGCATCTACAAGCCTCGTAAAGGACAACAGGTGATGCTTTCAGCCATGTGGCCCACCACAGGTGCATAGATAATTAGACACCAGAATAATTATGGGGAGGTGGCAGAGGGCATGTGCAACAGCTGGTCATATGCTACAGTGTGACAAGATGTGTGCCTGCCATTTATCAAGATGCTATTATTTTTAGTTCACACCTGGCGCTTTCATACTGAGAAACCTTCAGAAGGACAACTGGGTTTTGTTTTCCCAAATTCTCTTCCTTTCACTCAGTGGCAAAATGGTATTTATAATTCAGCTAAGGAAAATATTTTACCTTGAAAGCATTGTTAGCAAAGTTTCACAAATTAGACTCTGGAAGTACTTATTATTTCACCCACTATTTGAAACAGAATAAGGGGGGTGTTATTTTTTTAATAGGATTAACACATACTATAAACATACTGTAAACATGATGGTTGTTTTTAAGAGCTCTGCTTATTGAGACAGTAGTGACAAAAGCAATGGAAATGGAATATAGTTATCATAGGCCAGGAGTGGAGAGTCTGTAGCCCTTTAGACCAGCATGGCCAATGGTCAGGGGTATTGGGAAGTGACCGGTTTCTCCACCCTAGAGATCTTTCACCCCTGTGTTCCACTGAATCAATATACTGTTGCATGCTGAGGTCCCCCAAAACACCCCTACCCCAATAACCCACACATCACTCATAAATTTTTGTTTAAGGTTTTTGGCATAATTTTGGCCACAACTTTATTAAACATACAAATTGTGAGTGGTTGCTTAGGCATTGGTTATGACTATCTGTCCCCCCTGCCTTGGGGGACAGCACTGACTCCCGGATTCCAGCGAGAGCCAGTGTGGAGGAACAAGATCAGGGATAACTGGAGCTGCGGCACAGACCCTCAGCTTCTCCCCGCATGCTCCCAGGGGCTTACGCGGCCCAAACCCGATTCCAGGGGTTTGGACGAAAGGATGGTAAGCCCCTGAATTCCTTTAACAGAATTCCCGTGCAGCAGCAGCATTGGAGGGGCAGGCACAGCCAATCCTTACCCCTCCACCAACCAATTTAAATCAATGCCTAACCGCCAACCTTACAAGTTGTGACGATTTGCTACGCAGTAGGCAAAAACCAAATGGCACACACTAATCAGCCAAATGGAAAAATTCCTACCAGGCCCCTGCACCAAGGCGGGCGACCCCATGACAGGCATAGCAAGGTCAAAGCACAAGCCCAAACAAGGGAGGGCGGGCGGGTGGGTGATCCGGTGCTCACAGCGAAAGAGAAAGCAGCTTGCTGTGAACCTTGTTTAAATAACCTCTGTTCCCACCCCCAAATTGCAACATCAAATTTACCCCAGCAACACCAACCACCAATCCAAGCCAGGCCCCTTCAATCTATCCTGCTTGGCAACTACGGGGTGCTTTGCTGGCCCCATCCGCAACACGTGCTCTCCTTTAGTGAGAAAACGCTTTGCAGATTTTTTTCTGTGGGGGAGTTAGGCTGTATGATGCCTGAGTTGCTTTTAATCCCCTGGTTTCACATAGGGATGGTGAGAGCGTTCCCCCATCTCTATCACCTGAACTACAGCCTATCCGCCACACAAGCACCGTGCTCGCCACCAACCACTCACACCTGTAACCAATCCCTTAACCCCACTGACACTGCTGTCAGCCACAAATCATTCCCAGTCACAGACAGATGGACCCCATCAAGCCTGTAAAGGGATGCATTGTGAAAGGTAATGCCTGGGTGACAGATCACCGTCCTGCCCAAGGCCAGAACCTTCTTGGCCACTGCACTCTGGACGTACCTCCTGACCCTCTCGGTGGCAGTTGGACAACAACTTCCTCTCCACGTTGCTGCAGGAGTTGCGACCAGAAAATTTTGAGTCCAGGAAGAGCTGCTATCAATTCCTCCAAGTCCTCCTGCATGCAGGTCCGCAGGCTTAAGCCAGGAGCTTCCAGCAGGTCGTTCTTGCCCAGCTGCACCACCACCACCGCAGGTGTGCCTTCCGCAGACACCTTTGCCTGCACTGTTGGAAGAAGCTCCTCCCAACACATTCCTCGTCTGGACACCCAGGAGATGCTCACGTGGTCGGTGAGCCCGAGCCTGCGTCCAAATCCAGACTCCTCCACCCTCTTGCTGACCCAGTGGACAATGCTGTGCCCGACTATCCAGATGTGCAAGATGGGCGGATCTAGGAATGAACAAAACATTAGCTACTGCACCTCAGCACCGCTTCCGAACATAACCCCTGTATGCTTCAGATTTCCAGAGGCCCAGATCCTTAATCCTGTCAACGAATGAGGTGCAAATTCGCTGGCCGACAGGCCGCATTCTGCCAGCGCCTTGCGCATCACTGCAGCCAATTGATGCCTCCTTAGCAAGGACCCATCCTCGTGAACCAGGAAGAGACCATCCCCAGGCGGGCGAAGTGACAGGTACTTCTTGGCATCCTTAACTGGAAAAGGGCTGGGCTTACCAGTGGCAGGCAGCCTTATGGGAAGGCAGTGTGAGGTCTGGGGGGAGGCACAAAGTTTTGGCCTCTCACAGGTACCCAAATCTGGCACTACCGTCAGTTAATGCCAGTTTCCATTCGGATGCATCCACTGGGGGGGCAAGATAAGGGCCCTTTTCAGCACAGGCCGCATTTGACTTGCTCAGTTTTCAGATCTGTTCTTTTTTTTTTAATAATATTTTTATTCAAGAATTTTTTCCATATAAACATAACATACATAAACATACAAAGACATAAACAAAACAAAAAACATGTACCATTTCATATCCTAATTTCTTATACCTTTCTTCCCCGACTTCCTCATGCCTCCCTTTTCTGTATTCCAAATTCTTATCAATTACTCAGCAAATCTTCCCTTATTTTAATTTAGATTTAAACTAATCTTCCTTATTCTCCTTGTCTTAACCATTGCTAATAGTAACCATTTACTTTCCAATCCAACATCATTCTAACTTTCGTTAACTTTGTGATATTTCTTTAAATAGTCCTTGAATTTTTTCCATTCTTCTTGCGCTGCTTCTCTTCCCTGGTTTCGGATTCTGCTCGTCATTTCTGCCAAGCCCATGTAGTCTATCACCTTCATCTGCCATTCTTCCAGTGTGGGTAGCTCTTGCGTCTTCCAGTACTTCGCAATGAGTATTCTAGCTGCTGTTGTAGCATACATAAAGAAAGTTATATCCGTCTTTAACACCCCTTGGCCGACAATACCCAAGAGAAAGGCCTCTGGTTTCTTAGGGAAAGTATATTTAAATACCTTTTTAAGTTCATTATAGATCATTTCCCAGAATGCCTTAATCTTCGGGCAAGTCCACCAAAGATGAAAAAATGTACCTTCAGTTTCTTTACATTTCCAACATTTATTATCAGGCAAATGGTAAATCTTTGCAAGCTTGACTGGGGTTATGTACCACCTATATATCATTTTCATAATATTTTCTCTTAAGGCATTACATGCCGTAAATTTCATCCCGGTGGTCCACAAGTTTTCAGATCTGTTCCTCAAGACAGAGCTCAGTGTTTTTGCATTTGTCTAGTCTCTCCACATACTACTGCATAGATCTTGATTTTATGGACCAAATAATTTACCGTATTTTTCCCTCTATAACACGCAGATTTTTTCTCCTAAAAAGGAAGGGGAAATGTCTGTGCGTGTTATTGAGCGAATGTGTGGTCCCTGGAGCCAAATGGCAAAAAAAATCAGGCAAAAATCAAATCGCGCGTCTCGGAGAAGGGAAACCTGAAAAGAGGAAGTGGCTGCTTTCCTGCATTCTGCCTCAGGGTCTTACTGCCCACCCGCTTCTGTTTCCTTGCTGTGTTTGCTCAAACGGAACAAAGAGCAGGGAAAGCCCCTCCCCTCCAGGCAAGCAGAGTGTCGTCTCTGTGCTCCGGTGCTGCTGAAAACATGCAGGAGGGAGAGAGAGAGAGAGAGAGAGAGAGAGAGAGAGAGAGAGAGCTAGCTGGCTTGGGTGGGTAGGTGAGGGAAAACTTTTGCCTTCCTTTCCTCCCTCCCGTTATACCCCTCTCCTGCATTCTTAGCCAGCTGCTTCTCTGCACACCCCTCTCGTGCTCCTTGTCCATTCTGTATTTTTCCTTCCTTCCCCACTTAAAATGTGGTTAAAAAGCATGGATCCACATGGATCCTCAGGATCTTTGCATTGGGTCACCCCAAATTCACCATCAGATCACATAGCATGTCCATGGCTACAGCCTGCCCCCCAAAAATCACACACGCACTGTTGCCTGGGGCTGCAATGGTGCAAAAATGTGGTTAAAAAGCATGGATCCACATGGATCCTCAGGATCTTTGCATTGGGTCACCCCAAATTCACCATCAGATCACATAGCATGTCCATGGCTACAGCCTGCCCCCCCCCCAAATCACGCACCCACTGTTGCCTGGGGCTGCAATGGTGCAAAAACGTGGTTACAAAACATGGATCCTCAGGATCTTTGCATTGGGTCACCCCAAATTCACCATCAGAGCACATAGCATGTCCATGGCTACAGCCTGCCCCCCCCAAAATCACACACCCACTGTTGCCTGGGGCTGCAATGGTGCAAAAACGTGGTTACAAAGCATGGATCCACAGGGATTCTCAGGATTTTTGCATTGGGTCACCCCAAATTCACCATCAGATCACATGTCTGTGGCCACAGCATGAAGCACAAAAATGATACATCCACTGTTTCATTCAGAATGTTTTTTCCCTTGTTTTCCTCCTCTAAAAACGATGTGCGTGTTATGGTCAGGTGCGTGTTATCGAGCGAAAAATACGGTAACATTTGCAGCACACATTAAATCCCCAAGTCTCTTTACCTGTTACGAGAAGATGCTTTCTAGGAAGTTTAGAGCCAAAGGCATGCTCCCAGTAACAGGTGCACATTCCTGAAGTAAGCGCTTTCCTAGTTCCAGTGTGTATGATAATTGCCTTTATTGCCTGAAGTGATTTGGTTAGTGTAATCTATTTATCATATTTACCTTTTAAATATTTACTCTGATAAAATCTGTAGAGGTAAAATATAATTGCTGTCTCAGGAAATAATCAAGATACTGTAGTCCTAAATATGCACTAAAATCATTCTATTTTGTTCAGGGTTGGGGTGTGTGTGGTCGAACAAGGCAAACTTTGTTATCTACAGTGTCTATTACTTTTTCACAGTCTATAGGCAGTCTATAGGCACTAAAGCTGCAATCCTAACAATATCTGCTCAGAAGTACCTCTCGCTGGATTCAGTGGGGCTGACTTCCAGGAAAGTGGGGTTATGACTGAAGTCTTAATCTGTTTCCCATTGTGAATTTTAAAGGCCAATGAAATGCTTCATTTCTGTTTTCACATAGAAACGCGATATCTATTTTTGTTACCCTGTAGACTTCATCTGTGCTGCTCGGTTAAAGTCTAAGGATTTCAAGCTGTTAAACACAAAAATCTTGTTACTATAAACATGAAAAATACATTTCATGTTGTGCATTTCTGTTTGATTTTGCTTTGCTTGGAAACATGGAGCATCTTTATTGGGTCTGTGTTTCTGTATTTTAACAATTCTTGTCCTCCATTCATTGATACAGAGACAGTGGACGCTCGGGTTGCGAATGTGATCCGTGAGGGAGGCATGTTTGCAACCCGCAGCGTCACGTCCGCGCACACACAGGTTGCTATTCGGCACTTCTGCACATGTACAAAGTGTGATTTAGCGGTTCTGCGCATGTGCAAGCGCCAAAACCCGGAAGTAACCTGTTCTGGGACTTCTGGGCTTGGCGCGATGCACAACCCGAAAATGCACAACCCGAAGCGTCTGTAACCCGAGGTATGACTGTATTAGAAAAAACACACTTGTGATGCAATATGGAAAATTAATTTTCACATTATATTTAACAATAGCAATTAAAAGAGTAAAATTAATAATAACAAAACTTGAAGGTCAGAAAAGAAATACATCATGGGTCAGATCCAGACATATAAAGGGTACACCCACTGAAATCAATAGGACTTACTAAAGTCAATATCAGATAATGCCTATATTTAATTTATTGACACCCTCATTTTTCCAGATTTCTGCTTTTTTCAAAACCACCTTTACTTCCATCATTTCAAAATTCTTTGGTCCTTTGATATTTTCTTCTAATTGCCAGGCAGCATTCATTTCTACAGTCTACTGCTGATTATTCATGGAGAACCCATGATTTGGCATCATAATTCAAATGTTGGCAGGAACAAAATTATTTTTGGCCATCTGCAGATGGTGTTGACTTTGTGAATTTGGAATCTTATTTATATAGCTTTACACTTGTGTCACAATTAAAATGAAATTAATTATTCAAATGTCAAGCTATAGAACAAGAATTCAAGTTGAGAAAGTGGTGGCCTGATTGGACTAATCCAATGTAGCAAAAGCAGAGCATAAGCAGGAGGCGGGACCATCGCCTGTTTCATTCTGTAATAACCTTGCAGTGTGCCTTTCCATTTTATAGTATTTTATTGTTATAGTGGTGTTTTAGCGATTGCTTTTTTTTTTTCTCCTTACGGCACAAGCTGTTATTTATGTGTTGTTTTTACCTGTATGGGCCTATGGCCGTAATAAATGATATTCTAACCTTGCAGTGAAAGCTGTTAGGAAGCTTTCCCTTCTTACAACTCACCATTAACTGCAACCATGTTTAGATATTCTTTAACAGGTATAGGCAAATGTATGTGTATACTTATAAACCTATGGCTTTATATGCGCACTATGATACTGCTGGAGTGAAGAAAAAGTACATAGTAAGATGCTAAGGGCAGAAGGATGTTTCTTTCTCTCCCTGTCCCAAAAATATCATTTAAGGCTGCAGAAATACAGTAGGCATGAAAGTATGTGTATAAAGTATGAGTATAAGGTTTTATGCATACTGTGAAAAGGGACAAGAAAGGGTTAATTTCCATGTGCTGTTTAATTTGGGGGTATTTTGTCCTGCAGCTGCAGCTAGTTAAGCATGTGAGAATGACTCAGCACAATCTACAGTATAAATGTTGTTGTGTTTAAGGCCTTGGCCGGAGCAGAGTGTGTATGCCCCAAGGAGACTGAATCTGCAAATGTATGTCACTGAAACTGCATTACTGTCAATAAAGCAACTGACTCTAGAACTGTTTGGTGTTTCTCTGTTCCTTTGGCACACTCTGCTGGCGTTAGGATGGGCACTCTGCGCATGCCCCAAGAGAGAATACTTAAGGGCAGGGGGTCAACAATCCCCTCCAGTTGTTTTGGGCTACTGCTCTCATCAGCTGAAGCCAGAACAGTCAGTAATCGGGGATGGTAATTATAATTTATAATAATAATTTATTATTTACACCCCACCCATCTGGCTGCAGTCTACAACATATAGGGGCAGAGGTGGCCCATTTTGTCACCTGAGGTGAAACGGGAAGGTGCCGCCCACCCTGTCACCACTGCCCTCCCACCGAAGCCTCTCTCACCAGAGATGTGTGGCAGCGGCATGTGGGGAGCTCTTGGGGGAGCCACATCATAGGATCCTGCCACCCAAGGCGGCTGCTTCAGTCTGCCTCATGGGGGAGCCAGCCATGTATGGAGGCCGCCATGTCTGCTACCCCTCATAAGGCAACACAGATGCTATGAATAGGATTCACTCTGTGAGACATAAAACACTTAGACAAGAATAACATGAAAGATGTTAGGTTCCCAGCTCTTAGCGGTTAGTGTTTCTGTTAGCTGGCCAAATGCACCGTTAAAATAAATAAACAAAATGCTTCATTCTGTAATTGTGTGCTCGTTTTCATGGGAGTGCAGATCAGGGGTTTAATGGTTTTGCATCACAGAGTAGGTGAAGAAAGCACATCAATGATTACATACATACCACAGCACCTTTCCCATTTTTTATTCTGGGGACACCTCTGGGTCCTGGACATTTTCTACTAATATTTCATAAGCTCAATTTTTAATTTGGGATATGAAATTGCCTTCCTCTAAAAAATGTTATGATGTATCAGTGTACCTCATGCTAGTCAGGCTTTAAGATAGTTATTATGCAGCAGATATTCCTGGGTTGCAGAGGAGTGTACTTAATCCTCAAAAAATCTATTTAAATCATAATATAATAAAGGTCACAGATACATAACTATGATTTAAACAAGCTGAGTTAACTCCTTGAAGAATGATCCTCCCCCAGGTTTTGATGCACTGTATTTCATTCAAAGGTATCTTCTTTAGATGTACCAAAGTTGAAAAGACCATTAAAGCTGAAGACCTTCTTGTAAGGTGGTGGAGTACTGATGGTTATAGATTAAAATCCCCAAATCAGTGGGGATAAATTGCATCCTTCACAACATATGCTTGGATTTAAACTGATTAATGATGATTGATTGATTGATTGATTAATAAATCAATAGTTCTTGTTTTGGCCAAGTAAAGATGATGCACATTAATAAACAATAATGATTAAGCACTGCAGATTGATTTCTCCCCTCATATCATTCTGCCATGGTTATACTAGTTTGTGAAAAACAAGACCCCCATATGTTCATTTTATGGTTTGTTTGTTTGACATATTTTAGATGATCTACCACTGAGTTCACTGCTGAAGGGGGCAGACAGCCAAAAGCGTGTGATATTGTTGCAGAAATGTCTGCACTGGCTGCCCATAGCCAACTAGGCCAGGTTCAAGGTTCATGTGTTTGAATACAAAGCCTTGAACAACTTGGGACCAGGAAACCTTAAGGACTGCCTGAGCCCTGATATCCCAGCCTGATCACTGAGATAATCCAGAGCAGTACTACTAGTTGTTCCTTGTGTCCTGGATGCCTTCACTAAAAGTTGGTATTTAGTGCTACTGGCACCATGTTGTGGAACACTATTCCAGCAGAGGTTTGAAAGATATCTTCACTTTTTCTCTAACCTCCAAGTGTCCCTCAAAGACTTCTTTTATGCAAACAGGCCCAAGTAGCTGTCCAAAATATCCCGTGAGTAGCCAGTAGCTGGTTTTGATCTATAAAGCTTTAAACAGTTCAGGACTGCCTGGACCCTGTGATCATCACCCAGGATCCTTGTTCATGTGCCTTCTTCACAAGAAGTCCAGAGGGTGGAAGCACAAGAACAGGCCTTTTCTGTGGTGGCTCCCTGCTTGTGGAATTCTCTCCCCAGGGAGCCTCATCTGGCACCTTCATCATATATCCTGAGGCGCCAGGCAAAAATGTTTCTGCTTAATCAGGCCTTTGGTTGATAAACATTTGATGTCCTTTCGAATGTGGTTTTTTTGGGGATGGTTGGTTTATTTATTAATGTTGTTGTTGTTTAACTTAATTTGTGTTCTCATTTTGTATTTGTATTTTGTGAACCTCCCTGTGATCTTCAGATGAAGAGCAGTATACAAAATTAATAAATAATAGTAATAATACATAATGACTGCCTTGCATTTCTTTTTAACATTTTTATGTTGTACCCACCCACACCCCAAACACTAAAATTTTTGTGACAGGGCAGTGTGTGTGTGTGTTTCAAAATGTGGGTACACATGAACCTGAAAGCTTTACATAAGGATAATGATACAGAAAATTACAACATGCCAACACTTTGTTGCAGATGTTTTTAAGGTAGTCTTATCTGAAAAGGTACAAGAGCTGGAGTTCAGCAGAGGGGCGTAATACTGCTGTTGCCCCAGCAAAGCCCAAGCCTTACCCAGAAGCTTGTGTAGCCCTACTAGATCTGGGGGCAGGGCATGTATGTAGGGAACCAATGCGTTTCTAGGATGGTAAGAATCCCCATAGAAGGATGCCACATTTTGATCTGCAGCACAGCAGAGACCCATCAGCACCTCCCAAGTGTCTTTGTTACACAGCTCCATTCTTTAATTTCCACAGCCATGGGCAGAGTAGAGCACACACTGATGGTCTGCAACAGATGAATGATAAAATGAGTATTTGAACCAGAATGTTTTCCAGTGAACCAGAGAGATGAGGAAGCATTCTCTTGGAAGATAATGCACTACTACCAGAAACAGCACAGTGTGCTTAAAATAGTACTGAGGAAACCATCAATATTCTTAGCCTACACATTTTTATATGGATTGGAGACTTAGGACCAAAGTTCATAGAATGAAGAATTATTTTCTCGGTACAGGAAATTTTGTTGGAAGGAAGGGGAAATGGGATTTTCTTTGAAAAGGAAAACAATTATAGAGCTCTAATAAGCAGGTAGCCTATTTTTGATGAATTAAAAACACCTGCTGGATCAAGGCCATGGTCCGTCTAGTACAGAATATTTTTCTCACAGTGGCTACCCAGATGCCCATGGGAAGCACACAAGCTCAGGACCCGAGTGCAAGAGCCCCCTCCCCTCCTGCCACTTCCTGCAACTGGTATTCCAAGAATTACTGCCTCAACTGTGGAGGCAGAGCATCTCATTAATGGCGGAGGAGCCTGAAGGAACAGAATCAAAAGAATGCTACCTTCTTAATTTGCTTGCTGCCTCTGTTCCTCCTTTTACTCAGTGGTGTAATAAATGTAAAATTCTCAAAAATAAATAAGCTACTCTGGCATATTTGTACAAGAAAGCTAGACTGTGGAGCAGCTCTCACTGTCACACCTGTGGTTGCCTCCTGCAACCACATGAGATGGCATAGTCAGGGGTGTGTTCCACCACAATGAGTGGATACTGAGGGTTGATCAAGTAGGCGCTTTCTACGGTGTGCTTGGAAGGTGACAATTTGTATCACTTTGCAAAGAATTTCACCATGAATCAAGTGTAGATGTTTGGTAAAATGGCTGCCTTAACCACCTTTGCCCTCTAACTACACAGTGCAGCTGAGTCTTATTAGTGATGGGATCTGAGCACAAGAACATTTCCCACCCCTCTAGTTTCCAGAAACTGGTACTCAGAAGCATTACTGCTTCCTGTCATGAAGGCAGAGCTTGGCCATCATGGCTAGCAGCACTTTGTTAATCTTATCTTCCATGAGTTTGGCCAATCCTCTTTTAAAGCTATCCTGTCTCCTGTGGGAGTGCCATAGTTAATCTGGTTCAAAGGGTGTGTGTGTGTGTGTGTGTGTGTGTGTGTGTGTGTGTCTGTGTGTCTGGGTGTGTGTGTATGAATATATCTTCGAGTCCTGGACACTAATTCACTTTACACTCTCTGGAGCCTTATCCCTTCCCTACAATATAATCTTGTACATGATGATTTGGAAGTGAGCCCCATTGTATTCAGGGTTCATCAGGACTTTTGTGCATTTACATTGTGTTCTGGCTTATTCCCACTTGTGGATCAGACTAAAGCACATTTAGTGTAGCTCACAGTTTGCCACAGTGGCAACCAGAAATCCTCAAACAGGACATGAGAAGAATGTGCCTCTGATCTGGGGGTAGCATGTAGCCATCACAACTAGTAGCCATTGACAGCTTTATCCTTTTAGAAGTGTTTGAGGAATCACATTCCATAAATTGATTATGTAGCTGGGATTAGGGCCCACTGATTGACTTCAAAGGGACATGCATAGGCTTGGGCTGTTGGTCCCTGACTTTGTGCTGCATCTCCTGGTGGCGGAGGCAAATTCAGACTGGCTTTTGGAGGGAAGGTGTATCTCAGCAGTCACAGCAAACATCTCGAGAATTCCAGGATGTCTTTCCAAGCTTCAAACTTGGAGATGGGGAGTGCAGGCTTATTTTGGTGCTGATCAATAAAGGCAGCACACCTGTCACCCAAATTAGTTCAAGTTCCTCTCTCTACAGATGGAAAACCTGGAACTTGTTTTTTATGGTAGAAGTGCACTTATGAATGCTGCCACGATTGAGCTCCACATTGCCGTGCCCTTCAATATTTCTCTATTCTACGTTAGGAAACCTCTCTCACGTAATGTAAGGCCAATGTAAGGCTCCATTTACAATAAAGGAATAAACACTCAACACCTTTCCTAAAAAGTAGTTGGCTACTGAAGCATTGCAATTGAATTTAAAGTGGATTGGGGACATTTTCCTTCAAGATTTTAGGCAGGTCTTTGTATGCCAGTTTCACCATTTCCTTCATTTGGTGGAGGAATTTTATTTTCAGTATAAACAGGGCTCAATTTTTGCACCTATATGCACACACCACTTTTAATTGTACTCTGAGACGGGGGGGGGGGGAGGAAAAAGGAAAAGCAGAACATTCTGGGATCAAATCAGAAACTGGGATGTCTTCTATAATTCTGAGACTGTCACTGGAAAATAGGGACACCTGGAGGGGATGCAATGCTGGGGCTCCTTTGTGCAACAAACAGCAGAGGTACACTTCAGAATTATTGTAATCTATTATCAGACTTGACTGATGTTTATCTGCATGGTGTTCAGTGGGCTTTAGGGTGTCATGGCTTAGCTACAAGGGTTGTTTGTGCAGTGGGCCACAGAGGTGCATCTCAGAACACTCCCACTATCCACAGAGCTGATGAAGAATGTTGTAGCTCTTTCATGTGGTGTGCAGACTAGTGCTGTCTGAAGATTTCTCCTGCATTTTTCCCATTCCCCCATGAGGAAAGAAATTGCATTCCAGAATTATCAAAGGGGACACAAAAAATGCAGGGAAATTTTTCATGGACAGACTTTTTATTGCACTTACCTTAGTTCTGAGGTGGCCAATGCATTTTGTGGCTGTCCGTTCATTCTAAAAACCATCTCTCTGGTGGTCTGCACTCTGCAGCCTTCTTGAGTGCCTGTGTTTCTTTAAAAGTCCATGACAAAGTCAGCAGGACATTCTTGTAAGTGCAGGCTGGTGTGGAGTCTGCCTACTGTGCACCTGAAAGAAGTCTTCTTGGTTTTAAAGAAATCAACACTGAAACATTTTTTTCAAGGTTAAAAGCAGGATTTCCCTAGCAGTGGATTTCCCCTTGCCTTTTTCAATTTTCAACCTTGTTTTGGTGCTGCTACTAGTTGCAGATGATGCTACATCAAGATGCTCCTATTGCAGAAAATTGCAAATAATTTATCTTTGACACATTTCTGAAGTCTGAGAGAGAAAAAATCTCATTTGAAAACTTTCATCTCAACACTGGCTTACTTAAGTTCATAGAGAAAGAAAAGGCTTCCTCAGAGCAAATTGCAGCATATGGTGGTAAGATTTTCCAGAAGTGTCCTGTGATTCCTATAGAACCCACAGTTTAGTGGAGATGCTGTAGACTTGGTGAGGGTGACTATTGAATGAATGAAAGAATAACAGAATTTTGAGTGCGAGGATTGAGATGAGAAAAATGTCTGTGTAACCCAGGATGGATGTACACACAGGGGGAAAGTGCTATAAATAAGTCATAAATTAAATTGTTATAATAAAGGAGGGAAAACTCTATGTAAAATTGCATAGAAAAGTTTTGTGCTCTACAGCGCCGTCTGGTGTTGCATGCTTTTAGCACATTTAAAACACTGGGTTTTTTTACGTATGTAACTGAGTCCTCAGAATACACTGGCACAGATTCTATAGATATGAGTGCTCAAGACATATTCTCCATTTCATTTGAAGATAAAAATGTGACCATGAAGGTTGCTAGCAGGTTATTCTTTCAGTTCCTAGTTCACATTTTCTGCTTATCTTCTGCGAGCTGAAAGATAAGAAAATAAACTGTCAAGTGTAAATTTGAAAGCAGCTGCGGTAGTAATAATAATAATAATAATAATAATAATAATAATAATACCTTTATTGTCAATGTACAACCTGTGTACAATGAAATTAACCAAGCCTCACCCCAAAAAAACACTCAATCTCATTGCACTCTGTGTGCTTGTCGCACAACACACCAACCCTGAAAGTCAGTTGCACTATATTATTTTCCGTTCAGTAGCCTAACAGCCCATGGATAGAAACTGTTTTTTAGCCTGTTGGTACGATGGATTATACTTCTATATCTCCTGCCAGAGGGTAGGAGATTAAAGAGGTGCTGGCTGGGGTGTGAATCATCCCTGAGAATTTTTCTCGCTCTCCTAAGGCAACGATCTCTTGCGATGTCATCTAGCAGGCTCAGGGGACAGCCCATGATATCATGTGCTGTGTTCACCACCCTCTGTAAAGACTTTCTGTCCATGGCTGTCAAGCCAACGTACCACACTGTGATACAATATAAGAGGACACTTTCTGTTGTAGACCGGTAGAAGGAGGTCATCAATTGTTGTTTAACATTGTTCTTTTGCAAGACCCTGAGAAAATAGAGTCTCTGTTGGGCCTTCCTAACCACCTGAGTTACTGTAATAGAATATCTGGAAGTCAGGAATGAAAAGCAAGCAGACTTGATGTTTGTGGTTGCAGAGAAGGCCTTTGATAATGTGTCATGGACCTTTATGAAAAAAACTATGGCGATGATGAATTTTGAAGAATTATTTCTAAAAGTAAGTGATGCAATCTATACAGGCCAGAAGGCAATGATGATAGTGAATAATGTAATATCAGAAAAATGTAAAATTACAAAAGGGACAAGACAGGGCTGCCCCCTGTTATTGTTTATTTTAGTATTAGAGACCCTGGTGAGGAATATAAGATCAGATGAACAAATAAAAGGTATAACAGTTGGGTGCAAAGCATACAAGCTGAGAGCATTTGCAGATGACCTTGTAATAACAGTAGAAGACCCATTGGTGACAATACCAAGGGAATTGGATAAGATATCTGAGTTTGGCCAGGTAGTGGGTTTTAAGTTAAAGAAAAACAAAATGAAAGTATTGGTTTAAAAACATGACAGGACAATATAAAAATGAGCTACAGTTAGCAACACAATTGACAATCAGAAAAAAGGTGAAATATTTGGGGGTTTGGTTGACAGCTAAGAATATAAATATATTTAAGGATAATTATATAACAACTTGAAAAGAGATAAAGAAAAACATGGATGTTTGGAGAAGGATTAATTTATCACTATGGGGAAGAATTTCACTAATAAAAATGAATGTATTGCCAATAATGTTATTTTTATTTCAAACAATACCCATAGTCAGCAGAGCAGGATGCTTCAAACAATGGCAAAAAGATGTTTCAAGATTTATTTGACAGGTGGGGAAACCAAGGATTAAGTATAAGTTATGAACAGATGTTAAAGAAAGAGGTGCATTTTCACTGTCGGATTTGAAATTATATTATGAAGCGTGCTGCCTCTGCTGGCTGCGGGAATGGATAACTTTAAAAAATACAGATATTTTAGACCTTGAGGGTCATGATAACAGATTTGGATGGCATGCATATTTATGGTACGAGAAGACTAAAGTGCCTAAAGGGTTTTTAAATCATTTGGTGAGAAAATGAATTTATGGAGTATGGGAAAAATATAAAAACCTATTAGAACGGAAGTGGCTTTTCCCATTGGAAGTGATATCCTTGAAAAAGACTAATGCAAAAAGTGAATGGGCAACATATAAAGAGATTATTGGAAGTGGAACAGCAATTAAAGTTGAAAAGATTTGAGGATATAAGACACTTAGTAACAGATTGGTTGCAATATCACCAATTAAATGATGTGTTTAAAAGTGATAAGAAAAATGGGTTTAGTAAGGAAATCTCAAGATTTGAAAAAGATATATTGGAAAATAATGTGAAGTTGCTTTCTAAAATGGATAAGTTGTTGCTAGAGTGGCATACTAAGGATGAAGAAGTTAAATCTGTAATGATGCAATGGGCACAAGATATTGGACATAATATTCAATTTTCATCTTGGGAAAAGTTGTGGAAGGAAGACCTAAAATTTACAGCATGCTGTGCGCTAAAGAAGAATTATATTAAAATGATGTACCAGTGGTACTTAAGACCTATAAAATTTGGAAAGATGTATAGAACTGCTTCAAATGTATGTTGGAAATGTAAGGAGAAGGAGGCACGTTCTACCACATGTGGTGGACGTGCAAGATAACAAAAGCATGCTGGGAAATGATATATAATGAGTTGAAAAAAATGTTTAAAATAATGTTTGTGGAAAAACCAGAGGCTTTTTTATTAGGAATTTTAGGTGTGGAGATACCAAAGGAGCAGAGACGGTTATTCATGTATGCAATGGCAGCAGTGCGGATACTACTGGCCCAGAGATGGAAAGAGGATAAAGTCCCGGATAGAGACAAATAGCCGATGAAGATGATGGACTACTCCAAATTGGTGAAATTGACTGGGAAAATCAGAAACCAGGAAGAGAAGAATTTTAAGAAACCATGGGGAAAATTCACATTGTACTTAAGAGAACACTGTAAACAACTAAAAGCTTTGGCAGGATTTGAGTAACGGATTTGTACAGGATTTGTAATGTACTAAAAAATAAGGTAAAAATGGATTATTTAAGAAAAATAGATAAAATAAGGGAAGCAGTGGAAAAATAATAAAAATGGTAACCATGGAAGGGTGGAGGGGAGTCAAAGTATTTGGGGAATCCTAAATGATGATGTTGTTGTTTATTGTTTTTTTAATTTAAATTTGCAATGTAAAACTCAATAAAAAAGATTTTTAAAAAAACAAAGGAAAAAAGAGGTTGAGTTTGGGAGCCAAGTTCCTTCTCGGCCCTTGACTGGGGGTAGGGAAGAGAAGGGGAGGATAGCTGAAGAGGATGGGAGAACCGTGGCAAGTCAGCGAGGTTCCTGCATGAGGAACAGCCAGAGGGGCGGCAAATTCAGGGACGGCAAAAGCCCCAGCTATGCCACTGGATCAGCCAGCTGTATAACTCCCAATTAAGCTCAAAGTGCTCCCCGAAAAGCAGTGGCGTAGCGTGGGTTGTCAGCACCCGGGGCAAGGCAAGTAATTTGCGCCCCCTAACCCGTGGATTTGCGCCCCCTAACCTATGGATTTGCCCTAACCCCAGATGTTGCGCCCGGTGCGGCTGGCCCCCCTGCACCCCCCACGCTACGCCACTGCCGAAAAGTAATATTTGTGATCTTTAAAGTGTATTGACAGCCGCATGGAATCAAAACAATTTGTACAACATTGCAAAATCCAATCTAACTTCTCTGTTGCCTTGGCCCAAACTATAGTTTCTGCTCTGGTAACTTTCATCTCAGCTGCTGTGAGCTGCTTCTCTCTGTTCCTCTGCTCTTCCTCTTGTTTCTCTCCCAAACTCTGCCCCCAGTCATTCACCACTCTTCTTGCTCAAGCTATTTGGTATATGATCTTCCTTCAGTGCCTGCACTGGCTTCTAATTCATTCTGTATCTAGCACAAATTCCATGTCCTTATCTTCAAAATGCTCTATAGACTTCCCCAGCCCTTACCTCTCTTTCCCACTCCTTCCTGCCTCTCCCTCTCTGTGGAAGCAGGTATCTATATTAAGCCCTATATTTCTAAAGTGTCTGGCACATCACTCAATAAAAGTAATCATCACCATCCATGGTCCCTGTTTGCTGTAGAGCAAAGGAACCTTAATTTATACAGTGGTACCTCTTCGGGTTATGGCCACGGCAAACCCAGAAGTGTATACCTCCGGTTTTTGCCACTTGCACATGTGCAGAAGCACTCTGCACACCGTGTGTGTGTGCAGAAGCGGTGCCTCTAGTTACGGATTGAAACGAAAATCTGTAACCAGAGGTACCACTGTATCTTGTTTCACAAATTTCCCTTGATTGGAATTATTCATTATTGTATAATGTCTGACTAATGCTTTTAAGTAGGAACAACACTGGGCAATAATATTCTACTTTAAAACAGGAGCTTTCGTTATAGCAGAGGGACAGATATTTGGTGCCTCATTTCTCATGGTCCATGATGAATCATGGCAAATATACAGAAAGACAATATTCATTTTACAGTTATTGTTATTAACTGAAAGCTTTATGAATAAAATCACAAATTTCACTTGCTACTCTAGTCATTACTAAAATATGTGATTGAAAGACTTTTTATCTGTCTTGTATTTCACACTGATTGCACAACTAAAAATTGGCCGAGCCAAGCGATTTCCCCTCCTCTTATTACCAGCTTGCAGAAGGTACTGAATACTGGAGACTTGCATGATGGATATATTTGCAGCAGATGTTGCTTCACTCTCATTTGGTGTATTAAATTGACTACAGTTTCATTCTGCTGCAATTTATTAAAGCTGCAGAAATAAATTGGCAGCAAGCACTGGTGTAAAGTATGTTTCTTACCTGCTCTTTCACAGACATTATTTGGGTGGGAAGCTACCAACAGTAACCTAAATGGACTTTAAAACGTACAATTCAAATAAATTATTGCACCATTTGAAAACAAAGCCAGAGCAGCTGCATTAGTACAGAATGGTGTGATTGTTGTTTGATTGTGCATTAAGTACAATGAAGACAAATATATTTATAATCAGAGAAGGTGAAATGAAGCCTCATGGAGAGAAATATATTACAGCTAAACAGAAATGATGTGGTGTTTAGGCATTTGATGAAAGCTCCCTACACTGATATTAAAATCAGCCACAGAGAAAATTATTCCCAAGCACAAAATGGCAGAAAGGTTGCCTGACATTCTGCTGCTTTGGAGAGGAGACATAAGACGATAAAAAAAAATCTAGCAAGTGTATTTTCAGACTGCAATTCATGAGAGAAATCTATGTAAAGGTGAACCAAAATGTTGTGAGAAGATGCACACAAAGTAGAGAGAATCCCTAACCAGTGTAAATTATTTGCAAGTAAAGGTTAGGGAACAAAGTTTTGAAGCCCCCCTCCCTTAATACCAAAATGTAAAATATGTACTTACAATGCCATTAAAATCAAGTGACACATGTTTTTTGTTCCACAAATCCTATGACAAAAATCTTCTCTCAAGTCACATTAGCTTCTCAGAATACAACCCAGCATATAAATAAAACTAACCACATATGTAGTTACAACATTCTACATCAAAAATAAATTGCCCCAGCATCTTTTACTCAACCCTCAGTGGCTGCAAGTTGCACACAACTTAAACACCGTCCCACAACTGCAGATCTATTTCTCTAGCTGTGTACACATTACTGGCTAAAATGCAACTAAGGTGGAATCAAGCAACATATACAGTGGTACCTCGGGTTACAGACGCTTCAGGTTACAGACTGCGCTATCCCTGAAATAGTACCTCGGGTTAAGAACTTAGTTCAGGATGAGAACAGAAATCGTGGTGTGGTGGCACAGCGGCAGCAGGAGGCCCCATTAGCTGCTCAGGTTAAGAACAGTTTCAGGTTAAGAACGGACCTCCAGAACGAATTAAGTTTTTAAGCTGAGGTACCACTGTAAAAAAAACCCTCTGTGAAAATGCTTTTTAAAAAGCATTTTTTAAAATACCGTATTTTTCCATCTATAAGACTCCCCCATGTATAAGGGACTCAGTTTTAAGAAAATGGGGGGGAGAGATGTATCCATGCATAAGACGCCACCTAATTTTTGACATTATTTTTAAGGGAAAAAACCTAGACTTATACATGGAAAAATATGGTATATTGAATTTCCCATAAGCTCACCATCGCCATCTAGTGTCACATTTATATAACACACTTCAAACATATTTGCAGCTGTATAGCTGAGTCCTAGGTTGCTTTTTTCTCCATTCAGATGGAAGCCAGTTTGGGGAGAAACACATCAAAATGCAGTATTTCATTTTAAAAAACCAGAATAGATATGAATTGTGGAGAATGTTGTGTGTGCTCCACTTCCCAAACCAATTGTAGGAGCACATTAGAAGCAGAGTAAACTGGAATGCATTGTGTCAGAAACAGGCATTCATACAGATGAAAACAAGATAACAAACTGTGTACTGTAAAGATGAATTCCTAGAACAACTCCATTCTATATTGCGAAACAGTCTGTGCTTCTTTGTTACTTTCATAACCAGACAAGCTTTAAGCTTTATAGTGCTTTCTAGACATGAGAAAAATTTTTTGCAACACTAGCCTTGCAGTAACTTTCTCTATTCCTGTTACCCCGTGTTTTTTTAAAAAAAGACACACACATTCTTATTTCAGCATGCCTCAAAAACAAATACACTGCTTGTATTTTTACCTGGTGTAATCAGTTAAACCTGTCAGTTTACCCACTCCAGTTTCTTATCTGTATCTTATGATAAATTGCACTATAAATCCATGCCACATGGCATTTAGTGAACCTAGATAACGTTAGAGCTTATTTGGGTTTACTTGTATTCTTGTGTTGCCTATTATATTATCATTAAAAGTTTCAAAATAGAAGTTTCAAAAGTTTCAAAACAACAACTAACAGATTTGTCAGTTTCTGCTCTGATATTTTCCTCTGTTTAATTTACATTTTCAGACGAGATCCCAACAGGATACTATTCAAAATCATTAAGAGCAAATATGTGTTTGCAGCTAATCTGAATCAATTGCTAATTAACTCCACCAGTGCAAAATAGATTTTTGCTTAGCGATATATATATATGTGTGTGTGTGCGTGTGTGTATGTGTATAATATCACAGGTGTATGTATTGTGCCAGCATTCATAATAATGAGAGAAGCAATAGCTTGAAGGAACTTTATAAGTGCTCAGATTAGTCTGACACGAAGACATCAATGGCAATTCTTACTGAGTATATAATTCTCATTCTGCTATTTATTTCCACTGCATTGACATGCTTAATTCTCTCTGCTTGGCATGAATGAGACTTTAAAATGCCCCCATAGAAATGGAACCTTGGAAAATAATCCTTGCTTGCATCATGCAAGAATTCCAGTTCCTTTTAACCTTGCCTTGGCATCAGTGTCTCCATCACCAGCTGGTCTGGCCTCAGGTCCTGACTCCATTTCCCTCCTCAGTGTGGCTCTTTTAATTGCTCTACTCCGCAGGAGAGTGAGCTGCAATTCGGATCACTGCCCCCTTCAATAATGAGGGATTGCTCCACAGATTGCATCCATGGCTTGGTTTTGTGCTGCTTTTCCAGTCCCCCCCCCATCTCCAAGACCCCTTCCCTAATAACAGCTGCACTGAGAAGTTTTACTTCCTTTCCTTATGCCTCAGGAAGTGCCTCTGCATCAGCTCTACCTGTTTGTGCTCTTGTAGCTTTTGTAGTGCTTGGGGTGACATCAGGAGGAGGAGGAGGAGGAGGAGGAGGAGGAGGAGGAGGAGGAGAAGAAGAAGAAGAAGAAGAAGAAGAAGAAGAAGAAGAAGAAGAAGAAGAAGAAGAGAAGTTTGGATTTGATATCCTGCTTTATCACTACCCGAAGGAGTCTCAAAGCAGCTAATAATCTCCTTTCCCTTCCTCCCCCACCACAAACACTCTGTGGGGTGAGTGAGGCTGAGAGACTTCAGAGAAGTGTGACTAGCCCAAGGTCACCCAGCAGCTGCATGTGGAGGAGCAGGGAAGCGAACCCGGTTCACCAGATTACGAGTCTACACCACACTGGCTAACACCTGAGCCTAAATGCCAGTGATATCTGGCCCTCTCTTTCTTTCTTTCTTTCTGGCTAGCCTAGTTGCACCCTGGAGTTGCCAGAGAGCCAAAGCAGCTCAACTTCCTAAAACTGAATTGTTGAGCTCCCTACCACCACATTATACCAAGTTGCAGAAAAGGAACCACTTTCTTGATTAGAATAGCTCAATCAACTTACATTTAGTCATTACTGGGCCAATGTAGTGATTAGGATTGTGCTCTTAATACCCTTGAATAATTCATGGCCTGCTGCAGCTTCTTAGAAGGGAAAATAAACTCTTCTGATGCTAATTTAAGGAAGAGATCTGTTTTTGAATGTGGATCAAGGTCAACATCCAAACACTGAAGCTCATTTCAAGAAATCTGCCACCATACATGTCTACCCTGGAATATTTATTATAAGAGTAGACCTTTAAACTGAGGGCTGGTTCACATTGAGAATTTCAATGTTTACAGAAGCATCTGAGTTCCTGGAGGAGCTGCCAGTTGTGGTAGCTGCTATCGGTAGCCAGAAATTCCCTTCCATTTCCCTCAGCCTTGACAGTGCTTGGTGTCGTATGGTATATACGCTACGGTTGCAGCAAGAGTTCTAATTGCTGCAAATTGGAAATCTGACAAACTTCCACCTACGCAAGATTGGATCCAAAAACTGACTGAATATGTGGAGCTAGATAACTTGTCTGAAAAAATTAAAAATAAACCAAAACAGGTATTTGTCTCAAAATGGAAAGTCTTTAAAATATATTTGAAAAATAATGACGGTAGTTTAAACTCTGTTGCAGCTTTTGACTAATTTCAGTATTAGTTTCAAGAATGATGTGAGATCAAAGAAAAATTAAGAATTAGTTAAACCATGATAATAGTTTTTATCGGCAATAAGTGATATGTAAATGAACTAAGGAGTAGACGGGAGGGCAGGTCTATTGTCAAAAGACCTTTTTTCTCTCTCCCTTTTTGTCATAATGTTTTGTGGGGTTTTTTGGTATTTTCTTTTACTTTGCATATTATTATTTCCACTTGTTTTTGTCCAGTTTTGATTTAAGACTTATTTATTGTGCATTAATAAAAAAATTAAAATAATAAGAATAAAAAGACAGTGCTGGGTGTCTGTGGGCTGCCAAAATCAGTAAAAAGAAGTGACAGGCAGCAGATGCTGAGGTGCAAGGAGGGGCCAGAGCTGTGAGGGCCATGTGGTCTGCCCTGTACCCCATAAGCTAGTCGACTGACTTCTAGTACAGTGGAGGACACTGCCCTTTCATCAGCATTGGACTAAGATCAAACTGCCAGTCAAGTTGGCTTGTGTATGTGCCTTGGGGCAGGGCACCTTCACTTCAGGCAGCAAAATGTATCGAGTCAGCCTTGGTGATAAAATCCAGCCTGGAATGTCAGTTTCAGATTTGGAGTGATGCACATGTGAGCCAGCCCTGTATCACACACAAGTGTTACAGAACTTTCATGAATTCCACTTTAGTCCAGTGCTCCCAAATGAAAAGAAAACTGCACTTACAAAGCCTCATTGAGGCGAGGCCTCCATGGTATAGCTAGAGTGGTTTATGGCAAGTAGGTCTGCAGTCATGTACAGAGCTCCCCATGTGCTGCCACACACAATGAGCAATGGCAGGAGCTGACACCAGATCCTCTGCATTACGGCAACAGTGCATGTGGCAAGCTGGTCTAGCTGCTGCCACTACAGAGCAGAGGATTTCTCACATGGAAGAGGCTCATGACAGCATCTCTATTCATGTGTAGAGATGAGCAAGCCACTTGGGTTAGTTTAGAAACAAACTGTTCTCCCCTTCCCCCAAAACTGCGGAATGGTTAGGTCTGGCTTATCATTGGCCTGATTTATCATCAGCTGGAGCTATCATCAACTTTCAATCTAACAGATAGACTAGGACTTTGCACACAATTCCTTAAGTGCTGATGGATGCATGTGCAAAACCTATGAATCACATATAAGAACTCAGAAAGCTTCTGCGTAAGACACAGCTGAGCTTATAAAAAGAAGCGAAAACAAAATCTATAAGCAGCACTTTTAGAGATTTTTTTAAAAAAAAATTGCCATGAAAACTTTACATTGAACCCTCCTTGTTTTTATTATAGTGAAAGAAGCTAATCGTGTTGCATTGATTTAATTTCAAGAGCTGGTTCATGTGTGGAATTTTTAAAAGGTCAGATACTAGTTACCCAAGGCTGGTATCTATAAATTACTTATGATTTACAGGCATCTAAGTGTACTTAAGACTGTGTCCCTGAGCAGTGAATCTGAACACTTGAGCCTCAGCCAAAGTACGTTTAAGCCTTCAGGCAACTCTCCACAGAGAGCCAGGAAAGATTTCTAATTTGCATGAGGGTGGGGGTCATTTAGGTTCATATCCCCAGTGTTTCAGGAAGTCAAGTGGACAGCTTTCGGGAGCCACCATCTCTCACAATCTAACAGAAGCTTGCCATAAGAGTAAGAAAGAGGAGGATAGGAAAGTTTGAGTTACCACTGAAAATGGACATTCTTGAAGTAAACAATGAATGTTGAGGGAAACAAAAAGTGCTTTCATAAAGCCACCAAAATTTCTCAGCAGAGCTCTGCTCAAGCTTACCTAGGGCTGCCATACGTCTAAAAATCCCGGACATAGGCAGGATTTGTCCGTTGAAAATGGTGTTTGGGCAGAATTTTTGAAATTCAGATAAAATGTCTGGACAGTTTCTTAGGACTATCCAAATGAAAGACATTATGAGGTGTGTGTTCGGGTCCTATGTGGCACTGTGAACATATTGCACCTGATGCGGGGTTCATTTCCAATGAAGGTAGAGCATTCAGTCTTTGTCCCCACCATAATACGATCCCAAATTACACTTTCCCTATGTCCCAGCCAGAATGAATGAATGATAGCCGTTCATTTATTTGGGATAAAAGTACAGCTGTATATACTCAGTGACACTGGTGGAATAAGGAAAGGCTAAAAATGCCCTCTGCCCAAGTATGTGAGGCGGGGGGCAGGGTTTTCTCCTCTCTCCCAAAAGTTGGGCCAGTTGTAATCTCTTTGCTCTGTCTGTCTTTAGAGCTCCTGCCTGGCTGTGCTAAATTGCTTGGCTATTCAGGTGTTGCATGAATCAACGATGTGGAGATTCAGCTCTGAGGAATGCATGCCTGTTCAGAGAAAGAAAGAATGCAGGGGAAGTTCATTACTCACTTGAACATATGTTTTATACCTGTCAGTTTTCCTGCTTCAAATCGGCACAACATGCTTATTTTTCAATGAGCTGAACTTTGACAGCTTTTGAAAAATCTTTTTTTTCTACAGAAGCTCCATAACTGACAGCTGAATTTATTCAATATTTCTGCTGATTAATGTACTGACAATTTTAATACAAGGGAAATAACAGGTAAGCAGAAGCAATGAACACAGATAAAAGCCAGTGTTCCCTAAGAATACACCTCACTCCAGAGGCATACCAAGAAATAAACCCAGGTGGAAATATGAGTGGTTGGATTAGTTTTTTAGATATTCCTATATTGCATGTTATCAAGAATGGTCACAGAGTGGTTTGCAAAATAAGCAAACAAGGTAACGTAAAAGCATAATGCACAATAACCTAGGTCATTAAAATAATTCTAATTAATTACATGAATAGCATAATCTTAAACGATACAAAGTATGCAGAAAAGAGCTGGTTCTGTTCCCAGTTGCACCCATCTCAGGCAGCTCAGAACAAACAGCCTATTTTCTGAGATACAGTTGATGGACTGGAATGGAGAAAAACAGGTGCTGGGCTTCCCCCTCAGTGGTATCTGCCTTATTATATTCCACGTACCGTAAGTAAATGGATTCATACAGAGGGGCAACAAAGTGGGCATCCCTTGTGCACACAACCTAGACCAGGTTTCCCCAAACTTGGGTGGTCCCCAGCTGTTTTTGGACTACAGTTCCCATCATCCCTGACCACTGGTCCTGCTAGCTAGGGTAGATGGGAGTTGTAATCCAAAAACAGCTGGGGACCACTCAAGTTTGGGAAACCCTGCCCTATACTAAACAGGCAATATGCAATATACAAACTGCAGTATACAAACTCTTCTTCCACTCTTCCACCAAGGTTGCCATATCTTGAAGAGCATAAAAGAGGGCAACTTGAGCCGCTGCCACCCGAAGCCGGGGAAAGAGATGCGTGGGCAAACAGGGCCACTGCTGCATCCATGGGCCTCTTTCCCCTGCTCAGGCTGGCAGCAGCTGTGGCGTGCAAAGCAGCCTGAGCCTGAGCCCCCCAAAACTCCCAAACCTGGGACATTTCCTTTAAAATGTATAAATCCGCTCGGATAGGCATGTCGCCCCCCCAAAAAGAGGTCATGTCCAGGCATATGGCAACTTTATATTCCACACTTTTTACAAAGGTTAATCTTGGGAGAATTTGCCACTCTTTGCACCACATTTTAGATCAGAAATGGTTTCTGATTCATTTATTGTAATTATTCAAAATGAGAGAAATTATAATTTTGAAAATTTTCAACATTTGGAGGCTTTTTTTCTCAGTTTAAACTTTCATGGAATTTGATTGTTTACTCTTCCAGGGCAGTCTTTTGTCTATCTGCCCATGATGAGCTATTGAAACAGGATGTTTTCCATTTGGTTTCCATGGCTTATCCATGCTTGCTTTGCATCTATGATCTGGTTGAGGATGGAGATATAACAATATAACCTCCTTTTATTTAGGCCTTAGTCGTTATCCTGATTGCTCCGTGGCCAGTTGTGTGGCAAGCTCAGGATGTGTCTCCTTGGGGAGGCAGGAATAAACGCGGCCAAACACTGTTATGGGTCAAAACAGGTCAAAACTTTGTTTATAGCAGGCAAGTGGGGTTGGCAAGGATGCAGGGGTGTAGTGTGGGTGGGGCTGGGGGGGGTCACTGCCCCAGGTGCATTTTTTGAGGAGGCACAATCACCACAGGCTCCCTCATCCAGGCCAGAGCCACAAGGAGAGAAGTCATTTACGGTGCAATTCTATGTCTAATCACAAGTAAAAACCATGGAGTTCAGCAGGCCTTATTCCCAGGTAAGTATGCAAAGGAATGCAGTCTTAGATACATTGCTGCATTTTGTTGTTGTTGTTCCTACTGAACAATATATTTGGGGCGCAAAACCTCATATAAAGATAAATAACATAAAACTGACTCAGGCATCAGCCTCAGGCCCGCATCCAGGTGGTATTCATGTTCTCTGATGATTTGGATCTTCTCCCTTTTATTCTTTGTTTTCACTTTTCCCCTTACTTTCTCATTGTGGGATATGTTAATTTCTTAAAGGTCATGAATCACTTCTGCTAGCACAATATTAAACTTTTATGACTACATGAAATTTTAAGTAGTGAGTGCTAAAACTTGGTTCAAACAATTGTTAAAAACTTTAGTGCTGCTGGGGGAAAAAAGGCTTCCCATGTATGTCATTTATGATTGGGGGGGGGGGGAGAGATTGGTCAGTGTGTGTGTACCAAATGAAAGACATGAGATGATAAGCAGGTTTAAAAACCCAAACCTTATTTGGGTCTTCAGTGAGAGAAAGCTTTGATTAACTCAATCAAATGTGGGCCTCACTGGCTGGAGGAGACAGCTAGGGGTATCTTCTGTTGGCAAAAGCAGCCTGTGGGCAAAAGCACCCTGGCTATAAGCAATAAATCCATAAGATAACTGTCTCATGCCTTCTATGGGCCACTCATTCAGAGATGAACTGAGGGGAGACCTAATGGCTTCACCCCTCTCCTGCTCAGCCATATTTGGAATAATGAAGCCTCTGTGTCCTCCCAAGTTTACCTGAGCCATCTGGCAATGAAAGGTAGGTTCAGCAACCATCCCTTCACCATAAAGATGCCACAGCGCATTCCCAACCAATCAGCTGAATGTCCATGATGTGGATGGAGTAGACAAAAAAGTAAAAAAGATGGGCAAATGGTCCTGTAATCAATTATGGGAAGCCTCCAAAAGAATCCTACTCCGTCCTGGCAGGTGGCAGCAACCTATGCTGTGTGACGTGAGGACAGCTTGCCTGTCTGGGTCCGAAGAGGGTCTGTGCTGGAGCCAAGATCAGTAAACTGTTGCGGGGGGGGGGTCAAATTTGACCAGGGGGTCCGGCGCGCTTCCGCTGCGCAGCTTTGCTTTTGCCCCCTGGAACCTTTGACTCCAGCAGAGTAAACACAGCAAGAAGTAGAAGCTTGGACGTTCTGTCGTGTGGCAATAACTCAGGCTTGAAACACAGCAATCCTTATCTTAAAGACTTTATTGCTGTACAGTTCAACACATCGTAAATCTTCCCGGTGAGACGCAGCTCATGGCTCCTTTCTCCGTGGAGCGTAACACACAGACTGGCAAAACACACAGAGATCCACGCCCCTTCCGTGTTCTCTGCCCGCCCTCAGAATGTGAGGCGTCACCACTCAGAACTCTTAACCCTGTAAGTTCTGAGCCCCCTCAACACCCCCTCTCGAATCACGTTCTGAGGGGACCTCTGAGTGTTCAACACCTTCCCCGTTGCCTTCCGCCCCTTCCTGGCATCGTTGTTAGGCACCTGTTGAACCTCACAAACCTCAGGTTCGCACTGTGCGAAACCAACCCACGCATTTGAGACCTGAAACCTCTCAGGTGGAATCCCCTTTGTTGCCCTTGAAGACCGTCTGGGCACAAACTGGGGTTCCTCTCCTGACCCACTGGGGCCAGCTTGGGCGTCTTCCTCATCAGAAGACTCCCCCTCTGACTTGACACGTCTGTGAGCTTTCTCCATTATGCGCACAGGAGATGAGGGCTCACTCTTGGACACTCCCTTAACAACCTGTGGAGACGCCTCCCCCTGGTCCTGATCCTGATCATCGACCAGATCACCATTACCTGGCTCTCCCTCCTGCTCAGATTCGGATTCAGACAGACAATCTGAGACAGCGTCATGGCTGACTTTGCGCCTTGACCTATTTCCCTGCTGCTCTTTGAACTCAGCATGCTTGCTGACCAGAAGCTTGGTCTGGTCACCTTCTGGGTATGCGAATCTCCACCCCTTGGTAATTGTACAAACATTTTTTTCAAAACTCACAGAATATCCCTCCTGTAAAAGAGAAGGTACAGACAGCAAGCAATGCTTTATCTCAGGGAGAACATAAACCTTCAATTCAGCCTGTAAAAAAGAGACAAACAAGTTAGAAATATGTGTTACACGGCCCTGTGCACCTGTAGCAAATCTAACTGTTTTCTCAGTGGAAACAGCCTTGCAGTTCCACATTTGTCCATCAGGTGGCGCTGTTACCAAATGGGCATTCGCAGCTGAGTCAACAACCCAACGTAGGACCCTCCCCCCTCTGGAGTTGTCCTTCTTTGTTGCCTTAGCAACTGACTTCCTGCTCCTCCTGACCTTGGAGCTCTCGATGCAGGTGGTGTTTTCCACAATAGCCATCGAAGCAGTCAACGTCTCTTGTTTCTCACGCCTGCTCCCTCTGCAGGCCCAGTTGCCATGGAAACCCGCCTGGTTCCCATGGGAAATGTCCTTGGGACCTTCCTGCCCTTTGTCTCGCTGTGGACAGCTTCTGCGCAGGTGCTCCGGAGAACCGCAAGCAAAACATCTCCGAGTGGAAAACTTTGCAAACTGGCCTTTGGTCTTGTCTGCCCCCCCAACCTTTCCAGCAGCACTCCTCCTTGAGGCTTTTCTGCCGTTGGGAAAATGGCTTTTGGCTTCTGCTGTGGTTTCTCTGCAAACCCCTTCCAGCTCCTGCCAAACAGCCTGGGCACTCCCAAGACCCTTGGAATGGCCTTTCTGGCCTGCACCCCCAAACTTGGATGCATAGCCTCCAGAGGAACAGCTTGCCTCTGCTTTCCTCTTCCCAGCTTCCAGCAGCTTTCCAGCACACAGCTGCCTGTCTCTCTGGCGTGTCAAAGCATCGCAGCAGCTTTTAGACACGGCTTCGGCCCACTTTGGGCTTCCAGGGCGTCCCACAGCCCCTCCTGGACTTCCTGGGCGTTGCCCCGCTTCTGTGCAGCATCTGGCCCCCTCTGATGTGGCTCCCACTCTTCTCAGTGCCTGCCACTCTCCCCAGGGCTCCTTGCCGTCTGCCTCTTCAAAAGGGATTGCACGCGATTCATGGCTGTCTGCCATCTCTCCCCGGGGGCCCAGCTTACTTACAGGTACCTCCCGGTCCGGTAGATCTCAGCTCCTCCCGGCTGGCTCCAGCTACTCCTTAGCTCCTCAGCCGATTCTCTTTCCCAGCAGATTCTCTTCCAGCGTCTCATCAGCTGGCCTTTAGCTGCTGGCCTCTTTGCCTGCAGGCTCCTCACACGCACGAACGTTGCTTATCTTTATTGCTGACACCCATAACCTGTTGCGGGGGGGGTCAAATTTGACCAGGGGGTCCGGCGCGCTTCCGCTGCGCAGCTTTGCTTTTGCCCCCTGGAACCTTTGACTCCAGCAGAGTAAACACAGCAAGAAGTAGAAGCTTGGACGTTCTGTCGTGTGGCAATAACTCAGGCTTGAAACACAGCAATCCTTATCTTAAAGACTTTATTGCTGTACAGTTCAACACATCGTAAATCTTCCCGGTGAGACGCAGCTCATGGCTCCTTTCTCCGTGGAGCGTAACACACAGACTGGCAAAACACACAGAGATCCACGCCCCTTCCGTGTTCTCTGCCCGCCCTCAGAATGTGAGGCGTCACCACTCAGAACTCTTAACCCTGTTAGTTCTGAGCCCCCTCAACATAAACATGGGCATGGTAAGGGAACACTTGCTGTGAATCTCTCATCTGCATTCCAGTTCCTGCCTGCACTTTACAAGGCACAAGACAGCTTTATGGGAAATAAGAAGGACGCATGCCACTTACAAGGTAGCACTAGGTGTTGTGTTCCTCACCCTCCCAAACCAGGGTGTGGTTCAGCAGTTCCTCATTTACTTCTGAACCCATATTTCAGCCTAAACTTTCTACACTAAATCCCACTACCATTGTTCTGTGCTTCCGAAAGAACCGTTGATTATATGAATAGATTGGATAAATCCCAGTTGTTGGTATACATGTCCAAACAAAATAAAATTAAAATTAAAAAATTCCTTCCAGTAGCACCTTAGAGACCAACTAAGTTTGTTATTGGTATGAGTTTTCATGTGCATGCACACTTCTTCAGATACCATAAATGTGTATAAATGTGTTGACCTATTTTATTGAACCTATATCCAGCTCCATCCTAGAGTTTGTATCTTGCCTGTTGGTTATTCTACGCCTTTCCTTCCTGTCCCTGGACATTGTACAACCTCTTAAATAACAGTGCCTACACTGATTCCAGAAGCCACCCAGGCTTTGGTTACTACCTCTACCAGAAACAGGACTTGTAGCTCCAGCTCTCTGGAATCAGTTGCCAGCCAAAATTAGGTGCCTAGTGTGGTAAAATTTAAAATAATGAAGGCACTATTCTCACATAATCAAGCATTTCTCACATAAACAACACGATGGACTTGGAGACTGAGTCACAGATTTTTCCATGTCATCTGTGATTTGATTCTTAGCAAATAGAATTCTGTGTTAACCTCAGGCCAATCACATACCAATCACAAGGATGTTCTGAGTATGAAATGTACCCACGTGTATGTCACCTGAGCACCTTGGAGGAAAGATGCAATACAAATGTAATTTTTAAAAAAATCAAAATGTAGAGATAGATGCTAAATTCTTTCAAAATTGTGTTGACATGATATGGTTTATATAAAGCCAGGACTAGGTTTCATTTTAAGCATGCTTAGGGAACCTATAACCCTGCAGCTATTATGGATTACAGCTCCTATCAGCACTAGTCAGCATGGCCAATGGTGAAAGCTGATGGGAGTTGGAGTCTAAGAACCTCTGGAGGACCACAGTTTTCTCATTTCTTCAGTGAGCATTGTGGTGAATAAAACACACACACACACACACACACACACACAGAGAGAGAGAGAGAGAGAGAGAGAGATGGTATGTTACTTCTATGCTTTGATATTAAAAATATTTGTGCAGGTCATCAGTGCAATTTCTATTTTTTAACAGACATCCAGGCTACTGACATCTTCCTCCTTAGATTGCTAGAAATTATTAAGATCATCTAAGAATTGAAGCATCATGCCATTTTGCTCATGGAATTCATTTCCTAGACTGAAAATTGAGCCATTAGAAGCAGATTTGTAAGCTAGTGGTGTGTGTTAATTACCAGTATCATAGAATAATAACAAAAATATTCTTTCAAATAAACCCAAGAGCTTTCTGCTTCTGTCCTGATTCACACCTCTCTCATGTATTGAACCCATCCAAGATTTGAAATTCATAATGTCCAACACTGAAATACTTATTTTCCTCAGTGCTCTCCTTGATCATCTTTATATCTGTTGACAGCACCCTATTGATGAGACATACAGACTTGAATTTATCTTTGATTTCTCCCTCTCCTTTGCTCCTCACATTAAATTTACAGCTTCCAAGTCATGATTCTCCTCCATTTACAACTTTCATATCTTATTTTTAAAACTCTCTGTCTGCATCTCATATTTAAAGTTCGCCATGGCCTTGCCTCATTCTAACTTTCAGATTGTGCCCAGTTTACATGTTAGCCCCATCTTGGCTGTGAGTCCTGGAAGACCTGCTCTCTGCCTTGCAGGACTTTTCCCACCTGGCCTGGGAGGGCAGGGCCTGGACTGACCAGCTACAAAAGCTGAGGGGTATTGCTTAGGAAGTTTCATTGGGGTGGGGTGTTGTAGCTATTACTGATATTATTTTTGTGTCTTTATTTTGTATATTATGATTTATGTGGAAATTGTGCATTTTGGCTGTGTATCTTTTTGATGCTTTATTTATTGAGGGACACTGTCAGGAAAAGAAAAGGCTAAGGACAAATCCAGAGTGGAGTCCTAAGATGGTTGGATGGCGCCTTGTACGCCTCCTTCCGACAACTCCTGTAGCCAAGCTGGTGCCAAACGTATTGCTTTCCTTTCCTTTGGACCACAGCAGTGAGGCTGAGAGGGGGGTCTTTTCAACTGGGCACTATAGGTCCTTCATACACACTGCCCAGGCTTCCACCCCAGGGAGGTCACTTTGGTGCTGCTAACATAACGGGGGTGACAGCTGTTAAAAGTTACCACTCGCTGCAGCTGCAGCAGCCGCTGTGACTCTCCAGTGGTTTGACTTCATCCCCAAAGGTGCACTCCATTGTCCCACAATACAGACTGATGCCAAGAATAGATCTTTTCCCTGACTATATATGGGGAGCTGCACTGCTTCGTCTGCCTTTAGGACTAGGTGTCCAGTGCGCCTCCGACAGAGGAACTGAGGGGGCAAATGCTTACACTTTTAAAAGAAATACTTGACAGCACCCTGGGGCAGGAGGACAGTACCAGGGGTTGGCAAATTTTTTCAGCAGGGGGCCGGTCCACTGTCCCTCAAACCTTGTGGGGGGCTGGACTATATTATTGGGGGGAAAGTGAACAAATTCCTATGCCCCAGAAATAACCCAGAGATGCATTTTAAATAAAAGCAGACATTCTACTCATGTGAAAACACCAGGCAGGCCCCACAAATAACCCAGAGATGCATTTTAAATAAAAGGACACATTCTACTCATGTAAAAACATGCTGATTCCCGGACCGTCCATGGGCCAGATTTAGAAGGCGATTGGGCCAGATCTGGCCTTAGTTTGCCTCCCCATGGTACAAGCCTTCCTTTCTTAGAAAGGGAACTTCCAAAGCATGGGAATTGCTGGATGTTAACCCTTCTGGGGTCACCCAGAGTAACCCTGGGCACCTAGTGGATCCTTTCCAGGAGGTACACAAGGGCACCTGCAACAATGTAAACCAGCTAAAGTTTGCAAAATCGTGCTGTGTTCCATCCTCACAAAGGGAAAGCGCTGGTTTTGCCTATATTGACATTCCATAGCCTTCTTAATCATTTTGGTTTATTTGATTTTTACCTTGTTGAGATCTTTTTTTTAAAAAGTATGCCGGGGGTGGGGAGATAATTAATCTGGATCCATAGATAATTGGCAAGTGGCAAAATGGAGCCTCAGTTAGTTCAGCTTATTAAAAGAGATGCCTTGTATCTGGTAGAAGCAGAATCTGTTTGTTCAGAGATACCCAGCAAATAAATAATTAAAATCAAATATTGGCAGATGTGCATCTTTCCCCAAATGACTCCCTTTTCTCTCATGCACACTAGCTCATAAAGCTATTAACTTTAATGACTGATTCTCCACCCCTTGTCCCAAATACACCTCTATCTCTATCTCTCTATTGCTGCACAAAGACATACAAATATACCCCTTGAAAAGAAAGTTGCATCTGGCTATTCCCTCTTGTGTTTGTCTGATACTTATGTTATAATGATGTAGAAACTGGCAAGTATCTGTATTCTTTCCATTCACCTCCAGGCATGGAAGAAAATCTGCTGGGATTGGCTGCAGCTGGGCTTCATTTTTGGAAGAAGAATTTAGCTCCTGTCAATGACTCATTCAGTATGCATGATCAAGCAACAGTCAATGGTTTCTTGTGCCTCATTAACTGTGGCAACAGGAAGAAGTATGATTCTCCCCAAATACCTGACCTTCTTACAAATGAGGGCCAATATTTTGAAACAAACAAAAAGGAATTTGAAACATTATTGATTTTTGTACAGTAAACACTCAAAATTAACATAACTTTGCTGACAATTAATTTTCTAGTGAGCAATTGAATTGCATTGTAATAAACTCCTGGCATTTCAGCATCTACTGCAATACTTTTCTTTCCCCTTTTCTCTTCCATTTCAAAGAAAATAAGGAGTATTTCAACCAGCCAGTTATCAAATTTGGGAGGTTATAAATAGTTGGATCATACTTTCTGCTTCCTTGAGGAAGGACTTCTGGCAATAGATGGGCTGCACCTCACAGTGGTTGGCAATAATGTGTTTGCTAAGAGTCTCATGAACCTGATCAGGAAAACTTTAACCTAGAACTTGAGGAGGAGGGAGACAACATTACAGACAACAAAAGAATACCTGGTACTGGGGATAAAAGTTTCACTAATGCACAGGACGCTGAGGTAGGGCTCCACAAACCTGCTAAAAAACAAGAAACTACAAGAAGGAAGCAGCTGGAGGGAATGACTCATAGTTTCAGTTGTCTGTACACAAATGCACAGAGTATGGGAAACAAGCAAGATGAACTGGAACTTTTAATGCAGGATGGCAATTAGGACCTGGTAGGTATTATTGAAACCTGGTGGGATGAGACCCATGATTGGAATGTAGGAATTGAGGGGTATAACCTGTTCAAAAGGAATAGACCAACCAGGAAGGGGGGGGAGGAGTAGCATTATATATAAAGGATGTGTACACTTGTGAAGAAATCCATGACCTGGAGCATGAGAAACAGACTCAGAGTATAAAAGTAAAAATTGTAGGAGAGAGAAACAACAGTGAGCTTCCTGTGGGTGTCTGCTATAGACCACCAAGCCAGACTGAAGACTTGAATGATGCCTTCCTAGAGCAGATTACCAAACATTCAAAAAGGAAAGATTTGGTAGTCATGAGAGACTTCAATTTCCCAGATATCTCTTGGAACTCAAACTCTACCAAGAACGTAAGGTCTGACAAATTCCCCCATTGCTTCGCTAACAATTTCATTTCCCAGAAGGTGGAAGAACCAACAAGGGGATCATCTATCTTGGACCTGGTCCTCACCAACAGGGAGGAACTGATCAATAAAGTGGAAGTACTCAGAAACCTGGGTGGAAGTTATCATGTGCTCCTGGGTTTCATGATACAGAGGCAAAGGAAAGCTGAGTGTAGTCAGACGTGCGCTCTGGACTTGAAGGTCAATTTTAAAAAGCTTAAGGAGCTGCTGGGTGAGATCCCATGGTCATATATACTCAAAGAGAAGGGAGTCCAAAATGGATGGGAGTTTCTTAAAGGAGAAATAGTGAAGGCCCAAATGCAGATAATTCCAACAAGGAATTAAAGTGGGAGGCATCTAATGAATCCAGTGTGGCTGCCTAAGGAGCTTAGAGATGAGAAGAGAGTTAAGAAGGGCCTGTATAAGAACTGGAAGAAAGAGGAAATCACGAGTAGCCAACAGTTGCAGGGTATATGGGTTTAAAGAACAACAACAGAAGGCAGTGCTAGTGGCAACATAGACTGGGGTAAACTTAGGACTCATCCAGACTTCTCTTTTCCCACCACTTTCCCCAGGAATACCTACAATTTATTGCTGAAGTGAACACATAATAGAGATGAACACACACCTTGACTGTTGCTGTTTTATTTGCTTTTTAAAACTACATTTTTACCCACAAGTCAACAGTGCTTCTTTTTTCTTTTTCCCTTGCTCAATGAGCATGCACCAGTATTGTAGCCAATGAAATTTGGTTACAGAAAGACATTGAAATAACAACAACATTTTTTTATTGTTATTATTGTTTATACCTCACCCATCTGGCTGGGTTTCCCAGCCACTCTGGGCGGCTTCTAACAAAATATTAAAAATACAATAAAACAGCTGTCAGGGAATCAGGAGCAGGAGCACTGGGGAGAGAGGATTGGGAGAGCGAAGGGGAAGAATCCGAGGGCAGCGTAGGGGAGTATGACAGTGGCCCGAGAGATTCCATGAGCTTCTCCAGCAAATCAGAAGATTCCCAGAAGGGGGCGCCGATGGTCAGGGCAAGGGGGGTCCCAGGGGGGACGCACCAGAAACAAGGAGCCAGAGGGGAACCCCAAAGCAGCAGTGGAGGATCGGGACCAGTTTCCCCACCAGAGCACAGTGGGGAGGAGGAGTCACATGTGTCAGGGGCAGTGTCTCCTCCAGAGAGGGAGTCAGGGCTGACCACGCCTCCAACGGAGGGGAGGTCAGTTGCAGCTAGCCCCCCCGATGGGGGAAGCAGTGACAGCAGCAGTGGAACGGTCAGGAGGAAAGCTGCTGGCTGGGCGCGCGCGCCAAGTTCAAATGTGCAGGCGCGCGGAACAGCAGGAGACCCGGATGGGGAACCAGCTCCTAAAGCCCGCCGGAGGGAGGGAGAAGGCTCAGGGGAATCAGCGGGAGAAGAGGCTAGAAAGGGCGGAACCCCGGCGGGCAGGCGGACCCAGAGGAGGAAGGAGCAGCGGAGAAGGTGGAGCAAGGCTAGAATCTTAAATTGGTGTCAAGGGGGAGGAGACTCAGACGGAGCATCAGTGGTCTGACACTTTAGACGTGGGGCTGCGCGCTGCGGCTCTGGAAGTGAAACTGAACTTCAATAAAGACTTTTATACTTAACAACGAAGCAGCGTTGGTCCTTTGTGAGCTGGGACCTAGGGTAGCTCTGACAGTATGCTCCGTCCCCTATAAAAACCTCGCAGCGTGAGTTGGTGCAGCGAGGGGCAAGACTTGGTGTTTTGCAAGCTCACGAAGATAGGCAAAGATGGCTACAGAGAGCCAGGTGAAAGAACTGCAAGAAGCAGTGACGACGCTTTACGCAGAAGTAGCAGCATCCAGGAAAAGAGAAGAAGAAGCAGTAGCGCTCTGCCGGGATCTGCAGGCAAGGTGGGACCGTTGGGGGAAAGAGGGACTGCCAGGACCCAAACCGGAGGGAGTTGGCCTCGGGAAGAGGGGGGGCAGCCTAGTAGCCCACTTCGATGGGAACCTGCAGCAATACCCTAACTTCAGAGCTGACGTGGTTTACGCGCTCAATTTGCTTCGAAAGGACTTTAGAGATGAGGAAGAGAAAGTGGGCTTCATAATCACTCATTTGCATGGGGAAGCAAAAGCGTGGCTGCGGAATTTGTGGCGCGAAGAAGACCCCGCCCTCAAAGATTCCGATGCATTTATCAAAGCTATGGACGCTTGCTTTAAATCTACGGTAGATGTAGATGTTGCTCGGAGGGAAATGCATGGACTACAGCAAGGGAAAGCGACGGTGAGGCAATATCACTCACGCTTTTTTGCCTTATTGAACGTGCTGGGCTGGGAGAAGGACTCTATTGCTGTCAGAGACCTGTTCTGGGAGGGGCTAAGTGGAGAGGTGAAAGATGAGCTGGCAAGAGGGGAACGACCGCAAAGTACCCAAGAAGTTGCCCAAAGAGCGTTGGCGATTGGTGTGCGCCTGGAAGGACGCCCTTGGAGCAGGGAGGAAGGACGTAAGGCAAGCAGCCCAGCCAGGACAACCCCTTTCTTTCCCAGAGAGGCGGGGCGGGCGCTGTCCATGCCTCCTTTGGGAAGGGGAGAAGAGCCGATGGAGATTGGTGGTGCCAGGGCTCAGACTGCCAGCAGAGCCCAAACACCGGGAGCAGTCAAGGCGAAGGCTCCTAGAGGGACCAGGAAGTGCTACATCTGCGACAGTGCTCAGCACATGGCCAAAGAGTGTCCCCAGAGGCTCCAGAAGCACACTGCAGCCTCAGCAACAGTAAAGGGAACAAGTCAGCAGCCGAAACAGCCGCAGGGGGAAGAAGACGCCTGGTTGGAAACAGAGCCACTGGGGCCCAACCAGGCAAGTCAGTGAAGCAGTCCCCAGAGATTTTACAGCCCACAGACCCCCTCCCACCCAAACCAGTGGTGCAACTCACCGCATCGCTCCAGTTGCCCACTGGGCACACCATGCAAGTACCAATAACCATTGACTCTGGGAGCAACGCAGACTTTATAGGAGTGGACTTTATCAAGCAACATCGCATAGCACTCATGCCAGCCACGATGCTCCTAAACGTCGTCACGGTCAATGGCAGGAAGCTACTTGGAGGAGAGGTGGTACAGCAAACACCACCGATGGTGATGCATATTGGAAACCACCGCGAAGTCATCAGCTTCAACGTCACCCACCTGTCAGACACGCCCATAGTGTTGGGTATGAGTTGGCTGGATAGGCACAGCCCGGCATTAGCATGGTACCAGCGGCAATTGACCTTCTGCTCCTCCTACTGCGCAGAACACTGCATCCAGACCCGCCAGGAGGAGGAGGAGCAAGAGGATGAACCGCAGTTACACCTAGGCATGGTGCAAGCGGTACCCAACAAGTACAAGGAGTTTTTGGAGGTCTTCTGCGAGAGGGAAGCGGATAAGCTGCCTCCCCACAGGCCTTACGACTGCAAGATTGACCTCCTGCCGGGAGCGACGCTGCCGACTGGGAAACTGTATTCCATGTCTGAAGACGAACTGCAAGAACTCAGGGAGTTCATAGATCACAACTTGAAGCGGGGGTTCATCCAAGAATCTAAAGCAGTGGGGGGCAGTCCCGTGTTTTTCGTGAAGAAGAAGGACACGCCCCAACGCAGGCTCATAGTTGATTATAGGATCATAAATTCCAAAACAAAGCCCGCAGCATTCCCCATGCCCAAGATCGACGACCTGCTCGCGACGGTGAGGAAGGGACGGATCTTCACCAAGTTGGATCTACGAGGGGCGTACAACCTTATACGCATGCGGGAGGGCGATGAGTGGAAGACAGCCATGTTTACGCCTTTAGGCACCTATGAATATCGCGTAATGCCTTTTGGTCTGCAAAATGGCTCCCATACCTTCCAAGCTTTCATGCATCACGTGTTAGCGGGACTCCTCTACAAGAAGTGCGTTTGCTTCCTGGACGACATCCTGGTCTTCTCGGAATCGCAGGAGGCTCACGAGAGGGACGTCAAGGAGGTCCTGCAGAGGCTACGGGAGCACAGACTTTACGCCAAATTAGAGAAGTGCCAGTTCGACATGACGGAGGTGGATTTCCTGGGCTACAAGCTGTCCGACAAGGGACTCGCCATGGACAGCACCAAGGTCCGCGCGGTGTTGGACTGGAAGAGCCCGCGCAATCGGAAGGAGGTCCAGAAGTTCGTCGGCTTCGCCAACTTTTATCGCAAGTTCATCAAAGGGTTCGCGAAGGAGACGGCGGCCATCACGGACACCCTCAGCTCCAAGAAGAAGAAGCTCACCTGGACGGACCAGGTGGAGCAGTCCTTTCGGAGAACCAAGCGTCTCTTCGCGTCCGAAGAACAGCTGCTACATGTAAACCCCAGCAGACCAATGAGGGTTGAGACGGACGCCTCGGACAGAGCGGTGGGGGCCGTCCTGTTGCAGCAAGATCCGCAAGGGGAATGGAGGCCGTGCGCATTCTACTCCAGGAAACTCAGCAAGGCGGAACAGAACTACACCATCTGGGACAGGGAGTTGCTGGCCATTCATGCAGCTTTCAAGGCGTGGCGGAGCCAGACACACAGTGCAAGTCCGCACGGACCATAAGAACCTGGAGTACTGGCGCACGGCGCGGTTCCTGAACCAGAGACACATTCGCTGGGCGGAGTTCTTTGCGGATTTCGATTTCCGGATAGAATACATCCCGGGAGACAACAACGTCATGGCGGATGCACTATCCCGGAAGCCGCAGTATCTCGAGGAAGCGGCGCCGGTGGCGGCCAAGCACATTTTCGCACCGAAAGCGTGGGCGTGCGCTTCAGCTGCCGTGGACCTGGACGCGGTGCGTCGAGCGCTGCAGACGGATTCGTTCGCACAATCCATGATGGAGGAGGTGCGAAAAGGCACAGCGAAGGACGACGAGTTCCAGATACGAGACGGACTGCTCTTCCGCAGAGGGGCTCTCTACGTGCCCGGAGACGACCTCCGCGCGAAAGTCTTGCAGCAGCTACACGACGCGCCCAGCGCTGGGCACTTCGGCAAGGACAAGACGGCGGAATTAGTAACCAGAGACTTTTGGTGGCCCAAGGTGAGGGGAGAAGTCGCGGATTACGTCTCCAGGTGTGACACCTGCCAAAGGGCCAAGCCAGTACACAGGAAGCCGGCGGGTCTACTAGAACCCCTACAGACGCCGCTCGAACCGTGGGAGAAAGTGGCCCTGGACTTTGTCACAGATCTGCCCAGCTCGCGAGGCAAAACAGCGGTGCTCGTGGTCGTAGACATGTTCACCAAGATGGTGCACTTTATTCCGTGCGCGAAGGTGGCCACAGCGGAACAGACCGCCAAGCTGTTCATAGACCACGTGTTCAAAGCTCACGGCCTGCCGCGGTCCATCCTGTCCGACCGGGGTCGCCAATTCATCTCGAGCTTCTGGCAGAAGCTGCTGGGCATCCTGAACGTCAAGATCAACTTAGCGTCGGCACGACACCCGCAGACCAACGGACAAGCGGAGAGGGTCAACGCCATCATGCAGCAGTACCTGCGATGCTACGCCAATCAACAACCCTCGACCTGGGTGGACTACCTACCGCTGGCCGAGTTTGCCTACAACAACACGAAGCACGGGTCTACAGGAGTGACACCGTTCTTCGCCAATAATGGGCGGCATCCCAGAACTTTCCCGGGGTTAGAGACGAAGGGGGAGGGGGAGCCAAGGGGAGCAGAGCACTTAGCAGCAGAGTTACAGGAGGTCCACGAGCAACTCCGCAGGCAATTGGAACTGGCAAAACACGCCTACAAAATGCAGGCAGACAAGCACAGGAGGGTTGGGGAGGACATCCAGGTGGGGGACTGGGTCTGGTTAGCAGCCCAGGCAGTGCCGGCCAGGACGCTAGCTAAGAGGAAGCTCAAGCACAAGCAGCTGGGATCTTACCAGGTCGCGGCGCAAATCAATCCAGTGGCCTTCCGGTTGACACTCCCGGAGGGCTCCAGAATGCACCCAGTCTTTCATAGGTCAGTGCTCACACCCTACAGGGAACCCCACAGGTTTCAGGCGACAGGGAACGCGCCAGACCCACTTAACGAATCTCCGAAGAGGGAGGGGTCACGGAGGGCGACGCCACTCAACGAGGTCACGGAGATTTTGGACTCGAGGTGGGGGGAAGAGGGGGTGGAATACCTCCTCGCCAGGGAAGGTACCCCAGCCAGCGCCAACAGGTGGGTACCGTGCTATGCTGTGGAGGAGCACTATCTTAAAGACGAGTTCCATGCACTCTTCCCACACAGACCTATGCCGGCAGAGTATTTCGACGACTGGCTCTTCACACCCACACTGTCAGCCAGTACGTTCCAGGGTTTTTCATCAGCTGAAGAGACGACACCGGACACTAGCTCCTCGGAGGGGTCTCTCTTGGGGTTTGCCACAGACCGCTCCTATTGGTGGGACACTCAACCGGAGGTGGGGTGGCGCAGGGAGTTGCTGTGGGGACCTTTGCAAGCAGTCTCACCAGAGGTACCCGGGGGAGGGGAGGACATGGACGTGTTGGGGGAGGATCCTGGATTCGAGCACATCAGCAGAGAGATGGAAGCAGAGGAAATCGACGTCGACGAGCCCGTTGCGGTTGGGCCGGATCCAGTGGACCGGCTACACACCAGGGGGGAAGAATGGTATCCCGCACTCACACCCACTGGACTGGAGCACCCGGAACCCACTCCCGAAGAGGGGGAGGGGGAAGGGGGGGCTTCGAGGGGGGGATGGATGTCAGGGAATCAGGAGCAGGAGCACTGGGGAGAGAGGATTGGGAGAGCGAAGGGGAAGAATCCGAGGGCAGCGTAGGGGAGTATGACAGTGGCCCGAGAGATTCCATGAGCTTCTCCAGCGAATCAGAAGATTCCCAGAAGGGGGCGCCGATGGTCAGGGCAAGGGGGGTCCCAGGGGGGACGCACCAGAAACAAGGAGCCAGAGGGGAACCCCAAAGCAGCAGTGGAGGATCGGGACCAGTTTCCCCACCAGAGCACAGTGGGGGGGAGGAGTCACATGTGTCAGGGGCAGTGTCTCCTCCAGAGAGGGAGTCAGGGCTGACCACGCCTCCAACGGAGGGGAGGTCAGTTGCAGCTAGCCCCCCCGATGGGGGAAGCAGTGACAGCAGCAGTGGAACGGTCAGGAGGAAAGCTGCTGGCTGGGCGCGCGCGCCAAGTTCAAATGTGCAGGCGCGCGGAACAGCAGGAGACCCGGATGGGGAACCAGCTCCTAAAGCCCGCCGGAGGGAGGGAGAAGGCTCAGGGGAATCAGCGGGAGAAGAGGCTAGAAAGGGCGGAACCCCGGCGGGCAGGCGGACCCAGAGGAGGAAGGAGCAGCGGAGAAGGTGGAGCAAGGCTAGAATCTTAAATTGGTGTCAAGGGGGAGGAGACTCAGACGGAGCATCAGTGGTCTGACACTTTAGACGTGGGGCTGCGCGCTGCGGCTCTGGAAGTGAAACTGAACTTCAATAAAGACTTTTATACTTAACAACGAAGCAGCGTTGGTCCTTTGTGAGCTGGGACCTAGGGTAGCTCTGACAACAGCAGACATTAAAAACTTCCCTAAACAAAATTAGGGTAAGGACAGTGTTTCTACTTGCAATCACTGTAATGAGTTGTGGGTAAAATTCTCTCCCCCCCCCTTTAATTAATCCTAGGAATTGCCAAGAGTGCTGGAAATTGTGTCTGTGTGAGATGAAACTACAGTTCCCATGATTCTTTGGGGGAAGCTCTCTACTTGAAATGTAGACCTTCAAGGGAGCAATTTAAGTTGGCAAAATAGCATAGAGAGAGTCTCATTTAAATTTTGCATCAGTGCAGCTGCTTTTAATGCAAATAAAAATATTTTCCACATCGATAGCATCCTCATTAGATAAATAAATACATTGCAAATATATGGCATGCCCATATCAAATCTGCCTTCACATTTCCCCCCCCCAAATCATAATACCATTTCTTGTATACTCATATTTTTAATCCCATGCAAAAGTTTGATGCTCATTAGCCAATTCTGATATTGCCTTAGTGTTTGGACAATAGAATCTGAAATTGCTGTTTGGCTAATCACACCTTTCCATGAAGCCAAAAATAGTTTCATTTCAGTCCTCCCAAACTGCAGAGTGGATTCAGGAATCTGTTGCTTGGCCTCTCTGTACGGTTTTTGTGGGGATCTTTTATGTTTGGTTATACCTCCTTTGCATGGTTATAAGTCACTAATATTGTGGCATCACCACCTCCCCCTTGCTGTGCCAGAGGCCCTCCAGCATTCCAGGAAGAGCAAATTGAACCTGGTAAACAAATATTGCAAAAGCTCTTGAATCCACCTCCAGCCGTCTTTTCTCACAGGAAATTGACCCAGCAATGCCTTCATCTGGAATTCCCTACCACTTGGCAAGTGGAGACTATCAAACAGTAGCTGAAGCTGGACAAAGGATACTTCTCCTTGGGTTTGGAAAACTTACAAAAGCACACTTGATGTAAAACAATTTTTGCACTTCTATAATTTTTATATACATTCTTTTAAAAAAAATCCATATGCAGTCTTAAAAGAGACACTTCATTATAACAAGAAAAATGTGTTGATCCCCACAACAGTGATTAGGCCATTTGTCAAACACTGCTAGTGTTTCTGATAACATTTACAGGTCACATCCACAGGTTTTTAGCATCCAACAGAATCGAGTCTGTCGAAATGGAGCATATCCACCTGAACTTAGGAGATTGATCATTATGATTAAAGTTTGACAAATTCAGTTAAACTTTCTGAAACTCCCTTCCAAAGTGCAATATCCCTCCCTATAAGCCGGGAAAGTCAGGGCAGTGATGCGTCAGCTTTCTCTTAAGTTCTTTTCTGAAACTGCTGGCTGTGTGAATGTCACAACAGGGGGCTTAGCAAACATTTTTGCTGCATCAAATATGGAATAGAGAATTTTGCTTTCTCTACAGTTTAAGTTACCAGGATGATTTCTCTGTATAATGTTTTATTGTTGTGGCTAAAGTCTTGCAAACAAAACAAGACAAAACAACCCTTTAATGAAATGAAATCCCATACTTGTTTCAATTCACATATTCTTCTAAAGGCTCTGATTAAAAGGCAGGTGGGGGGGGAGGAAGATTAAATGATGTACAAATAAGAACCTTAAAATGTTCCTTTAGTTTCTCATCCAACTCATAATTGGGTGTGATTTTAGCTAATTAGATTAAACTATACAGTATGAGATTAAAAACATCTTAATAATAATAATGCTGACCACTTTCTTTTTCTAGAAAAAAAAGGTAGCTGAACAGGACACAGATCTGAATACATTTAACATTTTCTTCCCTGTTGGTTTCCTCTTGAAAACTCCACCCTCCCAAATATTATTTTCTCTTAACTGTTCTGCTGACTGTAAGCAGTTCCTTTGAGAGGCAAACAGGAGCTGGGAGGGAGGTTGGCAGGAAACCAGCACAGAGATGCCAAGGGTCTCCCTACTCAGCACAGACCCATCTGGATCCATGTCCCGCATGACTCTGTTGCTTCATGTAACAGGTAGCTTGACCCTCTGCATTATGGAATTTTCCATAATGTACACCTGCATTTTAATTACATAAGTTGATTTTGCCTCTGCTAGGTGTGTGCGCGTGTATATATATTTGTGTACACACAAGAGAGAGAGAGAGAGAGAGAACTTCATAGAGAATAAGGCTATTAATGGCTACTAACTCAGTATGTTCTACCTCCACAGTTGGAGGCAGTGTGCTTCTGAATACCAGTTGCTGAAAACTGCAGGAGAGGAGAAGGCTGTTGCTCCAAGGTTCTGTTCCATGCTTGCCCCAGGTGTGTGGTTGCCAACTGTGAAAAGAGTATGGGTCATTGGCCTGACCTGGTAGGATCTTCTTATGTTCTTATGATCTGGCACTTGCTTATAGGATACCTAGATCAAAGATATGACGCCTTCCCATGTCCTAATGTTGCCTCACGAGGATGAGGCTATGGGGGGGGGGCACTTCCCCAGTGTATCTTTTTTGTTATAACATTTCCAAAGCAGCAGCCATGTCATTCCTGTTATGTACAAAATTAGCCTTTACAGCAAACTGTTAACAGCAGTAGCAGTAAAAATGTGAACTTGAAGAGCAAACAGAACAAAATATTTTTGATAGCTGTTCTAATTGTATGCATTTGCTTTCCCCTGGAGGTTCACCAGAGCATTAACTTGAGCATGTATCCGAAAATGTATAGATTACCCCCCCCAAAAAAAAACAAATTTAGGGAGCAGTTCAGCCGCTGTAGGGGCTTTATTTTACTATGTTTTATGTTATGTTACTTTAAAATCATGTTTTACATATATTAATTTGGGAGGATAAAGCCTCAAATTAATAAAACCAAATCCTAATCTCAATTAAATTCCCAGAACCTTAATATTTGACTAATTGGGACAGGACTTTTCAAAGATGAGCTGGAGGAAACATAGGAGCAATGGTAAGGAACATCAATTGAATATTAAAATACCATAGAAAACTGAAAGATGTTTTCTTGATCATTATAAGCAGGGCTTTCTAAGGATTGTACTCATACAACAACTAAACATGTGAAACCTCTGGGGCTTTTTTCAGGGGGAACTCAATTCTGGCACCTCTCAGGTGGGTGCCATTGTCCTTAAAGGAGAACAAGGGAGGCGTTCATGGTGACTTCTGGGACCTCTTTTTCTAGGAAAATAGTCCTAAGCATTGTTGTTGTATCGATCTTAATAGGAGACGTCAGCATATGCTCCAACCTCTAGCGTGAAATTTAATGGGACTTACAAGTGTTTAGCTATGGCTGGTTCATGTGTGCATTAGACCTGAGATAAATTTGGCACGTGGCTCCCTCGGCCAGTAAAGTGAGATGAGCGCCTCAATCCCAGAGTCAGCCACGACTGGACCTAATGGTCAGGGGTTCCTTTACCTTTACCTTTTATTGTGCAGGCATTGGCCATGGTTCTGTCAGCCGTGGAAGTCATTTCATTAAGGGCCAGCTAGTGATCAGTTTGTTGATGACTGAATAATAATAATAATAATAATAATAATAATAATAATAATAATTTATTTATACCCCGCCCATCTGGCTGGGCTTCCCCAGCCTCTCTGGGCGGCTTACAACAAAATACTAAACTACAGTAATCCATCAAACATTAAAAGCTTCCCTAAACAGGACTGCCTTCAGATGTCTTCTAAAAGTCTGGTAATTGTTCTCTTTGACATCTGGTGGGAAGGCGTTCCACAGGGTGGGTGCCACCACCGAGAAGGCCCTCTGCCTGGTTCCTTGTAACTTGGCTTCTCACAGCCAATTCTCACCCCATCAAGATGGAGCTGGTAAACAGCTGCCCTGGACACAGAATTGACCTGCACCTCCATGGACAGCTGCAAGTCCAAAATGACTCCCAGGCTGCACACCTGGTTCTTCAGGGGCACAGTTACCCCATTCAGGACCAAGGAGTCCTCCGCACACACACACCTCCTGTCCCCCAAAAACAGTACTTCTGTCTTGTCAGGATTCAACCTCAATCTGTTAGCCGCCATCCAACCTCCAACCGCCTCCAGGCACTCACACAGGACCTTCACCGTCTTCACTGGTTCTGATTTGAAAGAGAGGTAGAGCTGGGTATCATCCGCATACTGATGAACACCCAGCCCAAATCCCCTGATGATTTCTCCCAGCGGCAGCATGTAGATGTTGAAAAGCATGGGGGAGAGAACAGAACCCTGAGGCACCCCACAAGTGAGAGCCCAGGGGTCTAAACACTCACCCCCCCCCACTTTCTGAATGCAGCCCAGGAGGAAGGAGCGGAACCACTGTGTAACAGTGCCCCCAGCTCCCAGCCCCTCTAGATGGTCCAGAGGATGTTATGGTCAATGGTATCAAAAGCCGCTCAATGATCCAGCAGAACTAGGAAACAGCTCTCACCTTTGTCCCTAGCCTGCTGGAGATCACCGACCAGCGCGACCAAGGCAGTTTCAGTCCCATGATGAGGCCTGAATCCCGACTGGAAGGGATCCAAATGGTCCACTTCTTCCAGGCATGCCTGGAGTAGTTCAGCTCAATCACCTTGCCCAAGAATTGAAGATTTGAGACTGGGCGATAGTTGGCCATATTGGCTGCATCTAAAGATGTTTTTTTAAGAAGCGGTTTGATAACCACCTCTTTCAGCGGGTCTGGAAGGCTCCCTCACAGAGAGAAGCATTCACCACTCCACGAAGCCCATCACCCAGCCCTTCCTGGCTAGCTAAGCCAGGATGGGCAAGAATCAAGGAGACAGGTGGTTGGTTTCACTCGTCCAAGCAACCTTCCACATCATCGGAGGTAACAGATTGGAATTGATCCCACACAACTTGACTAGACAGGACTCTAGCACTCTCCTGCCCCGGCCCTGCTCCCATGGTGGAGTTTACCTCTTCCTGAATCTGAGCGACTTTATCTGCAAAACCTTTGCAAAATCATTGCAGGAGATCATGTGGCCTGCACTAGGCCCTGATGGAGCAGGTGGTTCTGCTAAATTGTGAACCACCTGAGTCTCTGCTGCTGTTTTCCGCAGATGCAATAGAGGCGGTGAAGAAGGTCTTCTTCGCCGTCGCTATTGCCACTTGGTAGGCTCAACATTGAGCTCTAGCCCGTGTCCGGTCTGATTCAGAGTGAGTTATCCACCACCGGCGCTCTAGCCATCTCAACGATTGTTTCATTGCCCTCAGATCTGTTGAGAGCCACGGGGCTGTCTGGGCTCCATGCAATCCGTGCTTCGGAGCCAAACAGTCAATAGCCTTGGTTAACCCCACATTCCAGCAGGCCACCAGGGAATCAGCTGAAAGGCCATCAACATGGGATAAAACATCCCCTATCACTCTCTGGAAACAATTTGGATCCATTAAGTGGGGCGGTTCATCCGAATTAGTCCCACCTCCCTGCAGAGGAGAAGGCTCACGGAGAAGTCCAGTTGCCCCAGGAACTGACCATGGCACTTCATTAGTTTCACTTTTATTTAATGTCACATCACCAACATCCATAGAGGTGAACACCAGGTCTAAGGCACATGAGTTGGGCCAGACTTATGCAGGGACAGCCCCATGGAGGCCATGCTTTCCACGAAGTCCCAAGCAGCCCCTTGTAAGGTTGTGTTGGAGTGGATGTTAAAATCCCCTAAGACAACCAAACTAGATGTCTCCAGGAGAACATCCGCCATGACTTGAAGCAGCTCGGGCAGGGAATCCTTGGTGCAGCGGGGAGGTTGGTACAGCAAAAGGAATCCTGTACTGCCCCTATTGCCCACCTTCCAGAACATGCACTCAGAAAACTGGGTCTTCCCAATAGGACACCTGGTGCAAACCAATGACTTCCTAAAAATCACTGGAACCCACCCCTCCCTGCCTGCAAGGCCTGGGTTGTTGTGTGTAAGAGAAACCTGGTGGACAAGCAGTGACAAGGACAGGCCCATCTGCTTCATCCAACCAAGTCTCTGTTACACATGTCAGGTCAAGTCCTCCATCCACAATCAAGTCATGGATAGCAGTGGTCTTATGGATCATTGACATGGCATTGCATAGCAGCACCTTCAGGTCATGTGGGTATCCCTTGCTGATTCCTGTATCCGTCCAGTCAAGACCAGACCTGGAGGCAGGGATAGTCCTCAAACAATGACTAAACCTGCCTTCTCGGTAATGACATGGTCTGGTCTTAGCGTAACTCCTCCTCCTACCCGTGATCATGGAGATCGGTTGTCCCAGTGCACCCTGCCCCCGTGGAACTTCCCACAGCCTTTTTCTTGGCTGGGACCCACTCCCAGGCAGCCCTGAACCCTCCCTGTAAAATCAAATTAAAACCTATGCAAAAAAAATAAACAATAAAACAATAAAAACCCCAAACAGTAAAAGTTACAAACACCCCAAAATCAAACAAATTCCCACACCTGAATAGACATTCATCCACCCCCCACCCCGAGGCCTCCTTGGAGCCTTATAAGCTGTGGTGGTGAGTATGGGGCCCGCCCCCAGCCCCAAGATGGAAAATGGGCTTCAAGGGGAAACGGTTCTCCCCAAGACTCACTGGCAGAGCAGCAGCAGCAGGAACTGAACTTTCTTTTTTTCATTATGGCATGAGAAACTGAATGCAGGATGATACTTTGGTATGTTTGTTAAAGCACTTTTGTCTTGTTCACATCATTTCATTCACGAGAATATCAGAATATTCAGTCATCAGTCAGAAGGATTGTAAATAGCTGTTCCTTCATTGCTTTAACATTCCAAAAGCTGAGGCACTCTTACAAATATACTTTGTATGCCATTTCTTCCCTCTATGAATGTGATGAAAACACCTGTAAGAACCAGCCTAAAAGGCAAATAAAAATTTGTTACAGCAAGCAACATTTTATGCTTTAATGAGCATTCCCCTCTCCTGTGATTTTGCAATTTTTGCTTCTGATAGACGAAAAGAATTTTTACTACAATAAACTTATTTTTCACCAGTGAATGAACGAATTAGCATGCCACAGCTGAAAAGTAACCAAGAGTTTTGTGGTGCCTGAAAAGCTAAGAGATTTATGGTGGCATACACTTTTATAGACTTATGTCACAATAAGCACTCACACTTTACATTGTGGGTGCCCTTTGTGGGATTGTGCGTGGTGCTACAGTTCCCAGGGAGCTTACTGGCAAACAGGGTCTGACAGTGTTAATTTTTGGAGGTTCACGCCCAGCCTCAGTAATCAAGTTTCTTGCTGGGAGGTGGGGCCAGCCCCATTTATAAATAGGGGGTGGAGCCAACAACAGCCAGGCAGTTGGCTCTGGAGATTCACCATCCCTACCCTCCCTTTGTTTAATGTTTCTTGTTTGCAGGATAACTTTTTCTTCCTCTTTAGTGGGCACTGCTACGGTCTTTGACTGGGAAGAAATTTTTCTGCATTGGCAGGTTTTGTCTTCCCCATAACAATTAATTACAACTTTGGCAGTTTTGGCCTGGGGTGGAATCCTTTTGTCTTTTCTTCCCTATGGGGGGTGGGGCACGAAGTGGTGACTCACCCCCTGCAGTGGCGATTCCAGGATCCCCCTCTTAAAAGGGTTATATATATGGGTGTCACTGGCCACACACTGAAAGGTCATCAGTGAACTACCCTGCGTGCAGGGATATGGGCTTGGCTGTCTGCTACACTTATGTCTTGAAGAGCACCCCAATATCCCATTTGCCCTGATGAGCCCCCGTTCCCCCCGGTTGGGGGGCTGGGAGGGATACACTCCCAAGGCCTAAGCCAAGGTCTTCCTACATCCGGAAGTTTAATAAAGTTGTGGCCTAATTTTAATTCCATATAACATCGCCAGAGTCTTTATTCCTTCCTTATGATCTCTGGGAGCTGGGGCTGTTGCCGCCTGGTCATGCAATAAATCTGTTTGCCACAACACTCTTGTTTGTTTTAGCCACAACAAACCATCACTGCTATGTATCTGTAATAGGCTGAAAGTGACTATTTCCCCCCTCCTTTTTTAAACAGAGATGTTTCCAGTCAGAAGATGGGGAAATCCCACTGAGTGCAATTCCTTGCATTTCTCGCCAGAGGTGAATCAGGGAGACTTACTCAGTAAAAGGCTGTAATCCTAAGCACACGTATTAGGAAGTGAGACACATCACTGACACGCATAACACTTACTAGGAAGTGAAGCATAACTGAGACGTGAGTAGCAGAAAGGAGTGGAATTTTACCCAGCTCAGCCCACTCACTTGCTTGATGCAGCATCAAAGTGAGTTAGAAGGCTGGCGAAGGGGCGTCATCATAGTGAGTAGGGCCTTGGTCCAGCTCAACAGGAACCCCTTATCATTAGAGCAAGATGGGATGCTCTCTACCTGATGTTGGACCATTGGCTGATGTCATTGTGCATTTGATGTTGAATAAACCTAGGATGTTGGTTCTAGATTACTTGAATATTCATGCTGAATGCCTCAAGTCCAGCTGGACCAGAGCACGCCAGGCACTCCTGTCTTCCACTGCCTCCCACAGTTTAGTCAAACTCATGCTGGTAGCTTCAAGAACACTGTCCCACCATCTCATCCTCCGTTGTCCCCTTCTCCTTGGGCCCTCAATCCTTCCCAACATCAGGGTCTTTTCCAGGGAGTCTTCTCTTCTCATAAGGTGGCCAAAGTATTGGAGCCTCAGCTTCACAATCTGTCCTTCCAGTGAGCACTCAGGGCTGATTTCCTTCAGAATGGAGAGGTTTGATCTTCTTGCAGTCCATGGGACTCTCAAGAGTCTCCTCCAGCTCCATAATTCAAAAGCATCAATTCTTCGGCAATCAGCCTTCTTCATGGTCCAGCTTTCACTTCAATACATCACTACTGGGAAAACCATAGCTTTAACTATACGGTCCTTTGTTGGCAAGGTGATGTCTCTACTTTTTAAGATGCTGTCTAGGTTTGTCATTGCTTTTCTCCCAAGAAGCAGGCGTCTTTTAATTTCATGACAGCTGTCACCATCTGCAGTGATCATGGAGCCCAAGAAAGTAAAATCTCTCACTGCCTCCATTTCTTCCCCTTCTATTTGCCAGGAGGTGATGGGACCAGTGGCCATGATCTTCGTTTTTTTGATGTTGAGCTTCAGACCATATTTTGCACTCTCCTCTTTCACCCTCAATAAAAGGTTCTTTAATTCCTCCTCACTTTCTGCCATCAAGGTTGTGTCATCTGCATATCTGAGGTTGTTGATATTTCTTCCGGCAATCTTAATTCCGGCTAGGGATTCATCCAGCCCAGCCTTTCGCATGATGAATTCTGCATATAAGTTAAATAAGCAGGGAGACAATATACAACCTTGCAGATAAAATGAATGTGATATAATTCTAACAACAGTATAATTCCAATATCATCTTCCCAAAATAGTATTAAAATACTATCTGCTTATAAAATTCCTTCCATATAAAATTCCTTCAGTGGTGTAAGGAGCCCACCACACTCAATCAAATATAGGCATCAGCCCTGCTAGGAACACCCTATATGCAGCTCTCAGTTATAATCAAAAGAAATAGCATTTTGAGTAAATACATAGCCACCTGTAAATCTCTCTTATTGGTCTGTGCTTGTGGATGTGTGTCTCAGTTAAAATTAGGACAGAGCTGAAGTACTGCCTATGTGAACATTTAAATGGAGTTTGGATCTGATGTAACTTTACACCACCTTAACATACACCAGCTTGCTTTATGTTATCTTGTGTAAGTTTGCTTCCTTAGCAGAGACAACAGTAAGTGACTTACTTCTTAGTGAACATACTATACATAGGATTGCATTGCAGGTGTATAATGTAGAATGTGTCTCTTTTGCCAAGGTTGAATTATATAGAGTAAGGTGAGAACTAAATGAACTACAGTGGTACCTCGGTTTACGAACTGAATCTGTTCCTGAAGTCCGTTTTTAAACCAAATCCATTCTTAAACCGAGGTGCATTTTTCCTAATGAGGCCTCCCGCTGCTGCTGCCCTTCTACCATTCAGCTTCTGTTCATAGACCAAGATAAAGTTCGCAAACTGGAACACTACTTCCAGTTTTGCGGAGTTTATAAACCGAATAGTTCATTAGCAGGGCTGTTCGTAAACTGAGCTCCCACTGTATAGCCATTTTGTATGTCAACAAAATTAAAAGATGTCACAAAATACTAATCTTCATTCAATATGTAAAAATTCAATGCTATAATCTCCCTTCTATCTAAGTTCAAATATTAAAGCCCTACACTTTTGCCATTGGTTTCAAAATGGTCGGAAGTGTTACACATTCCTTTAGGGAGAACATGTTTTGTGGAAACCTAAATCTAGTTTTCATATAAGTTTTCTTTCGGTTTAACCTAGTCCTAACTTTCTTTCATTGGAGAACAGTCCACATTTAAAGGAGAAGAATTTTGGAAGGTTGAAATTCATGAAGAGTGGAGATTTCAGGTTTTCAGGAGTTGACCAATCAATCCTTTATTGCTTAATCCTTGTACCTTTGTTCCAATTTCCTTTCATTCTTCCATAGCAGCCACAGCAGATTAAGTATGAGGAAACTCAATGGTTCAATATTTTATCAAAGTTAGTCTGAGGATGAACCATTATCTAAAAGACATACTTAGTTCAAATAGAAAGCAAAAGGAAGGATAAACAGTGTTTTATCTCCCGGTATATGAAGTGTCTCCTCAAGGTCACAGCTTGATGTGTGTTATATCAGGAGTTTTAAGCACCAGCCTGCTCTGCCCTAATTCCGGATTTCTCTTTTCACTCAGGCTTTCTTTCTAGGAGCAAAGGAATTGCCGTTCTCCTATAGCCCGTTGGTCCACTGTTACACTGCCTTAGGCATTTAGCAATACTTGATGCATCACAGAAAGGTAAAGTGCCGCTATGCACCAGAGCAATGATATATTAGGAAAGGAGGGGAGAAGTCCCTTTAATTCCCAGCAATCAATCAGCTGAAACCCCGAGGCATGAAAGTTAGTATTAGCATTGGCAAACTGAAAAATAGCTCCTGGGTTCAGTGCAGATAAGCACCTAAGGCCTAGGTGAGTCCCTCAACTCTTAGCTACATCTTTGTCTCTGAGGGAAAAATAGTCTCAGAAAGGTTGCCATCTTTTACACCTTTTGTGTGAGCTACACAGAAAAGTGAGTTACACAGAAAAAGACAAGTTAGCTTAAAATTGGCTAACATTAGCCTACCTGCGAGATTTTTATTTTTTAGATAAAGCCAAACATATCAAGCAGAGTTTTCCTTAAACTTTGTTCTATAACCTTGAGACCTACTTGAGAAAAAATAACAAACTTAAATGGTCCCAACAGGCATAAATGGCTGCTGAACACCTGCAGCGACTGCGAAAATCCCTGGGCAGATCCACACCATGTTTATAAAGCACATCCAGCACACATTTAAAAGACATGGATTCCCTCAGAGAATCCTGGCAACTGCACTTTCTCCCTCACAGAGAATTCTCAGCACCTTTAGCAAACTACATTTCTCAAAATTCTTTGGGGAAAATACGGTGCTTTAAATGTGCATTAGATGTGCTTTAAATGTATGGTGTGGATCTGCCCATAGTCTCCAGAAGCCAGAGGTTTTTGAGTTCATTGAGTCCCTTGACCAACTACCTTCTTTCTGCGGTACCCCATGGGATTCAGGAGCCCAGTTATGTCACCCCCTGACTGCAGAGCTGGCAGCCTCTCACCCTTTTTTGAACATGATCCCTTATAGAGTGTTCCCTCAGCCTCCTCTCCTCTCCCCTCTTCTTGGAAATCCTAAGGGGCCTGGGATTTGTCCATCCATTCCCAACAGCAAGGGCTGGCACCGCCTGGCTGGGCTCCCTCTCTCGCCCGCTTGCTTGCTTGCTCCGAGGCTGCCTTAGCACCTGGCTACCAGCACCCCCTGGCCACCCCCAGAGGCACCTGTAAAGCTTTTGGGAGGTAGAGATACAAGAGGGCATCAGAGGAGGGAGGAAAAGAGGGACAGAGGCAAGTGCTGCCTGCAGCACCCCTGAACATCATTCAAGGAACCCCAGGGTGCCATGGCACACTGGTTGAAAACCACTGCCCTAAGCCATAGCATTTATACTTTTAGAAAATGCCTTTAAAAGGTAAAGGGACCCCTGACCATTAGGTCCAGTCGTGACCGACTCTGGGGTTGCGGCGCTCATCTCACTTTATTGGCCGAGGGAGCTGGCGTACAGCTTCCAGATCATGTGGCCAGCATGACTAAGCCGCTTCTGGCGAACCAGAGCAGCACATGGAAACGCTGTTTACCTTCCCGCTGGAACGGTACCTATTTATCTATCTTACTTTGACGTGCTTTCGAACTGCTAGGTTGGCAGGAGCTGGGACTGAACAACGGGAGCTCACCCCGTCGCGGGGATTTGAACTGCCGACCTTCTGATCGGCAAGTCCTAGGCTCTGTGGTTTAACCCACAGCAGCACCCGCGTCCCATAGAAATTGCCTTTAGAGATACCAAAAAAGGTACACTCCAGCTCTCAGTGAGACAATATTCTGAAACCACTTCTGTGCATCACAGTCATAAATCTTTCCTTAAAAGAAAACAATTTTATTAAAGTTCAAAAATATTTAGCAATCTTTATGCTAACATTTAATAAACAATTTCTTTCCATGTAAAAAGTCAAATAACATCAATTTTGTAGATGATAATTATTATCCTTTTAAGTTAATGCTACTGATCTTTTAAAACAACAACACAAAACTTAGTATTTATATTTTGCTTTCAAAGCATGTCACACAAATTATCTTATAAGTCCTAACAACAGTCCTGTAAGGTTGATACTGTCACCTTGAAAAGAGCAGGCGAACATGTAGTCAACTGAAATACCGATAGCAGAAATATATTGTCATAGACAATAGAAAGAATGAAATAGAATGAAATATTAAGTATGAAATGATTCTGAAGTGCTGCCTTATCACTTGATCCTAAGATTTTGCTGACCCAGCAAGTCCGGATGAAGAGTAGCGATTGGTGCTCCAGTGATCAAGTGCAAAGCTGAGGTGCAATTCCCCCCCAGAGGCTGAATTATGAATGTGGATGATAATGGATCCTAAAATAAGTTACTTAGTAAATTCACAAAAGTAGTGTTTCCTGTTCTATCCTGCCCCTTCACAGTCAACAGCACTCCTTAGGAAACTTATCCAGGCAGTTAGGGAGCTGTCCTGAATCATGTGGGTTGGCCACAGGGGGAGTTCCTGTCAGCAGAAGGAGACCTGGGACTTTCCTTCTGTCAACTTCCTTAAGCTGTTTTATCTTTAGGATCCAACTCAAATTGTTTGCGCTCTGTTCTTATTCTTATTCCTTCCTAGGAACTTGCTTCATACTTGACCTTGACTGAAATTCAGTGGCAACTTAGAAATGTGCACTCTACACCACTTCCAACATTTTTTTATAACTTTACTGAAATTCTTTCAACCCTACCACAAACCCCACTGAAATTCTGTTCACTTTCCTTGAAACTCATACACATATATTTGCCTAAGCAGCGCTCTAAATGCATGAAACATCGCTTTAGCGAAATTCAACATCTAATTACTATTTCTATGCAGCTCCCATTAGGACCCCATTAGAAGTTGTTTGCACTTCCTCCAGAGGTGTTGTGTTTTTATTGACACCCAACCATTTATTTTGTTTCATTCAAAATGAATCTGAGTTAATTAGGCCACATTGCAGCACACTGAAGTACTGTGTGATTATTTCATTAACAACCAGTATGTTGGGCTATTGTTTTATTTAGCTTTGGTGGCAGGAATGCTAAAGTCTGATCTGAGAAACTGACTTTACTGCAGGGAGGGTGGGCTTAAATGGCACAGACATGAAACAAAATCCCAGCATGAACTGGGACATGCTTTCTGATTGCTTTTGCCTGCCTTCCTGTTCTTTCAAAGCATGGGGACAAGGGGAGGACCATTCCAGAAGATTTATTGGGCTGTAAAGTCACCACTCATTTCGTCACCAAAGTTGCTACTGAGAAACAAAATTGTGCAAATTCTCTGCTAGTGGGTCCTAATTAGCTGACACACTTAAATGGTAAGACACATATATCCAATAATGTGTTATATATAATTCTTTTCATCTTACAACTGCCAGTCATGTTTCAAAGATTAACAACAGAAAGCTTACTGTGTCATTGCAAGGTAAGCAAGCCATGAATCGCATTCAGTGACAGATTCAGGAGAATTATTCAAGAATGCCTGACAGGTGAACTGCTGTATACTAGATTGGGTAAATATAGCAAGGTCAACCAGAAGAAAAAAGGAAAAGATAAGATAAAGGCTTCGGTATATTTTAATGACAACATTTGAGACGCATTTCAGATGGTGACTAAATATTTGTCTAAAAGCAGGCCTGGCCAAAGACACATGGCAAAGGACAATATGACCCCCCCCCCAGTCTTTGAGGCACATTCATCACACTGACATTGGATCAGAACTCTCTGATGCACTTGAGAACAGTAGGCTATAGGTCTGGGCACATGGCACACGCGGACCTGTCTTCCAGCACCTCACCACTGCCAGCTCACTATTTGGTCAGTCACCTACTTGCTGCCTGCTCAAAAAAGTCCTGCAAAGCAGCAGCAGCAGTCCCAGCACTTGTCACAGGAGCAAAGCATAATTTGAACTGACCACTAACAGAGCTAACTGCAGTGCACTGGAGAAGAAAGGTGACCAGGCAAGAAAGCCAGCCCAGGCCAGAAATAAGCAAACACTGGTGCTGACTCAGAACAATGAAATACGTTTGGGAGGGGAAACTAATTCCTGCACCCCCATTATCTTCTGTCTTTAGCAGCTTCAGAGACAGCCCATTTCTTCTGCCTAATGGTAGAATCTTCTGCCTAATGGTAGGTCCCATTGTGGTTTAGTCATGCTGGCCACGACCCAGAAAGCTGTCTGTGGACAAACATCAGCTCCCTTGGCCTGAAAAGCAAAATGAGAGCCACAACCCCATAGTCGCCTTTGACTGGACTTAACCGTCCAGGGGTCCTTTACCTCTTTACCTTTACTTTCATGGCAAGTCTGAGCCCAATAGCCTTGGGTATACTTCACTTCAGCAAAAAGCTCTGCCCTTGCTACAGTGGTCTCCACAAGTTCAGGGCTTTTGTTTTAAGTTTTAAGAGGGAATGGCAGCCAGTCATCCTGTATGAGGCAAAGTAAAGGGATGAGGGAGGGACCTCTTACTGATGATCCCAGGGCGGTGGCAACTGGTGAGAAAGGGTGAGGGTATAAAACTTTAAGAACTCTGCAAGATCAAACCAAAGGGTCATCTAGTCCAATTTTTGGTTCCCAGATGCCTATGGGAAGCCCACAAACAAGACATGTAAGAGGCTACCTCCATGGCAAGGACCTGGAGGAATTACCTTGAGGTGGCCACATCAGCAGCAGGAGAGTTGTTGATGGCAGAGCAGAATATTCCAGTTGGTTGTTGAGTAGATAGCAGCCCCCAGGATGGTTATGGGCTGTTAACACCACCAGTCCATTGTGAATGCTGCTAGAGAACCAGTAACCATACATCTGTTTCTAGCCCCCCATGCCTCTGCTGCTGTCCCATGACAAATCCCGAGAAAGATAGGGAACCCACCCCCCTTGGTTACCACTCAGCAGGAATAGTTTCAGGCTACATTCTGCCCCAAATCACCAGCTGCCACCAGTCTGTGTCTGAAGAGAGAAGCATGAGCTGTGGGGGGAGGTTTTGTTTTCCCTTCCTCGTTTTAATCGTAAAATCATTTAAAAACAAAATAGTCCCTGCCTGCGAAGGCGTTTTCCTGGTTCAGTTTTCTCATCACCATTAAAGTGTGATAGAACTTCTGGCAGGAGTGTCCGTATTTCAAATTCTGACTCATTTCTGACTGCAAAATAGGAAGACACCAAACAGCTCCCTTAACGTAACGGTGGATCCATATGTGTGTGTGTGTGTGTGTGTGTATACACACACTTTCAACTTTTATAAATATTTTAGCCAAAAAGAACAAAATCATTACAAATTTCATTTACCTTCCCCCCAACTTCCCTCCCTTCAGCGATTATTTATTTCACATCATTTTATTCCTGCATATCCAATTCCAATATATTTATAAGCATTCCTTTATCCTCCCCTTAATTATTATTTACTGCACGTTTTAATATCAATCCTGCTAATGTTTTACCGTATTTTTTGCTCCATAAGACACACTTTTTTCCTCCTAAAAAGTAAGGGAAAATGTCTGTGCGTCTTATCGAGCGAATGTGTGGTTGATTGCTGGCTCCCTTTCTGGCCCTGCCCCCTTGCCCAGGCCTCCATTGTTGAATATTTTACAGACAGAGGCTGTTTGTTTCCCCAGCGACATGTGACTGGCTGATTAGATTATCTGTCTGGAAACTGTAGAAACGGCTCCCTTTCCTTTCCTAAAGAAGCTGTGAGTTGAACCCCATAAAAACAGGATTTTTCCCCTTTGCAAAAGATGCTGCACAACTTTGAGATGACCCCCCGCCAAAAAACCGGGACTTTCCCCCTTTCCTCCTCTAAAAAGTAGGTGCATCTTATGGTCAGGTGTGTCTTACGGAGCGAAAAATACAGTATGTTCTCAAATAATCAATAATTCCCCCCTCCCCCATTCCACCACATATGGAAAAACGTACCCTTTTTCTTTACATTTCCAGCAGGTATTTGATTCTGACATTTTTTGCAAGTTTACTAGGAGTCAGATACCATCTATACATAATTTTCAAATAATCTGTTATCGCAGAACAAGTTGTAAATTTCAAATCTACATTCCACAGTCTTTCTCATGTTGACATTTCGAATATTATATCCTATATCTATTGCCCAGTGTATCATTGATGCCCTCACCTGTTCATCTTTTGTTTCCCATTCTAATAGCATTTTGTACATTTTAGGATCAGTCTATTTCTTACCCATGCAAAGTTTTAATGTATTTATTCAAAAGTCTGTTTGTCTTAATTCCATTTTTTAAATGGAAAAAAATAATAGAATCATGGAATTATAGAGTTAGAAGGTATCCTGGGGGTATCTAGTCCAGCCCCCTGCAATGCAGCTCAACTAAAGCACCCTCTGATGAAAAACCTCAAATGAAGGAGACTCCACAACCTCCCAAGGAAGTCCACTGTCAAACAGCTCTTACTGTCAGAAAGTTCTTCCTGGTGTTGAGTCAGAATCTCCTTTCTTGTAACTTGAATCCTTTGGATTGTGTCCTACCCTCCAAAGCAGGAGAAAACACATTAACATTTGTATTTAAATAGCTAAAAAATACATTATGAATTTCTGAAGATATTTTATCATAAAGCACAGTTTTAGAAGCATTTTTAATCCGATAAGTGAATTGAAAAATTTGGAAATTCAAAGGATGATTACGGAAGTGTGGATCAGGTTCCTTTGCATCAGACTCCACAGAAATCATTTTTTAAAAAATAATCTTTTATTGCTGTTATTGGGAGAAAAGGACAGAGAAACCTTTGTTATGTTACGTTGTTTCTTTAAATGAAAAACCAAAGCATGAATTGAAAGATTATCTGGTTGTTCCTTAGCTTCTAACATAGATGGCACTGTTGGTCTTTCCAAAAGAAATTTTTCAAAAAGCTTTCACTAACATACCACAAGTGGTATACCAGTGCACCCAGAAAGGTAAAATGGTACTGGGCAGCAGAAAACTATTTGGCTGTCATAAAAGATAATTCAGAATAATTGGATAACGAAACCAAACCAGGAGATGTATATAAAGATAATATTCTTTGAGATCTCGCTGCACTGTGACAAACCTTTCAGAATATTCAAACAGGAGCACTATTTGAGATTTCATTGTGAGACAGATGGAAATATTTTACCGGGTATGAAAGATATGTACAATGTAATCTTACATGTGTTTACTCAGAAGTAAGCCTCACTGTTTAGTGGTGCTTATCCAAGTATATGTGCATAGGATTGCTGCCTTAGTGACATCAAAATACCCACTTTGGGATAAGGTCGAGGTTAAATTACAAGAATGGAAATATAAGAGCATTTAGTTACCTTACACACATCTGCGGTGATATTACCATAGAATGACACCCTTTAAAGTATTTTTATAGGTATTTAGGCCTTCAGCATGGACAAGCACAGATTAATTTGCTTTACAAAAGACTGGCGATTTGAAGGTCACTGATAATGCTGCTATGATGATGATGATGATGATGATGATGATGATGATGTATTATAAAATAGACTCATGGAACCCAACTTCCAGCAATGCAGGAATCTCAGCTAAAAATAGTCACAGCAAATGCTCTTAAAATACATTCTGTTTTGCAATTTTATCTCAAAAATATTTGACAGAGGGCCTTGAAATGTAAAAAACAAGAACTTTTGCCCACCCCTGATCCTCTCGCCTCCTGTCACTTGATACTGGTGTTTTAAAATAATGTCCCTTTATGGTGTGAACTAAAATCTGTTTCCAGAAGCAGGGTAATGCAAATTTCTGCCAGATATCCACTACTCCGGCAACACAAATTACTGTATTGGCCCAAATATAACCCGCCCCCGAATATAAGCCGCACTTTAAAAATTTGGGGTGGGGGGGGAGAGAGAAAAAGAGACAATACCTGAATATAAGCCGCTTCCAGAAGTTTACGGCATGCAATGCCTTAAGAGAGAATATAATGAAAATGATATACAGGTGGTACATGAAAACAGTCAAGCTTGCAAAAATTTATCATTTGCCCGATAATAAATGTTGGAAATGTAAAGAAACTGAAGGTACATTCATTCACCTCTGGTGGACATGCCCAAGGATTAAGGCTTTCTGGGAGACGATCTATAATGAAATGAAAAAGGTATTTAAATATACCTTTCTGAAGAAACCAGAGGCCTTTCTCCTGGGCATGGTCGGCCAATTGGCGCCAAAGAAGGATAGAACTTTCTTTATGTATGCTACAACAGCAGCAAGAATACTTATTGCAAAGTATTGGAAGACACAAGATCTACCCACCCTGGAAGAATGGCAGATGAAGGTGATGGACTATATGGAACTGGCGGAAATGACTGGCAGAATCCGAGACCAGGGAGAAGAGTCGGTGGAAGAAGACTGGAAGAAATTTAAAGACTATTTACAGAAACACTGCAAAATTAATGAATGTTAGAATGATGTTGGAATGAATTTATGTGACTTTAGCAGAAATGTTATAAAGGTTTAGGAAAAAACAGACTGTTAATTGGTGAAAGGAGGGAAAGTAAATTTATATTAATATCAAGATAAATTTACAGGACAAAAATTTGAAAGGAGGGAAAGGATTTGCTGAAATGGAAAAGTGACCAAGAATACAAAAAAGGGAGGTGTGAGGAGGTCAAGGAAATAGGCTAATGAAAGAAAACAAATGGGAAGAGTTGGTGTATTTTTTTTCTCTTGACTTTTCTTTTTGTCTAATGGATGTTAATTCTCTGTTTTTTTTCTTTGTGATTTTTCTTTTTTGTATTTCATCTTGTCTTGTTTAAAAGGATGTTTTTTTTACGTTTCTTTTTGTACTTTTTTTTAAAAAAAACCTTTAATAAATATTATATATATATATATATAAAAAGAATATAAGCCGCTTCCTTAAAATTGGTGGCAACCACATGGTCCGAGCAAATAAGCTGCAGCCCTAGAGGACTTGCACAGCACACTGGGAAATGATGGGGGGGGAGCTGCCAAAGGCGCCCCAACACTCCCCCGAAGCAGCAGCCCTACACGGTGCAGCTGGGGGGAGGTTTACGTAGGGCAGAGGTGGAGGCCTGCCTAGGCACCCACGACCCGCTGCCAGCTGCCCCCCCTCGTGCTGGGCAGGCACCACCCCACTCCCTAACGGCGGGGGCTGGCTGGGCAAGAAGACATTCTGCAGGGGACATGCAGCTCGCCCCCCTCCATTAACAGCGCCAGGATCGCACAGTGGCAGTGCTGCGGCAGCCCCCACCAACACTTGCCATCCCATCACCCACCACTCCTGGCACCGGGCGGGGCGCACCCTCCCCAATGACAGTGGAGGTGAACTGCAGGAAGGGCAAAGAGGCGGCACCAACGGCCACCCACCAGCCACCTGCCACCCCCGCTCACCCGGGGTCCAGCAGGAGTTAAGGAGTTAAGGGGGGGTTCACTGTATATCTGTTTCAGCAGTAATATCTGGCTTTTTGTAAGGTCACAAATAACTTTACACAGTCAGAATTTAGGGGGGGGAGTGTGGCTTATCTTTGAGACAATACAGTACCTTGTGTTGTAAAATATGTGCATCAAATCTCAGGAGATTAATATGCCGCACCACTCAATAGGCAAAAAGGTGGAATTATTACAACCTTAAGTAGCACCCTAAACAAAAGCTAGTTGAAGGCATATCCCTCCATGAGGACTGGCTGCATGCACAGGACAAGCAGATGAAACTACCCTATTGTAGTTTCTGAAGGCAGCCCTGTTTAAGGAAGTTTTTAATGTCTGATGTTTTATTGTATTTTTAATATTTTGTTGGAAGCCACCCAGAGTGGCTGGGGAAACCCACCCAGATGGGCGGGGTATAAATAATAAATAATTCTCCTTCTCCTTCTCCTTCTCCTCCTCCTCCTCCTCCTCCTCCTCCTCTGCAGAAAGTAGAAGGGAATGTCTTCCTTCCCCTTCAAACCTCCAGCCTAATGAAACATCTCACAGCACACGCTTTCTGTCTTCCACTCCCCAGGAGAAATCCTTCTTCCAGTTTTACTCCACTGAAGTAAGAGTTTTGCATTGCTCCGCCACCACAGATCCCTACAATTTGAAATGTTCAGCAAAGCAGTTTTTACTTCGATGTAGCAACTGATGGGTGCTTTTGTTTTTAAAGAGAAAACAAATGCAAAAATCAGTCAGAATGTTTGTCTGCACGGACACTGCTTCCTCATCACCACGTACATCATTCCAAGGCCATTGTTAGGGGGAATCACCCACTACAGAGTTTCTGCTTTCGCTAGTAAAACTTCACCCAACACACTGCGATGCCACCCACCTTACTGAATAAATGATTAATCAAGTACACACCCCGGGGGGGGGGGGACTCTTCCCCATCGGCATCAGATTCTGCTGGAGCAAAGGAAGCCTAGCCTGTCATGAGACATGTCTCGATCATGAGAACTGGGAAACATTTTTTAATGTGATTTAGCAGGAATGGAAACTAGATCTCATTTATAACTGCTGAAAAAGGTGCTGTAAAATCCCAATTGTTCTCTCTCTCTCTCTCTCACACACACACACACACACTTTTATTATCTATCCAGAGGGCTGGTCCATTTTATCTTAGAAAAGGGGGTCAGGTGGAGGAGGTCATATGCAGATCTTCAGACACATTTTCTCTCCAGCAAAAACTTGATAGGTAGGGTGCTTTCTGTTACCTGTCCTTGCAAAACTTGATCCCCCACCCAAGGAAGTGTGCTCCCAATAAGAATATTAAATAATACAAATACATACTGGGTTTGCATCATGACGATCCAAGGTGCGGGGAGGGAGGGAGGGAAGGAGAAGAGCTGATCTCCATATAAATAAACGCTAGCTGAGAGATCTAGGCGGAAAGGAGGAGGAAGCAGATGGGAGAGAAGGGAGAGGCGATCGATCCCTAAATTCTGCAAACTGAGGTTTGAACGGGACGTTTAAAGCAGAAGAACGCTCTTTGAAAGAGGCGGATTTGACCATGCGTTGGGTGAAAATGACCTAGGGGAGGGAGGCCCAGCCTGTCTCCCAACACAGATCGGCTGGAGATTTTGTTTGGCGGCTGAAGCTTCTTCCTCTTCTTCGATCGGAGTCTGGCGAGGGGCTGCCAGGCAGAAGCGCTCGAGTTCGCTGCCTCTTGGTGGCTCACTGCAGCCGGCAGAGGAAAAGGAGACAGAGACACGACACCAAAGGAAGCGAAAGAAAAGAGGGGAAACCAACTGATGGGTTTCTTTTCCCCTGGAAAGGCAAAACAAGGAGGTGCCTCCCAGATCTTCCTGCGGGGGCCGCACCTGGCGGAGGAGGCTCCTTCCCCGCCGCGCACTCGCCTCCCTCCTCCTCCTCCCCTCCCTCTGGTCCAGCTCCGGAGGAGGAGGAGGCGCCCCGCCGCCCAGCCCCTTCCCGGGCGCCCGCTCCCGCCCAGCCCGCCCGGCTCCTCTTGGCTGCTCTGCTCCAGGGGACCCTCCGCCCTCTCCCGCCCGCGCGCCCCCCGCTCCCTCTCAGCCGCCGCCTCGCTTCCCACCCCCTCCCGGCATCGGACACGGCACCCGGGACAGCCAGTGGGCAGCTAGATCGGAACTGCCTGCATCCAATCACAGGGCCGGTTTCGCTGCAGAATCCCCGAGGCCTCATGGGAAATGTAGTTCTCTTTAGGAGCCAAAACAAAAAAATTCCGGACGTTTTGACAAGTTTTAAAGGTCTCACCCCCACCAAAATCCCCCCCACAAACACAAAAAGAGAGCATGTCCGGGAAAATCCGGGCGTATGGCAATTCTATATCCTACATGGAATTCATGATACATGCCGACAAAGAAAACAAAAAGGACCTGTTGACCACGTGTGCCAGAGGTGGAGAGACTGTCCATTTGCTCAGGATGAGAGGGCTAATAGAATAGGTGATATTCTTAGGGGTCATAAACTTTGTGAGACTAAGCTAAAAATAGAACAGTAGAAAGAGAAAGAGACAAGAGAAATCAATACATACTAAATTGAAAATATAAAAAGAATACCGAGACAAATTCTAGCCTGTGCTGCTCAGAAAGAAATTAATTGTCATATCTAGATGGACTAACAAGGGGGCACAGCTGAACAGGAAAATAATCTTTCACATGCACATGGGTGGATTTCTTGTGCTGGATCCTGATCAGCTTGAAATGGTCAGGTGGTTTTTTTTTTAATGCGCTTGTACCTGAGAATAGTTTCCACTGAGCTCAACAGAATTTATTTGTAAAGTACATACTTTGGATAGATCTGTTATTGCCACTTTCACAGATTAAAAGTTTCATATAAACTGCAAAAGAAGTACCCAACTATTTCCTGGTTCTTTTTTTAAAAAAATGTTTGGGCTGCCTTATAAATTAAATGGGTGTTCAAAATCTGACCCTTAACCAGCAAAGGGCAACAATTCTGCACATTGAGTAATTGTGTTTTCATTCAAGGTTATATACTAAATTTGTAGAACTGTTGAAACACATTGTATAAATCAATATGATCATTGGCTTCTTGGGGAAATTATATCAGCACTACGAAATATCTTTCTAATAAGTCCTACGTACTGCATGTGAAATTCAAATTCAATTGATATCTAATTAAGGATGAGAAGAAACCCTCCTGATAAACTCACCTGTCCTGAGAGACCTTACCTTCAGAAGGTGGTGGACATGTTTGTAAGGCCTGGCATTAGAGGCTGGCCACTGGCAATTTACCTTGCAATACCTGGAAGGGTTTAATAAAGCCTGGTCCCTCAGAATCTCTTAGGATAAATTAGGACTTAGCTTGAATCTTATGACTCTGGGTGAGAGGTGGGAATCAGGCCTATATAATAATGTCCATGCCTTGAGATTATGCTAGTTGGTTCAGAACTTCAGGGAGAAAACACTAATGCAGCCATGATACAAGAGAACCTTAATTACGGCAACTAGTGCCTCTAGGGTCTTCAGAGTGATGAGGAAGCAAGGTCTTCTTTTGAAGTAGCCAATCATGTGATCTTCCTTTCCCTATTTGAACTCATCTGAAGCCTATTTTGCCATCCCCTCCAACATTTCTCTAATGAAAATAGGGACAGCCTATTCTATTATTATTATTATTATTATTATTATTATTATTCCCTGCCCATCTGACTGGGTTGCCCCAGCCATGCTGGGCAGCTTCCAACATATATAAAAACATGAAATATTTAAAAACTTCCCTACACAGGACTACCTTCAGATGTTGAATAGTTGTGTAGTTGTCAAGTTACCTTTCTCTTTGGCTCAGGGGTCACATACTCCTTACATCCTATTTGGGACGTTCTGGGATCAAATCAAAAACCTGGATGGTTTCTGTAAATCTGCGACTGTCCCTGGAAAATAGGGACACTTGGAGGGTCTGTTTTGCCATTCCTAACAAGTACAGCCAGACTTGCAGGCATTTTCACTGCCCTCCCTTTTGCTTTGACCCACTGAAAGAGGTTTGCAGGGTGTTATTCCTACTAAAAGGTTCATTTTGGACATAACCCACCTGAATGTGAGCTTGATACTGCTTGCTTTGTTAGGGTTAATTGCCATGTGAGTTTAGGTGGTTGGATGAAGGCATCCCAGAAGCACTTGAAGTGTGTATGGGAAAGGACATTGATGCTGATTTTCATGACCCTACTGTGAAGCAGTTGAAGCTTTGGTTGGGCCCAAAGGGAGACTAGAGGAATGCCTTTTGGTTGTGTGTTCCACACTTGAGGTTGGCCATAATTTGCCTCCAGATTTGTCTTCTTCCTCTGCTCTAGAGAAACCTAAGGCTATGACTGATATGATGCCTGTTTTTCGTTTTGTTACAGGAATTTGTAGGTAGGTTGAATGTACTGGAATGTAACTCTGTGGGTGTCCCAGGGCCTGAGTGGGTATGGTCAGCAGCTGTTGGCAAGGGAAAGCTGGCTGGGCAAGTTGCTGGGAGTTCCCATGCTACATAGACATTGTAGAAGAAGAGGGCTATGAGTGCACATGTGCACTGGGCGCAAGGGGTAGGGCTGCAGAAGCAGGGGCACCATGCAAAGAGCAGGAGGAGGAGGAGGAGGAATTGAGCACTGCTGCCTTTGCTGTCCACAACAACTCCTGGAGGCCTTTTGGTCCTCTTGAGTGAATCCAAGGAGGCAAGGACAAAAAATTACCAAGGGAGAATGGAGTGCTGAGAGAAGGAGAGAAGACTGTAGGGGCTGGGCTGGATGAGATAGTTGTTATATATTTTCATTTGAAGTTGAGACTAGATGGATCACTTAGGGGGGAGCTGGCAGGTCGGGGGCTGCCTTGGAGGTAGAAGAAAATAAAATGCTGGAAATTCTGAACCCCATTCCTGAGTTTTCTCCCTCCACACTTCCAGGATAGCTGCCCTACTGCTCTCCCAGAAATAATCCACTTGAGAACTATAGGGATGTGCATAGGAAATCACTTTTGGTATGGAAAAGAATGGAGTGATGGGAGGGAAGAGATTCTTTTTTTTCTAAATGAAATTCTGGATTGAAAATAATGTAATATAGATTCACAAAAGAGCTTCTGCTGGCCGAGTGATATTTTTGGCTCCACCCTTAAACACAGATTTTGGGGAATTGTGTGTGTATGTAAAGTAGAAGTTTGGAAAGGTCTGTTTTTGGTGTGAAATGAGGATCCTTGCAATTTTCCACTCTCACCACATCCCATGTCTTAAAACACAGAGCTTGAGGAATAAACTGTGTGTATGTTTCTGTTTAAAGCAAATGCTATGAAAGGGGGTGGACCTTGGCCTTTCAAACTTCTGTGGTGCCCTGTGCAAGACCAACATTTGGCGCCCACCCACCGTTGCCTCGCACCTTCCATTGTTCTGAATTAAATGCATCACAGCTGTGGCGCCGTGTGCCACCCCCTTTGGCTCAGAGCCCAGTTGGGGGGGGGAGCAGTTGTGCTGCCTTAAATGTTAGTATTTGTAATGCAATTTCATTGTGAATGTATTTCACAAAGAATAGGTGGTACTGGAGAAAGGAGGTGGTAGTTGACAACTGGAAGTTGGAAATTGGCAGTTGGGAGTTGCTTGTTACTCCTGTTAGTTCTGTCTTGACTGTGAAGGTGAGAGGTGTGGGGACTTCATGCAGACACTGTCTGGAAGGCTTTGTAAATTATACTTCAAATGTTGCCAGCTTGACAAGTAAAAAGACTGTTTGTGTAAGACACATATTTTTATCAAAAATAGCTAACCCTTCTGCTCTTCATTTCCTCTTCTACCAGGTTTGTTTATGTGTCAGACAGGTAGACCTGCACAGCTGATCATGTTACATTATGTGTTCCTATGAACATTTGTCTTTTCTTGTTTTTCCCTGTTTTCCCCCTGTTATCTTGTTTTTAGTAAAGAATAACAATATGCATATTGGTATAAGCATTGGTGGTGGTATAGACAATGAAGTCAGAAGGCATTTATAAATGCAGTACTGACTGGCAACTATGGAATCAAAGAATCATAGATCTGTAGAATTGGAAGGGACCCTGAGGGTCATCTAGTCCAACCCCCTGCAGTGCAGGAATCTCAGCTAAAGATGGCTATCCAACCTCTGCTGAAAAACCTCCAAGGAAGGAGAGTCCACCACCTTCCAAGGGAGCACTTTCTGTCAGAAAGTTCTTCTTGACATTTAGTCAGAATCTCCTTTCTTGTAACTTGAAGCCATTAGTTCGAGTCCCACCCTCCAGAGCAGGAGAAAACAAGCTTATTCCCTCTTTCATGTGACATGTGAATAATTGCATCATTAACACTGGCTGTTCAAAAGTGCAGTTCACAACAAACTTAGGAATACCACTTATAGTTAAGGTTTCTATCTAAATTTCCAACCAGTGACATATTTGCTCATTTGTTAGACTTCATGTTTTTTATTTGAATGACATGCTCACACTGACTGTAGTTAAAGTTTAATGTGTCATATGATGTCATGCCCCTGTGAAATCCATGACATCACCATGATGTCGCCAGGGGACTCCCTCAGGTTTGGGCCCTGAAATATCAGGGTCTGGGATACTCCTGACTTGACAACCCTTTTCTCTAGTCATCAATCAGTACTTGATTGGGTGGACAGGATAGTTGTTTCCTTGCTGTAAACTATACATAGATGTCTCTGTCCCATTTAGGGACCATTTATTCCTGTAACCGAGCAAAAGCATTGTGAAGTAAACATTTCATATTTCAAATATGAAATGTGAATGGCAAAGATTGAAGCTATACTAAATTTTTAAAAAAAAATGATTATCCATTTCAGCTCTGCTATTCATGACTTACCTATATGACTTTAACTTTATAATGTATTTTACACTCTTGTTTTGTCTGTTCTCATAATATGTTTGTGAGTAGAGGCACTATTAATCCTCCTGTAAAGACGCGGAATTGATTTTGAAAAGTAATGACTTGCCCAAGGCCACAAAATGACGCCGTAGCAGAAGTGGCAAATTAGCCCAGGTCGCGAAGATCCAGCTGTGATCTATTTTCCTAGGGAATTTATCCAACACTACATCACACAGGGCTTTATTCAATATCTTTGAATTCAGTTTGGCACATTCCCTTTCACTGCAGTGTGAACAGCTTTGCTCAACTTATACCAGTTTATATAAACTCAGAAAAAGAGTTTCCCAATTTCCATGTACTCACAGTTTCCCTGGAATATTTTTAAAAAGATGCAAAGACCAAAGAAGAATCCAATGTCTTCTATTGATTCCCTTTTGTAATAGAAGGCTCTAACATAATTCTTGACTTGTCTGTTGCTACAGATTGGATTTTTATTAGCTGACAACTGTTGCTTGTAAATTAATTAAATAAATAAATAAATAAATAAATAAATAAATAAATAAATAAATGCCTTCTTTAAATAGTGTGCATTGACAAAATTAGATTTCCTACTTGGATTTTACATTTATTTTGTTTGACGTCATGTAACCAGTAAATTAGACCAACAGCACCTGGGGACCCACGTTTGAAGAATGCCGCATTGGATTTTGTCAGCAATAATAAAAATAACAACAGTAGTTGATACTGGTAATAGAGTTTATTCTGATGATGATTAAATCTCACTAGAATAGTGCTAAATAAAAATCCATTAATCACACTTTTGAATTATTTAGAAGGGTATGTGGAGGAAGGGAATAAAGCAATGGTTACAATATTTTAAACATCAGCTAAAATGTCTAAATATTTTGTTTTGGGGGTAACTATGCCTCCCCTCCACCTGGAGGGACACGGGTGGAGGACTTGCCTATCGTATGGTCGGCGGTTTGAATCCCCGCGGCGGGGTGAGCTCCCGTCGTGTCGTTCGGTCCCAGCTCCTGCCCACCTAGCAGTTCGAAAGCACAATTAAGTGCAAGTAGATAAATAGGTACCGCTTTCTAGCAGCAAGGTAAACGGCGTTTCCGTGTGCTGCTCTGGTGCCGGTTCGCCAGAGCAGCTTCGTCACGCTGGCCACGTGACCCGGAAGTGTCTGCGGACAGCGCTGGCTCCCGGCCTCTAGAGTGAGATGAGCGCACAACCCTAGAGTCTGTCAAGACTGGCCCGTACGGGCAGGGGTACCTTTACCTTTACCTTTATGCCTCCCCTCTTCTCTTAGTGGCTCTATAGAATATGGGATCCATCAGTTTTGTATAAGCATACATAACTGTGTGAGAGAAAATATAAGATCTGGAAACAGATTTATTGGGGAAATTTGTGATTTTATTGCCCTTTGGAATGAAAAGTTTGGGGAAGTTATTAGATCACTAGGTTCATTAGTTAACTCTATAGTATTTTAAATTGATAGACAATGTAATATTTTCTGTAAAAAGGGTAAAGGTAAAGGTACCCCTGACCGTTAAGTCCAGTCACAGACGACTCTGGGGTTGCGGCGCTCATCTCGCTTTACTGGCCGAGGGAGCCAGCATACAGCTTCCGGGTCATGTGGCCAGCATGACTAAGCCACTTCTGGCGAATCGGAGCAGTGCACGGAAACGCCGTTTACCTTCCCACTGGAGTGGTACCTATTTATCTACTTGCACTTTGATGTGCTTTCGAACTGCTAGGTTGGCAGGAGCTGGGACTGAGCAACGGGAGCTCACCCCATCGCGGGGATTCAAACCGCTGACCTTCTGATCGGCAAGTCCTAGGCTCTGTGGTTTAGCCACAGCACCACCTGCGTCCCTAATATTTTCTGTATTTCTGTTAAATGCATTTATGTAAAACTTTTTATTTATATTATTTTTCTGGTATTTACATCAACCATATATAAATTCTTTAAAAGGAAAAGGGAAATTTTTTTAAAAAAAATCTTTTGACACTAAACCCAACCCAACAATTTCAGCTTGAAAATATTGTTTTAGATTCAGTTAGAGTCAATATTCAAACATCAAGGAAGGAAGGGCAAGAAAGACATTGAGATAGGGTTGACATGAATCCGGGAATTCTTGGATATGTCTTCTTTTGACGGCCCTACATGCCCACTCATGGGGAATTTTACATTTTAAAGCAAATGTCCTGGATTTTGGGTTAAAAAAAGTATTTGTAGGCAGCTCTGGTTGAGGCTCTGGCTTGGGTGGCTTGGGCTCGGCGGCAGCGGAGATGCTATCAGAAGCTCAACACCTTTTGTGTCCAGATTTTTACCTCTTGAAATATGGGAACCCTAATTGCGAAGGCCTCCCAGCAACGGAGGGATTTAGAGGGGAATGCTCATCCACATGTGCCCAATGCTCATCAATAAGGCTTCTCTGATGGTCCTGCCAGAGAATGTCGTCACCCTTTGGATTGCTGGGTGAAGTGGGGCAGTTCCCTTTGCATATTGGGCATGGAATGGTGGTAGAGGATGGTTCAGGCTGGCAAGAGGTGACCCTGTAGAGCTGTAAAAAGAACGATCCTACTCAAACCACTACAGTGGTACCTTGGTTTGCAAACAGTCTGGTTTGCATAAGTTTTGGATTACAAACACGTCAAACCCGGAAGTGCATGTCCTGGTTTGCAAACTTTATTTTGGATTACAACCCATAATTATTTTTGGGGGGATTATGAACAAAAAAAAATTTGGAGGCCCCATTGGCGAAAGTGTGCCTTGGGTTACAACCTGTTTTGGTTTACAAATGGACCTCTGGAACGGATTATGGTTGTAAGGTACCACTGTACTTGCTGCTGAAGTAATTCATTATCCATCTGTCAAAAATGTATGTACTATCTAGCTGTGAAAAGCTGTGACAAATATTTACAGATTTTTGAGGGCCATGCCTAGTAAATCACTCTTTCTTAAGACTGCCTTCATATTCTATGTATTTATATATTTGCCTTTTGGTCCTATCCTGTTAAAAATGTTTAGTATAAGATGCTAGGGCTGTCGTTCAGCATCCCCCCCCCAAACAGAAGTTAATCATTGGAGTAGAGGCAGAAGAAGACCCCTCATCTGCAGTGCATGAGCATGCAAATGTGTGCATGCGGACATTGTGACATCATGCCAGCACAGCATGCAATTTCGCACACTGCAGCTGCTGTGAACCATTGATAACATCTTTTAGGATATTTATATAGTTTTGGTATATCTTTGACAGCAACAAATAACTATGGCTTTTTACATCAGTGAAAGACTGGCAATTGCTATCGTAGAGTACATGAACGCAGCAGGTTGTGTATTAGCATCTACAACATGTAGTGGACAGTGAGTGGTTGGTGATTAGGTAGGGGTGAGGACAATAATCCATGCTATGAACCTGGGGTGTTGCAATAAAAACATGTTTATATGTGCATTATGTGAGGGCTTGTGTGTCAATTATATTACAAGTTTTTTTTCTGCAGCTTAAATTTAGAGGGGTTTTTTTTGTCTTTTTGACACATGATAGCGTAAGCTGCTTGCAGACAAGCCAGAATATGCAACCTGTCATAATCAAAGCACATGTTCATTATCATGACAGATACTGAGTGTCATGAAAAATGGTTCTAATTGTGTGTTTTTTAATTGTAGAAGCTAATTCACATAATATATCTTCTGCTAAATATAATTCATTGATTTCTCCTGCTCTGCTGATACCTAGTTTGGGACAGAAGTTATCTCCCGAACTCAGGTGATCTACTCTTATCATTCTTGTGACCCCAAATCTTGTGCCACTTTAAACTTACATCCAGGACTTTTTTTCAGCTGGAATTTGCTGGAACTCAGTTCTGGCCCCTCTCAGGTGGGGGCTACTGCCATTATAAGAGAACAAGGGAGGCCTTCGTGGTGAGTTCCAGCACCTCTTTTTCTAGAAAAATAGCACTGCTTACATCCCTGATTCAAGGTTACCCAAGCAATCATACTACAGAATATCATTGTATTTAAATTTATGTTTTTAACACTTGAATCATTTATGGGTTTATAAATGGTTCTGTCTCATCAACTCATTCAGTTTTAATCTAGCAATTATTGCTCTAATTTTCTCTTCAATTCTTTGGTTTTACCTTTTGTTTTTCTTAACAAAAAGAATAATGAAGCGAAAATAGGGCTGACCCAGAACAACAAGTGTCAGTTGTAGTCTTTCTGAAACTCTTTTTGAGTTCTTCAGAGTTTCTCAGATTTTTTTACTTGAGTATTTTCTTGCCATTTCTCTTTAGGCCATACTAGACACTCAAGTGAAACTGAGCTACCATAGAAATTCTACTAAGCTTATTAAAATTCCTTCATCTTCCTTTGAAATCCTAAGATATTGCATGCAAGGAGGAAGCCTTACATTTACTTGATATTTCACTTTAAGATAAACATTTAGTGGAAATTATGCCTTTGGTTTCTCTGTCATGTAACTCCTCACATTTCTTGGGGAAACCTTATTGCTTTACTGAGCTCACCAGAGCAAAATAATGAAACTGAGGTCTCATTGACTTTTTGCCCTGTAATCTCTAGGCACAGGCTCACACTTTTCCGGTTTGTGTCAAAGCACTTCCCCCTATCCCCACCCCAGGGAAGCACAAACTCGGAACAAATGGCAATTTGGGTGTTCCACAGATTGCTGTTTGCTCTGATTCAGCGGTAGTGAGTGAAAATCCCGGGGAAGGGGAGCACGCAGACACAGACCTGGAAAGCCTGGACCTGTGCCTAAAAATGCAGAGCAAAGGTAAGTTGGGTGAACCCTGAGTTTGTGAAGCTCAGAAGCTCAATTCTATGCAAAGATGTTTAATCCACTGTAAGCATACCTTTGACTGCAGTCCTAAATACACTTAAAAAGGTAAAGGGACCCCTGACCATTAGGTCCAGTCGCAACCGACTCTGGGGTTGTGGTGCTCATCTCGCTTTATTGGCCAAGGGAGCCGGCGTACAGGTCATGTGGCCAGCATGACTAAGCCACTTCTGGCAAACCAGAGCAGCGCACGGAAACGCCGTTTACCTTCCCGCCGGAGCGGTACCTATTTATCTACTTGCACTTTGATGTGCTTTCAAACTTCTAGGTTGGCATACACTTACATACCTGCTAAAAGGAGTATTAAAAGACCGAGATTTGAAGTAATGTGTAACCAGTTCTGTGGACAATAAAGTGCTTTTGACTTTTTCTCCCCAACTGAAGCTCCTGCTTTCTCCAGGCTTGAAGACAAACCACTTTTGAACTGAATGAGAATTTCATGTGCAGATTACACCATGGAGAAGTATGCTGCTCCAAAATACAATAAAAAATCGAGCTGAGTGGAGCAATCCCCATGGGTGTACCAAAAGTAGCTCTTTGAATTATGCCTGTCATTTATAAAATCATAATGAATTATATAGCTCTTGTTTGCAAAGTTATTAATGACAGCTCATGAATGTGTACAATCAATAATATAGGGGGATTTACTGGTAAACAGAATGAAAGACCTTGCCCAAAGCCACAGAGAAAGTCACTGTAGAAATTGAACTCTACATTTCTAGCTTTTGGTGACATATAAGCAAGCCTCCCATTTTATTTTCCTAGTGAGCATTAAATGCACCTTGAGAAACACTGTACACTGTATTTGCTTGTGTACCTTAAGAAATCCACAATCTAAGAGAATAAGAGAAAATGCAGTTCAGGGAATGCTGAACCATGGAAGCCAGAGGGAAGGACTGTTAGGGTATCCAGTAGAAAACATGGGAAACATTGGAAATGACACTAATACAATGAATAGGCCAACACTGCATTATCAGGATCAACAAAACAATAAATCAGTCATTGGGGAGATTTTTTAAACAACAACATGGAATGAATTATGAAATGCAAACACAAAGCTGGAACCAGCCTATCTATGGAATGCTTCTAAGTTTATTTACAAGGGAACACACTAACAGATTACTCGTGGCATCGACAGTAAATATATTTTTATCCTGGATGACTGCAGGATCTGTGTGGCAGAGGGATTAAGTTAATTGGGAAGACTTGAAAGCAGCAAATCTCTGGGAACAGGCAGACTTCAAGTCAGGGTATTTAAAGGACAGTCAAAGCCAATGTCACTTGCCATGGAAAGAATCATAAGGTTGGCAAGGGCAAAAAAGTAATTCAGAAATGGGGAGGGGAGGGGAGGGGACAAAGCCATTCAAGTCACTCACTAAAGGACAGTGGTTAGCTGTAAATATATAAATACATAAAAGCAAGTAGTGTCTTTTTTTCATATTGTGTATTATCTGTGCTTGTAAGTTATTGTGGGTAACTTCTGAATTATGCAGAATGCAATACTATGAGGTAGTAAAGTTCATGATTGTGATACTTCAGATTGCATGTGGTTGCCATATTTTTGAGTATTTCCCTACAGGAGAAGCACCTTCATATAGCAAAACTGCACATGAGAGAAGCCTGTTGGGTTAACAACAACAACAACAACAACAACAACAACAACAACAACAACAACAAACCACCACCGTGGAGACAGAAATTACAGTCTTCTACATATAGTCTCAGGTAGTACAGTCCAGAATTCTATTACCTCAGTCTACCCTGAGATCCTGACTAAAGATTAGAGCTCTCACGTGAAGAGTGGCCGCATCTGTTGAGAATTTTGAGATATTCTCCAGAAACACATACACACACACACATACAGAGAGAGAGAGAGAGAGAAGAAAAAATCTGGAGAGACTCGTGTGCCTGCTGGCCACCTTTCTCCATCCATTCTCTTGTCCTGCCCAGCATCTCCCTGGGAAGCTTCAGAATTCCTAGCACAGTGTTCTCCAACCTGGTGCCCTCCCATCAGTCCTGGACAATGTGGCCAAAGGGCAGAGATGATGGGAGTTACAGTCCAAAATATCAAAAGGCAGTAGAAGACTGGTGCAACATGTAGCCAAGCACTCATTCAGAATATTATGTAGAATGGTGGTGCGTTTCTTCAGCAATTCAAATGTAACCAGGTAAAAGGGAATTTCATGGATGTGTTTCTTCTGTAAGCCTCTTTCCTTTGATGTAGGCATCAAAGCCTGGATATGAAAAGCAGAAATATGCCAGTACAAGCATCCATTAGGGAACTGATTTGAGAATCTACCGCCTGTTACATCTTTCAGATCTTACCTACGCCTTTCTTGAAACTCAACACCACTGAGGGAAGTTTCTTGGTTCTACTATAGTGATAACATGTCATTATGGAAAGCTTACTTTGCACCCCCTAGACCTTTTGGGTCTCCTTTTTTCCACTAGAACCCCAAGATCTACCACCCAGAGCAAAAGTTAGGATTAAAGAACAGGATGCCTCTGAGCAAATTCTGAGTTTAAGAATTTGTTTTCAGGACAAGAGCTGATCTAAGTTCAAAATCTTTCCACACAAAAGTCCACTCCTGGTTAGTGTTCTTCATTTCAGCAGCCTTAATTTAGGTGAATTTTTGTTGTTGTTGTTGTTGTTGTTGTTGTTGTTGTTGTTGTTGTTGTTGCTATTATTAAACAATCTAAACAAGTTAGAAACTTTTGCCTGCAAGTACCCAGAGATCTTTTAGTAGATCTCAAACTATCTTTTTCCCACCCCGTTGCAGACACAACAGTTTGTTGTGTGACCTCTCTTTACTTGAGGTCCAGACAAGATGCTCACACTTGCTTTCCTCACAGTTCTAGATATTATGCAAAGAGGAAAATATGCCTGTATATTATGAAAAGGTATGCTTGCTTCTAGTGCAGAACTAGAGATGAGGGAGAAATCTGATTCTGGTCTCATTTGAAGTTGAATATAACAGATATTCACAAATTTGCATCTAGACTAGACAGTTAGGAGCTACATTCCTCAAAAACAAAGCAAGAGATGGAATACCTTTGCAAAGATATAGCCCTGTCTACATATTACTAACCCTAAAAATGAATCCAAGAAGATCCACATCCAGGGGATGGACAGGATGTAAGCAAAAAGTGGACTTCATGCACCCTTGCCATCCAGGTGGATCAACTAGACTATTTCATCAAAGGAACTGTACCTAACTGATGCCAGTTCCTGGGGGATTCCAATGTCGACTGACCTCCCCCTAGGGGAGGGAAGATTATGAATAAGGTGATACTGACTTCCAGGTGAAGATGGCAACGATGAAGGCTGCTTGTCCCTGAGCTCTGCAGTCTTGTCTAGTTTTAATTTGTTTTTATCTGAATAGTTTTAAAGTAGTTGGCTCAGAATTACAATTACAATTCTATTCCTGTTTCTAATTTAACAATTCTCTGCTCTTTTAAAGCCATCCAAGTTTGTGGCTATCACTGTTTCTTGTGTAAAGAAATGCATTACTTTATCTGTTGTGAATCTTCCAACATTCAATTTCAACATTCAGATGCTGTTGGACTCCAACTCCCATCAGCCCCAGCCAGATGACCAATGATCAGAGACCACACCTGGAGGTCCCAGGTTCTCCACTCTTTCCGTAGACTATACTGAGCCAAATGGAACAGTACCCTGACTCAGAATAAAATAGCTTCCTAGAAGTTATCTGAAATATATAGCATAGTGTCAATTTTCACATAAAAAGGAGGATTGCAGCTCAAGACTTACTGCTGCGCAATATAACTCTCTCACTCGAGCGGAGCCTCTTTTTTCTGAATACCCAAATAAGAAATAATCTTGTTTAAAAATACCGTATCTTTATGTCATGATAAAGATAGTAGCACTATCAATATAATGACTGGTGACAATGTAGGTTTGCTCTGACACACTACTAATTCAGTATTCTGCCTTCTGGAATATTTCTGTCATTTATAACACAAAGCAGTCAGGTGATAATGGGCCTTTTGCCTTACAGAGTTTCCAAGCTACTGGATTAAAAAAAAATCCTCTGTAGTCCCTATAGCATTCTTCAATAACGCTACTGAAAGAGCATCAATCACAAATAGCAACTTTGCTGTAATGTAACCCAGCAATGTAACATAGTTACAACTAGAGTGGAAATTCATTCTGTGCACATTTTAGAAGTGGCATTTCAAAATCCCAATTAAAAGCAGTTGGGGTTTTTAATATGAAACTAGGTATTTGAGGCCCCAGAGAAGAATGAGACTATTTCATTGCTTCTCTTCATTATCCAGGCTTCTCTACCCTCCATGTTACCAGTGTCCCTATGTGCATGGATTTTGTAAAGCAATGTATTATTTGATTGTTGTTTCGTTTGTTATATTTTAACCTCAACCTTCCTTCTAAAGGAGCCCAGGCTGGCATACACACAATCCAACACATTACAAAATTAAAACATTTTAAACAACCACATAAAAACTAAGCAAAAAACTAAACAAAACCAAACAAACAGTACATCCCAGTGACAAGTGATAATATAAGGTTAGATCCACTAACCCTCCCCAAAGGCTTGAACAAACAAATACATTTTTAGCTTGCCGGGAAACGCAAACACAATGTTATGGGAAGGTGCTCTCTCTCTCTCTCTCTGTATATATATATATATATATATATATATATATATATATATATATATATATATACTCACACCCACTTTGTGCAGTGTTTTATTGTTGTTCACATGCACTTTGGTAAAATGATGCAGAATTATAATCTTGCTGCAATTATAGCCCTAATGGAACAGTCTCTCTCACACAATTTACAATTCAGGTCAGGGAGCCCTGCCTTCTGCATCACATCTTTTACTGTTTGATGGAAACACTAACAAAACAACAGCAACACCTAAATGAGTGAAATATGGTCTCTTCCAGTTTCCCACCAACCCCGGAAAACAAAATGAACAAGGGAGGGTGTAACTAGCAGGTGAAAGGACTCACTAGCTCAGGACATAATTTTCTGCTGGGAATCATGGGATCTGTACTTTGCTTCCTGAATTGATTCTAGAGTCAAAACTATAACCCCATGCTCTCCAACTTAAAATGGTGGCTGAGGGGAATAGGACTTTTTTTCTTCCTGAATCTCTCTATTGAGGGCTCATAGCCCTGCGTGGGTGAGACAGGTTAGCCATGAAGGTGGCCTGTACGTCACCCTTGGGTTACAACAGACCAGCAGGGCTGACTTTAATGAGGCAGCATGTAGCAGTCTGCTTTGGCAGCAGGCCAACAGGGGTGGCAAATCTGACCACCTGCCACTGCGGCTCTCATGAGATCTCACCAGAAGTCACAGCTGTTTTCCCTCTCTTTTCTGGTGCTGCTGCAGCTGCCTTGCTTATCCCCCCCCCCAAACCAGCACCACCACCAGAGAAGCAAGGAGAAGCAGCTTCCAGGTTCCAGAGAGATCTTGCAGGGCTCCAGCAAGATCTTGCTGGAAACCAGACCACTTATTTTCACTTCTCCAGTGGCACATTGGTGCCCCACCTCACAAGAACTCCATGAGATCTGACCGGAAGCTGTCACACAATCCCAGTAAGCAAGGAGGCAGTGGTGGAGCAGCTGTTTTGCCTCAGGTGGCAAAACAAGACAGGCTGCCCCTGCAGAGCAGGGGAGATGAGTTTCATGAATCCTACATCACCTTGAAGTTGTCTGTGTTTTCCCTCATATGTTTCATTTTCCTGTATGCCACAGTGTTGTGACCAGTTAGCACTTCTTGTTTACCCTGCCCACCCAGCATTAATTGTAATGGGAAAGTGAGAAAGATTGCAAAACTGAAGCCAATATGTGACCAGCCAGTTCTACCCTGTGACTCAGGGGTGGCCATGCCGTTGCCGAGAAATGAAAAAGAAGGTGGGGCAGATTTAGCTCTTCTACCTCACTCAAGGCCAGGCTCCATCAACATGCAAATCCAACCCTGCCTGAACCCTTTTGGATTGGGTGGACAAATTGCTTTGTTCTAGAGTAGTTTCCAGCACTTATTTAAACATTGCCAGCGTATTGCAAGAGTTCGTTCCATAGCATAGCTTACAAGGCAGATATTTTTCTTCAACTATTTTAAGCATAACCACAATGCTAGCACAAATGAGTACATTTTAGGAGTGTGATTATTCAAACAGTCTTCATGCAATCCTGAAAGGTGATGGTAAGCGGTGAATTCAGACTTCCAAACAACTGGTGTGTGAAAATTCAATAGGTTTTTTTTTTTCCCAGAGAGGAGAGCTTGTGGGGAGTGGAGTGGCATTCTGAACTCTGCTTCCATTTTGTTTTTGTTTTGTTTTGTTTTCCAAATAGGAGCAGCCATGTTTCTGCCCCACATCCACACACCCCAAATGGACTGAAACAATGCTATGTCTGGGCCACAGCTGAAGTCAGCCTAACCTTTTTAAAAAGATTTTTTTTTTAAAGCATTAAGAAACTGCCTGCTGCTACAAACTATATAGTGTAGTGGTACCTCCGGTTACGAACTTAATTCGTTCCGGAGAGCCGTTCGTGACCGGAAACCGTTCTTAACATGGCGCCTCCCACTGCTGCTGCACCGCCGGAGCGCGACTTCCACTCGCATCCCAGGGCAAAGTTCACAACTGGGAGCATCTACTTCTGGGTTAGCAGAGCTCATAACCCGAAGCATTCGTAAGGAGGACGGTACATAACATGAGGTTCCACTTTATAAGAAACAGCTCCTACATTCAGTGCCTGTAAATGGAGCAACAATATTCAAGAGCCATTTCAGTACAGCTGTGGAACATTCATTCGAAATTTCTATGTTTAATGAGATTCATTGTTTCTTCTTTCCTTTTGTTCCTAATTTGCTGACAATCAAGATCTATTAGTCTTCTAAAAGCATTTTTCCAGAGAATATTTGATATGATTTCACTTTGAAATAACTTCCAAGGATTAATTATGCAAAAATAAGTAATATGATACTTTTTTTGAAACTATAGGCCATTTGCTTCATTGGTTGCTTTTAGATTACAATATTTTAATGTCTCTATTGGTTGTGAAATAAACAAGATTAAACATGTCTAGAACTTGAAAGGAAATGTTTAAAACTACTGAGGAAAATGGTTTCTTTCTGGGGTACTAACAAAGGAGAGTCAATAAATAAAAGTAGTTAGCAAATAATTTAACCTGTGCAGTTGCTGCTGCCTTCAAAGCAATATGGGGTTTTCAGTAATACAAACATGCTCAGCTATGCAGAACCAGGCATGTCAAAGGGACATTCTAATAGTTTTACGGGCAACTTCAAAAGAAACAGTACATAATAAGCACCAGGAGATTTGACAGCCCTAATCTTTTGGTAGGCAACCTTTAGTCTTGAAGGGCAAGTTGAGTTATTCAGATAAAGCAAACATAATTCGAACTAAGTGAAAGTTTATGCTATCATGTATCTAAGTATGTATATATCTGTACATATGGGTATGTGTTATAGCATAGTTGTGGCCCTATGTTAAGGATGAGATGACCGAATTACATGACATCATTATAATGAGAATAGGAGTAGATGACTTATAGCTAGAAAATGGACTGATTAAACACTTCGCAGTGTAGAAGTCAGTGTGGGGATTGTGTGTGCCAAATTTGGGCTAAGAAATGACTTAACGCAGGAAAGGGATTAGAGTTGGCTTTCAAAAGATTGTTAGATATCTCAAATGGACCTCTTTCAGGTCTTAAAACTGTGGCTAATATAGATATTGTCAGTGATACAGTTATAAACTATGCTAAATGGGACAACTTATGGTCCTCTAAACCAGGGGTAGGCAACCTAAGGCCCAGGGGCCGGATGCGGCCCAATCGCCTTCTCAATCTGGCCTGCAGACGGTCCAGGAATCAGCGTGTTTTTACATGAGTAGAATGTGTCCTTTTATTTAAAGTGCATCTCTGGGTTATTTGTGGGGCATAGGAATTCATTCATTCCCCCCCAAAAAATATAGTCCAGCCCACCACATGGTCTGAGGGACGGTGGACTGGCCCACGGCTGAAAAAGGTTGCTGACCCCTGCTCTAAGCCATACAAAATGGTGTCTGCTTATGTGATGGAAAGCTCTTTAAAGATACCACATAGGTCGTACTGTACACAAGTACAGTCAGACCTCGGGTTGAATGTGTTTTGGGTTGAGCACATTCGAGTTGCGCTCTGCAGCAACCCAGAAGTAGCGGAGTGCGTTACTTCTGGATTTCATCACTCGTGCATGCGCAGACGCTCAAAATGACGTCACGTGCATGCGCGGAAGCAGCAAAACGCGACCCGCGCACGCACAGACGTGCCATCACGTCTTACGTTGCGTTCAGAATGCGAATGGGGCTCTGGAACGAATCCCGTTCACATCCCAAGGTACCACTCTACATTATCTCATGTCACTTCAGAGTTGGCACTGGATTGCTGGCACAGGTGTAGCACAAGGGATATGTACTTCCATTTATGGTAGAAGCACCTTCAGGGAATATAGTTGAGGGAAATTTAGGAGGCTTTTTTATCCTTTATCTGCTGAATTTTTCTACAATGCAACTTAAAGGCTCGGCTTTTCAAATGACCTGAAAACTCCTAGTTGAATCTCAACAACTGTATAACGTGAGGGAAAGTCAGAGAGATTGTAGGGAACTGACATGACCCCCTGATATTGTCTTCCAATGAACCAGATGTTACAGGCAAAGAAGCAGAAGCCACCAGTAAAGTTAGGCAACCACATTAAAGGCACAGGAGGCACAGGTGAGATTTTGGGGTAGGGAGATTTAGGAGGCAACAATGTGGCTGTGTGTGCTTTATTTGCTGGATTTCTTATTTTTCCTTTGCAACCTTTAAAGGCTAAGCTTGCCAGCTGACCTGAAAACCCCTAGCTGTGGCTGGCCCTGCCCCTTCAGGAACCATACAATCTGCAGAAATCAGGTGGGGTGTTTGTAGGGCATGGGGACCAATATGATCTCATTCTCACGTCACCCAATGGACTAATTGTTGAATACAGAGAAGCAGCTGTAGCTATTAAAATTTGGCAACTTTATTAAAGAGAGAGGTGGTTTGTCAGGGGAAGAAGCTGGCAACCTTTATTTCTAATCTTATTTCACATAATAAATCAGCACCTAAATGGCATAAGGCAAGTAGCATATGAATTCTTACCCTTCTAAACGGTGTGTGATTTTTAACAAGCAAAAGCAAACAAACAAACAAACAAACAAACAAACTAATGTGGATATTTCTTCCTTTCTTTTTCCATTGCATTTGAAAATAGAATTTCCATTTTCCAGTTTTCACAATGAGAGAGCTATTGGCAAAGCCCTTTCCAAACTTACTCAAATTCAATTGATTAAAAACCCTCTCAGTTTAACTTGTTATATTAAGAGTTTCCCTTGTGCACTCAAGCTCCAAAATGCAAGGAAAATACATCTCTTAAATGTAACATATGCATTATCTGGGCAATATTGATATTGTACAAAATCCTATTCTATGGCTAGTTCCAGCTTCAGCACTACCTTGTGGCTAGATAGCTTTCACTGGCAGAATGGTGGGCCAAAGTCCTAGATTTTTCTGTTCACTGACTGGAACAGAGAAACATGGGGTAGAATTCAACATCACACTCTTCTAATTGTTCCATCTGCAGAAGCCTTCCTGCTTGTGAGTCAAGGCCCCGCTCCCTGCAAAACTGAAGAAATAAAACACATGGACACCAGTATTTTAAGTTAATGGGCTAAAAAAGGTCACAACTTTATTGGTTACAGAATGTGAGTGGTATTGGCTTAGGCAATGGATCCGAACCGATTATACTTGACTCCTGCCCGCTCTGCAGGGAGTCACACAAGGGTTAACAACCAGTAGGGTGAGCTTGTTGATGCAAATCAACTGGAAGCTTTCCCCTAGAGTCACCGGGGGTCAAGCCATGGCCCTACCCACCACCTGGGCTTCGGATAGGAACCATGGCCACCGGATTCCTTTAGCAGAATACCCTTCAAGGGGAGGGGACGGTGATTGCCACAACTCCCCCTCCAACACACAACACGTTTTCCAATGCCTAACCGCCAAACCTTTCGAAGTTGTGATGATTTGCTACGAGGTAAGCAAAAAACCAAGTGGCTGGTGCCAATCTGCCAAGTGGAAAAAAATCCTACCAGGCCCCTTGAACAGGTGACCAACCGAAGTCCATAGCAAGGTCATGTGCAGAAGCAAAACCTAGAGGGAGGGAGGGAGGGAGGGTGATCCGTGCAAGCAGGAAGCAAACAGAAGGAGCCCCAGATTTGCGGCTGCTTAAATGCGGTAAACCATGCCCCCCAGCCAGCCAGATTGACTGACTGTGGGCGTGACGCAGGCCGGGGACTCCCTGTGATGCAGGGGGCCTTGATGGGTTACCAGAGGCTTCTGGTTGGTGACTATGAGAACAGATACTGGACTGGATGAGCCTTTGAGCAGATCCTGCAGGGTTCTTCTCAGAGCTGCACATTTAATGATTTTGCCTTTCTGTTTTCTGTAATATAGTAAGAACAGGTGCAATGGTAGAAGAGAGGGAACAGTAAAAACACAAAACAATATTTGTTGCTCTGAAGAAGGTTCTGTTGATGACACTGAAATTGTGATCTTTATTCTGGCTCTTTCTCCACAATTCGTTTAAATATGACTCTGACCTTGACAATATTATGAGCTTTGTTTGAGGGTGTTTCACTCTGATAATTTGTTAATTTTTATAGTACTCATCTAAACTCACAATAGGTTGCTTCCATTGTAACAATGTGCAGTGGAACACAGAACAGTAACACAGAAAAACATCATTTGCTCTTACAAAACCAAACACCTCATTCCTTTCCCTAGTGCTTTTTAATAGTCTACATGCACTAGCCTGACACAAGAAAGGCATAAAATGAATTTGATTCAGTTAACATGCTTTATACAGGGTTCTGCGTACTCTGTGATAAGAGTTTCTTGTTGTAAACAATTTATTCTGCATGTTACATTATTTTGCATGATTCACACTTGTTTTGCAAGTCATGTGAGGGACAAGGAACTCCAACCCTAACCACTTAGAGTTGGTTTCTGGTAGGGGGTTTTAAAGCTCCCATTGCACCAATGGATTCTCAGCAAAAGTTCATAGTGCGCTGGGGATTAAGAGAGAAAAATTCAGCCTTCTTTATTAAGGTGATGCTGAAGCTTGTAATAATTGGTTCAGTATATTAATTTGTCCACTTTGTAATTCTCAGTTGTAATATAAATCAAGTGCTGGATGAAAATGCAGTCTTGAAACATTATAGAACCTGAGACATGAGGCAAAATATACAGGCACTATTCTTCTCTTTTTATTTCTGTCTTGTCAGAAACTAGTCTGCTTTCTCAGGTTTCAGCATTTACTTTGTTGTTCCCCCTGGAAAAAATCCTGCAGACACCCCTGTGTTTAACTCCTTGCTTTGGATTAAACTCTCCTTGTTGATGGCAGGAAGGTACAATAATGACTAATGGCAGGCTAAACTAATGGAGTATGTTTGCCAGTTCAACCTTTCAATTCCACATTGAATGGTTGAACTGGCAAATTAAGAGAACAGGAAGGGAGAATTTTTAAGGATGATTGGAAAATATTTGTTGAATATTTGAAAGATTACTGTAAACATCTAAAAATGTTAGCAGGAATAGAATAAATCTAGCAGTGAAAATATAAACAAATGATGAATTAAAATATGGATGAATTAAAATAGGGAGTAATTAGAGTATGCAGCAATGAAGGAGAACTGTAATGAACCATGGAGGGCAGGAAGGGAAGTCAGTTGTTAATGTATGGATGGATTATTTGATGTGTGTCGATTTACAAAACTGAAAATGATAAATAAAGTTTTTTTGTTTTTAAAAAACTCTCCTTGTTGATTGCTGGAAACAATGTGACCAGACCTCACAGTCAGGCAGCCTTTCTTTGTTTGAGTATCTTCTCTAATTGAGTCAATTCTCTCAACTGTTTCCAGCAAACATTTTAGGTGATGTTCTACATCCAACTCTAAAAACTAATTTTGTTCCTTGGTGTGTTTATTGTGGGAGGCGGGGGGAAACAGAGCAATCAAACTTTTCCAAGCTGTTCTGCACTATGGATGGTTGTTTCTGGTTCATCTGTGCCTTGTTCTGTTCCTTTCTTGAAAGTCCTAGGCTGTCTTTCATGTAGGCAGAGATCAAAATGAGACCTGCTTAGAATTAATGGTGTCCACGCCATCTTGGCAACTGGCATAATACAGAACTTTAAACATAGTTGATATTCCATGAGAGTCAACCATAGCCATGCCATGAAGGGAGGGGGCCAAGGTCAACATTTGACAGCACGGGTGGCGCTGGTCTAAACCACAGAGCCTAGGGCTTGCCAATCAGAAGTTCAGCAGTTCAAATCCCCACGACAGGGTGAGCTCCCATTGCTCGGTCCCTGCTCCTGCCAACCTAGCAATTCGAAAGCACGTCAAAGTGCAAGTAGATAAATAGGTACCACTCCAGCGGGAATGTAAACGGCGTTTCCATGCGCTGCTCTGGTTCGCCAGAAGCGGCTTAGTCATGCTGGCCACATGACCCAGAAGCTGTACTCAGCCAGTAAAGTGAGATAAGTGCCGCAACCCCAGAGTCGTCCAGGACTGGACCTAATATTCAGGGGTCCCTTTACCTTTCTTTACCTTACCAAACTTTCAAAATGGGGGACAATGAAATATATGACTTCTCTGAGATTGGGGAGGTGAAGGGTGAAAAGAGAAGTTGAAAATTAGGTGCTTAGTTAGTTTGCTGAAAGGTAGATGTGTGCAAATGGAGATCTTAAAACTTCCATTTAATAATAATAATAATAATAATAATAATAATAATAATAATAATTTATTATTTGTACCCCGCCCATCTGGCTGGGTTTCCCCAGCCACTCTGGGTGGCTTCCAACAAAGATTAAAAATACATTAAAATGTCACACATTCAAAACTTCCCTGAACAGGGCTGCCTTCAGATGTCTTCTAAATGTCAGGTAGTTGTTTATCTCTTTGACATCTGATGGGAGGGCATTGCACAGGGCAGGCCCCACTACCGAGAAGGCCCTCTGCCTGGTTCCCTGTGGCTTTGCTTCTCGTAGTGAGGGAACCATCAGAAGGCCCTCAGCGCTGGACCTTAGCGTCCGGGCAGAACGATGGGGGTGGAGATGCTTCTTCACGTATACTGGGCCGAGTAAAAACCTTGATCCACACACTGGAGAACAACTCAAATGAAAGGTGTGGTGAAATTTGGTTTTGAATACAATTCATGACATTATTAGATGAGGTAGACTATGTAGTAATGTTTATATCTGCCATGTGGTATTGACTTCAGCAACAAATAGGAAGTTAAATGCTAATCAGGAAAGGCCTTGAGATTAAGGACAGGACAAAATCTGGCTGGTGACGATACTGTGAATTTAGGGAGCAAACCAGTAAGAAAGTAAGAGGAAGCCTGTGACTGAATCAAGGGCAGAGCTTCCTCATCATTACCTGAATTGTTAATAGATTCACTAATCTTTATTTGAAAGTGAATCTTGGTGTCAAGGCTACCACCAGATAGTCCACAAAACTACTGTATTAGGATCTCTTGACAGTAGTTCTTGTTTGCTTTCTAACGTATTAGTAGAGAGAGGAAAAAGTGAAGGTAGCCATTAGAGATTTTTCAATAATGTGGCTCATATTTCTAAAGGCTGCAGTCTTGGGAGCAGGCAACTTGATTAATTGTATTTTTGTGGCAGCAGAATGGAGCTGGAAGCATTATTATTATTATTATTATTATTATTATTATTAGTGACTTCAATGGTGTTGTTTCCCTTGATGTAGATAGAACTATGAGGAAAACAGAGTCAAAAGAAGGGAAACTACCAACTGCATTTTTTGACATGGTGTCCAATTTTGATCTAATTGATTTTAAGTCTAATTGCCTTGAAATTTATAACATGTTATTCTTTGAAGGAGAACTACCTGGAAATGATTCACATACGGTATTTAACTCTGAGTAGGCTTGCTATAATGTACAAGACAGAATCAGATAAATGCTGAAGATGCAAAGAGGTGGAGGGAATGTTTTTTCATAAGTGATGGACTTGTAAAAGGGTATTGGGAAAGAGTATTGGGAAATGATCCATAATGAATTGAAAAAAATGTTTAAAAGTACTCCCCCCCCAAAAAAACCTCCCCACAACAACCCAGAGTCCTTTCTGTTGGGGATAATTCAGACCGAAATTCCCAGGTGTCAGAAAAGGTTATTTATGTATGCTACAACTGTGGCCCGTGTTTTGTTAGGTCAAAAATGGAAGACGAGCAAGGTTCCAACCAAAAATTGCAACTTAAGTTGACAGAATATGTACAACTTGCAGACTTAACATATAGAATAAGAGAACAAGAAGATTGTAAAACACTTATTGAATATATGGGAAATAACTGTGTACAGCTGAAAATGCTGGCAGCAATAAGATAAATTCAATAGTGTAAATAAGTTTTGATGGATGCAATAATGGAAAACTGATTGAAATAATTTTGGTAAAATATGCAGGGTTTTATGATATGTAAAATGAACCATGGAAAAAGAAGAAGGGAAGTCATTGATATCTTAAGGATGTAAAATGAGTATTTTAAATTGTAAAACAGAAAATTTAATTAAAATTATATATTAAAAAAACAGAATAGAGCTGGAAGCATGATCCTGGTCACAGTCTGACTCCCTTTTCCTGTTATGCTTTTCACAATGTATATAGGTTTCTTCAAAGAGAGCTCTCCTTACACTCCTGGTTTCTTGCTTGAAGCAGAGAGCTGAACAAGCCACAGCCATATTCATCATGGAGCCATGAGCTTAAAGAGATTTTCAAATCTCTGCGCTGCAAGGAGCCACATGTTATCATTTTCACTCACTTCAGTTCAAAATCCATTCATCTTTAAAATGCTGTCATGGTACAAGTTCTATTACATTCTCGCAAAGGACTTTAATACTGTTCTTCTATCTACACTGTTACTGAAGCTAGACCTACGTAAGGTGGCCCTGAAGTATCCCCTAGAGTAAAGTATCAACCTTCCAAATATTCTCCTTGATCATTTTTAAAGATGTCTGAGATCATCATTAGAAATTGTAGTACTAGATAACTACAAAAAGCTAAGGTGTTGAAACTAGTCCTTGTGGAGTTTCTGGTTCCTATCTGCCTTAATGGAGGCAGCCCCCACGACGTCACGGGGATCGAAGGTGGAGAGAAATAGAGGGTAAATCATTTTTAGAAATTCCCCCCAAAGGAAGGAAGGAATGGGCTTCACTCACAGTCCATGGTGCTCGCTCCGGCATGGAATGCGAAGGGCAGGGAGGAACTGAGTGCAAAAGCACTTTGCCTGGCGAAAACCCTCCTACACTGCCATTAAGAAGCAGAGGTTCTCCTGTTAAATGGTTTTTTTTTTTTTTGGCTTTAAAGTCAGGCATGCTCTGAAAGAAGATGTTGTCATCAGAACTATGGAATTACCCAGCTGCATTGAGCTGAGGTTTGGAACTGAGAAAAATATTTTATTTGGTGTGGGCAGTGGATGGTGGAGAGGGGAGCCTCTGGCTTCCTGTATACTTTGAGTTTCTTTATTAATTAATAATTCAGCAACCTGTTCCAGATGCAAAATTTTAAAGATCCAAAATGAGGTTGGATTGCAGTATGGAATAAAACTTGTGGTTAAAAGAACAGTTATCTGTGCGTGGTTTAAAGAAATGGGGGGAGAGCTCTAATGTTGGAATGGGTTGTTTTGGAAAATTAGAGTGGATACCATCTCTACCCCCCCCCCCGAAAAAAACCCAACAACAACACACACAACAGAGAAGAGATACAACTTAAGTGGACTTTGGCCAAAATGCAGTTGTGAAATGAAAGGAATTTGGAGCCATGGATCAGAGAGGCATGAAGACTTTGATGGTGATTAATTAAAATGAAAGTACTAAAATGAAATCCCCTGCGGTGGAAGCTGGATCCCTCTTTCTTGGGCTATATGTTTCTTTGGCTAGATTTCTCAGGCTAGATTTCTAGATGTTGACTGAGTAGTGAGAAAGAGTGGACTGTTGTAGTATGATGTTGTCCGGAAACACCAAGCAACATGACAGCACAATGGGAGGGAGCTAATGAGATATTTTGAGAATTCTCAAGGATTATAGCCCCATCCCAGCTACGTTGAGAGACAACAGCAACTGGAGGAATTTAAAGAATTGGACAGCAGACAAAGGCCAAGGACTTTTATAATTGGGCATATTCAGACTGACATAAGCAGGGAAAAGGAAAATAATTGGAGCACATCATTTGAAATCCTATGGAAAGTTAGATAAGGTATTAACATGAATTTGTTGTTGTTGTTGTTGTTGTTTAGTCGTTTAGTCGTGTCCGACTCTTTGTGACCCCATGGACCAGAGAACGCCAGGCACCTCTGTCCTCCACTGCCTCCCGCAGTTTGGTCAAACTCATGCTGGTAGCTTCGAGAACACTGTCCAACCATCTTGTCCTCTGTCGTCCCCTTCTCCTTGTGCCCTCCATCTTTCCCAGCATCAGGGTCTTTTCCAGGGAGTCTTCTCTTCTCATGAGGTGGCCGAAGTATTGGAGCCTCAGCTTCACAATCTGTCCTTCCAGTGAGCACTCAGGGCTGATTTCCTTCAGAATGGAGAGGTTTGATCTTCTTGCAGTCCATGGGACTCTCAAGAGTCTCCTCCAGCACCATAATTGCTAAAAATTCAGCTGTTATCTTAATGGTTAATATACCAACTGAAATGTAATCAGATGTTAATAAAAAAAATCTGAACCTCAGCAATATAAGAACTGCACGAAAAACACTGATCAAGGAGTGTGTGAAACCACTTTGATTAAATTGTATAAATTTGGAAATAATTGAAATTTTTAAAATATTAATTGGAATCTGTATAATTGGTAAAACTGGTGATATTGGGTAAATATTGGAAAATTAATGAAAAACAAATATTAAAAAAGAAAGAAACTAGTCTTTGTGGTGGCCACCATAAAGAGCATCTCTGCTGCTTCTCCTTTCTCTCTCCTCACCCCCAATGTGTAGCAATACAAAATGCATTACTTTGTTGGTCTGTGAGTCTTGGCTCCATTTTGTATGCATCTACTTGCAGGGGTGGAAATAATTTGGGTGCTTCCACACAACAGTATATTGTGAGCTTGGTGCTGCTCATGCATGAATGTTTTTCATGGATGTTTTTCACAGTGCCTCTATGAGGCTGTCCTCATCAGAATCACATGCCACACCCACCATTTAATCCAGAATTAGTCTTTCTGCAAGGAGAGAGAGAGAAAAAGGTATTTCTGTGGCAACAGTAAATCCAGATTAAATGAAAGTCATATGTGATGGCATTGTGATGAGGATGTGCGCGAAAACTTAACATTCACAAGCAACAGTGAGTCCACAGTAAACCGCTGTGTGGAAGCATTTTCATGGTTCAGTGAGATCAGCTCATCTATTTTCTATAATTATGATGTCTCCAGGGGATAGAGGAGGTGACAAAGGGCTAGTATTTCTGTATATCTAGCTATAGCCTTAGTACATGCCCTAACTGCATTATCAGTGTTTGACACACAGCTAGCTGGAACCTCTATATCACAACCAAAAGTCCCTGAAGTAAAGAACTTGTAGCTGGTGTCGGCATTGACAGAAAGAAAGGTTAGCACTGAGCCTGTTCTTCCGATTTTTGTCCTCTATTCTCCCATTTGTGGCTTTCCAGTTATACCACAGCCAAGACCAGTAGACTGAATAGCTTCATCCAAGAGAGCCATCTAGAGAAGGGATGGCCAGAGTTATTTGTATCCCCGGGTAGAACTCTGAGAGACTTGGAATAGATCAGGATGGATTTATGACCCCCAGTTGTTTGACAACTGTTTTGGCAACAAAGCAGAGAGAAAGACTCCTCCTACCCCCCCCCCCTGAAGAATACTGAAATGAAGCGTGCTGGGGAACAATTTCCAGGAGTGGAAGTTTATGTGGAAGGACAGTAGGCTCAGTTCAGTTCTGGTACTAAAGACAAATCCTTGGGCTCAATATTATTTAATTCTAAAACCGTCTTCAGTCACCATATGTGCCATACATGAAGAGGATGTGAGGCTGCACCCAGAGTGTAGCATGTGCTAAGATGTCCCCTCCCCCTGATATGCACATGTCCTGTGTTGCTAACATCTTTAGTGTGGGGGCTTTTGGACATAGAAGGGAATGCACAGAGGCTTCCATACAGCCAAAGTGTTCTAAATCATGTGGAATCCTTTGTGCAAAGAACTGCAGGGGCACAAAGCCCCACCCCATACATTTGAACTGTAATGTGGAAAATAGGAGGGAGTGTTGCTTGGATCATGTAACATTGGGGACTGAGCTACTCAGCCTGGCCACACTTGGGTGTTGGAAGGATAATGCTAAAGAGTGTTCGTGTTTATGTCATTGGGGCCTGGTTTCAGTTGGTGGATCTCAGGCTTCTTGTGAAAACAAAAGAAGATCCCTGCAGGTTTGAAATCAGCCCACCACATGATCCAGGGAATGCCCATAGCTTTTACAGAGTGCTCATTTTCTGTGATTGAGGCTTCAGTATTATCTATCTGATGGGACTTATGGCCTGCATATTAGACCCAGGCTGTGATTCGAGACACTGAATTTTCTTTGCTAGATTTAGAAAACTGGACACAGTAACCAAAGTACAATATTTCAAAAGTGTTTCATGTAAGTAGGATTGGCTTTCTATAGAATCTGACATGGCTTCTTCATCCCATCATGGCTAATGCAAGCTGATACACTCCCTTGTCTTGAAATGGTTAGAGTGGTTGTTCAGACTTGTTTATTGCCAATCTCCCTTGATAGCAAAAGCACTTATGTGTGTTTCTGACACAGACGAAACATGAACAGCTGCATTGTTGCAGAACAATTACTTTCTAGCTTAAGGCTTCATAGTGTGGTGATAATAAACATTCTTATGACATTCATACAAGCAGATTTGATATACCCTTTAACTAACATGATGCTTTTGTCATTGAGTTTTCAATATTTGTATGTTATAATGCATAAATCTGAGGCAGCAACAAGCATTCTTTCCCCTTTAATTAGCACCTTGACAAAGTTCAGAATTTGCAGTTAGGAGTGACTGTTATTAACCTTTTAAAAATGTAGGCTTTGTAATGTGGGTACTGTTGTCTTCATGTTATTGGATGACCACCTGTCATAAATCAATAGGTGAAGCAAGTCATGATAAATTAGACCAAACGTAATTAAACCATAGTATTTATTCTAAATATAGATTATGTTTTTGAGATCTGCTTCAAGGTGGGTTTTCTGCAATTGTCCAAGGAGCCCAGGGCTCAAAGACTGTGCAACCCTTTTTTCATCTTTCTTCTCCTGATACATGTTTGTGTTGCCTGCAGCTGTTTAGATCATCACTTAATATTTTTCACCTAAGGGTGTCTAAGGGAACAACCATATACCATGATCTGCTGAGAAGAGCAGCTCAGGCTCAACAGGTGCTAAATTCCCAATCTTGGGAACGCCAAATATATGCCAACATAATTTGTGCATCCTGACTCACCTGGTACTCAGCCAGATCAATCAACACTGACTGTAAGTCCCATAAAAGGGACATTCCAGACATAGGGCAGGGGAGGGACCAAGGCGGAGGGAATGTAACTGGATCCTAAACCCATTCAGCTTGCTCATGTGACCTAGCAACCCACCACAGAACACTATTTTAAAGGCTTATTTTCCATCTGCTAGACTTAGGCAGAACAGCAGCAGAGTTTGGATCTAGTGCTATATTTGCTGGCTTAACTTACACCAGGGTGCTTTACCCCAGCTTCTTGTGTACAGAATTGCTCCCTTGGGGGTCTGTATACTTACAGTCTCTAAACAGAACACAAACTTGATTGACAGTGTAATATTGAAGTGCCTTCCACCTCAACATTCACAAGCAGACTCCACTGGTGTTCTCTACATTGTGTACAAAAGGACACAATGTCAAAATTAAGGGAGAGAAGAATAACAGGGACCTCATTGTGGGAGTTTACTATAGATCCCCAAGCCAAATGGAGGACATAGATGATGCCTTCCTGGAACAGATGGCCAAGCATGCAAAAGGAAGGGAGATAGTAGTAATGGGGGACTTCAATTACCTGGATATTTGTTGGATGTCAAACTCAGCCAAGAGCATAAGGTCAAACAGATTCCTCACTGGCCTTGCAGACAACTTCATTGTCCAGAAAGTGGGAGAAGCAACAAGAGGAACAGCCATTTTAGATCTGGTCCTAACCAATGTTGATGACCTGGTTAGTGGGGTAGAAGTGGAAGGATCATTAGGCGCGAGTGATCATGCTCTTCTGAAGTTTACTATACAGCGGAAAGGAGCAGCCAAGCATACTAGGACTCAATTTCTCGACTTTAAGAAAGCCGACTTCATAAAACTTAGGGAAGTGCTGGGTGAGATCCCATGGACAGTAATACTAAAAGGAAAGGGAGTTCATGATGGCTGGGAGTTTGTTAAGAGGGAGGTAGTAAAAACACAACTTCAGGCAATACCAATGAGACGGAAACATGGAAGGTGCCTAAAGAAGCCAGGGTGGCTATCTAAAAAACTTTTAACTGAGTTAAGATTTAAAAAGGATGTGTACAAAAAATGGAAAAGGGGGGAAACCACCAAAGAGGAATTCAAACAAATAGCCAGCACGTGTCAGCACAAAGTCAGAAAAGCTAAAGCACAGAATGAACTCAGGCTTGCTAGAGAGGTTAAAAGCAACAAAAAAGGCTTTTATGGGTATGTTCGTAGCAAAAGGAAGAACAAAGAAACAGTGGGGTCACTCAGAGGAGAAGATGGTGAAATGCAAACAGGGGACACAGAAAGGAAAGGGCTGAACTCCTCAATGCCTTCTTTGCCTCAGTCTTCTCCGATAAAGAAAACAATGCCCGACCTGAAGAATTTGGAGCAAATGATTCAGCAGAGGAAACACAGCCCAGAATAACTAAGGAGATAGTACAAGAATACTTGGCTAGTTTAGATGTATTCAAGTCTCCAGGGCCAGATGAACTGCATCCAAGAGTATTAAAAGAACTGGCAGATGTGATCTCAGAACCACTGGCAGTCATCTTTGAGAATTCCTGGAGAACAGGCGAAGTCCCGGCAGACTGGAGGAGGGCAAATGTTGTCCCTATTTTCAAAAAGGGGAAAAGAGAGGACCCAAATAATTACCGCCCAGTCAGTCTGACATCAATACCAGGGAAGATTCTGGAGCAGATCGTTAAGCAAACAGTCTGTGAGCACCTAGAAAGGAATGCTGTGATCACCAATAGTCAGCATGGATTTCTGAAAAATAAGTCATGTCAGACTAACCTGATCTCGTTTTTTGACAGAATTACAAGCCTGGTAGATGAAGGGAACGCAGTGGATGTAGCCTACCTTGATTTCAGCAATGCATTTGACATGATATTCTTGTAAAGAAGCTGGTAAAATGTGGTCTTGACTATGCTACCACTCAGTGGATTTGTAACTGGCTGACTGACCGAACCCAAAGGGTGCTCATCAATGGTTCCTCTTCATCCTGGAGAAGAGTGACTAGTGGGGTGCCACAGGGTTCTGTCTTGGGCCCGGTCTTATTCAACATCTTTATCAACGACTTGGATAATGGACTCAAGGGCATCCTGATCAAATTTGCAGATGACACCAAACTGGGAGGGGTGGCTAACACCCCAGAGGACAGGATCACACTTCAAAACGACCTTGACAGATTAGAGAACTGGGCCAAAACAAACAAGATGAATTTTAACAGGGAGAAATGTAAAGTATTGCACTTGGGCAAAAAAAAAAAAAAAAAAAAAATGAGAGGCACAAATACAAGATGGGTGACACCTGGCTTGAGAGCAGTACATGTGAAAAGGATCTATGAGTCTTGGTTGACCACAAACTTGACATGAGCCAACAGTGTGATGCAGCAGCTAAAAAAGCCAATGCAATTCTGGGCTGCATCAATAGGAGTAAAGCATGTAGATCAAGGGAAGTAATAGTGCCACTGTATTCTGCTCTGGTCAGACCTCACCTGGAGTAGTGTGTCCAGTTCTGGGCACCACAGTTCAAGAAGGACACTGACAAACTGGAACGTGTCCAGAGGAGGGCAACCAAAATGGTCAAAGGCCTGGAAACGATGCCTTATGAGGAACGGCTAAGGGAGCTGGGCATGTTTAGCCTGGAGAAGAGGAGGTTAAGGGGTGATATGATAGCCATGTTCAAATATATAAAAGGATATCACATAGAGGAGGGAGAAAGGTTGTTTTCTGCTGCTCCAGAGAAGCGGACACGGAGCAATGGATCGAAACTACAAGAAAGAAGATTCCACCTAAACATTAGGAAGAACTTCCTGACAGTAAGAGCTGTTCGACAGTGGAATTTGCTGCCAAGGAGTGTGGTGGAGTCTCCTTCTTTGGAGGTCTTTAAGCAGAGGCTTGACAACCATATGTCAGGAGTGCTCTGATGGTGTTTCCTGCTTGGCAGGGGGTTGGACTCGATGGCCCTTGTGGTCTCTTCCAACTCTATAATTCTATGATTCTATGAATAAAACTGAGAATTCCTTGTGGCAAATAGGAGGTAGTCCCATAATTTAATATGTCTAATTGCCTAGTGGTTCAGCATAGAGGGCCGAAGAAGCATTGTTCCAAAACAATGGGAGATACTAAATAAGTAAGGAAGCAAAGGATTATGTGGACTCTTTGACAATGAAACAAATAAAGGGGTTATTATGGCATCAGGTTTCATAGTCAACTCTCTACTCCATCAAAAATAATGCAAGCAATATATGGCATTGTCAGTGGCGTAGCGTGGGGGGTGCAGGGGGGCCGGCCGCACCGGGCGCAAGATCTGGGGTTAGGGCAAATCCACGGGTTAGGGGGTGCAAATCCACGGGTTAGGGGCGCAAATTACTTGCCTTGCCCCGGGTGCTGACAACCCATGCTACGCCACTGGGCATTGTTCTGAGTTTGCTTTGCATTTACTGTGACTGGGTCTGTCATTATGGTTTTGTCTTAAACTTTCAACTCATGAGTGCCTGGGATTTGACAAAAGAATATTAATATCCCTTTGACAATTGCCAGAGGGGTAGCCATGCTGTTGCAGCAAAAGCAACAAAGAGCCCTGTGACACCTCAAAGACTTGCAAATTATGTATAGCACAAGCTGTCATGGTCTAGAGCCATCATCAAATGCATAGAATATGATTCTTAGGTATATACCTATGTGTAAAGAGAAAGATGTAAAGATTGGGGTTAAATGGCAAAGGAACGGAATAGTACAGCTGGCAACAGTTCAGTCAGAGCTCAAGGGAACAATCTAGTCTAGGTTAAGCCAGTGTAAAGTTACACCAGATCTAAACCCCATTCAGCAGTGGGGCTGCTACTGCTATTCTGCCTAAGCCTGCAGGGGGAAAAGAAGCCTTTAAAACAGTGCCCTGTGCTGGGTTGCCAGGTAACATGGCCAAACTGAATGGTTTTAGGATCCAGCCTAAATCCTTCCCCTCTCTGGTCCCGCCCACCATTTTCAGAGACATACACAGGCCTTCCCTTAGCCAGCTTTGACTGTGCTCCAGCTGAACAACTTACACAAATATATATTTGGCTGAGCCAGGGTTGGAGACGTAATGCCAGCTGAGCTGGAGATCCACTGCATCCTAAGCTACTCATCCTGGTGGTTCTTGCCAAATAATTTCCCCCTAGATGTATGCAAAATTATCTTAACAGCAGCAGTAACTTTTGATAATGCAGTTATCTTAGCATTGCTAAATGAAGTGACAATATATTATTGCTAACATGTATGCAACAGGACAGTGACCACAGTAGTTGTGATTGGTGATAACACAATTGCTTTAGAATCACTGAGTAAATCAACACACATTGTGGCACAGCAAACAATTTTCTCTATTCAGAACTGAACTTTTTTAATAAGTTACAGTTCAGCAGTTTCATGATGGAGTTTTCTTTGAAGTTTCTTTGTTCTGGGATGATCATCTTAAATTAATCTGTGGTCTTGTAAGAGTACCAACTATCCCTTTCTTTGAACCTGCTTGTATATTTGTAAATAAAGCAAGTATTACAAAGATACTGGATAGTGAACATGTGGACCTCCATAGGTTGTGGACTGCAGCTCCATATCTATAACTACTGTCTGTGCTGGCTGGACCAGATGGGAGTCTTATAGAGAGGTCTCATAGACTTCTCATTGACTTTCAACCTTCTCATTGCTTAGAGAAGTAGAGAGAGAATAAGTATTGTTGAAGGGGAGGTCTGCCTGTTGTAAGCAGAGCCCTTGAATCCCAAACTCTGAACTCTGAGGGCCAAGTTCCAGAACTGGGCTGCTAGTCCAGTCTTTGCCTCCAAGGATATTACAATCTAGTACACATTTTGTGAGCATTAGTTATTACTTATTACTTTTATTCAAAGTAACTTACAGGATCAAAACAGAGATTACAAGAAATATTAAGTGGATATAAAAGCAGCAAGAAAATCAGATCTCTCATATCATACATATAATTCCTACCCACCCCCTCACATAAAGAGGTCATAGACATAGTTTCCTGCCAAGTGTGTCATCATTATCATGTTTAGAGCTCTCTAAAACATGGAAGGTGCAGATGTGAAGCTAGAAACTTTCTGTGCTTGTGAAGCCTCGTCCCATGCAAACCCGAAACCTAGTTTTAATGATGAGTTTTAAATCTAGAGTTTTAAATGATGAATTAAACTCCTACAATTTTGAATTGTGTATGGAGCCTTCTAGAGTTGAGGAGGCTTCTTGCTTCAGACCTTCAACCCAAAATTCATGGAGGGCGCTAGATTGTGTGCAGGTGAGAGGGGACAACATTTGCCACCACCAACACCACTTTTCTTCCTGTTTGTGCTTTCAAGTTTGGGGATGGAACATTCCAATATGGGCCAAAGAGGGACAAGAGAAGCTACATTTTGGAAGTTATTTGTCTTTATAAAGTGAGCTCACTGCAACATAATATACACTTAATGAATCAATGATTTGTCTAAATAAATAAATACTTACAACTGTTAGAACTGAGGAACAAATAAGGTCTTATAATAATAGACCAAAAACTCATAAGACCAGCTGCTATAGAAACTGTAAGTATTACTTTCAAACTCCAGTGCACACGGCATTATCTTTTCCTTGTGTTTCACTTCATAATATGCTTCAGAATCAAGGAGGTCACTTCTATATCACTAGGTCACTTCTCGCCTTTCATTAAAATGAAACTCAAAGGATATAGATGTCAGTGGATGGACAACCACTGTGAACAGGAAGTCAATCAATCAAATCAGAGTCCAGAGGAGGGCAATCAAAATGGTCAAAGGCCTGGAAACGATGCCTTATGAGGAACGGCTAAGGGAGCTGGGCATGTTTAGCCTGGAGAAGAGGAGGTTAAGGGGTGATATGATAGCCATGTTCAAATATATAAAAGGATGTCACATAGAGGAGGGAGAAAGGTTGTTTTCTGCTGCTCCAGAGAAGCGGACACGGAGCAATGGATCCAAACTACAAGAAAGAAGATTCCACCTAAACATTAGGAAGAACTTCCTGACAGTAAGAGCTGTTCGACAGTGGAATTTGCTGCCAAGGAGTGTGGTGGAGTCTCCTTCTTTGGAGGTCTTTAAGCAGAGGCTTGACAACCATATGTCAGGAGTGCTCTGATAGTGTTTCCTGCTTGGCAGGGGGTTGGACTCGATGGCCCTTGTGGTCTCTTCCAACTCTATGATTCTATGATTCTATGATTCTATGAAATCCCTTTTCTGTCTTATTTTGCTGACCAGAAGGAGTTGAATTTCTGGCAGCAACATTACCTGAATTATGCCTGTGTATTACAATGTAAACCCCAAATATCCAAAGAGCAGGACAGTATCATTAGAAAGTAGAAATGAAACAACTAAGAATGCATTGACCAAGTACAACCTATAAATGAGTAAACTTCCCTCCCTGCTAAAGCTATACATAGACGATATTGATTTAAAGGGAGAATGATAGAGGTGAAAGTCTTATATACACAGACACAAAATTACTATAATCTTTGGTCAAATAGGCATTTGTAGTGATTTAGAAACCTGCAAAATCTGTTTAATCAAAAACAGTAACAGGACAGAATACATAACTGTGTGTATTAAGTACTTGAAATCTCTCCCTGTTGCACTTGCAGAGATATATGGTGGGCCTGGTTGGCAATATTGGATTTCTGATTTCTTTCTCACTCTTGCTATGGTTACTGATGTGGTCAATGGAGCTAGTGGACTTCCAGCTGTGGTCAGAGCTGCTGAGATCCTGCAGCCACAACATGCCTTAGAAAATCTTTCAATTTAGCCTTGGTAAGACGGTTAGCTGAAAAACCTGGATCAGCAGTTCCGTGCTCTCCAAAACACATTCATTGGAAGATGAATCTCTGCTTTGCTAAAGATATCTTGTAGGAGAGTGAACTCTTGAGTAGTCTGAATATGAATCAAATGCCACAGTAAATTGTGTTTGCTTTCCTTGTCAAGAGGTCAGGTCAATCAATATACTTTACCAAGGGCATTATATTATTTGCAGAAGATGCAATTGCTATTTGGATAATAAGTGATACACTGGATACCCATAGTACTTTTTAACCATGTCACACTGTGTGTACTAATGAAGCATTTAACTCTCTTGATCACAATTTTGTATAAAATGTGCTTTTCAAACTTTTAGCTATTTTATACTGTCACCACCAATTAATTGATTGTGATTGAAGCATGAACAAATAAATGTACTTTTGTGAAGTCAGTAGAGTACTTCAGTCCACACCCCAATAGGCCAGATAAAGTCAAATATATATTATAATTCCTATAAAGGTTTTGTTGAGCCACAAGTACTCTTACCAGTAGCGGCCAATGGGGTGGCATGAATGAGGTTGTGTTGCTAACCTGGTTTCCCAGTGACACATGAAAAGAGAGAGTAGGGGTAAGAGGCAAGCTAGCAGGAGCTCAGCACCTTGCCCCTTCCCTTCTCGGTAATCAGCAGTGACACACAGCATTGAGAAACCAGGATAGCAGCGCAGCTCCACCTTTGATGCACTGCCAGCCGCTTTTGGCTCTTACTGCCTTTGCCTTGCTTTTTGTGCCCCTTCATGCCTACCACAAAACAACATATTTAATGGGCTTATAATTATAGCTCTATATTTTATGAAGTGAGTAGAACATGAGAGCGGGGGAGTGGAGCCAAGCACACGAGCTCCTACCCGCTTGCTGCCCCTGTCACCTCTATAGGTCTGCAGTGCAGAGTTGAATAGACTTTCTCTGTATTGTAATAGTCGGAATCCTACATAATGCCTGCTAGGACTTCCCCTTTCTGTCTTGAAAAGTAACTGCAAAGCATCTAGTAAGTCCATTTAAAATTCAAAAATAAAAGATTAAAACATTCTAAGTCTCTTTAGTGCCACTCATGAGATCATCTCCACCAGCTCAGGCAGGGAGGCTATTGAATACAATCACTATCCTGTGTTGAATAACAACAACAACAACAACAATAACATGAAGATGGAATCACAGTGGGATCACAGTGAAATCATGCCCTTAAAGACTTAGCACTGTACTGAGAAACATCATGTGCTCAGCTGGGAGAGACAAGCACACACACTTTGCCTTGTCAGGTCTTGGTAATAATATGGTAGGTCAGCTTGCCAATCCAGAATGAAATCTGGGGTGACCAATATTTTCCCATTAACTGACATGACATTCAACAGGAACATTATGAGGCTTAATGGGTAATTGATAATTGCAACTGCAGGAGATCCCTGGATGGAAGAAAAACTGAAAAGGAAACAAATGGAAACTTTTTCAAATGTGTCCATCTCTTGCCACCATACTTCCCTGAGCTAGAGAACCATTTATTCAAAGGAGCTCCATCTTGTCAGGTTTACACTTCAGTTTACTAGTCTTCATCCAGCCAGCTGCTGAACCCATCACCTGAGTTGGATAACAAAAAGAAATAGAGTTGAGTTTCTTTGCTCTAAATCATCTGAATGGCCTTTTCCAGTAACCTTTGTTCAGATGTTAAAAAGAAAGATGGGAGAAGATGAAACCTCATGGGACTCCACAGAACAAGTGCCAAAGGATTGAACAGGAATCTTCCAGCGTAGTCCATGAAAAATTACTCTGAAATTAGGAGTGGAACCATTACAAGACCATGCCCCCAATTCTAAACTCACAGAGGTGATCAGGGGTATGAAAAGTCTCCATGAGGTCAAGGAGAATCAACAGAGTCATGTTCTTCCTGCTTCTGTTGGAAGTCATCCATTAGGGCTACCCAGGCTATTCAGTGTTGAAAACAGGCCTGATGTTGGTTTGAAAATAAACTATATAAATCTACAAGTGCAAGTCAAAATTGCAGGTGCTGAGGGTTGGGGTAACCCACAGGGTTGTATCCAATGTTGCATATGGAGAGTTCCAGTCCTATAAGAATACTTTCTCTTCTTTTCCTGTCCCCCAACAATTTGTTCTGGACTGGATTTTGAGGGTGTTTGTGGGTTGTGTTTGTGGAGAAGAGTGAAAAGTTCTATTGTGCAACTGGAAGTTGGTTGCATGAACAGAATGGCAGCGTTGAGTACATTTTGTTGTCTTGTTCACGATGCTTGACTTGATCACTTAAGAACTGTTTTATGTAACTCTGTAAAAATATTTGCTTAGCCTGTGGAAATCTTGCCTATATAGCTACGTAGCTACCTTGATTCCAAAGTAGAATGAAATGCCATCAGTTTTCAAAGCATTTATTAATTGAAAATATGTCACCAATACTATTTTTAATGGGAATTATATGCTGTGGAGCACAGTCAGACTATTAATGCTTTAGCAGCTGGTTTTTGCTGTGTTGCAAAATGTACATTTTTATTAAAATGGAAACTCTTAGCAATATGAGAAGCAATCTCGATGTATTTGAGCTATTTATAAAGAATTGAAAACAAAGGCACAGGCTAGGTATGGTTTTGACCTCTTTGCTATTATATACTTCATTTCAATAGGGAACCATTTGAAGGAGACCATTCTTCATCTTTTTCTCTTTTTGGTATCGCATGGATATAATGTTCCTTCACAATTTCAATGGAAGAATGAATAAATATCCTGGTAGCCCAAAGGATGTATAGGGTCAAAAATGAAATGGGTTTTGGTGGCCTTGATATGAACTTTATCAACATTTTTCAGATGACACAAGAAAATAATGAGCAGAAATGTTTTGCCAGTACAAGCAGTTTGGCTATAGATGTGAATTAATGGGGTCTTGAAAGGATTTAGTTCAAGGCAAAATAACAGTCCTTGTAATCGAAGTCCCTATTAGCTCAGGAAATATAAAGCATTCCCTGCGACTCAAGCTCAGTGCCCTTTGTTACAACCACAACAAAAAGAACCTATCGGGGCAGATCCAGTCTTAGTCATTCAAGTAGTGGCAGAATTTTCTGGGATGTGGGGAGGAAATGGAAAGATAATGCCGTTCCCAAACTAATTTGGCTTGAGTAGTGATTTAGATGGTATCAGTTAAGTTCCAATCATTTTGTGGATGTTACTTTAGCAGGTGGTGCTCAAGATTTAAGGAGAAAGAGACAAATGGGTGGGGGCTTAAAAAGGAAAATAAAAGTAGTTTGAATCCAAACTTAGACACACTAGAGTAGACCCATTGAAATAAATGAGACTTGACTAAGGTCCTATGGATTTCAGTGGTTTGTGAATGTGGAATTTGCAGCTTACTCATGAGAGGATTCCACTCCACAACATGAACTGAAGGCTCTCTAACTGGCAGGTTTGCTGTAGTCCTTGCAAAAATGCTACCTTGGGGAGAGGGCTCTGTTTCAAAGATTTCCTGATATGACCTGTAGTCTCCCTCAGCTAGCAGAGCTGTAATGGATAGGTCAGATGGGATTGTTCTGTTTGAAACTGGAGGCTGGAGCTCTACACACCAGCGGACTTAACTGCTTGATTCCTTTGTGCCAAGGAGCACAAATACTGCCTCTTTCCAGGGGCCAACATTATTTACTAGGTAAATACCAATAAAATTGTTCAGCTCTTCATAGGTATTCCAGTCCAGATGTACCAGCTTGCATTATGGTTTACTATTCCTCCTCTCTAAAAATGCTATTGCTAAGGACATTGTTTTGATTTCAATGCATTTAATAGCCCAGCCTTAACTACCTCCCACTTCCCAATCCTTAATCATCATCATCATCATCATCATTTATTTATACCCTGCCCATCTGGCTGGGTTTCCCCAGCCACTCTAGGCGGCTTCCAACAAAGTATTAAAACACAGTAGTCCGTCAAACATTAAAAGCTTCCTTAAACAGGGCTGCCTTCAGATGTCTTCTCCCTGATAAGTGTAGTTTTAATTGCAGTCTTAGTTATATGTTGAAGATTCATTGGTCTAAATCTTTTGATTGCACCATTGTGAAGGCAAATTCCATACTAAGTTCCGTGGTTACATAATTCACTCTTGAGGTCATATTTTCCTTTATTTGATCTGGATTTAACTCAAACCAACCGCAAGCCCCTTCAACATTACCTTTAACAAATGGGATCCACTACACAGTGGCTTATTCCCATGCTTCTCAGGTCACATGGGAAGAGTCCCAACCATGGCTCCCGCTCACACCAGCATTGCTTCAGTTCCCAGAAGGGGTGGCCAGTAGTGAGAAAAGGAGTCTCAGCATTGTCTCTTCCTGTGTAAATTCAGATTTCTGACCTTGCTGAATGGTGCTATAAAAAGCTCTATGCAGCGGCAGCTCAAAGCAACCTTGGGAGAAACTTTATGATATGTGATGAACAGACTTTCTCTGTGGTTGATTCAGTGCTGCTCTACATCACAATTGGTTTGTGATGATTTCATCTGAAAATAATTACTTTAGAACATGCAGTCATCACATGGAAGACAGCTGAAAGAACCTCTGCCTGGTATGTATTTCAAGTGGTGGCCACAACATGTAACAAATCTTGATGTTTGGATGGCCAAATGTAGACATTCTTATGGGTGGCTGGCATTGACATAGAAACTTGTCACACAAATGAGATGATCACCTGGCAGGCAGCATGGCGTCTTATGACAACAGCATGGAGGCAGCTGACAAAACTATTTCAGTATGCTCTAACATGCCACTGTAGCATTTAAGGCAGCCATTAGCTAAGTGACAGTTGTGAGGCTATTATTACCAGAATCGTGAGGTTTCTTTTCCTCCCTGCCATCCGTGTGGGTGATGTGTGAACATCTGAAAATAGTCACCTACCTTTGGGCTGCATCTCAAATTATTAAATTTGCAGGTATACCACAGCTACCTACTTTTTACTTGCAAAAGATCACTTTGTGTACTGTGTACATGTGGCGTGGAGAAAGAACCCATCAAAATTCTAGTGCCATTTGCTTATAGTATGGAGATGAAATAAACTCTTCCAACACACTTATTCATTAAAATGTTTGTGTATTACCCTCTTGTAAAATATCATGGCACGCATGCACACACACACTCTGATTGAAATTCTGTTTCAGGAACAGGAACCTATGAATTCATTATAATTTTGCTCTGCCCAAAATTTAGTGGTGATCTAGAGTTGTCCAACAACCCTTAAATGTTTGAACACTTTTTGTTGCATTTTCTTCATTTTAAATCTTTAAATCTAAATTTAAAAATACTTTCTCCAACTAGGATCTTCCACTTTGGCCTTAAGTTTTGCTTTCGGTGAGTCTACAAGTGGGATATGCAACAAAATGTTGCATTGTGAAGTGTTATTGTTCAGGGTTGCACCTCAACATGCTGTCTTTGTGGATACTCTATTCCCTCCACCTTTCACTAGCATTATGCAGCCAATGAACATGCTCAGTCTTCAATCAGCTGTTTTGCATCTTGTCCCCATCCCCACTCCAAATGTAGACATTTGCTTTTGTATATTTTTAACATTAATATTCACATATTGCTCAGTTGAGCATCCATTTTCTCAGCTGAAGTATATTAAAAATTCCAGCAGAACAACTATGCAACAAGGCCTTTCTATACTAAGTACAGAAGCAGGTGTGTGATATAAGATTAGTTTTGAGGATCTGATCAAAGACTTTACAATTTCAAACAGTAGGAGAAAAAATCAAATATAAATAAAGTGGAAGTATACAAAAATAAACATTATTTTCCATCTTATGGTAGGTTTCATTTCATTTCGAAAAACAAAAGTTTATTATACAGTTTATTATTCTTTATATTTTGAATTGGGGGTACCAAAATCTTTTCAATGCTTAGGGTCTCTAAAGGTATTAATCTGGCCCTGGTGAAATCCAAAGGGAATCTAAAAGTTTTTTTCATTGTGAAATTTGAAGGGAGGTTGCAATCGTTGCATTTACAAAGCATATTCTCCTTCATGGAGAGCACGTGTTGCGGTAGGGGCCGGCAAGACACCCACTGTTACTGGGTGGGAAAATTAGTTGGCCACTTTGCGATTGGGCTCCCCTTGTCATTGGGGAGAATTGGATGTTGCAAATTGGTGATTGACAGCCTGAAGCGTTTATAACCCCTGCACACAGCGTTGAGCTTCCTCTTTGCGCTGCGTGCATCGGAATTCCCGCCCACCCTCCCTTGATTTAGGGTTGTTTATGTTGACCTTGCTATGCCTGTCATGGGGTCGTCTGCTTTTGGGGCAGGGGCCTGGTAGGAATTTTGTCCATTTGGCAGGAGCCACTTGGTTTTTGCCTACTGTGTAGCAAATCGTCACAACTTGTAAGGTTGCAGTTAGGCATTGGTTTTTGGATTGGTTGGTGGAGGGGCATGGATTGGCTGTGCCTGCTGCTGCTGCAAGGGTATTCCGTTAAAGGAATCCAGGGGCTCGCCATGCTTTTGTCTGAACCCCTGTCAAGGGTATAGGACCACGCAAGAGCCCCTGGGAGCATTTGGAGAAAGGGGAGGGGAGGTTCCCTCCTCCGAATGCTCTCCCCAAAATGTTTCTCCCTTTCTGACTTTCGTAGTCGTGCGAATAGTCAGACTGACCCCATGGGGGTCAGATAGTAGCAACCAATGCCTAAGCAACCACTCACATTTCTGTATTTTAATAAAGTTGTGCCCAAAATTTATGCCAAAAACCTTAAACAAAAATTTCTGTGTGAATTGTGTTTTATTTGGGTGGCTTGGGGACCTCGACATGCAATGCAACTCTATACATGACTACTTGAGTTCAATGGGACATTCCTAGAGAGGTCACTCAGGGCCTCAGCCGCAGTGCTGATTTCTGTAAGACATATTACACTCAAAAGTACATCAGTTTGTATAACCTGAATTCTTTCCTTAAATTAAACATGCACTGTAGTTGAACTGCCATGTGCATGTTTTGAGGAACAGAGATAATGAATGATACACAGATGAATGACTCACCAAAGATCAATCTAAAAAAAAATAGTGGTATTTATAATGCTAGGTTTGGACATGGATTTATCCCTAATATACATATGCCTAATTTAAATGGAAGCAACTTTATTTCTTTTTTTCGGGGGAGGGGGGAATCAGTCATTTATTCAAATAACAAATCTGAAGTAGAGCAAAAAATAACTTCCTTTGATTAGTGTGGGGGGAAATTGTTCTGTTGTTTTTTTTATAATGTGCAGGGCTTGTAGCCTTTTTTAGTTCTAATTCAACTAATTTAAATTTAAAGACTCAAATCCTCATGTACCATTTATAACACTCCCCCCAAAAAAACACACACACACGCTGGTAGCTAATATGTTAGTTGCTTGGTTTCTGTGTTCCAGGAGTAGTTTAAATAATGACACACTGCTTAAAATGCCTTTGATATGTATTTATTTTGCTCTCCCTCTACTAACCTTATTTGAAAGTCTATAAGGACATTAGCTGGTGAAAGTTAACAGATTGAGTGCTTCCTTTTGTCACAAGCTTCCTAGCACAGTATTGAAGCTCAGGGAAGGACAAATTATAGACAAGAATGGCTCAAATTAATTTTCCTTTCCCAAAGGTGTTATATTACCCTTCTCTATCACATGCAGGACTACTGCTTATCAGATAGACTGATATAAAAAAAATATATTGTTGGCTGTGCAGCAGATCAGAGCTTTGCGCTTGGGAACCAAGAATAAATGCTCTTAACAGAATTGTGGCTGCCTGATTAGATTGTGTTTTCCTCCTGGTAATTAGGGATGTTTATTTTCCCTGCCAGCTTCTCACAATCAATTCCAGAATTATTGCATATATAAATAAAGAGGGTTTTTCAATATTTTCAGTATTAACCCATCAATAACATTCCTCCATAATTTAAAACAGGGAAAATGCAGATTGCTTGGGAAATGGGAGAAAATGGTGTTCTCTCTTAAATCTGGCACAAATAGCTTGATCTCACAGAGAGAACTTTTACAAGCTCACTGAAATCTGAGATTGGATTGCAGGTGGTTGGACTAGATGACCTTCAGGGCCACTTCCAGCTTTAAAATTCTGTGATTCTTTCTTTCATGTGTTTGACAGATAAAGGATGCTTTGTAGACAGATGCATCGTGCAGGTGATGGGGACATGCCTGCGCTTTAGGACTGCAATGTCCCTTTGCACTGCGCATCAGATGTTTAGTGTGGAATGGGACTTGTACATATAGATTTATTAGATTTATCTTCTAATTGCATTAGAAGAATTCTCAAACCTAGTGACCCACAAAGGTGAATGCAGTCCACCAGTCAGGTAGTGTAGCCTGTGAACTTCTTGACAGCAGTTTGATTTTGAAGTCCAAAGCAAACAGCAGTTCACTAGGCTAATCCAACCTATATTAATCCACTTCATAAATTGCCTTTGGTTTCATGGGTCCCAAATTGCCCAGGCCAGCTTTTTCTTACCATTTGTTTTAGAATCTTAAGTAGTGTAGTTCTGATAATTTTTTTTGGAGGGGGGTTCAGCCATTCACCTGGGGTGCAGGGAGAGAGCACCACACAGAAAAGGTGGGAGGGGACTTTATATATATTATTGTATTGTATTTTATTATGTATATTCAAACCATTCTCTAGCACTCCGTGGTTTCACTTAGTTGGTTTCACTTCTTGGAATGTCCATCAAAGAACATAACATCATTTATTTTAAACTATTTCTTTATGCTTAATATATATAATATAATGCCTTCCCTAGGCATTATAGGAAATAAATTGGAGAATGTGTGTGTGCTTTTTAAAGGCTAAAGAAATCTAAAATTCACCTGCCTCTTCCACTTTGGGGTGGGGTGGATCTCAGAGCATAGATATACAAAGGCTTACACTTAAGTTTTCCCTCTCTACATACTAGTACACATCTAACTATATGCACAGATGTGCAGAAATTAGATGTGCTGGTTTGGGTAGATTTGGTTGATGGGTTGCCCACACCAGAGCCTGAGCCTGAACCAGGGCTGCCTGCACACTTTTTCAAAAATCCCAAATCCAGGACATTTGCTTTAAAAGGTAAAATCCCCCCCAGACAGGCATGTATGACCCCCCCCCCCCGCAAGAGGACATGTCCAGGAATTCCCAGACGTATGGCAACCCAAGGAAGCAGTCATCAATTTCTCAGTGTGTTATAATATAGGCTTGACACAAAGACAACTCAATGGCTTTGTGAGAAGATGTTTCAGAGCTAAAACACCAGTGATATAAGGGCTTACCTCCCCAGGGGAGAAATTAATGGGATATATTATGCAAAGAATGGTACAAACAAGACCATCATCAAAACCAGGCCAGGGGCACTGTATTAGAACCCAACCAGTCCCAATATTGTCTTCCTTTCTTTCTATCATCGTTTAGTAAGCAACTTCAACCGATTTTTTCCTTAAAGTAGATTGATTAGGAACAATCCATTTATGTATATAGCAGGAACAAAGCAGCAGAGACCAAATATGAAGGCAGAGAAGGAGAGAAAAGGACATTAAAAAGCATCTACAAACCCATATCCATACATCATAAAACCAATGGAAGCATCCACTTTCAAGTTGCACCCCAGTGTGTGAGGCAGTGTGATTTAGGGGACAGTTTTGGAATGTAGATCACAGGGACACAAGGTCAAATCCTCACCCAGTTATAGAGGTTTTTGTGTGACCTTGAACCTCTGACTGTGTTTCTTTTCCATGATGACTATTATATTACAATATTTAAATGTGCAATCAAAGCCTTTCCACCAATGGTGGGAAGCCTCAGATCCTGGAGCCAAATACAGCCCTGCAGTCGTCTTAATCTAGTCCTTGGTGTTCTCCCTTTATAATCCACACTCATTCTCCCCAGGCCACCCATCACCAGACCAGCTCTGCACCCTCCTCTAGTTCTTCCTCCTGTCTAGAATGTGCTGAACTGTTCTGATGCCTCTGGCATTATTTCTGTGTAGAAAGCTCTGGCTTTTGCTTGGCTGCACAGCAACCTACTCCACTAAGGCCAGAGCTGCCCCACCCAACACTGGCATGCAGCCCTGGAAGGTGGTGTTATAGATGGTGTAATAGCAGGTCTTGGGTTGGGGTTGCAAAATGGGAAGGTGCCTCCCCGCCACCCCCTTACCACCCCCACACACTGAAGCATCACTTACTGAGGTCATGCAGTGCCAAGATATCACAACATATTGCAGAACTCTTGCAAGATCTCACGAGATCTCACCAGAAGCTGCCTCCACTTCTCCTCACTTCTCTTGCAGGAAGTGCAGGTGGGGTGCCCATGGGGGCCCCAGCCCATGGGATTCTGCCACCCAAGGCAGTTGCTGTCGGAATCTCTCAGACCTGCGTATGAGGTGCTGATCCTCTCTGCTCACTGGTTCAGTCTCAGGACTCTTAGGAGAACCAGTTCCAATAGAAAACAGTGGTTCATCCTTCACCTGTGAAGGTCTATCCATTGTGTCTATCCATTGTGTGAGATTTCCTCTCAATGACTGTGACAACTGAGCTCTCTGAGCTATCACTGTCGCTCTCAGTACCACTGTAATCTGTAAAATCATCATCATCATCTGAATTGTCCTCTGTGGGAAATGTGTGTACTATCACTCTCTCCTGTTCAGGAGCACTCTCTAGAAATTTTGTGAGAACCACTTGACCAGATTCAGACAAAATTACTCTGTAGAGACCCTTTTCATATCCCACAAAAATGCCTCTGGCATTCTTTACTCCACCTGGAGCTTCTGTCCTCACATGAGACCCAAAAACCTTGAAATGGGCAACAGAAGGTTTTCTATGGAACAGTTTCTCAAAAGGAGAACTTCCCAACTCTCTTGAAACCTTTCTCACCCACGCATAACAAAACGACATGAGTGACTCCGCCCAGAACTCATGTGGCAGATGTGAACTAAGCAATTGCGCATTCATCCCCTTTTGCAATTCTTTGTTCACCCGTACACAGACACCCCTGTTCCACGCTTCCGCTGAAACAGCAGCCTTGTGTCTTATCCCTTTCTTCTGCAGGAACCTCTGGAAATCCTGTAAAAGAAAAATTTGCTTCTCATCTGTCAAAAGACAATCAATGTTAGCATCATGCATCTTTTCAACCTTGTCACAAAACTCCTGAAACCTTTCCAAGGCTTCCTGTGGCTTCTTTAACACATAAATCCAGACAAAGTTAGAGAAATGATCCACACACACAAGATAAAATCTTGCATTGCCTCTAGATGGTTCTAGAGGACCAATCACATCAGCATACACTCGCTGAAACGCTCTGTCGACCCTGGCCACCTTCTCGGCGCTTGTTTTGGTCACACCTGCAAGAGAAATCAAGTTAGACTCAGAATTACATTCCATGTAATCACTTTGGTCAAAAGTCAACAAATACAGTCCATCTTTCTCTCTGGCAGAAAGATACAACTCTCCATCTTTGAAGATCTTGCAGCTCTCAGCATCATAGGACAGTTTCAGTCCTTTCTTTGCAATCTGCGAAACACTCAGCAGATTGAACTTCAATTCAGGAACCAAGTAAACATTGTGTATAGTCAGGTTCAGACTCTTTAGATACAGTTCCAATCCCGGTCGCTTCCAGCTCCTGACCGTTGGCTTGTTCCACAGCGAAGCTTTGCTTCTTAAACGTTGAAAAGAGCTGTTTGTGTGGGGACATATGAACAGAACAGCCCGCATCGATTATAAACGAGTTTCCAACATCTGGCGTGGTTCCTTTCGCCATCAGGGCCTTTGCAGGTTTCACCGAAGACTTGGTATGACCTTTGCCTGCTGTCTCAGGCTTTGCTGAGCGGCCCTTCGCTTCTTTCGGCTGGCGTGGCTTCTTGCAGTTCCGCTGAAGATGCCCAGCCTGTCCACAATTGTAACATCGGACAACGTTCAAAGCTACAGCATTCTCTCCAGTAGCAACATCAGTGGGGGAATTAGAACTCTGTTCCTCCCTCCCCCTGTCCTTGGCATCCATTTTGAATCCAAGTCTCAGCTCTTCACCCTCGAGCTAGTAAAATCCAAAAGCTCTTTTGGGCTGTTTTTCTGCCTTTCCGGCAGGCAATCTGCAAGCTGTCTCACTGTCCTTGCAAAGAAGCGAAGACTAAACAACTTCTTTCGCTTTCCAGGCTCTGACTGAGCCAGCCCCACGTGTCAGTAACTTTCCACTGTACTGACCGTCGTTGCTTAGCAACTGTGCATACCTCTCTCTTCTTATCTAGCCACAAGAATTTCTGGTATGCAAGCCTTTGCTCTCAGAGCTGTTTTTCCAAACGCAGCTCCTGTGAACCACTTCTGCGTTTACACTTTTAGCCCGATATTCAGCATACCTTTTTGGGGCTCCGTTGCTTGGAAAACACCCCCACTCGGTGTCCAGCCGTCTGTTCAGCTTCTGGCTGCAATGCAGACGTTATCTACTTTCCTTGGTGCAGAGGATGGCACACGATCCATCAACCTCTCACCTCTCATGCTGATTCCCATGGATCAGATAACCAGCGGCGTATGCTACCATATGTCGGAATCTCAAGCCATATCAGTCAGAGGAATTGGCCACTCTCCAGGTGCCCGGCTTGAGTTCCTTGTTGATCTCCCCCGTCAGCGACTCCCGGCAAGACAAGGCCAGATCTCTATCGGCCGATCCTTCCCAACGTGAGAAGAACACAACCATCCCTCCTCCCTCACTCCCAGGGAGGGGAGAGAGACAGACAGAAATGTATTTACATGCCTTTATTTCTGTCTTTCCAGCAGTGCAGAGAAAACATGTCTGCACTCCTCAGCAGCAACAGCAGAGAGTGAAAAACTCCACCCATGTACTTCCAGTACAGGGTCATGTGACACTCTGAGCTAACATCCGGTGCTCAGTGCACATAATAGACTGTCCCTTGTTCCCACGGTACAGTCCCAAAACATCAACATCCTGTTTGGCTTTCCAGCCACCTGGAGCACTCAGCAGCATTGCTCCTTTTTCGTAACAGTTGCCAGCCCTCCCTTGGGCAGATAAATGCTTTAAATCCATTTTATTCCAATGGAAGTATTAAGCATACACTTAATATTCTATGACTTAACTTGAGGAGAGTTTTGTTTGCAATATTTAATTGAATCTTACTGTCTAATCTACTTCATAGAATTATTGGCAGAGATCAGGGGAGCTCTCCATATAGGAAGAGAACAAGGGAGGGACACAATTTAAAGGGTTGAGCCTTTGTGAGTGTACTGATGCTTGCAAAGGTTTGAGCTTTTTCTAAGCGTTCAGTGCTTGCAAAAACAACAGCCCTCAGCTGACAGTCACATAGCACCTTCTTCCACTTTCCCAAAGGTCTAGTAACTTAACTTGGGGCAGACAAAGGTGGCAGCAGAGACCACTGTTGGACCTCTGCCTCAGCTGAATGCTGGATTCTGGACCTGCTGATCCTAGCCTTGTTTCCATTGCCAGCAGGAAAAAATAAAAGATGTTCCAATGGGGCTTGCAAAGTGCCTCTTACCACCTCTTGCTCCCTCTCTGTCTCCCAAATTAACTGACTGATCTCTTGAGACAGGCGGTGGCAGAGGAGCATTGGTCCAGCCCTCTGTGAAAAATAGGACAAATTAATTCTAAACAACAACAATCCAACCCTCTGGTTTAAGCAACTAGCTTACTTTGATTGCTTTGATGTTAGTTTTGATGTCAGTTTCCTTTGAAAAAATGCAATCAGGCATAAAACATGTAGTGTAATCCAAATTGTAGGATACCCTACAGTGATGCTTCAGAAAAAAATCATTCTTTTCTCCATAATTTCCTTCCCTTTGCTTCTTATAAATAGTAAGACTATGCCCAAATATTTGTTTCAGAGGTCATCTGCTGCTGTATACAACATTACAATGAACATAATAATCTTTTGCAGAACCGCAGTCATTTTCCTTGTAGCCTACTGTGATGTTACAAGAAGATTTTATGATTTGTGAGTAGAGCTGTAATAGCACAAGCAGCAGAGCTCCTTAGAAAACAAAATTTACTTTTATTCAAATATTCAGAGTAATAAAAAGAACAGCAGGAGTGACAAATTGCCCCATTTGGTTCCAAATAAAATGTTTATCCAAGTGCTTTCTTCAAATGTCAGAGGGTCTCAAGAAAACAGGATGCATTATTAGTCTGAATAAGTTTTAAACCCTTTACTGGAATAGAAACGATGGTTGCAAAAATAAATAAATTAAAGCAATGCTGAATTTATGCTGGTGATATATTTCTTCATGAGATAAACATAAAGTGTAGAAATTCTTGGATGCCAAAATGACTATTTGATGTATACATACCAGTGATAAGCTAAATTCCCAATACAACTGAAATGAAATTAAGGGATTTTTCCTTCCACTGTGTCATCTTTGACAACATTAGATGTGAACAAATTGCCTATTAAGACACCCTGCAATGTTTGCTGAACTTCTTTCACTTTCTTGAGAGCTCCTTTCTTTTCATGTGATATACATGTAAAGAGAAAAAAAATTAAACGATTGAGGTTATGAATTCTCTGTAAAATAATCTAGGCATTCAATTGGAGGAGTCATTTGACTGGATTGTGTTGCATGGAAACAAATAAAAATCTTTACCCTGCTTTGCCCATGTCAGATATAAATTGCCCTATGTTTCATATTCTGCTAGGGCTGCCTACTTATTAAGATTTGGAAAGAAAGCATAACTTTATGGAGATGAAGGCTGATTGCGTGGGGAAAAAACAAGTTACTTTTGTATGTGCATCTACAGATGTTATGAAAAATGCCATTTTATTAGGAATGGGGGAAGAATTAATTTGTCCTGTTTTTCACAGAGGGCTGGATCAATGCTCCTCATCTTGTTTGTGGATTAGAACACACAGCTTTGAAACAGAAGAACATCAGATATCTGAAATTGGGGGTTATACAGTTATACCCCAAACGCTACCCTAAAAGTGTGTTTGGGAACTGAACAACTTTTGCAAATGAATTTGAAATTAGCCAAACATTTGGACTTGCAGGCTGTTGGTAACATTTCTTTGCTTCTCTAGTGACACATATAATCAGATATGTTTTCAGGAACCTTGCATTTGGCTGTGTGGTTTCTGTGTTATTTTTGCATTGGTGCAATGGCTTGTGTTGTTGTTGTTGTTGTTGTTGTTGTTGTTGTTGTTGTTGTTGTTGTTTAGTCGTTTAGTCGCTTAGTCGTGTCCGACTCTTTGTGACCCCATGAACCAGAGCACGCCAGGCACTCCTGTCTTCCACTGCATCTTGCAGCTTGGTCAAACATATGTTGGTAGCTTCAAGAACACTGTCCCACCATCTCATCCTCTGTCGTCCCCTTCTCCTTGGGCCCTCAATCTTTCCCAACATCAGGGTCTTTTCCAGGAAGTCTTCTCTTCTCATGAGGTGGCCAAAGTATTGGAGCCTCAACTTCAGGATCTGTCCTTCCAGTGAGCATTCAGGGCTGATGGATACTGTTTGATCTTCTTGGAGTCCATGGGACTCTCAAGAGTCTTCTCCAGCACCATAATTCAAAAGCATCAATTCTTCAGCGATCAGCCTTCTTTATGGTCCAGCTCTCACTTCCATACATCACCAATGGGAAAACCATAGCTTTAACTATACGGACCTTTGTTGGCAAGGTGGTGTCTCTGCTTTTTAAGATGCTGCCTAGGTTTGTCATTACTTTTCTCCCAAGAAGCAGGAGACTGATGTCGTGACTGCTGTCACCATCTACAGTGATCATGGGACCTGAGAAAGTAAAATCTCTCACTGCCTCCATTTCTTCCCCTTCTATTTGCCAGGAGGTGACTCCTTCATGGGTCACTGCCTTGTCATGGCGAAGGGGCTTAAATAATTCAGAGAAGCAATGAGCTGTGCCGTTAAGGGCCACCCAAGATGAACAGGTCAGAGTGGAGAGTTTTGACTAAACGTGATCCACCTGGAGCAGGAACTGGCAAGCCACTCTAATATCCCTGCCAAGAAAACTCCATGGACAAAGACAACAGGCAATGGCTTGTAGGTCATATTTATTCAGTTAATGCTTGATCTAGGTTCACAGGGTGGCTTACAATATGTTCAAATTACAACAAAGCAAATGAAAACAAATGTATTAAAACACCACAGTATAAAAGAGGAGTCAGCGGTAATAAAAGCAAAACAAAAAGTAATGTAAAAGGAGAATTTCCAAAGATTTGGAAAATACTAGGTGGGTGCCAAGGTGAACCTCTATGGAGCGGGGGCATTTCATAGTCAGGGTGCTACCACCAAGTAGGCCCTGTCCCCAGTAGTCAGATGTTGGAGGGCACTCAAAGAAAGAACCCTGAGTTTTGTATGTGTAGGAGCCTCTGACTGTTTTGTGGCTTCAAGAAGTCACATTGATTGCTCTACCTACTTTTGCCTTGCACTCCTCCGCCAACACCATATATAGTACCCAGAAGGCTCGAAGGCTCACCACAAGGGAATGCGGTTCACCCTGGAATAGACAATCCTGAGCTAGATTTATTTTTATTTATTAGACTTATATACCACCCTTCATCATAAGATCTCGGGACCAAACTTCCTATATTCCTTGATTATGAATCCACATGTATTCAACTATGTAAAACCAAATAACTTTCTTTTATCTTTTAAAAAGCCAACCCTGTGTATTTGCTATCTATAGCAAATTTATAACTAATATACATTTCAAAAGTCCTGAAATCCAAATGCCAGTTCTAGGGGGTAAAAACAACACGTATTTCCAATTACAATTTTATAATTAAATTCTCGTTTGTGTAAGCTCACCTTGCTTTCCAGACATCACACACAGAGAACTATTTTTACGTCTATTCATACATAGCCATTCTTCTGAAATAATACACAGTACCATTTTTAAACCTTAAGTATAAATATTTTTAAATTGATTATTATCATTAGGCTTGAATGACATTGCAGTGATAAAATGTGCCAGGAAGACTTTATCTCAAATTGAACCAATAGTTGTTACAATATCTACTTCTGCAAAATTTATGTTCACCTTGAGGAACAATAGGATGAGCTTTATGGAGTCATATATCCTTTTAAGGGATGCACTGATGACAGCAGCTTTGATTTGGTGTCAACACTTGGAGATATAATGAAGACTAATGTTGACTAAATGCCAACAAGAAAACATTTCAGAAAAATGGAAGGAATTCCAAAGAAGTCTGTGACAGCGGTGTGATGGGCTTATGAATTTGAGAGGTTCTCTTGTGGGCTGTTACTGCTATTGGGCTGCAGGGTATTTTGTTTAGGCTCTGAAGGCCACAGTCTGCTTCCAGACACACAGAGCCAATTAGCATGTGACAGAGTGCTTCTATTATTCCTGCCGCAATTGTTGTGTGGCTCAGATTGCAGCCTGGCTACTGAGGCCAGGGAGCTGTCCAGTCAATCGGAGACCCATGCTTTCAAGATAACAGGAAAGCTCTCCACCTCAGAAGTCCCTGATTGCAGAGCAGGCTGAGGTGTTGCAACACTAACTTCAAGGTACAAGCGGAACAGCTTGATATAGTCACCATCTCTTCCTCTAGTGTCATTGGATCCTTGATCCAGAATCTACCTTTCTCTCCAATTTAGAGATTTTAGGTCTTGCACTGCCGATTGGTATTTGATTTTGGGAAAGTTGCCAAAGGCTCCTTGTGAAACTTTCACAAGGACACCTGATACTATGACTTAACCAGCCCCAGGCCTCATTTGCTTTGAGGGTAAATCAAGGTCAGCTCAACCTGGCCCATCACAGTTTCATTTTTAATGTGTGTACATAACTGTGTCCTTGCTTTTTTGCCTTTTTGCTCTAAATTGTCATGGTCCTATTTAAATCTTAATCTGTAAGGGCTGTGCAATTTATTTTCTATTAAATACTACTACTACCACTAAACTCTGATCTTTCAGCTTTTCTAAAGCTAAAAAGGGAGATAGACTATCCCCCTTCTGCTCCTGGCATCTTGGGTAAGAAAAAAGAGGCTGTTGGCCAATGTCACCCCTATTATACAGTCATGATTGTTTTTACAGTAGAACAAGAAAGCTGGTGATAGGTTTGCTTTCCCTTGGGTCCATTTTTCAAGGATAGGGCTGACATGGAATTCAGCAACACAGCTCAGAAGCATTTGACTTGACACATCTAAGGTGACTGGGTTGAAATGGCTCTTCCCAGCGGGAAGAGAAATCAGAAGACTGCTACGAGTGGATGTCACTTCAACAACCCAATCCCATAAGTAAGGGGAAGAAAGCAAGAAAAAAATGTATCCATTTATGAATCATGCCTCCAGGAACAAGACTTAATAAAAATAATATTCTTTCTTTGTAAAATGCCTTCAGTCAGATAACATATTTCTAGTCGTAAGCTTTTGCTTTCACCATGGGATCTATAGCGTGAAACTGTATGAATGAAAGAGTTTTTGAGAGATGATATTCTCAATGTCAACTGTTTATTTGGATGTGATTCCCTTCCTGCTAATTCTGAAACAGCAATGTTTGCGTCCTTAATAAAGTTGTGTCAAATATTATCTACTTTCTTTTTCTTTTTTCGCAAGTATTTGGGTAAAGACTAGAAATTTGGGGATGTAATTTCAGCTCCTCAAAAACAGCAACAACAACAGACAAACAAAAAAAGCTCACCCACCCCTCACTTAATTCACATATTCATCTTGTTTTCTGTGCGGAACCATTATTTGCTCTGTAAAACTCACACCCAGTCACTGGTCACACTGTGAACAGGATAATGTTGCCATGCTACATAGCCAGTCAGATTTGACTATATGATTATGTGACTCAATATAATTAAGAGTGATGACAAAATAAATTAATAAGCAAAAGTTTAAGAAAGGGTTGAAAAAAACAGGTGGTGGTGTCTCCTCAAATTGACCTTGTAAAAATGTGAGTGTACCACTATTGTAGACTGTGCAAGCAATAAAAATGTTGTGCTGTCACTGACAGCAAAGCCAAACCAGAGTCTGGTGATGCAGTGCCTCAGAATCCCACCAGAGGGCTAGAGCCTCTCTCTGATTGGCTACCCAGACAGATGGGGGTGGAGCAACTCATTGGGAGGGAGAATAAAAGAGAGTGTTCAGAGAGGGAGATGGTTTAAGAGAGAGCAGGAGGGAGGGAGGAGAGTTGGCTTGGATCTATGGGTGTAACATCCACTCTGAAGAAAATATCTGTAGTCAGATAGGTAGGTAGGTAGGTAGGTAGAAAGAAAAACAGAGTGTGGTGTTGTGACGAAAAAGTTGGCTTTGCTGGATCAGTTGGATCAAAAAGTGTTTCTTTTTTTCTTTTTTGCCCTGCCAGCAAATGGTTAATGAATGGCAGGATTTGAGAGATTTGAGAGAGTATTTGAGAGACAGTTAGTTAGTTAGTTGAGGGAGAGGGTTGGAATAGAGGTTGGAGAGGTCAGGTGATAGGTAGGGAGACAGGTTAGGAGCCAGGTTGGGGTAGAAAAAGTGAATGCGAGAAAGAGTTGGTTCTGGAAAAAGACAACTTCCACTCTGAGCGTATTGTGAAGGACAGAGTGTGGTGTCCTGTAGGAGGAATAGACCTGAGTTTTACTGGGAGGCAGAGGTTGAGCCAGGAGAAGTAGGAGCTGCAAAGGAGCAGCCTACGTGGGACTCAAAGGAGGAGAGACAATCTTCTAAGGAGAAGAAGAAACTCCCAAACCCAGTGAGGGGGCTGGGGGGCTGGAGAGCCCTTGGGTCTATTGCTTAAGGAGCAGGATTGTTAAAGGGGTGGATAACTGAAAGAAAATATCACCGGTTAAAGGAACCAGACCTATAACTCAAAACAACTGCATTAGAGTGAAATTGCACTGTATTCCTGAAGTAACCTAAATTAAATTAAATACTATCTTGCCTTAAATAAATCTTTATTGTTTATCTAAAGAAAACCTGTCTGAGACTCCAGCTTTCTAAATACCCCCTCACAAAGGTCCCCCGCAAGACACTCTGGGCTAAAAGTTTAAGAGGAAAGGAAAAGAAACCTTTGAGTAAAGGGTTGTTCAGTGAGGTGGGGACAATTTATCTAAGTGAGAGTGGGAGCAACGGTGGGAGAGGAAAAAGTGCTGTCGAGCCCGTTGTCGCAGGTGTCTTGGGAGAGTATTCAGACATGAGTTAAATAGAGGGCTACGTTTGAGCATGAGAAGTAGAAGCTGTGAGGATACAGGACTCCACTAGATTGATAAAGAAAAAGTGATTTATATGAACGTATTCTAGCAAAATGGCATTACACACACCTATATATATATAATATTAAAATGCCATTATATTTTATCTATAACATATCTTTTCTGTCCAGCAACCAAGATTGAATATTTTGTTTTCTTTACTGATTATGTTTGCTTCTTTAACATCTGTTGGCATTTTGAAAAAACAAGGGGGGGAGGAGAGACAACAATTTTAGTAGACAGATGCCCATCAATTTAAATCACAGAATTGGGCTCTCAAACGATTGAGATACTGGGGAATATAATTACAATAGTGTAAGAGTTTTTAATGGCCTCTGTAATTCCCTTTTGTCCTCTGGATACAAGTGTAATGAGTTTGTTTCTGACATGAAGGATGATATTTCTAATGTTTATGGCAGATTAATTCACTGGAGGTAGGTGAGTGACAATGTGCTGCTAGCGGTCATGACTTCATATGCAGGGTTGCCATTTAACATGTTTTATTTCTTAATAAAAAAAGAAAACTTTTAATCAGTTTATGGCTTCACAGTTCTCCTGGGAAACTCAATCATCTGTTTCAGACAGCAGTAGAGGGGCAAGAGGGAAACAAAAAGGATCACATAGTTAAGCATAGTTTCACACAGGAATATATATTTTTTAAAAGTTGGCCAAGCGACTCTTGCTTATACTTCTCTACTTGGACACAGTAACAGCCTTAATATGTCAGGCCAATGATCCATGCAGAATGCCTGTTGGATAATAGCAAGCCAGGTCTGTATGACTTAGAGGAAACAAATAAAAGCATGAATAATAGAGTGATACAATCTCTCCCTCTTCTATCTGCCTGCCTTCCACCAGACTTTTAGAGTGAAGTGATCATTATGACTGACCTCGATGGCTACCAAGGGACAAAGAAAAGGGAGGGAGAGAGAGCCTTTCTGCCAGCCACCAGGCAATTTTATACGCTGTGTGTCCTTGTTTCTCAATTTGATCTTTTTACATGGTTTTGTATGTTTTGTGGTATTTTTTGCATTTTGATTTGCTCTTGTTGATTATAGATTAGTAATTCTTTATTGTAATTGATAAATGTAAACTGCACTTACTATTTGCTGATGTTTAATTTTACTGTTTACTATTAGATTCTAAAGGATTATTGAATATTGCTTTATTTGATGTAAGTTGCTTATTTTAAAGTTATTGTGACTTTTTATTTGGTTCAGATTGTTACTATTAATATTCAGTGTTTCATTATTATTTGTATGTGCATTGGAAGCTGCCAAGAGTGGCTGGGGAAACCCAGCCAGATGAGTGGGGTATAACTAAAAAAATATTATTAATAAATGCAAGAGAACTCCCACTTTAGATCCCCCCCCCATGTGGAAGTGGGTGGTGAGGAGGCAATGGTGTGGGTGCAGAGAGCCCGGTGGGTCTAGGGGTCATAGCTCTCCTTTCCTACTAACACATTTGTCAATAATAAGAGTCAAACAACTGAATAGGGTTCCTGAACAAACAATGTGCCAACACTGATGCTTTGGGACTCTATGATTTAAGTATAAAATCCAAAGTAAAGATGCAAAAAATTAACATCAACACAGCAGCAACACCTTCCTGCCCAAACCATAACCCCAGCCCAAGAATCCATTCAGCTGCCTCCGCTGTTGTAGCTAGAATAATCAGTCAGGGCCAGGTGGAAAAAGGCCAGCAAGGCAGAGAGCAGGTCCTCCAGGATTCACAGCCAAGAATGACCTCTCATTTGGTATTTCAAGTGGATTATGTTCCACAAAGAAGTTTTGTGGGAGCTCTGAGTAAACACGCATAGGGTTGGGCTATCTGTCAGGCATGCTTCAAGTACTATTAATTGACATAGGTAATTCAGAGTTAAGGGCTCTGGATCCTCAAGGAATACCCTATTTAATTTAATACATCTATATATTACTGTCCTTCAGCTAAATAGCCCCCCTAGGTAAAATAAAAATAAAACCACTTTAAAATAACACATATAAACAAAGACCAGCAATTAAAAGCAGTGGTTTAAACAAGCTTAACTCTTGGAGCTTTAAAAGCCTGTAGCAGCCAAAAGATTTTTGTCTGGCACCAAGAAGTTGGCAAAGTAGATGCCAGGCAAATCTCTGTAGAAGATGCACTACTATTGAGAAGGCCCTCTCCCTAGATGCTACCCACCTCACCTGAGGTGGCAGTGATACATGGAGGATAGCCTCCCTTGGTGACAGTGACATAGCATGAGGGGCTGTGGGGGCTGTGACCCCTACCAAATTTTTTTTGAGGGGACGTGACCAGGCATGAGGGAGCAGCAAAGACAGCTTCTTCATGTAGCCCAATGCCACCAGTTTCAGCTCCATCCATGGGTCAAGCTAAACACAGGACGAAGAGAGGAGAATGGGTGGTAACGCTGCCGCCCACTCTCCTGGGCTGTGGCCAACCAGTAAGCTGCCCTGTGCCCAGCCGCGGCACCTCCACGGATCAAGCCTGACCCAAGGGCGAAGGGAGGCATCCGGCTGCTGCAGGCCCCACCCCCTCAGGGGGCTGCAGGTGTATGTGCCCTGGGCACCATTTGATTACGTTCTGCCACTGCTCAGTGATCTCAACACATGAGCAAGTTGTGGTGGGAATAAGCATTCCTTAATGTTAAGGTCAGAGATGCGTGCAAAAAGCACACAATGGATTACACTGTAAATCACCACAGAGTGCATATGACACTGATTACTAATTGCAGAACACTTATTTTTGACTCTACCAAAACTCTTTGGTTTTTTGTCAGCACAGGGCAAATTTGTTGCAAAATGAATGTACAGTTAGCACTGTGCGCAAATGACCTCTTAAAATTACCCACCCTATTTATGGGCAGTGAAACTGGGGTAACGTTACCCTCAATGTTTTCCATTGGTAGAGAAGTTGAATAGTTGTCAGTAGGGAGTATGGCTGGAGCCAGGGAGATAAGAGTGCGCTCAGTCATACCATATGACTCCAATGGAGGCTGATCACCTCCTGATTTCGCTGCCCTCCAGTAATTGCAAAAATGGGGGTTCGAGCTATTGAAGTCTTGATAGACCACGTAGCTCACAGTTGGCTGTGCTTGACTTACCTGTGGGTCAAAAGTTGTGCAGGGGTCAATAACACTGAAGTTAGCATTGAAAGCACACAATGTAAACAACATTTCTCTACTCTTATACAAACCTTTGTGACTGTTGTAAAAAATCATCAAATATTTCAGTTGAGAAGGGACCCTAACATATACATCAATTTACACATTGGCACAAACAAAATAAAACAATGTGAAAATACCCATTTCTTCATTGCAGAAATGTGCAAGAATAGATGAATGGGAAGTGGATGGAATGGAAATAAACTGATATGTTGACACTTATGTTATCCATCCTGCAGGTTGACCATGCTAAGGATGGGATGGGATTTGTTATCAGATCTAAATACTTTCAAATATTACAATTGGCTATTGGGATTCATCATTTTTAAACATTTCAGAAGTTGTTATAGAAGCTTAACTCCACTTTTGCTAACATGAAATTCAATCAGTGACTTGTGCTGTAGTTTTAAAATTATGTACAGTATATAGTCATTTCATTTTGACAAGATGTGGTTTCAAATAACTCTCAGAAGGCGAGGGCAGAGTATGGCTGAGTTAATTTGAGACCAGTGATAAATGAGCCTGCTAGGTTAACTGGTAGGAGCATAGGAAAATCAGCACTAATAGACATTATTTTAACAAATTGCCATTTTAAATCATCTTCCTCAGGGCCTTTAAGCAGATTTCATCAATTACATGCTTGCAGTTCAAATTAGTGATTACACTTTTTAAAAATCTCTCATGTGAATTTTTTTTTTAAAGAGAGATAAACATTGTGCATGAAATATTATGTTCAGAGAACAAATATTTGCTTGGCGAAGGGCCTTTGCCATCAAGGCCTTGTGAGGACACCAAGATGTCCTGTAATGATTTTTCAAAGTTGTTTTTTTAAAAGATAAAATCACTCAGATTCAGAAAGAGGTAGACTCCAGACGTGGTAGCAGGGCCTAGTCTAGTCAAGTTACATGGGATCAGTTCCAATCTGTTACCTCTGAGGATGTGGGCATATGTAGCTAATCTGTCCATATTATCAATCCATGTGCTCAATGGAATATTTTTGTGGCTCTTCCAATTCATCAAAACAACTTTTTTTGCTTCTAATATAGCACGGTACATCCATATATTTTTTTGACTCCTTGTAATCTCCCACGTTTCTGGAATATAGTTTAGAATTAAATTCATTTCCCCTAAATAACAATTTCTTTTTATTACTCTTGCTATAAATATCCTCACCTCACACCAAAATGATCTTATCATCGGGCAGTTAATCATCATATGTACTAAGTTCACATTTTTACTCCCACATCTCCAGCAGTTGTCTGCACTTGTTATTTTCTTCTGGTATAGTTTTGCAGGAGTCCAGTGGACTCTGAATATTTTCTGTTGAATAAGTCTTAGTCTTAGATCCACAGAGGCTATTTCTGTTGATTTTATACTTGTCTCCCATATATCATTTGATATCTGTACCCCTAACTCTGGAATGAAGAGTTAGGGGTACAGATACGGCCCCCCCTGCACCCCCCACGCTACGCCACTGTCTTGTAGCAGCATGGATGTTTCCGATGCTGCTACAGCATCAGGGCCAAACTGCCTTTCCAACATATGTTTCAATTGGATGTATTGTCATTGTGTTTCACTGGTTAATCCATACTTTACTTGCAAAATCTTATCTTCCACAAATTTGTAATTTTCATCAATTAATTGATTCAATGTCAAAATACATTTTTTCATCCAATTTTGCCAAATTATTACTTGATTTCCAATTTTTAATTTTGGGTTGGCCCATATTGTTAATTTCTCATGCTGATAGGGGTCATCCTTCTTACTTTTATTTATATTCATCCAAATTTTTATAGGTGCTTTAATAGTCTCCAGGATAATAGGATATTTCATAAAATTGGAGCCGAGTTTAGTCCACCCTACAAGAGGTTCAAAGAAACTATATTCAAGAGTAGCCCAATTGGGATTCCTGCTAGCTCTCCAATCTTTAGTCTTACTTAGTGATATAGTTAAAGATTTGGGAGACCAAAGCCACCTTCCTTAGTTGGAAGTTGTAAAATTAAAATTATTTGGTTTTCTGATAGTTTATGTGCTTCTTCATCAAATGTACTTACCAAGCTAAATGTTGTCCAATGACGGAAAATAGTAGCATATTTGAATTCTTCATACCCAAAACAATCTATTTAAGAACCCTCACTGAATAGATTTGCAAAAATTAAGTTTCACCTCCTAAAATGCCACACATTAAGGTTCTCAAATACAGGTTGATTACAATATATCACATTGTTGAATTCCTAGTGACTTAAGTGTTCTAGCTGAGGAGATATTTCTATGTCTTCTCTCCCAGATGCTTCAGTTATTGAGGCGAAGCAAAACAACTCAGTGCCTGCATGCCACAATGGATCTTTTTCTTAATTATGGTTTATGTAATACCGTGGGCAAAAAGTGGGGATTCTGAAGAGGAACAGGGAGTTTGGGTCTGCCCAGCTGTGCCACAATTAAATCTCCCGTGGCCACGCCCCCTCCTGGTGCTGATTGGCCAGTGACGGCGATGTGGCCAGGATGACATGGAAGGAGGTGTCAACTCTCCACCCCCACACCAGATCACTGTAGAGTCCTGGATGCCCGGCCACAATGCCGCCCACCAGAAAAAGTGAGCGGACTCTCCTAAATGCTAAACCCTTAACAAGTGTCATAGCAAGCTAAATATAAATATATACAGATAAATATAACATTAATTAGAACAAATATCCTGACCTCATTTACAACCCAGAGTTATTTTGTCTGCGAACCCTTTGCTACCGGGCAAACCAAAGAATTAAAATGTTTCATTTCTGGATTTGGAAAAGACACCAAAACGACATTGTTAGCAAAGAGGTGACCCTCACTCCTTCACTTGAAAGTGATCCAAAGGCCCCTATTTGCTCTGCACCCCTTATTAAAATTGCATCTTCAGATAATGAGCCTTACAACCAATTAACTATTTAAGTATATGCAAAGGCTTTTTTAAAAAATCCCCCAAGATGAATGGAAAAAAGTAGACATTTGTAGATTAAAGTTTTAGGAGACTTTATGTGGGAAAAGGCATTGGCAGCCCAGCTGCGCTTCCTCAGGGACTTAATTTTAATGTTAAGTTCAGTCTATTTTTACAGTAATGATGATGACACTGGTCACTTTACAAACAGTTGGCAAGACTTACAAGTCATAATGCGACTTCATAATTAATGCAGTTTTTTCTTAGTACCGCAACTGACTTCAGGAAATGCTAAAATATTTTTAACTGTTTGATGCAGCTGGGTTTTAATAGCCAGGGCTTTCCTGCAAATGTAAAAGGCAACAATTCACATTTAAGCAAATGCTTAGAAATTGATTTATTGTTATTTCAAATTTAAATACTGACTTTTGCAAAACATGGAGAATCCAGGTGTTCACAGACACCATACTTTTGCTCCTGTTAATTAATTCCTCTCTTTCTCCATTAGCTACTAGAGTGGCAGCAACCAAACAGAACAAGCTTCTCTGCATCTCTTGTTTGCTTGAACTATAAATGCGGTGGCATGATACTGACTGACTTGTTAGCTACTTGTTTAGCTGACTTGTTTCCTGCTTGGCAGGGGGTTGGACTCGATGGCCCTTGTGGTCTCTTCCAACTCTATGATTCTATGGTTCTATGATTCTATACTTGTGAAAAAAACCTGATATTTATTCAGCACAAATGAAAAGTCTGTCAGGTTTGATGCAAGGGATATAGAGAATTTACAGTCTCCTCCTCTAGCCACCCACTGCCCTCTATTCCCCTCGCATCCCTATGAGGCAACAATTGAATTGCTCATTTCACTGACCATAACCACAGTAAATAAAAAAACCTGGTGTGTCCATCTATCAAGTAAATCAGTGATTTTCAACCAGTGTGCCGTGGCACCCTGCGGTGCCTTGAATGACAGTCAGGGGTGCCACAGGTAACAGTGACACCTGTCCTTCTTTCCTTCTCTCCTCTTCTGGTGGCCTCTCGCATCTCTGCCTCCCCAAGGCTTGCACGGCTGTTTGTTGCAGCAGCCCTGGCTACAAGCTCTGCAGGCAAATAGTGCCTCTGGGGCTGGTCAGGGGGTGTTTCCCAGGCCCCTGTGGGGAGGTGAGGAGGCACCTCTCTATGGGGCAGGGGACCAGGGATGGCAGCAGAGGCTGACCAGAGGACTCCCAAGGAGGGGGGAGAGGAGAGGAGACTGAAGGAACACTCCACAAAGGAGGGTGTTTGAAAAAGGATGAGAGGCTGCCAGGCAAGGGGTGACCTAACTGGTCTCCTGAGCCCCACAGGGGTGCCACACAAAGGATGTAGTTGGTCAAGGGAGCCATGGACTCAAAAAGGTTGAAAACCTCTGAATTAGATAATTACCATGGGCAAGTCAGACAAAGCCAGGCCTGCTTTTTGAAATCTGATTCAGCTTTGTGTTCTCTGAACCTGACTGCTACTTCCCAAACCAGAAGCTGCATTTAGGGCTGAGGAGGAGAGAACCAAAGCTCTGTTATCCCTCATCGCCTTCAAAGGATCTCAAGAAGTTGTAATTGTGCTTGAAGTCTTTAAAACACTTAAAATAAAAAATAAAAAACAGCTGTTAGAAAACACACGAAAGTACAGATTCTGTGGTTACTTTCATAAAGCTATAAGAGATCCAAATCACTCCTCAGTTACAGACACATCGTAACTACAACAATTCAGCTAAGTATTGCATTTTTAATTCTTTTTTTGCATTCCAATAAATATTCACAGATTTTAACCACATTCTTGGTAGATATTTGTTTCTTTGGAAACAGGTATTGGCTGCCATCAGCTTCATTGCATTTCGTAGCATCAAATCTCCTTATATCACATCATCTTGTTATGTCAGCTCGTAATACTGTGTGCTACAGAATAACATGACGGGAGGTAGCAGAATAACTGTAATGTAATCTGATGCATCAGAAATGTAAAGGCTAGAGAGATGATATACCTGGACTCAATTTAGATACAGGGATGAAATCCAGACTAATCCAGCAGGTTCTAATAGAGTAAATTGCAGTGTCCAATTCGCCTGTGAAACTCAAAATGCCACAGATTATCAGAGTTCATCTAGAAAAGGAATATAGTTAGAATATGGAAACGGCCTGCCCAGTTTATGAGTTTCTCCCCACAATTGAATGCAGCCCCCACCTGTTTGGGACTGCAAAGACAAAGGGGTTGCCAAGCGTGTGTCGGGCCACAATAAATAGCTGGTTAATTGTGTATAGCTGTGATCACCTACTAAATTATCACCTAATAAGCCAAACACAGTTTTGTTTCATTTGGTTTTTTGCAGGCTAACATAGTGCAAAATGGGCTATCTGTAGCAATGGATATTAAATATTTTCTAACTCTTATGATGAAGAATGGATGCCATCATCTTTCTACATGCAGCTGTTCATATTTAATTGTATCATATGAATGAAAATTAAAGTTATCCATCTAGGTTTTCTTGGAAGAAGAATGCACATAGCAGTCCATCCATCCAGCTGGGGTTTTGTTTTGTTTTTTGGTGGGCGGGGGGCTTGCTGGCTGGAAAATTGAACTGTTACAATGAGATGTATAAAACAACTGAAACCCTGGGGGTAGTAACAATGGTACAAAGTTTTCTAAAATTCATATTTTATATTGATGAAATAATCTAATAAAAACACAGTGGAGGAGAATGCTGCACCCTCAGACAAGTTTGCAAAGAGTAGGTCATTCATTTAAATGCCCCTAATTATTAGGGACAGCCACAGTCTTCTGGTGTCTGTAGCACTCTGCAATATTATATACTACCCTGACGTTTTGTGACAGGGTGGTATATAAATACTTTTATAAATAAGTAACTAAAAAAAGAACAGCCTATGAACAACTGCAGATTAGATCCCAGCTGATCCATGAAAAGGCATGTGTTTGGTGTCTTTGCTTGTCTCCCTCTTATGGCTCTCTTACATAACAAAAAGTAAAATCTTCCTCTTTAGTGCATCAGATACACAAGAGATTTTGTGCAAAATGGAAGTTTCTGTCCTAAAATTCTAAAACTCTAGTTTCATACGCTGAACCCAAGTTTCTCTGTTGCTATCATCAAAGAGATATTGTTAAAGATAAATAAATCAGAACATGGTTTCTGATTGAGGGATCCAAAATGGAGCTTGGCTTTCATGGTGATGACAACAGAACTGATAAGCAATGAAGACAGCTTTAATCCTTCTGCTCTCGACCTATAATTCTGCTGGAAAAGAAGGTGGTGTTTTGATGACTGCTGCCCTCCCACCGTGCCTCTTCCCTTTGTGATATTTACAAGTTTTGAGGTTTAAGTAGTTTTTCACCAGCTTGAAAGCTGTGCCTTTACAATAAGGTTAAAGGCCTGTATCAAAGAAGGCCACGTTTGCTTCACTGTTGTAGGAAATGGGAAGTAGGGTTTGCTGCCAATTTCTTCAGTTGTGAGCATTTCCTTCTGCTCTTGATGCTGTGTGCTTGTTGAAATATTGAGTAAATGGTGAGAAATGCAATGGGCTATTAGGAATGCTTTCCCCTAGCTTTAATCACATAATGTTGTAAACAAGAGAAGGTGAAGCATTTCTCCCACACTGCTCACAATAATGTCAAAACAAGCTCTTAATGACCAAAGCCACAATAGTAGAAAAATGTGGCAGGGAAGCCAAGGATGTATACAGTTGTGTGAAAGAAGGTTATAACTGTGGGAGATTGCAGTCAAACACAACTATTTATGAGTATTAGTTTGTGCATGAAGGGTTTAAGATCAGAGAGCTGTGATCCTAGACTCAGGTCACACACCCTTTCCATTGGTGAGGGAGGAAATGAAGCCTTCTCTTTCTTTTCTTCTCTCTTTCTTCCACCATGTGAAGCTGACCAGGCAAGACATCCATGCTTGAATGCTTCAAGCACAGGCCATGTGTCCAGAAGTATTTTTCTGTATTTTGTACCCTTTTTTCTACCTGTGTTCTTGCTGCAGCATGGAATAATGCATGAATCTGACCTCGCTCTCAATCAACCTCAATCAGCTGCCATCCATCCTCCAACTGCCTCCAGACACTTATGGTATAATGAGTTTAAGTTGCAGGAGGGCAGATTTCAGTTATCCAGAGGGGCGATGGATTCTCCCTTATTGGAAGACTTCAGTCAGAGGAGGGAGAGTCATGTGTTGGGGATGTTCTAGCTCTGAATCCAGAATAGGAGATTGGCGACTTCCGGAGGCGGCGCGAAACCGTGATGGCGGACCTCTTCGAGTTCTGAAGAGGGGCACCGCAGAAAAGGGTTGTTCGCGACGGCGCAGCGGCAACCCATCAAGATAAACCACGGGCAGAGTGAGTCCGTGGCCGTGGGACCCGGCGGGCACCTGGAGCGACCCCGAAATCACAAAAGGAACCCCGTAAGGGGCTCCGGAGTGAAGGAGGGGGAGCGGTGCTGTGGGTTCATCGCTCTTTCTGCGGAGGCGAAGCCGCGTGGCTGTCACGGATGAGCGCTGACCTTTCTTCCAAGAAACATCGGGCTGAAACATCAAACCCGTGAGTAAGGACCCAAGATCCTACAAATTAATTTGGAAAATTTGGCTAAAAACGGGAGACGAGAAAGAGGAAGTCCGTCTTCCGGCACTGCTTTCAAGATCAAAGCAGACGGTCTAAAGAGCGGAAAGCGCTGTGAACAGGGAAGCTTTAAAGCTTTAAACTGGGACTTTCGTGCACACTTGAATTTTCCTTTTAAAGAATAAATACAGCATAAATTTGACCTGGAGCGGTCCCCCAAGGGGCAAGGGAAGATTCTAACCCCAAATTCCCGGGTGGCCGGGTAAAGTTGTTTAAACTGCGGAACTGTTGCAAACTTCCAGATACTTTTGTAACTGGAGAGTGTAATTTTGAGCTTACTTAGCTGAAGTGGATACAATTGCAGGCACCTTGCTGGAACTTTGTTACATGTTTAAAAGTGCTCTGCAGGACTTTTTTCTTAGTGTGCTGGAACTAATTTGCCTTTAAAATTGTTTTTAAAGTTGGAACAAAGGGACTTTAATGGCGGAAAAGTTATCCTCTTCTTACTAAAACTTTGGTGGCACTCCCCCTAGAGGACATTGGGAATATAGAGGCCTGGGAAAAGTTTTTCTGTTTATCTTCTCTCAATAGACTGTTTTTAATTTTGGGCTTGCCTCTCCCATGGGACTACAACATCTGACCTTGAACATTGACTGATGAGTGGCACAGGAAAGACAAGAGCAGCCAAAGCTAAAGAAGCTAAGGAGAAAGAGAAAGCAAAAAAGCAAGCACAGCTTTTGCAAACAACTTTAACTCAGGGACGTAGATTATCAGTTCCAGCTGTGCTTGCGACACAAAAAGTAGAAACCGAAAAGCCTGAAAGATCTGAAGAGGAAGATATGGCAGCAGGAGGAGCTGAGGGAATACTGAAACAAGTTTTGGAACAATTGTCAGCAATAAATCAAAAAATTGATAACCAATCAATAAAAATTGATCAAGCAACATCCTCGATCCAGAAATTGACAGATCAGGTTTCCCAACATAACCTAGCAATTGAAAAATTGCAAGGAGCAACAGAAGAGAATCGTAAACTGGCAGGGGAAGCCGCTCAAATTGCAACATCAGCTAAAAAAGAAGTCGAGGAAGTTAAAGCGGAAGTCAAGCCTCTCCATAAACAGATAGGGGACCAACAAACCTATCTCTCGTTGGTGGAATTGAAAAATCGCGAGACCAACCTCAGGCTAAGGGCAGTCCCAGAAATTGAACAAGAAGATCTGATTGGACTTTTGACAACAGAGTTTACAAAGTTCTGGGACTTAAAAGAAGAAAGTGATTTCAAAATTGTATCGGCTTTTCGGTTGGGAAGATTAGTAAGAAAAGACAGGTCCAGAGACTGCTTAATAGCTTTGAGATCAAGGGAAGAGAGAGACAAAATACTAGGCCTACATTTCAAAAACTCAATTGTGATACAAGAGAAAAGGGTGGAAATTTACCGAGATATTCCTAAACAGTTATTGGACTTGAGAGCCACCTATTCAGAATTGGCTAAGTTGCTGAGACTCAACACAATTCCTTATAGGTGGGAGTTCCCACAAGGGCTATCATTTACCTACAAACAGAAGAAGGTTAAAATAAGATCACCAGAGGACCTACAAAAGTTCCTGCACGACCACGGAGAAGATCTCCAAAAAGAAGCAGCAGCTAATTGGCCTATACTCAACCCAGGTGGAGCAACACCTGCACCTTCGGAACCAGAGGAGAAAGAAGACACACCGCTCTAGGTGTGGCAGAATAGTTCAGGATGTCTCTGCGGCTACTCAGTTGGAATATAAATGGCGGAAATTCCCCGGAGAAAAGAAGGAGGTTATTTCACATATTGAAGAAAGAACAATTGGACATTATTTGCTTACAAGAAACCCATGTGACCAGGCTCCATAGGAAGGTTTTGGTTAATAAAAGACTAGGCCAAGAATTTATTTCGTCTGACAAAGTAAAGAAAAGAGGAGTGGTGATTTATGCTAAGGAGAGCCTGACACCTAAATTTTTATTTAAGGATGAACAAGGAAGAATTTTGGCAATTGAAATTCAAACCCAAGGAGAAAAAATATTGATATTAGGAATTTATGCCCCAAATGACGGGAAATTAGAATTTTTCAAGAAGCTGCATGAGACGCTGCTGGACTATCTGGATTATGCTAACATCATAATGATGGGAGATATGAATGGAGTGGTGTCTACACATATGGATAAGTCTTACAACCAGAACTTAACATCAGACGGCAGACTGCCCAAAACTTTTTTCGAATTGACTGACAATCTGGATTTGATCGACATATGGAGGACAAAGAACCCCCTAGGTAAAGAAGGAACTTTTTTCTCTGAGGCCCACCTGTCCTGGTCAAGGATCGACCAAATCTGGACTTCCAGGGGGCTGGCACCTAAGACTAAAAAGGTGGAAATCTGCCCAAAAACATGCTCCGACCACAACGCCTTGAAAATAGAACTTAGATTAACTCAACCCGGTTCCTTCAGATGGAGAATGAATGACACACTACTAAGAGATCAAGAGATTGTGAAAAAGGCCCAAAAAACATTAAAGGATTATTTTGAGATAAATCTGAATACTACAGTTGAAAAAAGAACGACTTGGGATGCAAGCAAAGCTGTTATGAGAGGGTTTCTGATACAACAGAATATAATTAAGAAAAAACTCTGGAATGGAAAGAAGGACAAAATACTGGAGAAAATACACCAAGGAGAGAAAAAACTGAGAACCAAACCAAAGTCCAAGGAGGTGCTGAGAGAAATTAAATTCCACCAAGCAGAATACTCAAAATTGATCAATCAGGAGATTGAATGGAAAATAAAACAGATGAAGCAAAGATCCTTTGAATCAGCAAATAAATGTGGAAAGCTGCTAGCTTGGCAGCTGAAAAAAAGACAAAAGCTAAATACGATAACAAATCTAGAGATTGATGGAAGGATAGTACAGAAACCAGAAGAAATTAGGAAGTGTTTCCACAGATACTTCAAAGAACTGTATGCACAGGGGCCCCAGAAAGAATCAGAGATAGATCAATTTTTAAAGACAAATGGACTATCAAAAATAACTCAAGATAAAAGATCAATCTTGAACTCTACAATAACCTCACAGGAAATTGAAGGTGCCATTCAGAACATGCAACTAGGCAAATCTCCAGGCCCGGATGGGCTTACCTCCAAATATTATAAGGTTCTGAAGGACTATTTGATACAACCTTTGTTGGAGGTATGCAACCAGATCATGGATGGGAAGAGGGCACCAGAAACGTGGAAAGAAGCCTTCATCACATTGATACCTAAGTCAGAATCTGAAAAGACTCAGCTTAAAAACTACCGTCCCATCTCACTCCTAAATGTGGATTACAAAATATTTGCAGACATTTTGGCAAATAGACTTAAAAAAGTTTTAAATGAAGTAATTCATAAAGACCAAGCAGGCTTTCTCCCTGGTAGACATTTATATGAGAATACTAGAAACATCATTGACATTTTAGAACTTTTGCAGACTAACAGGAACACAAGGGCGGTGTTAATTTTTATTGATGCGGAGAAAGCTTTTGACAACATATCTTGGATGTTTATGAAGAAGAACTTGGAAGGGATGGGAGTAGGACGGGGGTTTGAGAATGGATTACATGCAATCTACTCAGAACAAAAAGCTAAATTAATAGTGAACAATGTGGTGACGGAGGAATTTAAAATTGAAAAAGGGACACGACAAGGGTGCCCTCTATCCCCTCTGTTATTTATTTCAGTCCTGGAGGTGCTACTGAATATGATCAGAGAGGACCGGTTGGTACAAGGGATAGAGGTCGGAGTGAAACAATATAAACTGAAAGCTTTTGCAGATGACCTAGTTTTGACACTGCAGGAGCCAGAATCCAGTACAAAAAAAGTTCTTGAACTTATATCTGAATTTGGTCGGGTGGCGGGATTTAGGTTGAATAAACAAAAAACTAAGGTTCTGACCAAAAATTTAACAATTACAGAAATAGAGGGGTTTCAGAGAGAAACAGAGCTGAATGTGGTTAAAAAAGTGAAATACCTTGGGATCTATTTGTCCTCCAAGAATTTGAATTTATTTAAGGATAATTATGAGAAATGTTGGTTGGAAGTTAAAAAGGATTTAGAAATTTGGTCAAGATTGAAACTTTCCTTGTTGGGAAGAATCGCAGCTATAAAAATGAATGTGTTGCCGAAAATGTTATTTTTGTTTCAAACCTTACAGATCGTGGACAGAGTGGATTGCTTTGGAAAATGGCAGAAGGATATATCTAGATTTATCTGGCAGGGCAAAAAGCCCCGAATAAAGTTCAAAATATTAACAGATTTAAAAGAAAGAGGGGGGTTTGCCCTGCCGGACCTGAGGTTGTACTATGAAGCTGCAGCCTTCTGCTGGTTGAAAGATTGGTTCTTGTTGGAAAACACTGATGTCCTAGATCTGGAAGGTTTTAATAATGCTTTTGGTTGGCACGCATACTTATGGTACGACAAGGTTAAAGCACATAAATTGTTTAAAAGCCACATTGTCAGAAAAGCAATTTTTGCAGTCTGGATGAAATATAAAGACTTACTAGAGAGTAAAACTCCGAGGTGGTTATCACCAGTGGAGGCCAAGGCCCGAAAAAGACCCAATATGGAGGCCTACTGGCCGAAATATTGGGAACTAACTGAAAAAATTGGAGACAATTGGAAGTTGCAGAGCCAGGATAAACTAAAAAATAAGGTGCGAGATTGGCTACATTATGCTCAAATTCAAGAGGTTTTCAAAATGGATAAAAAAGTTGGTTTCCAGGTGGAAAAGTCGAAACTAGAGACAGAATTGTTAGAACCAAAGACAAAGCTGTTATCTAGAATGTATAACTTGCTGCTTATGTGGAATTTACAGGATGAGACAGTTAAATCTGCTATGATTAAATGGGCACAGGATGTTGGACACAACATTATGTTTGAAGACTGGGAAAGGTTATGGAACACCGGAATGAAATTCACGGCAAGTACTGCCTTGAAGGAAAACATTATGAAAATGATATACCGGTGGTACATGACCCCAGTCAAGTTAGCTAAGATACATCACCTGTCTGACAATAAATGTTGGAAGTGTAAGGAAGCAGAGGGGACTTTCTTTCACCTCTGGTGGACATGCCCAAAGGTTAAGGCTTTCTGGGAAATGATTTATAATGAGTTGAAAAAGGTATTTAGGTATACCTTTCCCAAGAAACCAGAGGCCTTCCTGTTGGGCATGGTGGACCAGAAAGTGTTAAAGAAGGACAGAGCTTTGTTTATGTATGCTAGTACAGCAGCAAGAATACTCATTGCAAAGAACTGGAAGACACAAGATTTACCCACGCTGGAGGAATGGCAGACGCAGTTGATGGACTATATGGAGATAGCTGAACTGACCGGCAGAATCCGAGATTTGGATGTAGAAACAATTGAGGCGGACTGGAAAAAGTTTAAAGACTACTTGCAAAAGTATTATAAACTGTATGAATCTTAAGATTGTGCATGATTTGGAAATGATACGCTTTAGCAATCATGATTAAGTAAATAGTAAATCAAGTGATAAAAGAGAAAAGGAGATAATATGAATTGAACATGTTACGTTTATTTTAAAGGTATAAAAATTGTGATATAATATATTGAATTTAGATACATAACATGCAAAAGTTACAATAAGGTAGGACATAAGGTAATAAATTGCTGACAAGGTTAATATAAAGAACGCAGAATCGGAAGGGGTGGGGAAGTCCAAGTTGGGATTATTTTTGTTTTGATTTTTATTGTTTTGTTATAAAAAAAAAAAAAAAAATGGTTTCTTGTAAACTCCTCATTTGCTTGCAATGTACAAAATTTGGAAAGAAACGCAATAAAAAATACTATAAAAAAAAAAAAAAAAGAATAGGAGATTGGCTACAAACATGCCTCCAACTCTGTTATTCTATGCCTTTGCCTGCACACCTCAGAATGAAAACTCAGGAGACATGAACCATGCTCAAATGGTCACAGCATTCTTAACTATGAACTTGAGGATCTGCAGCAATACCTGGCTAGGTCATTTTGGCCCCTCCAATAAAATATTTGAGGGGGCGCCCCCTAAAGTTGATGGCCATTGCCATTCAAGTCAATTATGCATGGTGGGGCTTACCCGCCCCCGCACCCAATATTTTATTCAAGTTGTTGTTGTTGTTTAGTCGTTTAGTCGTGTCTGACTCTTCGTGACCCCATGGACCAGAGCACGCCAGGCACTCCTGTCTTCCACTGCCTCCCGCAGTTTGGTCAGACTCATGTTTGTAGCTTCGAGAACACTGTCCAACCATATCATCCTCTGTCGTCCCCTTCTCCTTGTGCCCTCAATCTTTCCCAACATCAGGGTCTTTTCCAGGGAGTCTTCTCATCTCATGAGGTGGCCAAAGTATTGGAGCCTCAGCTTCATGATCTGTCCTTCCAGTGAGCACTCAGGGGTAATTTCCTTAAGAATGGATGCATTCGATCTTCTTGCAGTCCATGGGACTCTCAAGAGTCTCCTCCAGCACCATAATTCAAAAGCATCAATTCTTCGGCGATCAGCCTTCTTTATGGTCCAGCTCTCACTTCCATACATCACTACCGGGAAAACCATGACTTTAACTATACGGACCTTTGTTGGCAAGGTGATGTCTCTGCTTTTTAAGATGCTGTCTAGGTTTGCCATCGCCTTTCTCCCAAGGAGCAGGCGCCTTTTAATTTCGTGGTTGCTGTCACCATCTGCAGTGATCATGGAGCCCAAAAAAGTAAAATCTCTCACTGCCTCCATTTCTTCCACTTCTATTTGCCAGGAGGTGATGGGCCCAGTGGCCATGATCTTCGTTTTTTTGATGTTGAGCTTCAGACCATATTTTGCACTCTCCTCTTTCACCCTCAATAAAAGGTTCTTTAATTCCTCCTCACTTTCTGCCATCAAGGTTGTGTCATCTGCATATCTGAGGTTGTTGATATTTCTTCCGGCAATCTTAATTCCGGCTAGGGATTCATCCAGCCCAGCCTTTCGCATAATGAATTCTGCATATAAGTTAAATAAGCAGGGAGACAATATACAGCCTTGCTGTACTCCTTTCGCAATTTTGAACCAATCAGTTGTTCCATATCCAGTTCTAACTGTAGCTTCTTGTCCCACATAGAGATTTCTCAGGAGACAGATGAGGTGATCAGGCACTCCCATTTCTTTAAGAACTTGCCATAGTTTGCTGTGGCTGACACAGTCAAAGGCTTTTGCATAACCAGTGAAGCAGAAGTAGATGTCTTTCTGGAACTCTCTAGCTTTCTCTCTCTAGCTTTAGTCAAGTTACCTGGCAGTAATTCATTTTAACTTCCCTGCTGTGGGCACCTTTAACTGCCGAGACAAAGAGGTCTTCTTACATGGGCATAACCATTCTGGATCAAAGCCCAGCATTAGTCCATTGACTGATGAAAGCCTGTCACTCTCAGTTCACCATGAAGGTGAGTTCAGGGAGCACGTGTTTGAGCCAGCACCCCTGTGCTCCAGCTTTCAGAAGAGTGTACACCCCAGGTTGTAAGAGCATCAGAGCACACAATCTCCCCACATTGCCTGGATTAAAACTGTTGTGGAGGAATGAGCATGGCTGGCAGGCATACTCAACAGGAAGACTTTGTTTCAGTGCAACGTGTCTTTTTAAAAACAACAACAAGGAAGGCCAGAATCATTAGGGGTGTGCTTTGATTATGCCTGTATAATGCATGGTGTATTTGAAAAATATGGCATTCTGATGAGATGAGAAAGGTGAACATTTAATTATATGATAATTCCTAAGAAGTTGATGCCTGCTTTGACATTATTCTAATTCTAGGTCAACACAGACATATCATTGCCTTGGGACAGCAGTAAATGGTTTCTGAAATGAGTTACTACATTTATGATGTAAGCATACACTTGGCCTTGCAATTTTTCATCTACCTTTCCATGCCCTCTTTTGGAGTTTCATAGCATGGGAAGTTAAACTTGACCTGATATAAATGTGAAATGATTTCAGTGAAGTAATGAGTTGCCTGCTTGCCTCAGCCTTCTCTGAATTGATATCTCTAATTCCCGTAAAATTACCATCACACAACCTGCATGGAAGACACACACACACACACACACACACACACACACACACATATATATATATATATATATATATATATATATATGAAATTTAGTTTTCAACTTAGCCCACAAAGTGAAATAACACATTGGAGGTATGGGTTGCAATTCATCAAACCTATTGGTTTTGTGGCCATCCTGGCTGAGCTGTTGTCTCATATATTGAGAATCACAGAATTATAGAGTTGGAAGGGACCCTGAGTGTCATCTAGTCCAACCCCCTGCAATGCAAGAATCTCACCTAAAGCACTGGTGACAGGTTTCAAACTTGTGCTTAAAACTTCCAATGAAGAAGAGGCCACCAACTTCCAAGGGAAGTTTGAGGGAAGCAAGTTTGCAATTGATAGCAAAACTCAGATACCATAGGAACATAGGAAGCTGCCTTCTACTAATTTAGATCATCGGTCCATCAAACTCTTTATTGCCTGCAGCGGCTAACAGCAGCCGTGCAGGATTTCAAAAGGGTTCGCTCCCAGCTGTCCCTGGAGAACTTGGGGCCATTTGTATGCAACTGTGGCCCTTCTCCAGATCTGTTTCTGTTTCATATCTCTTTCTCTTCCCCATAGCAAAAGTGGTAAAAGTGTAGCATAGAAATTAGATCCTTGGCAACCTACCAAATACATAAATAAATAAATAGATAGATAGATGATAGATAGATAGATAGATAGATGATAGATAGATAGATAGATAGATAGATATAGATCGATAAAGGTACCCCTGCCCGTACGGGCCAGTCGTGTCCGACTCTAGGGTTGTGCGCCCATCTCACTTAAGAGGCCGGGGGCCAGCGCTGTCCGCAGACACTTCCGGGTCACGTGGCCAGCGTGACGAAGCTGCTCTGGCGAGCCAGCACCAGCGCAGCACACGGAAACACCGTTTACCTTCCCGCTATAAAGCGGTACCTATTTATCTACTTGCACTTCAGGGTGCTTTCGAACTGCTAGGTGGGCAGGAGCTGGGACCGAAAGACGGGAGCTCACCCCGCTGCGGGGAATCGAACCGCCGACCATGCGATCGGCAAGCCCTAGGCACTGAGGTTTTACCCACAGCGCCACCCGCGTCCCATAGATAGATAGATAGAAATGGTCTAAAAAGGCTGATCTACCAAACAAAACAAAAAACAAAACACCCTCAGGCGTACGATTGTCATTTGCTGGACTGGCAAAAAGCAGAAGAGTTTTCACTTAGAAAAGAAAGAAAACTCTAAAACAAAAAAACAAAAAAAAATTGCATTAGATATAATTTGACAACCTAGAATTCAGTTTTTTCTTGAATAATCTGATTGGCTTTATTCCCATAAGCCTCAAATGTAATTATCCAGAAAAGGCTGTGGTTTTATTGCATTTCATGAAGCAGCTATTTACTATTTTATTGGTTTTGTAACTTTTGATATGTTAACATATGCCTGCATTGGTCTGCTGTATTTATTATGTTTCATTTAATTATATTTCCAGTTTGGATGCTTCTGCTTTATTTAACAATTTGATAGTTAATTATTGGGAGACTAGATGTGACCTTCTTCCTCTGCAGAGGGGAAAAAGCATGATATTTATCAATGGACTACCCTCTTATAACCCTAAACTGGGTAATAAAAACCTCTGTGGATGCTTATATATATATATATATATATATATTTGAAACCCAATACTTAAAATAAATCCAGGATGCAGATTCTGAAACCTTGACAGGTAAACGACCTGGCTCTAGCATATTGAAGTAAGGCATCTCTATCCATTGTCTCAGCTCTCTGGTATTATGCAGCATTTATGAATATTCCAACCATTTGAGAGAGAAATCTGCACTGTTACAGTGTTGGTTAATTATTAAACAGTGTGAGAGAATTTTATGTTTTATGACGGTATGTGAATTACAAATGTGAATGTTATGTGCATATGATTAGCAAGTAGGTAATATATGAATAGCTGCAAGGGTGCCAACTTGAATAAAATATTGGGGAGGACAGGTATGCTTCACCCCACATAACTGATCACAAGACCCAGTGCGCACACACCATTTGAATGGCAATGCCTATCAACCTTTGGGGGGAGTGGCCTCCTCAAATATTTTATTGGGGTGGGGGCAAAGGAGCCTCGGCCCCTAAGAGTTGGCTCCTACGAATGGCTGAGTGTATGAGAGAACCAACAGTAAACTGATAAGAGTCTTTCTGTAACTTTTTGTTCCATGATTAGAAGGACCTTCCATTCCTGGAAGGAGAGTTGCACTCACAGAGGCTTTCCATGAGCAGGAAGAGTCCTTCCATTCGTGAAGCAGAAAGATCCAAGCCAGGAAGTGTGTTTCACATACATCTGCAAATTCATCTCCCCTTGTATGAGCATTATTTGTGACAATACATTAGGCACAGAAACCTCAAATGTATCTCCTCTTGCTGTATTTGGATTTTCAGGGGGGGGGGGAGGCAGTTTAAAATGAGTGAATTTCCCCCTGAGTTTTCAATTTGCAGTTCCTTATTAACTGGAAACATAACATTTTCAACAACTCTCATAGAAGTACTAATTTGTAGTAAAATAGTAGGTTTTTCTTGAAGAGTATAAGCCATTTCTTAGACAAAAACTTCTATTAATATAAGTACTATACTTAACAAATGATTATTTTTAGAGGCATCATACCAGAGCATCAATTTAAGTAGAAAAAAATTATTTTATCTACAGTATAAGATCATATAGAATAGTGTCAGGAAAAAATAAACTGAATATAAAAGTACTTTTTTGTATGAAAATATTTTTCCTCCTGCTGTGTGCTATCAACATCACTTCTTAAATATAGTTTTCTTAACATACCCATTTCATCTCTCCTCGTGTGTCCAAAGTAAAACCTAGTTCACTCAAACAGGAGATGTGGGATAAAATTTATTGGGTGCTTCTATCTCTCTGTGAGACAAAACAGATCTCACATGAATCAAAATCACAAGAAAACATAAAACAACCTGACCCCTCCTAACCCTGACCCAACGTATTAATCGGTGATCTGTCCAGTAGTCGTTGGGACTGATCATATCTCTGGTAAGGAGGACATCACAGCAGTCTTTAGCTTGGACAATTACATAGTCTAAGAGATGCCAGTGGTTCCACCAAGGATGCCTCCAATATGTTTTAAATTTATTTTTTGTTGAAAGCGTGTGTTGGTAATAATGAGGTTGTACGCTGCACATATAGTCAAAAGTAGAATTCTTTTCTGGTTGCTGTTGCCCATACCTTCTTTCCCAGTACAGCGGTACTTCGGGTTACAGACGCTTCAGGTTACATACTCCGCTAATCCAGAAATAGTACCTCGGGTTAAGAACTTTGCTTCAGGATGAGAACAGAAATCGCGCGGTGGCAGCGGGAGGCCCCATTAGCTAAAGTGGTACCTCAGGTTAAGAACAGTTTCAGGTTAAGAACGGACCTCCGGAACGAATTAAGTTCTTAACCCGAGGGACCACTGTAGTCCCTGGCCAGAGATTGCTAGTCTAGCAAATTGATGTAACAATTGAACTTTCAGGAAATGGCCCTGGGAGCAGGAGCAGAACCACCTAAGTGCAGTGCTCCAATCCCCACCTCCTTAAACTGCTCCGGTGCAATTAACTCTATTTTTCATGAGTTTAAGATTGAATGTGTATGTGTGAAAGAGATATAGATGTCAATTCCCAACATTCCACCAGTATGATCAAAGCACTCAAGATGAGACTATTCAAATGAGCACATGGGGCCATTGCACAGAGGAATAGTTTTTTTGAGTGACTAGGTCACAAGTGGCAGGGAACAGATTAAATCTCACTCCTTTTATGTCTCTCTTTCTCTAATTATTAATGTGCAAGAAAAGTAAGTGTGAGGGGAAACTGTCATCCATCTTTGAACCTGCATAACAGCATAGAGGGGGACAAATTGACCTGAATTTAACCAGAATCTCTGCATGGTTGCACCACATGCCTAGGTGGCAGCTCAGAGCTACTGGTATTGGGTTCAAGTGTGGCACACTCAAGATAGCAATCCTAAATTTACTTACTAGGAACCTATTGACTTCATTGATACTTACAGCTGAATAAATGCATACATTTTAAAAGTTTTTTATTTTTTCTTTAGAAACCAGCATAAATACAAAACTATAACTGAAGAATAAAAGAAAAATATGTCTCATAAATATGCTGTGACTTGCAGTTCTGCTTCTTTGTCCATGTTACCTTTGAGATGTGCATGAAACACCATCTTATACTAGGAAGTCCAGGTATCTCAAGATGTTTAAAAATATATATGAAAGATTCTGCCAGATTCACCAGTCCTGTGCTAATGGGCAATGTGATAATGACATTTTTGAATATTTTTCTTTTAAAAGGTATACTAAATATTGTTTTTTGGGACGCTGGTGGTGCTGTGCTTAAAACCTCAGTGCCTAGGACTTGCTGATCAGGTCGGCGGTTCGAATCCCCGCGGTGGGGTGAGCTCCCGTCGTTCAGTCCCAGCTCCTGCCCACCTAGCAGTTCGAAAGCACCCTTAAGTGCAAGTAGATAAAGAGGTACCGCTTTATAGCGGGAAGGTAAACAGCGTTTCCGTGTGCGGCACTGGTGCTGGCTTGCCAGAGCAGCTTCGTCACGCTGGCCACGTGACCCGGAAGTGTCTTCGGACGGCGCCGGCTCCCGGCCTCTTGAGCGAGATGAGCGCACAACCCTAGAGTCTGTCAAGACTGGCCCGTACGGGCAGGGGTACCTTTACCTTTAAATATTGTTTTAAAGATTTAGTGTGCCTTTTAAAAGATTTTGTTAAAAAAAGTCCATTGTGTAAGTAATATTAACATAAAGGTAAGAGGCACCTGTTTTCAGAGGATGAGTTACATTTCTGCATGAACTCCAAGAGTTATAGAGTGGTACCTCAGGTTACATACACTTCAGGTTACATCCACTTCAAGTTACAGACTCCAGTAACCCAGAAATAATGCTTCAGGTTAAGAACTTTGCTTCAGGATGAGAACAGAAATCGTGCTCCAGCGGCACGGCAGCAGCGGGAGGCCCCATTAGCTAAAGTGGTGCTTCAGGTTAAGTACAGTTTCAGGTTAAGAACAGACCTCCGGAACGAATTAAGTATTTAACCTGAGGTACCACTGTATACACATTCCCACCATGAAAGTAATTACCAATATTTCTGCCACCTCGCCAACAGGTTAGACATACGGCACAAAACATTCAAAAGAATTGTAAAAGCGTACAATACCCCCCACAAATGAGATTCAAAGAAATCAGCCAAACTGATATTTTCTTCCACTTCGTAGCCAAGATAGTTTGCTAATTGGTTGGCAACATGCTTAATCCTGGCAGGCTACCAGACACCCTTCCAGCATTTGTTGCATTAACTTGGCTGGACTGAGGCCCTGAACATCAGAAATTGAAAGGGAAGCAGTGCCCCATGCAGTTAGAATGGATTTGTCCCAGGGTGATCTGTGGCTAAGCATTTAATAGCCTGTCTGACGCTCCGTAGTAGTTAATCCATACTTCTGTGTAAACTGATGTAGACCCTAAACTGACTAAAAACTATAAAGACTCTCCTTGCAGGATATCCTTCTGAAATTTAGCAGGAGACATGCTCTCAGAAGGGGCAAAGTAGCCTGCAAATTTCATTTAATTATGGCAAAAAATAAAAATAAAATGTTACATATGATTCCTTTTTGGGTAAATTCAGATTTTAAAGTGTCCAGAATAAGTGACACTGGACCTATCTTTTTCCATAATTTGGCATAATTTATTGATTCAAAGGGGATGGCTATGCCTGAATATTTCATCCAAATTCTGTGGGGAAAAAATATATATCTATCTTTGATTCCTAATAATATTGAACGGGGAGTGGGGGTGGGGTTAAAAATCTTTTCTTTTTTCTGAATCTGGATGTAGAATCCAAGCTAAACTGGATAGCCTCTGAAATGCTTCCAGAAAAATCTGATGTGCTGAATTGTGGTCAAAACCAAATTTTGTGGTTGAAACAAAACTCTTGGAATTAGTTCCTGAGTTATTCAGCATCATACCCTCTGATGTGCCTGACAAACAATAATCTTGGGCCCTCCATTTACTCCTATGGATATGTTGTCATAATTTTATAGCAGTAGGGAAGAAGAGACTCTCTGGATTAGAAGCTTCTGATTAAGATAGTCACTCTTTCACTCCTCCTCTACCCTCAGCTGTTGTAGTTATGACATAGTAATTACAATGATTTGAAGGAATGATGGCATAAGATGACACTATCTAAACATAATAATGCTCTTCTGACATGAAATCACACTGGTAGAAATAAATTAATAAAAAATTGTCCAGTATCACCTTAGAGACCAACTTTGTTCTGGATATAAGCTTTCATGTGCATGCACACTTCTTCAGATCTGAAGATCTGCACGCACACGAAAGCTTATACCCAGAACAAACTTAGTTGGTCTCTAAGGTGATACTGGACAATTTTATTTATTTATTTCGACTGCGTCAGACCAACACGGCTACCTACCTGAATCTAGAACTGTGGTAGAAGGTCCTATTCTCATCCAACAGGATAGAATTATACCATAAAATCCTGGTACATGGCAGGATGAGAGCTGCAGACGTGGCTGCAAGCCAGCCAAACTACCAATGCAATACATTTGCCCTTTCCTGGAGAGAAAGAAAAATCACAATACTTAGTTTGAACATAAGAAGAAATGTCAGTCACAAATTGTCACCTTCAATCCAGGCTTCCTCTTCAGTTGTCTGAATGCACAGAATGAAGCCACCCAATTTCTATCCAGCAGTTTTAGCAAATGGAAAATCTCAGCCATAACATCATTTTAGAGGCTGCCTTGCAAATAGAGGAGTTTTGCTTTGTCATAGCAAGCTAGGTTGCCTTTGTTATTATCATATATAATCTCCACGCATGCAATAAATCAGGCGTGCTGTCTTGAGGATTTTTGTATCTGTGTCAAAGCTTTTACCCTCTGGTGTTCAGTTAAGGCATACTTTTTTTAAAAAAATGGATGAATAAAATTTGAACACTAATACATTGTGTATTCATCACTCTCCCCATTCCATGTTCCTTTTTATACAAACCTATACCTTTAATGCTCAAAACAGCTAAATGCACACATGGGGACAAAATATGATGATCAATGAAATTAATGCAGTTCATCTCTGTACGTAGCCTTTTCATGATTGAAGGAACAACCGTTGCAGAACAATTAGTAAAACCAATGAGATGCTCACTGTATGCTGGCGAAGGAGTTTGGAACCATGACCCATAAGGATGGGCTACAGCTCAGTGGGTGGGTCAGCTCCAACATCTCTTCCAAGATGTGTTTATTCCCCTTTTTCCTTACCCGTCCCTCCTTCCTTCCATTCCCCTTAGCTTACTTCAAGTTCTGCATAGTCATTTAAAGGATGAACACCAGCACCTGATGTCCTTTTGCAGCTGCTGGGGCAAAAGCAAACAATAGTTAAATGTCAGGCTGCCAGAAAAGCCCCTCTGTCTGTTGGCCAATGCTGTAAGCAGAAGCAGGCACAGTGCTTGCAGTAATTAGGTAATGGTAAAGGACCCCTGGACGGTTAAGTCCAGTCAAAGGCAACTATGGGGTTGCGGCACTCATCTGGCTTTCAGGCCAACTTTCTGAGTCATGTGGCCAGCATGACTAAACCATTTCTGGCGCAACGGGACACCGTGATGGAAGCCAGAGCACATGGAAACATTGTTTATCTTCCTGCCACAGCAGTACCTATTTATCTACTTGCACTGGTGTGTTTTTGAACTGCTAGGTTGGCCAAAGCTGAGACAGAGCAATAGGAACTCACCTTGTTGCACAGATCTGAACCGCTGACCTTCCAATCAGCAAGCCCAAGAGGCTCAGTGGTTTAGACCACAGCTCCACCCGCGTCTCTATAAAGATGGTATATTATTTCCTGCTAGGTGTATTCTTTTCATTTGTTGCCCAGAATAATATTTCAAATGTGTTTCACCTTCCAATAGAAACCTTTTAACTCTTATTGGCTTTACATAGCCTTAAAGCTTCCATTTATTTGACAAAATGCCTTTACGTATATAACTTGTCTCTATAAGGGAAGTATTTCATTTCAATTATACCTGACTTTAATATATATATATATAATACAGCAGGCACTGCTTTCACTGACAGAAATGTCTATGATAAGAAATTAATTAGCAATGCCCTATTTCTTCCAATAGATGTTCTCTATTGTAGTGATGTGACTTTTTAAAAAACCCAGAGTAGGTTAAAATGAGACTTCCTTTACAGTATTTTATACTAAGGTGTCATGCCTTCGCTTTTATTCCTGCAAAAATAAAAATGATTTGCAAAGAAAATGGTTTCAAAAGTTTAATGACCTACCGGTAGATTAAAACACAGTCACTTTTATTACATGCATTAATTTTAATACTAGGTTACCTTCTGCAATTACTTTCACAGTCTACGATAGTGTCAGCTGAAATAATTCCACCTTAGTCTTAGTATACCTGATTGAAGATTGAAATAAAGGAACAAGGCTTAGCTAAGGTCAAAAAAGGCTACATTTCTACAAAATTCCTGGGAACTAAGAAATGTTCCATAATCAGAAACAACAATAGTATTTGAGGAATCATCAATGTATTTCTTTTCTTCCCTTTTCACTTATTCTCCTGATCCTTGCTCCTAAGCATTTTGACAACTTTTGTTCCATTCCATCTACTATATATTTTGAAAACTGGTTTGTCTGTTCTCTATGGGTTCGGACATCTCTAAATATATTGTCGCCCAATTTGGCAAAGGAGTTCCCAAGTTGGAAGAGTCCATCTTAGTCTATATTTGAATGCTGGGCATCATTTTGAATTAAGATGGTATACAAAAATGTGACTTTGGTATGATTTTTCCCAGTTTGCAAAAACTAAGACCTGACCATAAGACATGATATTTCAAAGTCTTGGGTGAACAAAGAGGTATTCACCTTGCACTGAGATGGCACCAGGTAAACCTCTGCAAAGGTTGTTCCCTAACTGGAATGCCATCACTGAAAGGGCAATTTCCCTGGTGATTATTCACCTCACTTCATTTGGTGGGCTCAGTTAGAGCAGGGCCCCTGAAAAAGATCTCAAAATTTGGGTAGGTACATATAGACAAAGATGGTCTTTTGGCTCCAAGCTATTTAGGACTTCAAAACACATATAAAGGAATGCTATTCTTTTAAAAAATGGATGAACCAATTAACAAAATATTAAATAATAAACTTAATGGGAATTGTTGAAGCTCTGTCTTGGTCTTAGGTTGTCTCCCAGGTGATTTTAATCAACTTCTATTTAAGAAATTTACTTTTAGTTTTATTCCATGTGTTCACTGCTTCAAATGAGATTTTGAAAGATTTTTTCTTTTAAAAAATGCAGAGGAAAGAGAATAAAATGCAAGCTTTAAATCAAAATTTGATGAGCTCTTTGCTATGGTAATATATTCAGATGTTAACAGTTATAAATTTAAATATAAGAATAGGCAATATTTTTTTTATTAAAATGATGTGTATGAGAGATAAGCAGCAAGTTCTGTTTTATTATTTATCAAAGTACTTCAGTCAACTATGGCTGTAACAATATTATACTTGCTTAAGAAAAAATACTTTAAATAATCTACAACTCTGAGAAATGAATAAAATGGGATTACTGATATAGCAGACCTTGTGTGGTCTCACTAGAGCAGGAATTGGAGAACCTCAGACCAGAATAAGGCAACCTCCCAGGGTTAGCTATCTGGCCCTCAGGACTCTGCCTAGACTGAACCCTCTCAGCCACACACTTCAGTCATTCTTGTCTGTATCCTTCTGCGCTGTTCCTTGCGCCATCTACAGTTTCCTTTTGCTTGGAAGCAGAAGCCTTTCTGCTTTGTGACACAAAGGCTATATAATGTAAAGTGCCCAAGTACCAATGTATGAGTTGGAGTTCAGCAGCAGGAAATATTTGTTTGGTAGTTCCATCAGCTGACTTGTGAAATCACTTCACTACATTTTCCTAATAGTTTGTATTAAAACAGACGCCATATATTTATTTTGCTTAATAAGAAGTTGCTATTTACCAAAGTTTAAAAGGGGAACAAAGGAAAATAAATATGCAGATTTGTGGCTGATTATGGAAGCAGGGGGTGACTGGGTGTCTTATATAGTTTAGAGAACATACTACACTTGTCAAAAGACCTCCCTATTTCATAATAGAGCATCTCAAAGTTTGCAGTTTAGACTGTTAATTTGGAAATGTGAGCAACATTCTTATTCAGCATCAGTTTCATGATCCTGCTGCTGAAAATAGCTTCAATATTTTATAGCCCCAAAACAAGAGGAGGGCACCACATTTAACAGGGAAATGAGCAATGGTAGTAATTAGTTTCAGTCTGGAGGCTTAAATTTACATAGATTGTAAATTAACTTGATATTACAAATCTCTCATTGTCGGGTCAGTGTAAAACTCAAACTGGTTCTGTGCTGAAATGCATACTCCTGCATGTCTCTCCCCCCACCCCCAAACTAGATAGTATAAAGAAAGTCATCACTTGGGTTGTCTGTTCAGTTCATACAATTTCAGGTGGGAGAGGGGGGTGTTATTTGGAGCACGGCACCAGCAGACAAAATAAATGTGATTTATTTATATCAAGCTTTATTTGCTTCACTCTTCTGTCAGAAAGGCTCCCAGAGCAGCTAAAATATACGCAATTACAACAAGGCAGCCTCTTACAAACTAAAAGACATGGCACAAAAGGAACAACAGATGGGGAAGGTAGAGGAGAAGGCAGGCAAACATTTGCAACCAATTGTTGAAAAACCAAATATTGAAAACTTCATAAATAAATGCTTTAAAACATTTCCCATGCATTGCATAAACAGCATAATTAAAACAAAACCATGAACCTGGACATATCTATAGCACATGACTGAGAATACCAGATAGGTTGTATAGATTTATTATGAGGATTTATATCCCACCTTTCTAACACATTTGCCTTAATCAAAGTGGCTAACAATAAAAGAAATCACAAAATAACAGCAATCTTAAAAACAGGGTGAAACAGAGTAATTAAAAAAAACCCTTTAACAGGCAACTCAAAACCCTGCTGAAATAAGCATGACAATACAAACCCGACCAATTGTAAATACAGGGGTAAAAAAGGGGTAAAAGACCCCTGGATGGTTAAGTCCAGTCAAAGGCGACTGGGGTTGTGGTGCTCATCTCGCTTTCAGGCTGAGGGAGCCAGCGTTTGTCCACAGACAGCTTTCCGGCTCATGTGGCCATGAGTACTAAAGCACTACTGGAGGACCATGCCGAGTGCAAGAGCACACAGAAATGCCGTTTACCTTCATGCCGCCGTTAAGGGAAGCTTTTAATGTTTGACGGACTATTGTATTTTAATATTTTGGTGGAAGCCACCCAGTGTGGCTGGGGAAACCCAGCCAGGTGGGAGGGGTATAAATAATAAATAATAAATTATTATTATTATTATTATTATTATTATTATTATTATTATTATTTGAACTGCTAGGTTGGCAGGAGCTGGGACAGAGCAACGGGAGCTCACTCCATCAAGGGGATTCAAAATGCCAACCTTCCAATCAGCTAGCCCAAGACGCTCAGTTGTTTAGATCACAGTGCCACCTGCATCCTAAATGCAAATATATTGCCTTGGGAGCACAATATACCCCCAGCCCATAGACTCATAACTGGAGAACAGAGTAGCTTGGGAGAATACAGAAGTTGGCCATATGTCATGTCTATGCAAATGTCATGGGAACCATGGCCATCAAATTTAATACGCCATACTGATGCTGGTTTCATGGAATCTGTTGTATTCCATCTTTTATTGAGTTTTCCACAGACAAGAATTTTGCAGATGTAATTTAGTGCTCTGCGGATTTCCAGTTTTTACCAAGTTATCCTATCCCACCTCTCCTGAAATGGAGGTGGGGGTCCAGGTGTACCTCAAGCTATTTCTGAACTCCAGGGATGATGGGAGTAGTAGTCCAACTAGAACTGGAGGGTCACAGGTTCTCCACCCCTGAGCTAGAACATGTAGTACAGGCCTGCACAACATTAGGCCCGTCAAAGGATTTCGTGCAACCTGCAAAAAATGCTTTGTCCGTGCCTGCCTGGCCCTAGTGGGAAGCCAAGCACTCATCTTGTCCAACCTCCCTGTCACCCTCCCTACTCCTCCTGCATTGCAGGCGGCTCTTGAGGCGCATGAGGCAGTGGCGCTGCAAGCTCATGTGCCTCATGCTTTCCTGTCAAAACCAACCAACCAGATCAGGAGGGCAGGGGAGAAATGTGGCACCCAAAGAGACCCCTCCCCCCGGGGAGCCATGAACACCGTGGCTGCTGTGCTGCCAAAGAGGAGGCCACTGAGGGGTGCAGAGGCACTGAGCCACAAAGAAAGAAAATCTACAGGCCTCTTGATCAACCAACTGGCTGATCTGTGGCCCCAGGAAGTTTAGCCTATTTTTATTTTGGTTCCAACTTACTGCCAAGTTGTGCAGGTTTAATGCAGTATATACTTTCTACATTCATGTCACCATATCAAGGCTATCTTTCTTTCCTCTAATCAGTTTTTAAATATGTTGATGAGATTTCTCAGATCTGGGCTCTAAAACTGCAACTTCCTCCAGGAGTGAGGCTGGGCTTGTTTCGTGTGGACCACTCAGCTTCCTTTAATCTTTCTTGCTGATTTCAGGCTGAACATGTGCTTTTATTTTATTGAACTTAGAAATAATTGCTGCTACTTGGAGTTTATATCTTTAATATGTGAGTTAATGAGCCTTTTGAATTTTTAATTTCCAACAGGACTTGCTGCACTGCTAAATTCCTTTTGTTGCACCCTCACAAATTTCTTGCAAAACATATGCACTGAGGAGCTCTACAGACTTTCTTTAATGCATTTTTTAAAAAGTTGTAGAAGTATTGTGATCACAGACTCACTCTATTACCTGCCTGCAAGCCATATCATGAAACTGTGTAGTGGACATTGGCTGAGGCACATCAGCACATTGAGTACGATTTACAGATTTTGCATCCAACTAAGATTTTGTGAAATGGGCAAACAGCCAGCTAGTCAGCAGTCATATACTGCCAACAAAGCTAGGAAAGGAGTTGTGTGGAGTTCAAGAATCTTCATAGCTTGCTTTCAATTTCAGCAATCTGCTGGAGTGAATGCCTTTTTAATGATACAGTACATGCATTGCAATGGTTCTGTGGTTCTGACTTCTGTTTTATAGTTTATATATGAACTATGGGGTTTTTTCCTGGACACCTTGTTGTTGTTGTTTAGTCGTTTAGTCGTGTCCAACTCTTCGTGACCCAATGGACCAGAGCACGCCAGGCACTTCTGTCCTCCACTGCCTCCCGCAGTTTGGTCAAACTCATGCTGGTAGCTTCAAGAACACCATCCAACCATCTCATCGTCTGTCGTCCCCTTCTCCTTGTGCCCTCCATCTTTCCCAGCATCACAGTCTTTTCCAGGGAGTCTTCTCTTCTCATGAGGTGGCCAAAGTATTGGAGCCTCAGCTTCAGGATCTGTCCTTCCAGTGAGCACTCATGGCTGATTTCCTTCAGAATGGATAGGTTTGATCTTCATGCAGTCCATGGGACTCTCAAGAGTCTCCTCCAGCACCATAATTCAAAAGCACCAATTCTTCTGCGATCAGCCTTGTTTATGGTCCAGCTCTCACTTCCACTTCCTGGGCACCTAAATGGGTCTAATGTAGGGAAGGGGATGTAGCACACATAAATCTGCCCTCCAACAACCTCTCAGCATCTGCCACCTGAAGCAGCCACCTCACTCACAGTGCCAATCTTGTCCAACATCCTATTTTGCATAATACCCACCCAGATGCCTATGGAAAGCCCACAGCAGGTCATGAGGGCAATAGCCACTGTCTTCCATCAGCAACACTTATTTTCTAATCCCGGAGATAGTGTATAGTAGGGGCAGGCATTAGGGCTGTATATTTGCCAAATTTTGTGGTGAATATGGTGGGTCGGGTGAGATCTTCACATTTCTGAGTCAGATTGCACAGTTAACAAGACATATTGAGTTGGATCAGGAATGCCCTAAAGTCCTGGGTCACTCTGTGGGTTACAATGGTCTTCTTAAGATGACCCCAAGCTGACTTGGAAACACTCAACATCTGAGTGGAGAGAGATGTGGCTGGGGTGTCTTTTATTTTAACAGTTTTAGGTTTTAATCACAAATAATTATTTTTCCAGGGCTCTCCAATCATACTGGTTTGGAAGATGGATGGTTAAGTAAAGTTTTAAAATGGTATTTGTTTTTTCACATGGATCACTGCTCTTTTTTCCAGCACCAACCCTTCCCTTATGCAAGTCAATGGATAGATTTCTCTATCAGAGGCTTTAGGCGCATGAACACAATGCTATAGAATGCTGAAATATGAGAGCCCAAAGTCTGCCACTGTAATTATTCCCACAAAGCTGTATACCTAAATCCAAGCTCTTTTCCTCAACTTCTCCCCCAATTCCCATTATAACCATACCCAAATGGTAAAGTGTGGTAGAACCGCTGATTTCATTCTGAAATCAGACAAGCTTCATCTCTTCTGAAGGTACAGCTATGCCTACAAACTGCATACAAATCTTGTAGAAAATAAAACTTTTTTTCCAAAAAACAAATTTTTAAAGGTGTGCTGCATGTGTGCATGCGCACAAACAGAGACAGGCGTGCGCACACAAATACTGTATTTGGCTTAAATCTGCATGCTGAATTCACTCTGGTGGCACTCCTGTGCTTCAAATTGGCATTCACATCTGTGAAAAGGAAAACAGCTATACTGTAGCTGTTTTTCGATTTCACTTTATGGTGAGCAAGCAGGAAAACAGAGCCTTTTAAACAGCTCCAATTTGATCAAGACTGGTAAGTTGAATTTGAAAGGCATGGAGCTGTTTGAAAACTGATCAATCTGATTCCCCACCCACAGATATGGATGCAAGTTGAATCTTGCAGCCAGTGGTGGATCTTGGGATCTCAAATTTCAGTGGTGCCCAGTGCAACACCAAAATTCAGTGCCCCTCTGCCTCTCACACTTCATCACAAATAATACAATGTCATGTCCCCAGCAGCGCTCCCGAGACTCTGTGCCTAGTGTGACTGAAATCTGCCTCTGATGCAGCCAGGGCACATTCCTAGTATGGAGCCATTATGACTAGAAGCCATCAATGGACTCATTCTCATGAAATTTGTCTAACATCCTTTTAAACACCTACACTAGTTGCCACCAGCACCTTTTAACACCTCACAGGTCCTGTTTTTCCTCAGATTTTTCAGTCATAGGCCATTTGGACTTTAAAAGATCAGCATGAGCAATTTGAACTGGGGTCAAGAACAAACTGGAAGCTAGTGAAGATGGTGTAAAGCTGTATTTCAACAAGTATTGTTCCATTCAACGATTTCTTATCAGGACTCTTGCCATGGTGTTATGAATCATCTAATCATTCTTTAACCGTCTTCAGGGATGCCCATCTTAATAATCCAGTCTGAAAGTTGCCAAGGTACATATGACTATGGACAGGTGGGACCTCTTCATGAAGTGTCTGTGTTTAAGAAATTATTTCCATGGCTGTTGAAGAATCCACACTGGAGCATTAAAAACACACATATATGCAACCAAATCTCTTCTGAATTGTTTGTTTGTTGTTGTTTTTTAATCCCCTAGAGGTTTGAGTGACTGCACTTATTTTTACCCTATGGGTGACCTTGAACAAACATTTCCACCCACAACACAGTTATTCCATTTCAGAAATCTGTATTGCTTTGATGGAAATGGAAATATTTGCAACTCAATTCTGCTGTGGAATAAGAAGGCGAGTTAGGAGGGGGGGAATTGCATTACTCAGCAGATTTTGTTTCCATGGAAAGGCTTATTGAACAGCTAGTGAAGTGGATCCTAGGTTAAATAACTCACTGTCAGCTACCAGCTGTCATAAAAGATTAGACACAGCAGTTGAACACATAAAACTGTTAATTTGATTCTGCATTTGTATTCTTCCTTGATGTATGTTTCAAAGGCTTCCACCGCAGCTGCTACAGATTATCCATTATAGACTTTTCTATAATCATTGTGGGTAAAAAACAAATAACAAATAACAAAACAAACTAATATATAATTAATCTGCACAATATAAGAACTATTGCCTCCCCTCCCCTTGAAATGTTTATTCCTGCTTGTTCCTACAAAGAACTATTGTTGATTTTCTTCCCACTAAAAATGAATTGCATATAAAACATGCAAAATGTTTATAAAACTGCCCAGCACTAGAGAACAAGGTGAATTCTGATAGATGCTAGCCCGACTGTCAAACAACTGTTGGCAACTCAAAACTCACACTTTTCATCACTTTCTGAACTAATAACATACTTGTGTGATTTGCAAACTTCTATACTACTTATTGGTGTAATAAGCAGTTGGTAGCTAGAAATGAATTGCTGATCAGAAATAAACTGATCATAAACTCCTGCACAAGCTTTGAAGTGTAGGACTGAGTTCCCATGAAATAAGATGTGAATTCTATGTCCAAATGCATATAAATAAGCATGGCAACATGGCAACAGAAGAAGCACCCGATATACCCATTCATTGTCATATCCACGCACTGCTGTTCTCACTAGCTGGGCTGGGGCCACCTAAGCCATCAGTTCCACCTGTCCTCTGATGAAAAGCAGTTGAATCATCCTTCTCTGGGGGTGAGGATATCAGCTGGGTCCTCACCTACCTGTCAGGACAGGAATGAGAAGAAGCTGATAGATTCCAGCTAGGCTTCAGACGGCAAAGGCCTCAGCCACTGAGATGAAAGTGTGAGTGCCAGCGCAGTCAATTTCAGGAAAGTTCTTTCACCAGGCTCTTTCTCAGGGGCTGCTAAAGCCTTTCCTAAAAAAAAGACAACTATGATCAGCATGTTTCCATCCAGTTTAGTGACTGAGACAACCTTATATCTCTTTTTCAATTGTATGCTCGAGGGCAGGGACTATGCTATAGTTTATATTGATTTTGGTTATCTATTTTGAGCCAGGGTACAAGCCTACTTCACTACTACTTGGCCAATGCAAGCATTATATGTTCTACAGGCTTTCCTCCTTAGAACAGTTTTCATGAAACAGAAGACCTAGTTTCTGTTTTGCCATTACATATTGACATATTGACACACTTCACTTGCAGGGGCACCTTCAAGGAGGTGTGGGCAAAGGTGACACAACAAATATATTTTAGCCATTATCCTGGGATTTGCAGCTTCTGGAATTTGGGGTTGTGGTTTGTTTCTGAACTACTTTTCTCAGCTTACTTATTGTTAAGTATCCTCCAATTTGTGGATTATTTGGAATGTTATTGTACACATATAAATTCATTAGCAGGATTGATTTAAACAGTTAAAATTAATGCTAATGGAAAATAGGGAGTAATTAATAATTAGAACAATGAAGGAAATGCAGTGTTACAAATTAAAATAATATAAGAAACTGCAAAACGCATGAGGGGAAAGTCAAAATATTCATATTTATTGAAAAATATTGGATTTGTACTTTTGTCAAAATACCTTTTAAAAAATCTGAAATATAAAATGTATATATATAAAAGGAAAGCAGCAGCAGAACTGGATGTAATACTGAACAATGAGGAAAATTAACTCACTGTGTACTGAAAACAATGAAAGTGTTTGGCTGGTTGGATTACTAACTAGTCAAATTTCTGTGTTTCTCTATTGTTACTTAAGTGCAACTCAGCGTAATCTCCACAACAGGCTTGCAGAACATAAATTTAAATCACAAAGCTGAATTCAGCTGAGAAGACATGTATATCTGCAGGGACAGACTTCAGTCTTTCACATTTCAGCAGTGCCCTTTGCAAATCCCAAATTTAGCACCCCACTGCCACTTGCCTTCTGTTCTGCACAATGCCCTTTGGCTCCACCCTCAGCTCGGCACCCAGTGCAGGGGAATTGGACACCATGAAAGATGTGGAACTTTTTTTTTTTTTTGCTGTTTTTTTTTGGGGGGGGACACACCACCAAAATTGCTGAACTTTTTTGAAGGAAAACCTTGTGATTTTTTGATTGACTTGCCTAAGATCCAGGACAAAGTGCCACCTTTCAGAGATCCCCACCCCCGGACGTCAATTCAGTCTTTGAAATCCCACTGATGTCCAGACGTATGGCAGCCCTACTAAATCTGCCTCTGATGTCAGCCCTGCAGAGTGTCAGTAGATGAGTTAGTTTTGCTGTTTGTCTGGGACTATAAAATCAGTGGCGTAGCATGGGGGTGCAGGGGGGGCCGGCCGCACCGGGCGCAACATCTGGGGGTTAGGGTTAGGGGCGCAAATCCACGGGTTAGGGGTGCAAATTACTTGCCTTGCCCCGGGTTCTGACAACCCACGCTACACCACTGTATAAAATAGGGAGTTATGAACCAGCACAGTACCAAATAAACATAAAGCTCATTGGATGTTCTGAGGTGCTGCTACTTATAGACTTCAGGGTGAAAGTCTTGGGCCCCCACACCCCATCTCCAGCTCCCACTGTCAGTTCCTCCTGGGTTTAGACTCCCTCTCCGGCAGCTGCTGCTGCTGCTGTACTGAGCTTGACAGTGGCGTAGCGTGGGGGGTGCAGGGGGGGCCGGCCACACCGGGCGCAACATCTGGGGTTAGGGCAAATCCATGGGTTAGGGGGCGCAAATTCACGGGTTAGGGGGCGCAAATCCACGGGTTAGGGGGCGCAAATTACTTGCCTTGCCCCGGGTGCTGACAACCCACGCTACGCCACTGGAGCCTGAGGCTGTCACAGCCACTTAAACTTCACAGGCAAAGCTGCATCAGCCTGCAGCCATTGGCTGCACTGCTCCTGCACAGGCATTGTGGGAGTTGAGAGGCATGCACAAACTAGTGCAATGTGCTCCTCACGGCCTCTGCCCAGTGTTCTGCCACTGCTGCCACCTCCACCTTCTCTCTGCCTGCCCAGAGTTGAAGGGGTGGCAGTAGCAAGGGTGTGTCAATGCAGTTCACAAGTCAAGCTACGCTAGGCAAGGCATGCCTTATTGGGTTGGGTTGTGGTGAGACATATAAACATAAGCTGGCACATAGTGGCAATGGGCAAGAGTAGGGCCTGGCTTTCAAGAGTCCTTCTGACTTTCCCACATGGTTGTGGTATAGAGCCTGATGTGTTTTTTCCCACTGCTACCACCCAGCCAACAACTAGGCTAGCATGGTGGAATCATGACTTGAGCTCAGTGGAGCAGGTATGGATGTAAATTTGTAGAGATGGAAGAGATGAAACACTTCAAGATGCTCTCCTTTGTCTTTTTGCTGAGTTCATGTGTGTGTGTGTGTGTGTGTGTGAGAGAGAGAGAGAGAGAGAGAGAGAGAGAGAGAGAAATTAGGAAGGAGGAAATCCTTTCACTCTGTATTTCTGCTGCACCTCCTTTCTTGTGAGAGATGCATGAATGCATTTTTTTCCAACTTCTGTTGGCTCTAAAATGAGAAGTACTGCTGGTTTTGTTTATTTTATTTTTAATAGCTTTTGTTACATTAAAAAAGCTATAAAAATTATGTGGTAATGCCTTTTGGTTTGTCTGTCTTTCAAGCCCCATCAGGAAACATGATACTTCACATGCAGTAAACATAAAAAAGCCAAGCCTCTGCTCCACAGAGCTTACAGCCTGAGGTGGAATGGGTTCTGTGTCTGTGCTGTCTCCTGTATTTGTTATATTCTCATTTTTCTCTTTGAGGGAAAGAAGAAATCACCATACAAGACTGACAGAGTCATGGGGGAGCTACCTGAACTTGTGGGGACCCTGTAGTTAACTCTCAAAGTTTCTGTTTTTTTGCAGAGCAACACCAGGGTCAATCCACTGGCTGGATCTCCACCAAACAGGGAGGGCTGTCAGTGGTGGGATCTCTGCTGGTGCTAGCTACAGGAAAGCCCCAGAATGCAGCTTCCCAGGGGGCAGGGCAGGCTGAGACAATCCTGCTCCTGTCTCTTGATGATATTGGGCCCAACCTGTGACCAATTGCTGTGCTAGATCCAGGCCGGAGCAATGATCTGTCTGCCCCTCTTCCATACCCTCTAACATTTCTCTGATGAAAACAGGGATGTCCTATACTTCTGCCCCAGCTGCCATAGCAACTCAATAACTTAAAGGGGAGTTATGGCTGCTTCTTGATGGAAATTAATTCCACTCTGGTATTGTTTTAATGAAGAACCGATACAATTATAAAAAAAGCAACCTACATTTCAAACACTATTAAAGTAAAATCCATTTCAGAAGCTATTGAAATAAAATTAAGTCCAATATAACACTTTTGACTACCACATTAACCCTCCACATTCAAATATACTTGGTGAATTATGTGTATGCCATGTTTTATAAGTGATTTTCCCTAAGATTATCCACTTGAGGCAGTAAATGTAACTGAAACTGGAAAACCTGCCTGTTTGTTTTAAGTCATTTATATCCCACCACTTATAAAAAGTTAAAAATGACAATAAATGTGTGTGTGTGTGTGTGTGTGTGTGTATACACACACAAACTACCAGTCACCAAGATAAAAAACCAAATACAACAGAGCAATTTATGGAACTCCTCACCTGGTCTGAAAGGAGGGCTCAGGGAGGCACCAGACAAAATTCACTGAGGAAAGCAGACCACAGTCTGGATCCCACCACTGAATAGGCTGGATTTCCAAGCCTAGCACTTAAACTGAATCAAGCCCAGGAATGAAGTGGAAATCTGTGCAAGTTGGTGAAGCACAGAGAAAATTTGATCCTAGTACCCAGTTCCATTTAATAGCCTTACAGCTGCATTTTGGACTAATTGCAGCTTCTGAATCACCTTCAAAAATAATATAATATAGTAATATTTTATAATAATAATAATAATATACAACAACAATATTGTTGTTGTTGTTGTTGTTGTTGTTGTTGTTGTTGTTGTTGTTGTTGTAGTAGTATAATCTGGACATTACTGGGGCTAGGAATTTTGTGATCTCTGTTCAGATAAGGATGTCGTCTGCAAATATCTGAAAGAAACCTAGAAGGTGCTGTGAGCTACAGGTATAACAGTTCCTGTATGTCTAATGCATTCAGGACTTTTTTTCAGCTGGAACTTGCCAGAACTCAGTTCTGCACCTCTCAGGTGGATGCTCTGGCCATTGTAAGATAATGAGGGAGGTGTTCAAGGTGAGTTCCAGCACCATTTTTTTCTAGAAAAACAGCACTGGATAAACTCTAAACTCTGTGCTGTAGCTTTTAAATTTAGCATGGCTGCCAGTCATATAGTCCAACTTTCTAAGAGCTCTGCGCGATAGAGATTTCTTATGCATGGCAAAAACAATTACATAAAGTTGTGCACTGGCAGACACAAGTTTGTTGTACCATACACGAATCTTTTCAACAAATCATTAAAAGGGCTTAGGCAGTTGCAGGACCCACAAAATTATTCAGTCACCACCAATGAAACTACCACTGTGCTAATTAGCAACTTTCTTGCTCATTGATGCAACAAAATTGAATTTCTCTCAGACTCCTGAAGGTGTTCATAGCCATTTCCTTCTCTCCTCCTACACCCCTCTTCACTTCTCTTGGTTCATTGGTTTCATGTTAGTGTTTACTTCTGTAAAGGAATGGATGTTGAGTGAACATGGTATAATTATCACGGATACTAATCTTTTTCCTGAAATGATTGCAAAATGTCACCTCACATTAAGATATATTGAATAAAGCAAGAGTTAAGAAAATGCATTACCTATTGTAGGTTATCTTCTCAAATTTGCAATGCTGAATGCATTAGCTGCATCTGCCTCCCTGCCTTCTTGTGCAACTAGGAATATGAACTTCCAGCAAAACTTCGATCTACCTCTATAACTAGGTATTGGGGGAGGCATTGGAATCGGCTGAGTGAACTTTATCATGGAGACCTTTTCCCCCTGTAAGTGATGTAATTGAACCTTGCTATTAGTTTCACTGCAGGCATGCTGTCTTGGGCTGCTGCCCTGTACTTTGTTATTGTTTTTGTGTAGAAGCTTTTTGCCTGCTGCTTTTGGTGATGGGGTTAAAGAGAATAGGATCATGTGGTATTTCCAGGCAACCTGCTCTTTTGCTTTTCATTGTAAATTCAATGAGAAAATAATCCACAAAGAAACATCTTCAGTGCAGCCCCCATGGAAATGAACACCTAAATGAGTTTTGGAACGTCATTGGTTTGTCCTCTTACCTACATGCCATTCATCAGAACTAGCTATATCAATAGAGTTTTGTGGGACAATTTTTAATTTCCAATATTTAGGAAAATTGATACTCTTTACTTATTCATCTGAAGTCCAGACTTCATCGCATGAGATAGAATTAAATCTTTATCCCAAAGCAACTACCTATGCAGCTGTGTCTGAGCTTATTATTAATTTATCCAGTTCTGGCTTAGTGCAGGGAGTAAAAGAGATGATCAAGTGATACATCACATAAACAATTAAAAACCATCCTTGTGGCGTCCGACTATTGAAGTGATGTAGAGCTCGTACAAAATGCAGCCGTCCTTGAATTACTTTTGCTGTTCTGTGCCTGACAGTATGACAAATCCTAGTCCAAGTCATTCATTTACAATGGTATCGAAAAAGCACTACACTGGCCTTGTTTATCTTTATTATTGTCAGGTAACTTGAGTTGACGTAGGATTGATAACAAATACAATGATGGCGCATGGGTTACATTAACAATGCTCACATGGCTCATTGTCTTTCTTTCTGCCCCACACTCTCTTGAATGTGACAGAACTGGGAATTGTGCAACTATTACCATTAATTTAGCTTTACTGAATGTTCATTTCAAGAAAATATCAACCAATCTTCCTTATTTTGAACATTCACTAAGATGTTCCTTGACAGTGTAACTCGTCTCCCCCTTCTCTGCAAGGTTTAACATTCATTTTGAATTCATAATTATTAATCAACTTGATGAATATATTTGTGCTGTGTATTCTGCGGGAGCTCATGAAAGTCACTCATGCTCTCTTTGGGGATCGGGTCCAGCCCTTATATACCAACCTGCAGTGTAAGAGTCCTGCATCTAAGAATATGGCTATGACACAAGTTTGAACCAATTAAAACTCGATTAAAATAGTGTGATCTGGGGGTCTCCAGTGCCAAGTTTCTGACCTGGTGCCATCTTAACCGGAAGTCCCGAATATGGCTATGGCTTTGGTTTAATGTTTAGAAAATAACTTGTGAATGCTTGTTAAAAAGTTGCTTAAAAGATAAAGTTGAATTGCATAAGTTAAAATTCTTTCCATTGAAATGTGATTATGTATGTCATCTGTACAATGTAAGCATTTCTACTGCTTCTCATCTCCTGACACTGAGGAGATCTGAGCATGTTTAGCAACCAAGCCTTATGAAGAACAGTTGATGGAAACAAAGTGTTATGAGGAATGGCTGAGGGAGCTGTGTATGTTTGACCTAGATAAGAGAAGACTGAGAGGAGATATAATAGCCACCTTCAAATATCTAAAGAGCTGTCACATGGAAGATGGAAGAAGCTTGTTTTCTCCTGCTCCAGAGGGTAGGACCTGAACCAATGTCTTCAAGTCACAACAAAGGATATTCTGACTACATATCAGGAAGAACCTTCTGGTGGTAAGAGCTGTTTGACAGTGGAATGGACTCGCTTGAAAGATGGTGGACTCTGCTTCCTCAAATGTTTTTAAGCAGAGGTTGGATGGTCATCTGTCAAGGGTGCTTTAGTAGAGATTCCTGCATTGCAGAGTGTTGGGTTAGGTCCATGAAGAGACCATGAGGTCCCTTGAAACTTTACAATTCTATGATTCTATGTATATGTTAGAATGTATACCAGAGATCAAGAAAGGTACTACCATGACTAACATGGTTCATTAGCATAGTCCCGGAAGCTATTAGAAGAAAGAAGCCAGAGAAGGATGACATGAAATATTTATCTATGTTTCTGACCTAAGCTGAAAACACTTAGATTGTACTGTTGGAGAATGACCATGAGTTATTCTGTGAGCCCAAGGAAGTTTAACCTTATCTCACATGAAAATGAGTACCACATATAAAATTGTTGTTAAAGCTAAAGGGTGCTTCTTCCACAAGGACCAGCTACTCAGAGAAGAGCTACTCTGTTCTTCTTGGTTAGCATAATTACTCAAGCTTAAGTAAGAAACTCATTGGATCCTGACCTATGGATTTGGTTCTGCCCTGGCACAACCTCCAAGTGTCCCAGTTTTCCAAGGACAGTCCAAGAATTACGAAAGCCATCCTGGCTTCTGATTTGATTCCCCATTTTCCCTGCTAACCCCACCAGTGCTGAGCTTGGGGAGGAGGAGGATGAGCCGGCACTTGTCCTGAGTGATGGTGGTAGCAGCAGTGGTAGCTGAGAGGGAGTATCCCATTTCCTCTCCATGGCTGCTGCTGCTGGCCTCCTCCCTTGGGCAGCTTGTAGCAGTTGCTGAAGAGCGGCCAAGGAGGAGGAGAGACTACTACCACCGAGCCCCAGCCCTGCAGGACAAGCCAGCTCTGAGGTAGGGCTGCCCTGGGTGGGAAGAAAGGGGTGAAAGCAGAGTGCAAGGAATTTTAATAATAATTTTTAAAATGTGCATCCGCATCTAATTTTGCCCCTTTCTAAAATTTATTTAATGCTGTGTGTTTTTCTTTTTGTAAATCTACCAGAGAATAAAATGAAATGAAACGAAATCAGGACTAGGGGTTTTTCTCACGATAGTGGAGAGTGTTTGCTGTATCCCATTAACTTAGTGGTGATGGGAATGCTCTGTGGAGGGGGGAGAAAAAAATGGGGGGGTCAAGGAGGGTCAGTTGAATGAAAAATGTCCCTATTTTTATCTGAGGAACATTGGTGACTATGTAATAACCTGAATCAAATTGGGCTGTCTATTTGAATGACAAGTTGTGCAGAGCTTGTATGATCCTTGTGAAGAGGAAGAATATTGTGAAATGAACTTCTCAACCTCTATGTGGCTGGCTATTTAAACACTGTAGGCCAGAGCTTTCCTAACTGTGTGTTGTGACACGTTAGTGTGTTGGCTGAAGTGCAGGTGTGTCGTGTGAACGCTCCCCAGGCTCCTCCCAGGGCTGGAAAGGGGTTACTTTAACCTCCAGTTTGCTAGTAAAACTGAATTATTGTGTCGCGATATGAGGCAGGTCTAAAAAGTGTGTCACCAACATTAAAAGTTTGGAAAGCTCTGCTGTAGGCTATCAGTATGGTGTAGACATGTGTGATATGCAAATTGTATCAATCAGGGCATATTTAGTTTATCCTGAGTAGTAGTGTCATTTTAGCTGATATTCAAGTCTAGGCCTTGGACAGAGACAGGGATTGCATTTATATTTTGTGAGTTCACATCAAGGAGCTGTGTAAACTCCACTGCCCATTAATTAAAAGTTTGTTAATATTATTGAAACTCCCCCCCCCTTCAAAGTATTCAGATTATTTACCCAAACAGGAAACTCCAAATCTGAATTCAAATTCCACTTCTGGTGAAATGTGGTGGCAATTCTAGATAATCAAAGTACTTTCATAAATATAGGCAACAGAAACTTTGTGCAGTATATAAACATTGTTGTAGCATATAGTGGAGAGGACACCTTTATAATATAAAAAGCTGGAATACTTCAGCCACTGACAGAAAGTGATTCAGGTCCTTTGACTATTTGCAGCTGAAGAGATACGCAATGATGAATTACCAGTGATAACAGGTGACAAAAATCAAGGAACAATTTTCTTAAGGGTTCTGAAGTTATTCATTATTTTTACTGAATTGCTGAATTTCTGCTCCATGTTAAGAATCTAGAGACTTTTTAATGTACACTAACTGAAAGAATGGGATAACTTCTCAATTTCAATACTTCTTTTTGTCCTTGTGAGAGGCTGTCATCAATTCCACACCTTACGCTTTCCGGTCTAATACCTGGAATTGTGGGCTGTGCGATTCAAATATAAATTAGAATCCCAACAGAAGAAAGATAATTTTTCAAATAAACTAATAAACAAATAACAGTGCTGCAGTATATGCCAAAATAATTATTCTAGGAACAACATTTTTGAAATATCCACACAATCTCATAATTTGAGATGTCATTAGCCTCATTCATAAGCAGGAATGGACAGAGCCATTAAATGCAAGTCCATCCCTGCTCACATTTTAAAGGAAAAATCCTCTAAAATCCTCCCCCAGGTAAAAAAAGAAAAGAAATTAAACTACTTACAAGGCAGTTCTAGGACTGCACTTTGCTTTCATTCCCTCCACAATGTTATCTCCTCTGCCTTAAAGAACACTACAGTTGCCCACAGCCTGAGCAAGCTCTCCTGGGAGTAAACACACACCCATGGGGGGGGGGTTTGTACCATTGCCCCAAAGAGTGATGGAATGTCCTAATGCCCCATCAACAGAAGACAGAGAGCAAGGAGCCCCCCTTTGAGGGGATGGATACAATATTTTTGAAGGTTTTCTGCCTTGTAACAGAAGGTGGATTCTAAAGTGGGACATTAATCAGCTCAGGGTCATGGTCAACCCAGATCAGATCAGGTGAGTCCACTTTGGAATTCAAGTAGGGCTTCAGCCCTCTTTGGGAGTTTGACTAAACATGTAGGGCTTAAGCTGGGGTTGGGAAAGGGCTGCACACTCAAACTCAACCCCAAACACAATGCACACAAGGTTCCATTTGGACTTCTGGTAACAACCCAGGCGAAGCAGGATTTCATATCATGGGATGTATCCAAGCACATTCAATAGAATGTACTTGGGGCAAAGGTCTGAAGCGCTTTTCTAATGCTTTGAAATGGGGATTGGGGAGGAGGCCCACCCCTGGCCCATCCTGTTTTTACCCCTACACATGTTCAAGTGAATGCCTAATCACAGCTGCTCTAATGTGACACCCAGTGGCTCTTCGCCAACCCCCATTTCAAAGCATTTATTGGCTGTAACAACAAGCAACATTTCTCAAAACTTGTTAAGTCAACATTGCAGTGACACCACTATAAGTTTCTGTTGCCACAGGCAAATTGGGGGGGGGGGGTATTATGATTATGATCCAGCTTTGCGATTTACAATACTATCCCTTACAATCATTTGTTCTTAAGGTGATTAAGCTTAATTGCAACCTTGTTCTGTTGAGCCTTCTATCAATTCCAGTTAAATACGAATTTAACTCTCATCTAAAGAATTGTGCTTGACTATCTTTGTTCATGTTCAGTTCTCTCCCTGGGCATTATTTCCCACAGGTGGATACGTCTTGTGCAGCCCCAGTGATTTATTGGCTTTAAGTTGCCCTGGTTTACTTATCACTTCTACCTTGCTGACCTTGAAGTAATCCAAGATAGTAAGCACAAGGTCAATAATAGATGACGTTGGCCAGTTCATTTTTAAATGTGAACTTGGTAAATATTTTTACATCCTTGGCTTGCTTCAGCCGTCTTCCTTTATAGGTTAGTCTCACTCTATATCAGTTTGACCATTTGTGATTTATTAAACTTTTAGCTATATCTGCTTCAGTTATATCAGTAGTTCTTCAGCATCTTTCTGCTAGAATCAGTGCTTTCCCCCCTAAAAATGTTTAGGGGTGCTCTCATTTTCCTGTTGTTGCTGTTTAGTTGTGTCCAACTCTTCGTGACCCCCTGGACCAGAGCACACCAGGCACTCCTATCTTCCGCTGCCTCCCGCAGTTTGGTCAAACTCATGCTAGTAGCTTCGAGAACACTCTCATTTTTCTACTCATATTGAAATACTGCCCCTTAATGAGGCCAAACTTAGATTCATAAAATGTTTAGGGGTATGTGCAATCCTGTGTCCTCCAAGAAAAAACACTGGCTAGAATCCTTCTCTTTGGTTTTTATTTTTTATGCTTACATCCCACTCTTGAAAGATCAGTGAGTATGGGGCTCCTCACTCTTCCCAGTAGAGATCAGGTCCACATTTAAATATCTTTAATAATATTACAGCATTAAGTGCTGCTGAATTCTTCACTGAGGCAACAACTTGTTTAAGAGTATTGCACTTACACATTCTTCATTACGGTCCAAAGACCTGAAAATAATATTTCAAAAGCGAAGTACAGTAGAAATGTGGAAAAGACATTACTAGGCAGTCACTGTCTTTTACCCAAGTCATGTTGATTTCTAATTCTTACTACCTTCTTTGCCTCAGTCTTCTCCGATAAAGAAAACAATGCCCGACCTGAAGAATTTGGAGCAAATGATTCAGCAGAGGAAACACAGCCCAGAATAACTAAGGAGATAGTACAAGAATGCTTGGCTAGTCTAGATGTATTCAAGTCTCCAGGGCCAGATGAACTGCATCCAAGAGTATTAAAAGAACTGGCAGATGTGATCTCAGAACCACTGGCAGTCATCTTTGAGAATTCCTGGAGAACAGGCGAAGTCCCGGTAGACTGGAGGAGGGCAAATGTTGTCCCTATTTTCAAAAAGGGGAAAAGAGAGGACCCAAATAATTACCGCCCAGTCAGTCTGACATCAATACCAGGGAAGATTCTGGAGCAGATCATTAAGCAAACAGTCTGTGAGCACCTAGAAAGGAATGCTGTGATCACCAATAGTCAGCATGGATTTCTGAAAAATAAGTCATGTCAGACTAACCTGATCTCGTTTTTTGACAGAATTACAAGCCTGGTAGATGAAGGGAATGCAGTGGATGTAGCCTACCTTGATTTCAGCAAGGCATTTGACAAGGTGCCCCATGATATTCTTGTAAAGAAGCTGGTAAAATGCGGTCTTGACTATGCTACCACTCAGTGGATTTGTAACTGGCTGACTGACCGAACCCAAAGGGTGCTCATCAATGGTTCCTCTTCATCCTGGAGAAAAGTGACTAGTGGGGTGCCACAGGGTTCTGTCTTGGGCCCGGTCTTATTCAACATCTTTATCAATGACTTGGATGATGGACTCAAGGGCATCCGGATCAAATTTGCAGATGACACCAAACTGGGAGGGGTGGCTAACACCCCAGAGGACAGGATCACACTTCAAAACGACCTTGACAGATTAGAGAACTGGGCCAAAGCAAACAAGATGAATTTTAACAGGGAGAAATGTAAAGTATTGCACTTGGGCAAAAAAAATGAGAGGCACAAATACAAGATGGGTGACACCTGGCTTGAGAGCAGTACATGTGAAAAGGATCTAGGAGTCTTGGTTGACCACAAACTTGACATGAGCCAACAGTGTGACGCGGCAGCTAAAAAAGCCAATGCAATTCTGGGCTGCATCAATAGGAGTATAGCATCTAGATCAAGGGAAGTAATAGTGCCACTGTATTCTGCTCTGGGCAGACCTCACCTGGAGTACTGTGTCCAGTTCTGGGCACCACAGTTCAAGAAGGACACTGACAAACTGAAACGTGTCCAGAGGAGGGCAACCAAAATGGTCAAAGGCCTGGAAACGATGCCTTATGAGGAACGGCTAAGGGAGCTGGGCATGTTTAGCCTGGAGAAGAGGAGGTTAAGGGGTGATATGATAGCCATGTTCAAATATATAAAAGGATGTCACATAGAGGAGGGAGAAAGGTTGTTTTCTGCTGCTCCAGAGAAGCGGACACGAAGCAATGGATCCAAACTACAAGAAAGAAGATTCCACCTAAACATTAGGAAGAACTTCCTGACAGTAAGAGCTGTTTGACAGTGGAATTTGCTGCCAAGGAGTGTGGTGGAGTCTCCTTCTTTGGAGGTCTTTAAGCAGAGGCTTGACAACCATATGTCAGGAGTGCTCTGATGGTGTTTCCTGCTTGGCAGGGGGTTGGACTCAATGGCCCTTGTGGTCTCTTCCAACTCTATGCTTCTATTCTATTCTACCTCCGAGAAATCTTTTGCCATGGCCAGAATTATATAATTTTTCTTATTTTCAAGGAGATACTTAAGATAAAAGATCTTGGAGCTTCCAGGTAAATTTGCCAATAAGGGCTTAATTAATTGGTTTGTATATAGAGTCCACAGTATAGTAAAATATGTTTAATGCGATCCACAACCTGAGAACATAAACAGAGTCTATTCTGGTAAGATATACTGGTCAGTGTGCTGTTTAGGACTTCAGATGGGAATACATTTAATCTAGTTTTGGTAAACAAACGGCAGAAATTGGGTACTGACAAATTTGTAAGATATGAGGGTAATTGAAAAACATGCCCACATTGAATTCCGAACGCAAACGGTCCACCAGTTACATATGATTGAGAACGAAGCTTGCTGTCTGCCTCAAGGATTTAAGAGTGATATCATAACCCAAATGAGATAAAAAGAATGGTGAGAGCCCAATTGAGGAGGCTTTCCGGGCCATACTTTTAGACCAAGGGCTGATAAGCTCTTCATTGGATAAATGTCCCAGTAATCCCTTATCCAGGCTGAAGAACGAAACTGTTAACCAGTATTTCAAAACTGCCCAGCACACTTTGCTGGAAAGTGGGTATTCACTAGTTTCCAGAAATAGAAATGAATTAGGACCACAAATTGGGACCTGAAATAGAGACTGAAGGAACTTTGCATGGAACCTGTCTAGCTTTGGAAGTGACATGCCCTCATCCTGCAAGAGAGAATTGCATGGATTCGTTCACCTACCCCCAAACTGGTAAGCGAGGATATGGGGGTTTTTTTGCTCCCAGTTGCCACATACGACTACTTGCATTTTCTTATTCATTTTAGGTCACTATGTGTACCCACTTAATATTTGATCACATTTTGTGGAATGAACAATCTTACTAACTCATCATTATTGTCTTCTCATAATAATTTCAAAGCTGATCAGGAAAGTTACAGTTGCCCCCAGAAATAAAAGGCCATTTTTGATTTGCATATGTTGATTCACTGAAATGGCAATGAATTCACTTTGCCCACAGCAAAGTGGTAGAGCATATGCTTTACATGCCAAAGCTTTCAACTTCGCATTTCCAGGTCCAAGCAGGATATGCTGAGAGAAGCTGATGTTAAGGAGACCACATCCACAGCTCAAGTCACAACCTCACTGGATTAATATTTTGTATGGTTCCCAGATGGTAGGGATGTGTGGACACCCCTCAAAATGTTGCATGTCTTATCAAAGCTCTTTTGGTTCTATCAACAATTTCTTTGAATTTTTCTCCCTAACAGGAACCAACAAAGTACATTCAAAGCTACATTTAGCTTTGAATACTTCTGGTAGTCTCATACCCTCTAAGTCAGGGATCGGCAAGGCTTACTGGGCATGAGCCAGATCACTCCCAAGGAGATCCTCTGTGGGCTGGACTGGCGCAGAGCGACGCTGGAAATAGCATCTGCACATGTCCACGGCACCAGAAATTGCTTCTGCGCATACCCAGACACTGAAAATCGTGCCTGCACAGAAGCGATTTTTGGTGCCATGGACATGCGCAGAAACAATTTCTGGAGCTGCGGAAAAGTGTCCCTGTGCCATGCTGCACCAGTTTAGCACAGCATGCGGGGACTCCCCAAGCGGGCAGCTCGGTTCAGGGGTGGCTTGTGGGCCGGTTAAAAGGCCTCTGTGGGCCGCTTCTGGCCCATGGGCCTTAGGTTGCTGACCCCTGCTCTAACTGTCCTGATTTTTGACGGATAGTGTCAGAATTACAAAAGCCATTGTGGGTTCTGATTTGATCCCTATTTCCCCCTCCAGTGCTACCACTGCCAAGCTCAGGAAAGAAGATGAGCGGTCCTGAATGGTGGTAAGGGAACATCCTGTTGCCTCTCCATGGCCTCTCCATGCCCACTGCTGCCAGCCTCCTCCCTTGGGCAGCTCGTAGCAGCTGCTGGAGAGTGAGGAGGAAGAGAGGCTGCTGCTGCCAAGGCCCAACCCCACATTATGTGCTTCTCCTGGGCAGGAAGAAAGAGTCAGTGGAGCAGAGTGCAAGGAGTTTTGAATTATCTTTTTTTAAAAAAAACAAAAAAAAACCGCTTTGTGTGCTTGCATCTAATCTTGCCCTTTTCTAAAGTTTATTTATTGGTGTCTGTTTGTCTTTTGGTAAATCTACCAAAGAATAAAATAGAATAAAATTGGGGTTAAGGGGTTTTCTCTGGATAGTGGAGGGTGTGTGTGCTGTGTCCTGTTGGTGTCGTGGGGGTGGCACTCGCCCTTCTTCAGGGCGGCGGGAGAAGAATGAGGGGTTGAAGAGGGTCAGTTGTCCCCATTTTCATCTGAAGAATGTTGGAGGGTATGTAGTTTGTTGCCCTTTCATTTACTTTTAAATTTAGAAGTGATAAGGAAGGGATTGCCAAGAGTGAAAAGAGACAAACGATTCACCAGGTGGTCAGATCAGCTTGCTTGGAACATGCAAGGCTGGATTTCTGTAATGGAGTCTCTCCAGAGGCCTCTCCAGGCCACAATCAAGCCTTCCTTCTGAGGTGCAGGCTATCATATTTTTAGGGGTGCTTCATAACAACATTGAGAAGTTGTATAAATTACTTCTGAGTAGACATCCCAGTAGTGATGCATGGAAGTGAGAGCTGGACCATAAAGAAGGCTGGTCGCTGAAGAACTGATGCTTTTGAATTCTGGTGCTGGAGGAGACTCTTGAGAGTCCCCTGGACTGCAAGAAGATCAACCTATCCATTCTTAAGGAAATCAGCCCTGAGTGCTCACTGGAAGGACAGATCCTGAAGCTGAGGCTCCAATACTTTGGCCACCTCATGAGAAGAGAAAACTTCCTGGAAAAGACCCTGATGTTGGGAAAGATGGAGGGCACAAGGAGAAGGGGACGACAGAGGACGAGATGGCTGGACAGTGTTCTCGAAGCTACCAGCATGAGTTTAACCAAACTGCGGGAGGCCATGGAAGACAAGAGTGCCTGGGGTGCTCTGGTCCATGGAGTCACGAAGAGTCGGACACGACTAAACGACTAAACAACAACAAGACATGGTTAGGAATGTGCTATAATGCTGCAATCCTATACTCAGTTACTTGGAAGTAAGCCCATTAACTTTAGAGTAACAATTTAGGTTAGACATAAGAAATCTGAGCTTAGGTGACTGCAGTTAAGCCAGTTTTGCTTTATTATATGAGATCCAACCATTAAATTATGTGCCTCTGGGACTATGACATGGTTTGAGGGCTTGATGATGTAATTTTCTTATCATTTTAAAGGTCTTTTTTCTTATATATGTAGGACATTATTCAATAACTAAGAAAGTTATTTGCTATTCTGCCTGCCCAATAAGTTTAAAGCATGCAATGGGAAACTCAATATGAAACACATCTATCACTCTTCTAGAAGAGCAAAACCACATCTTTTAATGAACTCTGTGTGCTTGAACATTACATTGGAAACATCCTAGGAAACCTCTCCTAATAACTCAGAACCATCAGTGGCGTAGTGTGGGTTGTCAGCACCCGGGGCAAGGCAAGTAATTTGCGCCCCCTAACCTGTGGATTTGCGCCCCCTAACCAATGGATTTGCCCTAACCCCAGATGTTGCGCCCGGTGCGGCCGGCACCCCCTGCACCCCCCACGCTACGCCACTGAGAACCATAAAACAAATATGTGTGGGGTGGTACACGGTTTGTTTTCATTGAATGCTAATTCATGTTGCTCCTTCATACAAGTGGTCCTTTTTAACATTGCTGCAGCATGCTGATAGTTTTGAATGGGCAGAGCTTCCGAGAATGCCCTGCTGTCATCATGCAGATTGCTCCTGCTACAGTTCTCCTGACTTTCACTGCTTCCACTGACATTTTGCTCCTGTGCTCAGTCCAGATGTCACTCATCAATGGAAACATTTTCTTTTGGAAACCTGGCAGTGCGCAACAATACTAGCATAAACAGAGTGTGGACAGTGGCATTTTAGGGAAAGGTGTTTTGCTTGCTTGTTTGTTTAATGGAAAACTTAACCATCTGTCATCGGTGAACTTTTTTTCTGTAGACATTTGAGTGGCAAAGGGGAAAAGAAAGAAGCCAAGCACAATGGTATTTACTCTAACTTCATTAGGTGGCAGCTCACATTAACTAAACCTATTTTGCCCTAAACTTAAGTACTCCACAAATGCCTATGATCACATGAGAGTGATCCTCAGAAACACTTGGAACTGGGTTTTGGGGAATTATTTTCAATATGCTAGACACTATAGTGCAAGAACTAGTCAGACTGTCTAATATACTGAAAATATGTTTTGTTCGTTAGGTGAGCCCCCTCTCTCTCTTTAGACATGTTTACAGTTGTTTACACTGTATAAATAAACTGAATACAAATTAAACAAAAACAACCTCCTGCCCATTCAAAAGTAATGTAAATTATAGCATGCACATTTTTTAAAAATAAAAACCTTAAAAGCTGCAATATAATGAATCATTCTTGCTTCCAAATTAATTGCCTGCAAAAAAACCAAATATATTCCTTTTTAAAAAAAGACAGTCCTACAGATTCTTGGGTTATCCCTAGCATGTACATCGAGTTATAGGTTTATTTAGTATTTTGCATTAAGTACTAAGCATATTTCAAAATGGCAAATGTATTTGCTAAACAAGAAAGAAAATGACTTTTCTGTGATAATAGCCCTGCTGTGGTTATCATGAAGCAGGAAAAAAAATACCCTAACCAGTACTCTTAATTAAATCTGGAATATATCAAAGAGTACCTCACTATGTGCCCCCACTAACTGACATCTTTGGCCACACTAATTATAGTGTAAAATGGAAGAAAGTGGAAGACAAAATTTTCTGTGACTTTCTCCATGGTAGCACCTGCCTTGTGGAATGATTCTGCATGGAGATCAGGTGGGCACTGACTGCTGAGTGCTTCCACCAGCAATTAAAAACATACCTCTTGACCTGAGGCTTTCCTGACTAGTTTCTAATTGTGCTTCCTGGCCTTTGTAGCAACTATAATTGATACTGATGTTTTACTGCTATGCGATTGTCTCCAATGTTAGTCATCCTCAGAGCAGACCCATTGATAGCTAAGAGACACAACTATCTTACGACCATTAATTCCAGGGAGTCTGCTCTGAGTAAAACTTAGGTGTTTTTTTATTTTGTTAAAGCTGATTGTTTTATTGTTTCATTTCTTTGAAAGGAAAGACCCTATATAAATGAGTTTAATACATTGGAAACTTGAATCCCATTACATATTGAATTCATAGAGTTCCTGAAATTTTATTGCTTTGAGAATCCAAAGAATGTCTAGGAACCCACTTTTCTTCCTTCAAGACCTGGCAGGTCAGTATATGTTCCTGCCTCGTGGTCAGTTTTCACTACGCAGGAGTCATGCACAGAAACTTGTTAAAAGGAAATTACGTGTGTAGCTGGAATATTTGTCATTCAGCCAGAATCTAGACCTGCCCCACCAGGCTTCCCTTACCACATGCCACTAACAATGTAGGGCTAATAATCCTGCATTCTGTGTTTGCACATTATTCTCTGTGCATTGATGTGTTTTTGATGTGGTGTTCTATCTGGGGTGAATAACTTCCCTAAGTAGCTGAGGTAGAAGAAATGTCAACTTAGATATCCGAGTACAATGTTTCTGATCAAGATTCAGCCTCGTGGAGGTCAGGAGGAAAGTCATTCAAGACGATTCACAGACAACAATAAAAAGGTTGAATTAAATCAATAATTTGCTATGAATTATTTACTAAGTTCCAGTTGCTACAAAATGATAATCGGGATACCTCAAGTATTGCCCAGTTTGGCAATAAGATCCTATTGGGATGGGGGATTTGCAATCAATTTCGGGCCACCAATTTAAAAAAAGCCTTATGAAACCTACTGATAAATAAGTAAAGCTCCTTTTATCAACTCCTTTCTTACATAAAAAGGGAAATTAAATGCAAATGTTGGTCAGTGTAAATGTAAGCCAAGGAAATGGTCACAGAAGTGTTGTGGGGATTATTCCACTGTTATACAAACTAATATTCTCTGACAGCATGAGTTGACATCTTTCCACCATTCTCCTGAACAGTATGGAAATTGATTTAGAACTGAGTTTTTCATAAACTGTGATCATTTAGAAGAAGTTAACTAGTATTAGGAAAATGTGGAGCAAATGGTACTGTCACTGCCTGTTAGCAAATCACTATATAGAATTTGTGTCATTAGCAATATTTGGACAAATGAATTGATGATACAGTAAAAGCAATCATTTGCATCTTGTATTGTGTTGACTTCCATCACTACATAAACTAGAAACCAGAATTTCTTAATTCATCAAATATGCATAGAACTTTGTGTGTAAAATTGTAACTTGGCACTTGGTCATTTTTACTTTTTTTTTTTTAAGGACAGATACAAAATATTGCATGCACAAGCCAGATGTCTCCTACGCATGGAAAGAGGACAAGTGGACAGTGCACCTCTCTTCACAGGAGTGAAGACCGGGGGGGGGGGGGAATTCTGACATAAGAAATTCATGGCTGCTGCCTGCTTCCTTCTTGCCCCCACTGTTACGCATTTCAGACTCATGCTCACATATTCCTCACTATTACTGATCCACGTGCCTCACCTCAGGCAGAGAGGAGGAGCCAGTTTCCAGCACTGCATAGTTTATTCCCTTTCAAGTATTTCGCTTCCATCCCCAGACTCCCCTCATTCCCACCTACTGCAGAGAGCACTGAATCTGGATTCTACCCAGGATGTGTGTGTGTTATGAACATTTGGGAAAGCTAAAGAAGACAAACCAACTCAACAAAGATGCAAATGCTATTGAGAGATTATGTTGGTGAAGTTTATATACCCTCCTTTTGTCAAAAGACCACAGGGCAGTTTACAGCATAGGACACAGATGTCAATATACTACATAAAAATCAAAACAGTAATAAAAAAAATGTAATAAGAAATACATAATAAAAAACAGGTTCTCAAAAGGAAGACAACTTTCACCTGGGAGCTTTCCTCTCCTCTTCCCATCCCACCCAGGGTCATCTTCACTTTCCTGCCTCTCTCTGCTTCCCATCTTGTATCTGCCACTTTCATGTGGGTACAGACCTTGATCCCAACTAGTATTCCAGAAGGGGAGGCATCTCAGGAATAATTCCCTGTGTTGTCTCCCCACTCAAAGTGGCCCCAAAGTTATGGGCATTGGCTGGAGGGTGGGCTGCCTACCCAGCTTCTCTCATCCTGAAATTCACCCTCAGGGTGTTTCAAGTCCAATTTGCCGGTTCTGTGTAGAAACACTGTCTCATGCATGAGATTACTGTATTCCGTTTGTTTCCTTAATAACCTGGTTCTCAGCACACCTGTCATTGCTGCTAAGGTGCTGCTGCTCAATGTCTCTATCAAAGACCATTGGTATCTCTAGGAGCACCTCAAAGGTGCTGCTGCTGATGATGAAAAGAGATCCCAGAAGTAATAATAATAATTAATAATAATAATAATAATAATAATTTTTATTTATATCCTGCCCTCCCCAGACATAACCGGGCTCAGGGCGGCTAACATCAAAATATAGATACATTAAAAAATAAAATTCAGCAATCGACTGAAATACAGCCTTAAATTGGATTAAAATCAAATAAGATCAGAAGGCAACCGTCAAATTATGACTATAGGGGTTGGGAACCTTAGGTATTCACCAGGCTCAGCTATTTATATGAGCCAGTGAGACAAATTAGAGAGGCCTCTTATATATAGGGTCTTGTAGGAGGAGAGGGGGTCAGACTGGGCCCCGACCAAAGGCCTGGCATACCAGAAGAGGTGATCCCATAGGTCCTATAATAAGCAAAGCTGTTCTTTGTCTTGCTTGTGGAAGGGGAATCTGCTCTTGATGGTTTAGGGTCAGCAGGGATTGCTCAGCTGACAACTGACCCACTAGCTGAAAGAACTGGCTCTTGTCCTTCAGTTTGCACCTCTGAGTGGTGGCTCCCAGCCAGTGGCGTAGCGTGGGGGGTGCAGGGGGGGCCTGCCGCACCGGGCGCAACATCTGGGGGTGTGTGCTCGCACTCGCAGCTCTCTGCCCCTACTAAAATCCACGGGTTAGGGGGCGCAAATTACTTGCCTTGCCCCGGGTGCTGACAACCCACACTACGCCACTGCTCCCAGCTAAATACCTGAGCAGTGGGAGGAAATCATGCCCTCAGGATACAGGCCAAGGTCTCGCAGGTGTTTCCATTCCCTTCTGCTCCAGTCCTTTCCTCCAGAGACAGCCTTCTGGGCAGTGGCTCCCAGCTAAATACAAACACTTAGCATTTATTTAGATAGTGCTCTTCAATTGTTCAAGCTGTGTTAGATACATAAATCCTATAACACAGGTTGGGATTATTATCCTCATATTCTAGAAGGGAATGAAAGTAAGAGATTGTGAGAGAGGTTTCATAGTGAAACCGGATTAATGGTAGCAAAGAAAGTGAAATACCTGGGGATTAATTTGACATCTAAGAATGTGAACTTATTTAAAGACAATTATGAGAAATGTTGGACAGAAGTTAAGAAAGATCTAGAAATATGGTCAAATTTGAGACTTTCCTTGTTAGGCCGAATTGCTGTTATTAAGATGAATGTTTTGCCAAGAATGTTGTTTTTGTTTCAAACATTGCAGATTGTGGACAAGATGGACTGTTTCAAGAGGTGGCAGAAAGACATATCTAGATTTGTCTGGCAGGGCAAAAAGCCCAGAATAAAATTTAAGATATTAACTGCTGCAAAAGAAAGAGGGGGGTTTGCTCTGCCAGACTTAAAACTGTATTATGAATCAGTGGCTTTTTGCTGGCTGAAAAACTGGCTACTTCTTGAGAACACAGACATTTTGGATCTGGAAGGGTTTAATAATAGGTTTGGTTGGCATGCATATATATGGTATGACAAGGTAAAAATTCACAAAGGTTTCAAAAACCATATTGTTAGGAAAGCACTATATAATGTTTGGATTCGGTATAAAGATCTGTTGGAAAACAAAACCCCTAGGTGGCTGTCACCAATGGAAGCTAAGGAAGTGAAAAAACTTAATATGGAATCTAAATGGCCAAAATATTGGGAAATTATAGAACAAGAGGAGGGAAAAGTGAAACTACAGAGTTATGAGAAATTGAAGTCTAAAGTAAGAGACTGGCTTCATTATTACCAGATAAATGAAGTATTCAAACAGGACAGGAAAATTGGCTTTCAGGTGGAGAGATCAAAATTAGAAACAGAATTGTTGGAACCCAAGACTAAGAATTTGTCAAGAATGTACAACCTGCTGTTGAAATGGAATACACAGGATGAGACGGTTAAATCAGCTATGATTAAATGGGCACAAGACATTGGTCATGACATCATGTTTGCTGACTGGGAACAGTTATGGACCACCGGAATAAAGTTTACGGCATGTAATGCCTTAAGAGAGAATATTATGAAAATGATTTATAGGTGGTACATGACCCCAGTCAAGCTTGCAAAAATCTATCATTTGCCCAATAATAAATGCTGGAAATGTAATGAAACTGAAGGTACTTTCTACCACCTTTGGTGGACGTGCCCAAGGATCAAGGTCTTCTGGGAAATGATCTATAATGAAATTAAGAAGGTACTTAAGTGTACCTTTCATAAGAAACCAGAGGCCTTTCTCCTGGGCATGGTAGGCCAATTGGTGTCAAGGAAAGATAGGACGTTCTTTATGTATGCTACAGCAGCAGCAAGAGTTCTTTTAGCAAAGTATTGGAAGACACAAGAACTACCCACGCTGGAAGAGTGGCAGACGAAGGTGATAGACTATATGGGACTGGCCGAGATGACTGGCAGAATCCGCGACCAAGGAAAAGAGACGGTGGAAGAAGATTGGAAGAAATTTAAAGTTTATCTTAAGAACTGTTGTAAAATTAATGAGTGCTAAAATGTCATGGGCAATGTAAAACAGAATTGCAGTGACAAATAATTGGGTAAGAGAAAAAGGATTAAAGAAAGTGAATTATAAGTAATTGAAATTAGGGGTTGCTGGAAAAGTTTAAAACAGGGATGCAGAAAAGGGAGGTATGGGGAAGTCGTTGAAATAAGGTTTAAGAAAAAGAGGTTATGAAATTATACGTGTTTATATGTTTGTTTGTTTATGTATTGTCAGTTGTATTGTGTTTTAATATATGTTGGAAAATTAATAAAAATTTATATATATATAAAAAAGAAAGTAAGAGATTGTGGCTTAGCTAAAGCCTTATTCACATTTTAGTCGTGTAACCTTGCTGTATTGATGGAGGCTTGGCAAAGGCAGAATTAGGGGCATGCGACAGGCTTGCCCACCCATCCAAGAGGGTGCTGCATGGGGTGCTGCAACAATGACTTAGAATGGAAGGCAAAAAGTGAGGGGGTGCTGGATTTTGGTATTGCACTGGATGCCGCTGAAATTTGAAAGCCCAAAGTCCCCCACTGGGAGTGGGGCTATGTTCTTAGTTTCAACATCATTAATCCTGTCTGCAGCAACTAACTATGTGTTGTGCATGGTAGTGAGTATCTGCACCTTGCATCTGCACAGATGTGGAAGCTCAAGGTGATCAGAACACCTGTGCAACCAGATGTCCCTTTTTGTTAGCAGCTTCTTATGCACTTGAATTCACTGCAGCCAACCACACACAACACAAGTGGCTGCAGAAAGAATTGTCTGGTGTGGGTGAAGCTAAAAGTATTAGCTGCTCCTCCACAAACATGGCGAGACAACAGACCTGCTTTTGTTTCTTTTGCTACAAAAATAGTCTTGTTATTGTACCATTTAGACTGTACAGAAATAAAAATTAATAAAAGATAACATATTACATAAACGAATGTTCAAATGACTAGGGAATTCATAGCAGATATTTGAACCCGAGACTTTCTGGTTCACAGCTCAGTGCTGCAGCCACTGGTTGTTGGTTGGCATCCATCTGTCTCAGGAGACAGTGGAAGAGTGCACCTTTGGGAGTGAAGTCAAACCATTGGAGAGTTACAGCAGCTGCTGTGGCTGTAGAGACCAATGTGGGAGACATGCTTTGATGCAACTGGGGCAGATGATGTTGCCTGGTTGCGCTGATGCAGGTGTACCACGGCGTTGCTTCCCTCTGTGCTCCTGGTAACTCCTTGTAATGCACACTCTTTTAACATAGCAGCTAAGAGATCAGGCTGTGAACCATGAAGTTCAGAAGTTCAGAGGCAAGCTCTTATTTCTCAGCCTCCTGCCACTCCTCACTGCAGTATTGATTTTACAATTTGGTCCTCATACTGTCAGCACTAAAGGAAATATTCTTTTGAATATGTGTGCTGTGCTCTCACCAGCTCTTTGGTACCTAATGTGCCAGCACTAAGCAACATCTCATAAATGGCTAGTGTTGTTATCAGCCCTGGAGCACTGCAGGAAAATTAGAACATTTAAAATGTTATCATTGGGCCAATTTCAGTTGGCCTTGGGGAGTAGACAAATTAAGAGCTAAGTAAGACACTACCCTATTCCCTCCTGCCCCGCCCCCAGACCAGCCACCTTCTGCCAAACCTGTCGCTGCAACTCGGTAGGTCACGAAATGTGTGCACTGAGCATAAAGCCACAGAATTCTTGCAGTATTTACCATGTCACAAGATGGATGCAGAAATCACTGTGCCTAATTCTTGTTGACAAAAACGTTCACATGTATTGGCAAACAGTCAGCAGTAGTTGAAAAGAACAAAATAGAAATTTGCAAAGCATAGCTAGCAGCCAATAACTGTTTGCCTCCTTTTACCTAAAAGCAACTTAACGATTCCAGAGAGCTTGCACCAGATAACTCTCCTTTCCATTGCTGTTTCACAATGTGCTTATTCATTAGATATGCAAAAGCCTTCCAAATCTGTTGCAGGTATTTTTGTGTTCCCAAATAGTGCAATTGCATGTTCAATATATTTGCACATATTTGATTTTTGCTATTCCTCATTATTTCATATTCAGAGCAACAAACAACTATTTTACTTTGTGTGGGATTGACATTCAACTGTTTCATTCATTTAAAATACTGAAACACCCAATTAGCTATTTCACACAGACTTTGGTTGGTATTCCACTAACTTTTTCTCAGAGTAGAGTCATTAAAATTTATGAACATGACTAAGTTAGGTCCATTAATTTCAAAGCCTCTACTCTAAGTGAAGATTAGCTGAATACCACCCTATGGTTACATTAATTTATTGTAGATCAAATAATGCTTTTATAAAGCAATTGCTTATTTAGATCACTAGATATGTGCCTTTTATTTATTTTACTTTCCAGAATAGTACTAGTCTAATAGTATCTTTAGCCAATATAGTGGCCTTCAGGTGTTACTGGACTACAGCATGGGAAATGGTCAAGGGTGTTGAGAGTTGTAGTTCAACAACATCTTGAGGTCGCTGTGCTCTATCCATGAAAGATGTACCTTCAGCCTTTATACCTCTGGTCTATGGTTATTCTGATGCTTACAAAACATAGTATAAATTTAGTGCATGTTTGCACAAAACATTTACATCAGGGTTATATAACTATCAGAATTTCAATAGGAAATGGAAATGTCGGCTGCTATCTCACAAAAATGGCTTAATTTCCACAAAAGCCTGCTCAGGAGGAAGTGATGCTGCTATTTGACAGCTCAGAGGTTGCTTACATTTCTAATTGAACAGCGATGGAGCTATGTGATTTTTTTTCTGAACATGATCACAGATACTCTTTTTTTTCTTATTCATTAACATGTCCTTGGGCTAAGTCGGGTGGCAAACTTTTTTCAGCCTGAGAGCCACATTCCTTTGACAAGTCTTTCTTTTGGGGGGCGACGATGATGATGATGATGATGATGATAATAATAATAATAATAATAATAATATAATACCACCAAAGATTACAAGGTGGTGTACAATGCCAGTGGTGGGCAGGGACAGAGACAGAAGTGGGCAGGGACAGAGGGACAGGGACAGAGATAGAAGTGGGCAATTCTTATCTTAGTCTTAGTACACTAGACTATACTGCAGTGATGCCAAGGCAAGAGGTTTCTCCTCCACCCAATCTCCCAAACACTCTCCATCCAGGCAAGCAAAAAGCATTACCACAGTTCAATGATACGTTGCAAGCAAGCAAAAGCACACAAGGAGGGAGAGGAGATGTGCTAGTGAGGGACGTGGACTGGAGAGGGTACATGCCTTGGGAAAGTCCTGGAAGGTCATGCCTGGGCTCTGATCCTGAGTGTCTCTGCCCTCGGCTAAGTCCTAGGACCTAGGTCAATTTAGGTTCTCTGGTACTACTAAATGTACAAATTAGATGCTGTGAGGTCAAAGCATCAAAGGCAATCACAATATGTTAATATAAATTGTTCAGGTTATAGAGGATTATATAAAATAAATGGCTTTAGGAAATACATCCTAAATAAATGACAGCAGAGGTGACACAGTTTAAAACGGGTGGCAAATGCTACAAGGGTCAAAGAATAGTCAAACATTGATTGACTTGGTTTTTTTTGCCAAGACAGTTGCACCTAAACTGTAGTAAAACCAGTGCTTTTTCCCCCTATAAACAACAACAACAACAATGTGTCTTATTTTCCTACTCATATTGAAATACTGCCCCTCAATGAGGCCAAATTTAAATTCACAAAATGTTTAGGGGTATGCATACCCCTGAGTCCCCCCGGAAAAAAAGCATTGAGTAAAATGTTATTAACATTGTACTTTGAAGATTATGATAATTATTATGGGATTGTGCCAGCAGACAGTTTGTCGCCATGTCCATCAATATTACAGTCTCTCCCTCCCCTCTCCTTTATAAGATTCAAAGTGCAGCTTCCTTGGTAAGACTTTACCCTCAGTCTAAACTGAAAGAAGTTAGCTTTTTTTCAACTAGAAGAAGGATCTAAGTATGGAATGGTACTCATTATTTGAAAATCTCTCTTTTCATATAGTTATTGTTAAGTTCTCATTACAACATCATTTTTATCACTGTTATACATTTATCTATATATTATTATTTCATGAGAATAATTATAGATATGTAATATTTGTTTTGTACAGTTAATTGCAATCTATTTCTGGAGTCAATTTCCAAACAGAACTAAAAGATAAAGCATGGTAAACATATCCTCAACAGATTTAGGATTCATTATTTCCTGGTATTACGCCATTTAAACCCAAGGAAGGTCTCCTGGTCCTTGTACAGATGGGTGCACAGTGTATTTCCTTATTAGTTAAGGAAAAGGTTTCTGCCATCAACACCATGCTGCTGTTTTGAAAATCTTCACAATTGCTTGCCTTGTTTTTAAAAAATATATTTCTGCATAATGTTGCCGACAGCATGAAGCACTTCTGGCAAATTAATGGCATTCCTGTGAAGCTCAAACACATGTTTTCCCCCTTGCTTATCTTCCCTTCTTTAACTTGCCTGTAGGGGTCACTGTGAGACCATACTGACTGCCCATTCCTGAGCGGTTGCATTCCTTGTGCAATATCCTTTGCTTTTAAGTAGCCTCCTTGTTCTACACACAGTCTGAACACTTTTGCCTTGATGCTGTGGACGGCCCTGAATGAGGCTGTGTTCTCCTCTCTGCTTCCCTCAGATCATTGTTTAAAGCAAACATGCAGGAAACAAAAAGTCTATCACTCCCGCCTTGAACCTTGACCAAGAGGCCACGGAAAACTTACAAGTTTGCCTACCGCCAGCTACCAAATAATGCTCACCTTTCATAATATGCCTTAAAGGGCTCATGAATCATAAATACAAAGAACTTCGACATTCAGTATGGTTGGCAGCAGAAAACTGAAACATGTTAAGAATGCAACTAGCAGAAATGTTTTAAACCTTAAAATCACTGTTGGGGAGAGATAAATCATTTACAAGAGGCATTCTGAAATCTATATTAAAAAGTAAAGAAAAAGTAAAGAAACTATACACAGAAGCTGCAGTACAAAGATTGTGCAGAGTTCCACTTTAAAAACTGGTGCTGGTCCTGCAGAAATAAAACTGGTAAAGTTTTTATAACTATTTTATTCCAGTGGTATGAAGATTGCTAAATTTGTGTGCTGCATGTGGCCCCTTATGCAAAATTCTGGTGTGAAATTGAATGTTGGAAGGAGAACCATTCAAGGCATTTGGCAAGTCTGCTAAAGGATCTCAATAAAGTTTCGCACATGCAGCTACACTACACCTGGAACAATGAGATGAGAAATAAACTATTGGTTTATTTAGGCCACAGATGAAGCTGTCTTCAGGCATTCTTCTTACATCTTAAATTAACATGCAAGAGAGGGAATGGGTTGAATCGCCCACCTCCCCCAAGTGCACTGTATGGTCCCCTCCTCCCATGTGTAGAGGGGGCCTTCATGTGTGCAGCTGCACAGACAGAGTTCCGGGTCATGTGAGTGAAAATGTATGCACAAAGGCCTTCCTCTCCTTGCAGATGTTCACAATGCATACATAGATGCCAAGGGAAGGGCTACTCCTCACATATGAATGGGGGCCATGGCTACTTGTCATGGCTCCCACCCCCCCGTAAGTAAATTTCATGCATCAGGAGGGAACTAGTCTAGATGTCCTTTGAGGCATCTTCCAACTCTGTGCTTCTAATAACTATAATATAGCAAGATTGGCAACAATCATAACACTATGTGGAATACAGTGGTACCTCGGGTTACATACGCTTCAGGTTAAAGACGCTTCAGGTTACATATGCTTCAGGTTACAGACTCCGCTAACCCAGAAATAGTACCTCGGGTTAAGAACTTTGCTTCAGGATGAGAACAGAAATCATGCTCCGGTGGCGCGGTGGCAGCAGGAGGCCCCATTAGCTAAAGTGGTGCTTCAGGTTAAGAACAGTTTCAGGTTAAGAACGGACCTCCAGAACGAATTAAGTACTTAACCCGAGGTACCACTGTATTGCTAAATGCAGGACCCATCTCACCGCTATCCCCCCTACCTCAAATTAAGGTCATTAGTTTGGGTAATGTAATTATCACTATGCATTTAACTACATTTGCATATAGCAGCCTGTCCCAGGAAATCAGGGTGGCAGGCATCAGACTTTCCCCAGAGCAACCCTACAGTACAAGGTTGGATTGGGGTTGCAGCCCAGGTCGGCAGTGCCATTTTTGCCATTTCCCCATAAAAATAGCTCAAAAATGTCTTTTTTGCGATTTTGCTCAACAGCTTGGGGGGGGGGACAACTTTTCTGTCTGAATGAATGAATGAATAGACTTTATTTGCATAGCCGACAGGCCATAGCATCAAAGGACAAACAGCGACAAAAATACATTACGAATATAGTTACCATAAAATCTTATGACCTATTAAAACCCTAGGAAGAAGCTGGATTATCATTCATCCATGACCCTCTGTCCCATGGGCGGCGGCCTTTTCTCTGGTAGATTGTTCCAGGTCAGTTAAGTGAATAGACCAGCCAAATTGAAAGATTATAAATATAAATATAACCTCGGAGGGATGGTCAGGACAGGGAGAAAGATAATAATAACCAGATGCAGATAAATTAATAATCTCAGTACTTAAAACTTGGCAGAGGTAATAAAATAATAATAATAAAACGTAATGATGATAATAATAATAAGCTCCTAGGCGAGGAATCCGGGTGACGACACTGATGTCATTCAGACAGCAGCTCTCAGTCTCATTGCTCTCTTGATAAATTTGGCAACCTTCTCTGTTGTCGAGCTGTTCTGGTCGGCTAGGAGTGAGAACAATTTGGCTTCACAAGAGCGGCCCGGGATGGCAGATAGGAGCGGCGTGATAGTCTCGTCCCTGAGATCTTTATACAGGGAGCAAGACAAGAGAACGTGTGACACAGTCTCTACGTAGCCAGCTCCACAGGGGCAGAGCCGGTTCTCGAGTGAAATTTTTTGATAAGCGTACCAAGCACTAAATTTCTTAATATAGGCCAGATTATTCTGCTGCTCAATATCCTTCATGCGCTGGTCAATAAAGGTTTTTGCCTTGGGGAGACCCATTTTTAGGAGATGCTGTGCTTGGAGGCCACATGTAAGTAGTTTTTGATGCACTACTTTGGACCACCGACTTCTATGAGCATCTCGTGCTACTAGAGGTAGTAGTCCGGATGGGTTTAAATTTAAGCAAAGCCAATAGTTGAATGTTCTTAGCCAGGTCCGGGTTTCGACGGAGAGGAGGCCAGTCTCCAGCCGTAGGGCCGCATTTGGTGCGCATGGTGGAACGGCTAGAATCTGTCTTAAAAATTTAGACTGGACCGTTTCAAGTGTGCGGCAATGATTTCCCGTCCAGATTTGGGCCCTGTTGAGTAACTGCGCCAAGGGTTTTGCTTGAAAGACCTCCAGAGCTGCTGGGATATGTCTGCCCCCCTTCGTAAAGTAAAAGTGAGACAGTATTTTGGCGCTTTGAGATGCTTTTTCCCTAGCATATTTATGATGGGCCTCCCAGGCCCCTGTTGACTGGAAAACTACTCCGAGATATTTGAGATATCTACTCCGAGATATTTGGCTGATTGTCCATCTCCCATCTGTGATGTCTGTGTCTCCTAGCGAAGACCATGACTTTGGTTTTGTGGTGATTAACCACCAGTTGATCTCTCCTGCAGTAGGCTGAGAATTCTCTTAGTAGCCTTTTGAGGCCTACTTTAGTTCGTGATAAGAGAACCGCGTCGTCCGCATAGAGGAGCGCTGAAATTGATTTTTCGGCCAATTTGGGGGCATGAAACTCCGGGGATGTTAGGTATTTGACCATGTCATTTATATATAAGTTGAATAGGGCCGGGGCTAAAATACAGCCCTGCTTTGGTGGCTGGTACAGGGCCAATTAGTTGCCCATTTACTGAGGTTCTTAAATATAACTTGGAGTCTTTATATAGGCTTTTTATCAAGAATAGTAATCTTTTGTCAATGTTGGTAGCATTGAGTTTAGCCCAAAGTTTGACTCGTGAGATTGAGTCAAAGGCCGCCTTCAGGTCAATAAATGCTGTGTATAGAATCCCACGTGTTTTATAGACGTATTTGTCAATGAGGTGTGCTAATACGAAGCAATGGTCTATTGTTGTTCTGCCCTGTCTGAAGCCGGCTTGCTCCTCTGCCAGAACTGCCTCAGTTTCCATCCAGTCAATTAGTTTGATGTGGAGGTGTTTGGCATACAGTTTGCTGGGGATAGTAAGGAGGCTAATGGGTCTATAGCTCGCTGGATCTGCCATAGGACCCTTTTTATAGATTGGAATAATTACTGCCTCTGTCCAGCAACCAGGTATTATGCCTGTTGAATCGATGTATGTAAATATTGACGCCATTATAGGAGCCCACCAACTGATATTGTTCTTCATGAGCTCTGCTGGAATGTGGTCTATGCCCGGGGCTTTGTTGTTTTTCAGTTGGGCAATTAGTTTCCCCACCTCCTCTATGGAGACAGGAGGCCAATATGGTAAATTCTCGGAGTAGGCACTTGGATCATTGTGCTGAGCTTTGTCGTCATAGAAGAGGGTTTGAAAATATTTCATCCACTCCTGGGGTTCTACAGTACATGTGGGACCAATCCCCTCCTGGCCCAGGAGGCCCATAATGGTACGCCAGAAGGAGGTTGAGTCTTTCTCATTCGAGGCCTTCACTAAATTACACCAGGCCAATCTCTCAGCTTTTTGTTTTTTTACCTTTAATAGCTGTTTGTAATTTCGTCTTAAATAGATGTAAGCCATAAATAGCGAGGGTGCTCCGGTGTTTCTATAATTCCGATAGGTTGATCTCAGACGTTTCCTTGCTTGTCTACACTCCAAATCAAACCATCTCTCTTGATCCTTTGCCCGCTTTGTAACAGAATTAAGTATCTCAGTTGTTAAGAAGGTCTTTAGTCTTGCTAATAACTTGTTGAACGAGTCCATGGCCTTTCCCCCGGTGTTAGCTGATACAATGGCTGAGTAGATGGTCTTCATGTCTTCTGAATGGAGGAGATAAGTTAGCTCTGTATTGAGCATGGGGGTCCATTTAATTCTTCTGGGAGCCAGTGATCCCAGATTAACGATGGGGGTGTAGTAAGGGTTAGCCGTGGGTTTGTTAAACGATGGGCCATTCAGCGCTAAAATTAGTGGGAGGTGGTCGCTTTCGGTGTTGTGTCCCACTTGAAACTTCGACACAGAGTTATAGGCAAATCTTGATATCAGAATATAGTCTATCACACTTCCTCCCATCTTTGAAAAATGGGTATACTCCCATTCCTCTTCCTTACTACCGTTTAATATCATCAGCTCCCTTCTTTTTGCGACCTGGGCTAGACATAGCCCCGAGAAGTTGCATTTATTATCTTTAGAAAGTCGTGAAACACCTGCTTCGGTTGGACTTTCAGGGTCCTGAATCTGATTATATTGGCTGTAAAGATTGTTATCATCAATTCCCATACGGGCATTGAAATCCCCCCCGATTATAATCGGTGTAGAAGGGTGGGAAGATTCTATGGACTCTAGGAATGCCTCTAACTCTGCCCAGTTAGCTTTCACTATAGATTTTTTTTGACAGGGGGGCAGATAGACATTGACCACTACCAGTGCATCTCTCTTAAATTTGAGTAGGACTGCCGTGGCTAGTGAATTGCAGTTTGGGAGGGCTTTTAAGGAATGTTCAAGCTCTGTGGAGATAAGGCTAGCTAAACCTCCACTAGGCCTACCTCCCCTCACAGATGGAGTAGCAAATAGGGAGTGACAAGAATACCCATTGAACAGAATGGGGTCGCTGTGCCAGGTCTCCTGCAGGAGGATGATATCGAATCGCTTAAGAAACATTGCAAGTTGTTGATTATTTTTCTTAGCGCGCCATCCTGCAATGTTCCAGGACAGCAGCTTTAATTCTTTGTCCCTCCATAGTGTAGATTCGTTGGGTCCACGGTGTCCAGTGACCCCTTTACATCTAAAAAAACACTCCCATTAAGTTTGTCAATAGGCATCTGCTGCATAAGGGAATGATTATCCATAACTCTTGGGGACTTAAGGGGGTGGTTTGGACTTGGGGGAGTAGCTATTTCATTTGGGGAGAGTTTTAGATAGTTGAACCAGGTACTCGGAGATGTGACAGTCTGTTTTAGTTTTGCCTTACCATACACCAGTGGGGGCTGCAATTGGTCTTCCAAATCTACACATTTAAAGGCCAATTCCCCCAACCCCAACGTCCTCGAGCACCAAAAATCAACTCAGAATCTCAGGGAAAACCAGCAAGACCCTCAGAATCTCAGGGAAAACCAGCAAGACCCTCAGCCCACAGCGAATGCCAACAGTATAGAAGAGAGGGGTGACCAGTTACATGATCAAATAGATCAGATACGCACAGACCTCTACAATATAAAAAATATATATAGACCAAACCCCTCCCCATATGTGAAAATAATTCCCCAAGTACATTCAAAGAAATAAGCCCCCCCCCCACGGCTGTTCTCCCCCTATGTTCGCCCAGCCTGACAAAAGCAACCAAACTACAGCTGGATGCTCCTTTCTTGAACCCACCTAGGACCCCTGTAGCAACTGCAAACAGAAGTAAGTCGGGGATCTTCAATATAGACGGGAACCCGCGGGATCTCCAAGCCCCCAGTAGAAAGAAAGAATGGATCCTGGTCCTAAGCCCGGAAAAGATGGTATTCACGAACTATCCCAAACCACTGGGTCCTCGCACAGGGACAGACCGCGTGAGGCACCTGCTGACTATTATAAACAACATTCTACCTGGGGCAGTTAAAGCAACCGACATAGACAGTATAGACTACCTATATCAAGATGGACATTCAGTCCGTGCCCTGATCACTTTCACAGATCATAATCTGGTCAACTTCATCTTTAGAACAAGAAATCTATTTTTAAAGAAAGGAATAGATTTATTAAGAATCTTTGAAAACAGAGCTCCGCTAACCTCCCTACTGGCGGCCAAGGGGGAAGGGAGACCAGGAACAGAGGAACAAAACGATAGAGTGCATATGCAACAAAACCAGCAAAACCAGAGCCTAGTGCACCAGCAGCAAAACATAGCCCCTTTTGAGACTCAACTTCATTTGAACGACAGAGAGGACTTTTTCTCCATAGAAGAACATGCCCTAATAAATCGGTTCTGGTCACTGAAGATGCCAGCCCAAAAGGAAATCTTGGTTAGACTGGACACCCTGAGAAGCAGACTGACCAAAAAGGAGGCCCATGTTGAGACTACGGAAGGCTCACACACACGGCCTATATCCCCCAAGTGCCTAGTGGACAAGAGGACGGTGGGAGGCGCCTTCTGTCTGGATTTTCACTGTTTGAAATATGGCAACCCTAGGAAGGATGCAATGTGAGGAGGTGACTGGCCCAAGATTCTTGGCCGAACAGGATTTTCACCCCATATCTTCATTGTCCAAACTAAAGATTCTGTTGACTGCTAAACATGCACTCATTGAGGAAATGTCATAAACAATTTTGAATGCAAATACTTCCCATTAATTGCTCCAATTGTTGTTGTTAAACTATTATTATTATTATTTTAAAAAACTTACCTCAGTAACTGCTACAGAAATATCTTGACTTTTTTCTGTATAATTCTGTTTACTTTCTGGTTTCTGATTCCTATGGAACCTGCCATGAGAGAAGGCTTACATAAATATAATTATATTGGTCAAGAATATATCATTAAAATACTAGAAAAGAAAGGAAAAAGCTTTCCACAAACTATAATTTCAGTTGAAGTTTAGTATCCTTTGCCTGATATAATCTAAAAATAAATAAAACCATTTTATAATCCATTATCTGGCCTGACAAAGATTACGTTGTCATGGCAACAGTGTCCCAGTATCCTTCTCAAAGTAATCAAAGAAAATGGTAGTTTACAGGAGCCCATATACTATAGACTAGCAATTAGAAAAATTAAAAAAGGATCATATCCAGGTTCTTATTGTGATTCACTTCTTACGCTGCCAAGGCTGGTTCACTATAGATTATGCAGCTTTAGTAGACCTCTATATGGCTGTGTTTATTATCCAGTCACGTGAATGGGCATGATAAAAAGGCATGGGTGGGATTATCTCATAGCCAGGTCAGGGGAAAATACAACTAAATGCCACTTGTGTTTATGTGGCCTGCACAAGCTGGTGATCAAAGTGGTTAGGATACCTTCCCAACGTTATTTTTCAGGTTGACATCATTAACCACCCCATTCCCCTCCTCCCTCCTACTTCCTACAAAACTATCCCTCTTCCTTTCCCCTTCTACCTAAGGCACTGGATCCAAAGGTAAGCAAGGCAGTGTCTCAGAAGCTCCTCAGGAGTAAATGCATTTCCAGATTTTGTTGCTTGCTTAGGACTTAAAAACTGTATGTAGGTTAGAGGAAGCTGGCTTCTGGTTTGCCGTGAGGGGAGAAGGAAGCTGGAGCCGCTATCGTGGTGACCTGGCTGCTAACCTTTTGGAGTTTGGGGGTAGCTCAGAGGCAATGAGCACCCAAAAGAAGTTCCTGGACCAACACACTGAGCTTCCAACAGGCTCGCTTGGTTCCGTCAGGAGCTTGGTTGCCCAGCGATTGGACCTCAGTAGATTGACTCTAACACACTCCAGCAGTAGGTTGCCTCATCGTTCCTCTATCTGGAGTGGTCAATTTCCCAAAATTTAACCAAAGGAACAAAAGGATTAATTTTGAATTGTTTTAAATTATTGGATCTATTTGGTGTATTGACTGGAGAACAGAAAAAGGGAGTCTTCTCCAGAAATGGTTGCTGCCCTGCATGGAAGAAATTAAGGTAACAAGAAAGTCTGCCATTGGAAATAAAGGAAGCGGGTAGGGTGGTCAAGTTGAAAAGCTTAAGTGACTGATCTTTAAGACCGCGCCCCCCGCCTGTGTCTTACTGTCTATAACCACCTCTGTATTTTAAAAGGCACGCGGTTATAACTTCCTCCTTTTTTCTTTTTCTTTTCTTTTTTTGCTCTCAAGAGGGGAGGGAAGAGGAAAGACTGTAAATTGTTGCTGCATTTGCACTTTTTATCCTCCCCCCAATACGTTTTTTTCTCTTTTATTTCCTGCTATTAAGCCTACCGTAACTGGGTGTACACCCCCTGAATTATAATAAGAACTTTTGAAGAATTCATTAAGTGATCCCTGAAGAGATCTGCTTTCTTTCTTTTTCTTTCTGGTTTTTTCTTTCTATTTTGCGGCATGGAGGTACACCTAACTTTTAAATATAACTTCCTGCTTGGACTTTGTGGCTGACTGAACAGGAAAAGTTGGACTGTGAATACATATTAAATTTATTATTATTATTATTATTATTATTATTATTATTATTAGACTCCTGCGTAATGCTTATTGGGACTGTTTTGCTTTCTCCCTCCTTCCTTTTGACTGGAAATTCTTCTGTGCTTAATCGACTAAGATTTGAATTGTTGCATTGGCTGGCACACAGTTTGTGGATTACAATAACCTGAATTGCTTTTTACCGTTTCCTGATCATTGGATTATAATTTTTTAAAAAAAATCTTTTTCTTCGTTTTCTCCTTCCTTTGGATTTGGGATTTCCTTTCTATTGGACTGGAACTCATTTATAGGATTGCTCATCGGAAAACAAAACTGACTGAGGAAAGTCCTGTGACTTCACTTTTAGACATAACAAAAATAACTTCAAGAATTTCACCCCACCCGGTGGCCAGAAAAAGTTACTGCATCCAATATAAAATTTTTGTTGACTTTTTCTTTTTCCCTTTTGGGAAATAAAATAATAAATGGCTTCACGAAAGAAAAATCTGACACAGATGCCTAGCCAGTCAAGGAAAGGTTCCCTTCAAGAGGGGGAAGCCAAGATGGACCTTGTTTGAGAGCAATGATGGAAATGCGGAAAGATCTTCAAAGTCGCACTAAGGTGGTGGGTGAATTATCAACAGAAATAAAGACCTTTGCAAGTAAAACAAGTAATTTGGAGAAAACAGTGCAAACCCTTCAATATGCAATGCAAAGAAATAAAGGGGGGGTAAAGAAATAAGGAGAGAACAGGAAAAGATGCAAGGAGAAGCTGCTGCAGACAGAGCAACTCAGGAATTGATGGCGGATAATTTGGCTCTAACTGAATTAAGACAAAGAGAGATGCTTTTGAGATTTAAATCCATGCCTCACCAACCAGACGAAGTAAAATGGGATAAAATAATTGAGGCACCTGCAAGCATGCTAGAGATGCAAAAACAGGATCTGCCTAAAGCTATTGATCGTGTGTTATGGGTTAAATCTCCATATGCTAAAAAAACACAAAAACGTCCAGGTGACTGTCTGGTTCTTTTTAACTCAAAGATAGAGTGCTTCAGATATATTACGAGAAAGGTCTTGAAATAGATGGTGAAAGGATTATAATTTTAAGAGATCCCTGTAAGACTATTGAAGGAGGGTTACAAATTTTTGACGAAGGCCCTTAAAAAGAAAAATTATCTGCATTAGATGGGAATTCTCTGAAGGAATTTCCTTTACCTATTAAGGCTAAAAACAAAGGTGTGTGGAAACAATGAAGATATATATATATATATATATATATATATATATATATATATGACTTTGGTGAGATTCTGGAATTCAGCATGGAGAAGAAGAGGGGGAAGGGAAGAAGGAACAGGAGAAAGAAGAGGATAAGCAATAAAGTAGGAGGGGAGCAGAAGCAAATGGGAACTGTGTGAAATAATCTTAAAGATAAACAAGAAATAACAGAAATGGATCTTAGACTATCTTCATGGAATGTAAATGCAACAAAACGAAAAGGAACAAAATAGTGCATATATTGAACAAACAGAAATTAGATATCATTTATTTGCAAGAGAAACATATAAAAAGACAACATAGAAGACTATTAATCAGCAAAGGTCTGGGACAAGAGTTTATCCCTTCTGATAAAACAAAAGAGAGAGGGGTAGTGATGTATGTTAATCCTAAATTAGACCCTAAATTAATCTTGAAAGATGAATAAGGTAGAATTATGAGTAAGGAAGTGAGACTAGATGGAGAATCAATTATTGTAGTGGGAATTTATGCCCCTAATGATAAAAAAACTGGTTGTTTTTTTTTAAAAAAAGGTAGAGAAATTGTTTGATTTGTGTGACAGTAAAATAATGATGATGGGTGATTTTAATAGGGTTACATCCCCTTATCTAGACAGAACTATTCAGAAAATAGATTCCAAAGAAGGGAAATTACCAAATGGATTTTTTGACATTGTGTCAAATTTTGATTTAATTGATTTACAGCATGTTTAGTATCCATTTAAAATGTGAATTCACTTTTTTCTCAAATGCTAATAATCTTCAAGCAGAATAAATCTTCTTTGGGCCTCAAAAAAATTAACAACAAAGGTAAAAAAGGTTATGATCCAACCAAAGACCTTATCCAATCAAAATGTTTTTGTGTGTGTGTGTGTGTGTGTGTGTGTGTGTGTGTGTTTTACAATTTCAAATAAACATTTTACATCCTTGAAGTATCAATGACTTCCCTTCTTCTCTTTCCATGGTTCATTTTACATATCATAAAGCCATGCATATTTTACAAAAACTATACCAATCGGTTTTCCATTATTTCATCCATCAAAACTTATTTACACTGTTGAATTTATCTTAATGCTGCCAGCATTTTCAGCTGTACACAGTTATTTTTCATATACAGTGGTACCTCGGGTTACAGACGCTTCAGGTTACAGACTCCACTAACCCAGAAATAGTACCTCGGGTTAAGAACTTTGCTTCAGGATGAGAACAGAAATCATGCGGCTGCAGCGGGAAGCCCTATTAGCTAAAGTGGTTCTTCAGGTTAAGAACAGTTTCAGGTTAAGAACGGACTTACAGAACGAATTAAGTTCTTAATCCGAGGTACCACTGTTCTCAATAAACTTTTTCCAATCTCCTTTAAACATATATTCTTCTTGTTCTGTTATTTCTATATATTAGTTTGCAAATTGTGCATATTCTGTCAACTTAAGTTGCCAGTCTTCTTTGATTGGGACCTTGCTCATTTTCCATTTTTGGACTAAAAAGCACTGGCCACAGTCACTGCATACATAAACAACATTTTCTGACATCTGGAAATTTCATTCTGAATTATCCCCAACAGAAAGGACTCTGGGGTTGTTTTTTTTGGGGGGGGGAGTACTTTTAAACATTTTTTAAAATTCATTATAAATCATTTTACAATACTCTCTTACCCTTTTACATGTCCACCACATATGAAAGAATGTTCCCTCCACCTCTTTACACTTCCAGCACATATCTGATTCTGTCTTGTAAATCTTAGCAAGCCTACTCAGAGTTAAATACCATTTGTGAATCATTTTCAAGTAGTTCTCCTTCAAAGAATAACATGCTGTAAACTTCTAGTCGCTTTTCCAAAATTTTCCCCAGGTTAAAATCTATATTGTGTCCTATATCTATCGCCCAGTGTGTCACTGGAGCTTTAAATAGCTCGTCTCTTGTTTCCCATTCTTATAGCAGGTTATACATTTTGAACAAAAGTTTATCTTTGTTTTGTAGGAATTCTTTTTTGAATTGTGAGCTTTGGTGCAAGAAACCATTCTTTCTATCTAATTTAAACATTTCATGTAACTGATTGTATTGCAACCAGTCCATAACATGGCTCCTTACGTTTTCCATTGATTTCAGTTTGGATGTCTGCCCCCCCCCCCCCCGAAGTGCAGCAATTCCCTATAAGTTGCTCACTATCTATCCATATTAACTCTCTTAATTGTAATCACCTTGATAGGAGATAGCCATAAAGGCGTTTTCCTTTCCAGCAGATTTTTATATTTCTCCCAAACTCTGTACAGATTCTTCCTAAGGATATGGTTTGTAAAACTTTTATAAATTTTTGCCTTCCCAAAGAAAAGCATGCCAGCCAAATTTGAAATCATAGAATCATAGAATCATAGAATCATAGAGTTGGAAGAGCCCACAAGGGCCATCGAGTCCAACCCCCTGCCAAGCAGGAAACACCATCAGAGCACTCCTGACATATGGTTGTCAAGCCTCTGCTTAAAGACCTCCAAAGAAGGAGACTCCACCACACTCCTTGGCAGCAAATTCCACTGTCGAACAGCTCTTACTGTCAGGAAGTTCTTCCTAATGTTTAGGTGGAATCTTCTTTCTTGTAGTTTGGAACCATTGCTCCGTGTCTGCTTCTCTGGAGCAGCAGAAAACAACCTTTCTCCCTCCTCTATGTGACATCCTTTTATATATTTGAACATGGCTATCATATCACCCCTTAACCTCCTCTTCTCCAGGCTAAACATGCCCAGCTCCCTTAGCCGTTCCTCATAAGGCATCGTTTCCAGGCCTTTGACCATTTTGGTTGCCCTCCTCTGGACACGTTCCAGTTTGTCAGTGTCCTTCTTGAACTGTGGTGCCCAGAACTGGACACAGTACTCCAGGTGAGGTCTGACCAGAGCAGAATACAGTGGCACTATTACTTCCCTTGATCTAGATGCTATACTCCTATTGATGCAGCCCAGAATTGCATTGGCTTTTTTAGCTGCCGCGTCACACTGTTGGCTCATGTCAAGTTTGTGGTCAACCAAGACTCCTAGATCCTTTTCACATGTACTGCTCTCAAGCCAGGTGTCACCCATCTTGTATTTGTGCCTCTCATTTTTTTTGCCCAAGTGCAATACTTTACATTTCTCCCTGTTAAAATTCATCTTGTTTGTTTTGGCCCAGTTCTCTAATCTGTCAAGGTCATTTTGAAGTGTGATCCTGTCCTCTGGGGTGTTAGCCACCCCTCCCAGTTTGGTGTCATCTGCAAATTTGATCAGGATGCCCTTGAGTCCATCATCCAAGTCTTTTTTTTTATTATTGGTTTTAATTAACACATACATACAAAAAAGGAGTACATAAATAAAAGAAATAATAATAATAAAAAGAACAACAGGAAAAACATCACCTAACATAAAACACCAACTAACTAACTTACATTAACTAAATAACTAAATAACACACAACATTAATTGACTTCCCTTCAGCTCGGTTTCAGAATATATTATATGATTTTTTATCTGCAGTTTCTTTTCCTCAAAAGACTCTTTACGTCACAAGTGTTACGTCACACCTACTGTGATTTTTAGATTTTTTACCTCTTTTTCCATGTATGTCATAAATTTATTCCATTCTTTATTAAACTTTATGTCTTTTTGATTTCTTATTTTCTGTGTCATTTTTGCCAGTTCTAAATAGTCAAATAGTTTAGTTTGCCATTCGTTTATAGTTGGGATTTTTTATGTCTTCCAATTCTGCGCTATTAGAGTTCTGGCAGCCACTGTCACATACTGAAAGTCCATCATCCAAGTCGTTGATAAAGATGTTGAATAAGACCGGGCCCAAGACAGAACCCTGTGGCACCCCACTAGTCACTCTTCACTAGTCATGACCTTTTAAGTCCAGGATGTCTGCATTATCCAATGTAATCCATTCTTTTAACCAACATAAGCAGGCTACCTCATAATACATTTGCAGGTCTGGCAGGGCAAAGACTCCACTTTCTTTTATAGCTATCATAATATTATAATTAATGCTTGGCTTTCCCCCCTGGCAGATAAATTTAGAAATATCATTTTTCCATTATTTGAAGCAGCCTGAATTATTTAAAATTGGAATTGATTATAATAAAAACTGCATTCTAGGCAATAGATTCATTTTAATGACTGGGATTTTATCTAGCAGGGAGAGCTTCATTCTCTCCCAGATCTCCAACTGGAGATCACAATTCCATCTTCAGAAATGTTCTTCATTTAGATGGAGGTTGAATGATGAGATACTGCAAAATGAACAAATTGTTAATAAGGGGCAACGTTATTATTTGACCTCAATCTAAATAAAGAAACTGATCTAGTGTGGTTTGGGATGTCAGTAAGGCAGTGATGAGAGGTTTTCTAATTCAACAAAACATTTTTCAAAAAAGAAAGAAAGGGGAGCAGGAGATATTAGATCCTTTAATGACTAAAGAGCTAATTGTAAAACCAGGGGATAAATATGTGTGCCAAGCTATTAATTATTGCAAGCTCAATTCTTGATGCTAGTTAATCAAGAGATTGAGAGGAAAATTAAATTAATGAAACAGAAAAACTTTGAATTTGCCAACAAACCTGGTACATTGCTAGCATGGCAACACGAAGGAGAAAGAAAGAAAAAGACAATAAATAATTATTGTTGATGAGGATAAGTATCTGACTAGCCCAAAAGAGATAAGAAAAGTGTTTCAAATTTTTTATACTTCTTTATATTGTTGTGAGAATGAGGACATTAAGAAAATGTACTCTTATGTAAGTGATTGTAATATACCCTGAGTGTCTAAAGAAAACCAGCTAATCTTGAATGCACCAATATCAATTTTGGAATTGCACGTCGCAATAAACCAGATGAAGATGGGCAAAGCACTAGGACCAGATGGACTGACCACAATTTATTATAAAAAGTTTCAGGATGCACTTACAGAATAGAATAGAATTTTGGTATCTGGCGCCGTTCCAACTTCCTGGAAAGATACATTTATTACTTTGATCCCTAAACAAGACAGTGACCTAACAAAGACTTAAAGTTACAGACCTATTTCTTTATTGAATTGTGACTATAAACTATTTGCCACAATTTTGGCTGATAGATTGAAAAGGACATTGATTGAGTCAGTCCACAGAGACCAGGCTGGTTTTATACCAGGCCGACAAATGAAAGATAAATCTATTTCCAGATTTTGTTGCTTGCTTAGGACTTAAAAACTGTATGTAGGTTGGTGTCACACACATGGCAGACTACAATGTCCAGCTGTTGGAATGTGTTCTGCTTTGCCATTCATACATTGTGAAGGCCTGCTGGTAAACAGATATATTTCCCAGCTTTGCATGTTAGTTTACTGACAATTTAAAATCCATACCATTCCTTATTTATTCTTATTAGTTGAACTAATAATAGAAGTAGATCATTAGGAGTAAACTGCATTTCCATGCGCTGCTGTGGTGTCGGTGTTCCATTACGCCAGAAGCGGCTTAGTCATGGTGGCCACATGACCCGGAAAAACTGTCTGTGGAGCGGACAAACACTAGCTCCCTCAGCCTGTAAAGCGAGAAGAACGCCACAACCCCAGAGTTGTCTGCAACTGGACTTAACTATCAGGGGTCCTTTACCTTTCAAAACCTTAAAAACAAATTAGTAAAGGTAAAGGGACCCCTGACCATTAGGTCCAGTCGTGGCCGACTCTGGGGTTGCAGCGCTCATCTTGCTTTATTGGCCGAGGGAGCCGGCGTACAGCTTCTAGGTCATGTGGCCAGCATGACTAAGCCGCTTCTGGCGAACCAGAGCAGCGCACGGAAATGCCATTTACCTTCCCACCGGAGCGGTACCTATTTATCTACTTGCACTTTGACGTGCTTTCGAACTGCTAGGTTGGCAGGAGCTGGGACGGAGCAATGGGAGCTCACCCCACTGCGGGGATTCGAACTGCCGACCTTCTGATCAGCAAGTCCTAGGCTCTGTGATTTAACCCACAGCGCCACCCGTGTCCCCAAAAGCAAATTCTTGGCCTCCTATTTTAATAGATTCCTATTTGAAATTCAAATTTATTGTGGCCTCATTTTTTATTCAGTGTACTCCAAGTGGCAAAGCTTGTTCTCATCAACACCGAATGTGCCACCAACAGGGGCAAGGAAAGGGTGTGGCTATTGGGCAACTTATTACTACCCCCTCACACATTCACTTAATGCATGTGGAGGTTTACCCTTTTCATAAATCCTCAAACATAGTTGTTCCTCAACCAGATGCCTACCAAATGTTTTGATCTAGAACTCAGATCACCATGAACAATTGGTTATGTTGGCTGGAGTAGATAGCAATTGTAGTACAAAATCTTATGAGATGACTGTATGTTTGAATTTACATCAAAATGGAAGAGAACCCAGAAGCTCTATTTCCAGAGAACAGGGATAGCAGGTCCTCTCGTGGACGCTTTTGCATTGGGGTTTATACCAACCAGAATTTTTGGATCAAATCCCAGTTAAGTGCATTAGAAAACAGCTCACTTCACTCTGACATGCATCAAAGGCTGTTCCATTTGTCTTCAGGTCCAAATCCAAATTCTGTTTTGCAAAAAATGAAGCTTTGTGCCTCCCTCATTTAGAATTATGGGGAATTAAAACACAACAACTCTAACTCCTCCCTTCCTTTTTCATGGAATTGGGTTAAATTTGCAATTAGTAGTTCCTCCTAAGTAGATAAAGTCTGTTGCAGTGCAGACCAATAGTTCCAGGTGTTTTGTGTCTTTAAACTGTATTTAAAACAAAAAACAAAACAACAAAAACCAGGAATTGTATGTAACATTTTTAGAGCATAGTTGCTAATGATGCGTTTAGTGTCATATCTAGTCTGATCCTTAAGCAATACATCCCAAAAGACAAAAATAGAAACTGATTTATCGGGGTCAAGTAAGAGGAAATATGTAGTTCGAGTTGGTTTAATTGTAAAGACGCCAACCCACAGAAGCAGCCCTTTTGTTGATATTATCTTTCCTGTAAATAATTACATTATAATTGTGCCTATTAGTCATTCCATTTCCAAACCATTAAATGCAGGCTATTTATATATTTTTCACTAAGACACATTTTAACTACTTCTTGCACAAAAGTATTTTTATTTGAAATTAAAGCTGGGTTCTTTAAGTTTATGTATAGGCAGCATTTGTGCTTCCAGATGTTCATCATATTACATTTTTATTTTACTTCTAGTTCTGGTGTTTGACATGCATTTGACATGCCTTTTGGCATGCATTTGACCTCCCACATGCTTCACAACCCCTTCCTGTTTCATTTTTGTAAGCACCCCTAGAAAGGCAAACAAAGAGGAGGCTTATGAAGCCCAAGGTGGACAAGCCCAAGCACATGGCTAGTGGTGAGCTGTATTGGTCTTGGAGGGTTACAAGTTGTACAGGCTTCATTAGGCTTTCTCAGCTTAGAAATAAAAGAAATGGGACTTGGGCAGGACCTATCATTGCTCCAGGCATGGAATTCAGTATTTGGAGGGTATGGGCCCAAAGGTGGTCTTGGGTGGATCTCAGCTTTCTATATTCACTACGATGAACAGCTAAAAGGAACAGCTGGGGGCAGGGGGACTCAATATTTGCCTGTTGCTTTCTTAGAAACCACTGCCCCCCCCCCCAAATATCCTGAGCAGACTAGGTGTTTCTCTGGTCAGTTGGCTGCACAAGACAGAAATTTAGGCCCATGAAATATGCTTCAAAATCTCACACCATTATTGAAAATAGAAGGTATAACAGAGGAAATGCCTGAGAAGCAAGTTATCCCCCTGTTCTATTTTAATAAACTCAGAATGGGATTGCAGCCTGAGCTCTGTTATACATTCTGATTCTCAGCCAGGTTGCTAGAGTCATTTTACAATTTTCCCTTAAGGCAGGAGACAATAAGTCTTGAGATGAAACATTTAGCTTGTCCCTGTTAACTCTGGGGGTGATGAGTAGACCAGGCATTCTTCCAGTTCATTATGAATGTTCAGCACACAGCATGGTAATATTCAGTATCACAGGCTTTTTATGTGTGCACAGTAGTGTGGGTGATGAATACACAATGTGGAATTGTGAATAACTTCACACAAAAACAAACAGGCCATTGGCAAGAATAGTTCAAGGGGAGTATTTCTGTAATGTGACTACTTGATGGTTTAGCAAAGAAACTAATTCCAACTTTAATGATGTCTTTGCATCTGCCTGCACTAGCTGTCCTGAAATTCCATCCCTGGTAAATTTGTCACTGAGGGGGGAAATCCTTGGGAACAGTTGTCCTAGTAATGGGTTGAGCCCACAAATTGCATGGTTTTGTGCACCAACCCAAAAAAAGCACTTAAGTCTGTCTATTAGGGTTGCCATACTTCCGGGAATTCCTGGACATGTCTTCATTTGGGGATCCTCCATGACCATCTGGTGGGAATTTTACATTTTAAAGCAAATGTCCTGAATATTGGTTTTTTAAAAAAATAAAAATCTGGTTCAGGCTCTAGTTCTGGCATGGGCGACCCAGGTTCAGGTGGCTCAGGCCCAGTAGTGGCAGAGGGGCTATCAGTTGATTGCCCTATAAAAGCTCAACAACTTTTTGTGTCCTGATTCTTACCTCTTGAAACATGGCAACCCTACTATCTGATGTGATAATTCTTGATGCCTTAGTCAAAACAAAAAAAAAATTTTTTTCCTTCCAGTAGCACCTTAAAGACCAACTAAGTTAGTTCTTGGTATGAGCTTTCGTGTGCATGCACACTTCTTCACACGAAAGCTCATACCAAGAACTAACTTAGTTGGTCTTTAAGGTGCTACTGGAAGGAAAAAAATTTTTTTTTGTTTTGACTATGGCAGACCAACACGGCTACCTATCTGTATCTTGATGCCTTGTAATTCTTCTTCAGATGGGTTCCAAGCGCAGTACAATTGGCCTGCATCTTACATGGGGGTTTGGTTTCAAGGGTAATTCATATACACAAAAAATTGGATATAGCCAGAACCGCATTGCTTTTGGAGCCAACCCACAGTGAGGGAGCCAATCCCACAGCCAGCACACCCAGTAGGCTTTGCCCAGAAGCAGTGGTGCTGTATGGGGAGGTCCAGAGGGGCTGCTTTGCAGGGCTGCAGGGCTGCATTAGGAAGACGCAACAGGCATGCACCCTTGCTGTTCAGTGGCGCTTTTGTGTCCAGATTTTCACTTTTTGAAATATGGCAACCCTACTTGCTTGTTGTATGTTTGTTTAATTTTTTCAACACATGATACAGATCAGATAATGTTGGTGGGGAAAGTTGGTTGTGCAATAAAATAGGCGGATATATTCAGGATCTTCAGAGATTTCCACATGGCTATATGACACCTCATATCTTTTTATGTCATGGCAATTTGGGGTCTCTAATTCAGTTTCTTGCTATATAACTCCCATCAGAATACCTCATGTGAAAGTGCTATATCTTTGTCGTTGTCAGAAAACATCAAAGATAACATTAAGGAGGCAGCTCAGCAGGTATGTGTTCAGTGCAAGTGGTTAACATTTTTGAGCCTAATTCAAGGGAATACTCTCTTTGTGGATGACAAGTTGCTGGTTTGTACTGGATGTCACAGGGGAAACTTCTAAGCATGGAGTTATAGAACAGGGAACTAGGAGAAATTTGTCTGAAGAGTTCCATCACTGCACAAAGCAGAAGTGAAGGCTTTCACCCATGATACAGGAGAGCAACAGGAAGAAGCTATAAAAACAATTGAAACTGTGAGACCTTAAATACTGACAAATTAATTGTTCAATGAGGACTCCATATACAGTATGTTAGGACTAAGCCAGAACTAATTAGCTGGTTTTGAAATGTGCCTCTTGTTTTTGCTAAAGATGTCTTGAGCAGTCAGTCGCTTGTAAATGTGAGTAGCCCTGACTGAAAGCTAGAGAACAGGGTCATATCAAACAGAGCCCCATGTGCAGCCTGCTCTGAGCAAAGACAGAGGGGTGCTTTTGCCCTGCTATTGTGAGATGCTTCTGCTGCCTCCCCTTTATCAGTAGCTTTCTTTGGGCAGGAAGAACTCAGCAGAAGAAGCAGGTTCATCATGACGCAATTCAGATCTGATATAATTCTGATATAATTATTTTGCAGGCAACTTTGCACTGCATTTGATGAAATGCCTTCCTGCTTTCTTAAAGAGGGAATGAGTCATTTCCATGTGGCTATCTACATCTATTCATTTTGAATGTTCTTATGTAGCTTAAATCTGCCTCTATTTTGAAGCTCCAAGATATACAAACGTACCATTTTCACCTTTTTTCAAGTTACCATGAAACTGGTGTATTACCATGAGACATTTTTGTCAGTGTTACATTGTTCCACCAAGCAGACCTAGCTCCACCATCACCCATTACCATTTCAATTGCCTTCTTCAAGTTTGGTTAATGTCTGTAGTTGAGAGCCATTTGTATCCCTACTAATATTGTCTGTTATCCCAGCACCTATTTCCATTGGATTATTTGACTACTATGTACTGTTACCTTTTGACGAATTCTAAATCAAAGTGTCTGTTGTTATGTACAAGTGATATGGTGCTTCTAGTAATTAGCTAAGGGGATCATAATTCTGCTCACCCAAACACCATTGATGCTTCATGAGCACTCCTAAAATGGAAAATAATGATGTCATAGACAAAAGTGTGCTAAGAATTCCAAAGGGTTCAGCTCTGTTCCTGCATAATTAAGTCTCAGCAGCCAGAACAGTGCAACTAACAGTGAGGACATGCTTCGTTCCAGCTTCTCTATGCATCTCAAGGGAATAATATGATACGTTGGCATTTTCTAAACAATGGCACTATGAAATAATATGCTGTTAAGCATATTTGTGTTGAGATTTTAGAACTATTAGGAACCCTTACCAATGCATTATTCAGGAAAAAAATTGTTGACTATCTTATCTCTCCATTCTACAGCCCTTTCCTGTGCCACTAGTTGGCAAAGTTCTCACAATGATTTAATTTATTGTGCTGGGCTGCATGCACCAATAAAACAGGGGATATTGAAAAGGTCACATTAGCCCACAATACTGTTGACCTTCCCAGCATAAAATGAAACATTTAAATTAAAATATCCCATTGCTATTGGAGAAGAATACAGGAAAACAGTGACTTCATATTTGATTCCAGGGACAATTCTCATTGCATTGATGAAATGTCACAGCTTTGGTCAAATGCCTGCCAGCTTATTCAAAGAGGTTTTCTTTGTGTGTGTTTTAAAGGAACTAGGTATGCAGGAGTTTGGCTCTGGCAAAACACTGTTGAAAACAGAATGCTGGGCAAGGCGGGCCCATGGTCTGATCCTGTGGGGCTCTTCTTCTTCTACATTTGGTCTAGAAATGCCAGCCTTGATTTAGCAAGTTTACTTAAGGGGGAAAGGAAAATTAAATCCACAACCTTTTGTTTTTACCCCAAGGATCATCCCCCGGGAGCACATTTTTCAACTATCCCATATAAGTGAATGGCAGCTATTCATTTGGATCAGCCTGTGTGAGCCACCAAACCCACTTCAAGCCGCCTGCTATGTGCTGTCTGCAGGGAGCCAGCAGACCCCCTGTCCATCTCTGCTTTGTAGCAAAACATTTTTATTGCACTTCTGGCCACCATAAGCAGCTAGTGTCCTGAAACTGGCTCTGTGGCACACAAATTGTGCATGCTTGATCCAAGAACAAACTTTTTCAATGAAGCAGCTCCGAGTTTCTTATCCTTGATGACTTCTAGCTATTACATTTCACTTTCATGTTGGACTTTTCACACCTGGAAGTATATTTATAGCAAGATGACATTCCTTACCTTTGGCACAGTATTAATTTCCTTCCAACACTTTACATCTCCCCAGTGTCCTTGCTTTCTCCACTTGATGTCAATCAATACTACATTCCACAGCACACGACTCTAGTAATTGTTGGTGAGAACAAAGTGGATGGAGGGCTGTTCCCAAACTGCAGCTCTGCTTCTACAATGGACTTCCAGACAAGCAATAGAGCTTCTCCTTCCTTTCCTGCCGCTTCCAGCCTCCTATGTGCCCTCAAAATAATCTCTGGAGCATTGAGATGGGGATAGAAGGGAAGAAGGTAAAATGCAAATTTTTACTGTGGCATCATAATCCCACTGGCACAACATCGGATTCAACCTTTAATGTTTGAGGGGGGTTTTTTTTGCCAATTAACTTTAATTGAATTTCATTTTTAGAAGCAAATTAATATGAAATTTAATATGAAATTTAATACATAATTTAAAAATTGACTTCCCACCCCTTTTTCCATGGTGTTGGTATTCCCACCCTTCTATGCTGCATTTTACGTTTATCTATTCCACATTTCTTTCATTACTATTGCATTTTATTTTCCATCCACTGCTCATAATTTAATCCTGCCCGCAATTCCATTTAACATATAATATTTCCAAATGTCCAAATAGGGAGGTTTTTTTCTTCCAAATCTAATTCATTCCCACGAACTCTTCTTTGCTGTCATCTTTGCCATGTCCACAAATGTTTTAAAAATACTTTCCATGTTGCTATTCCTTCTGCTTTCATTCTACATGCATGTGACGCTGCCTGCTGATCTACGTACAGCCATAGATCAAGTTTCTTCTTTTTAAAAAATCTATTCTTCTTTTTCCCACACTGAACATTGAAGGGGGTGGGGGATGGGTAAAACTTCCTTGGAGACTTTATGAAGAGCCCTTCCTTGTCATCCTTATTTGTACAGTGTGTTGTTGTTATGCTTATTGTCCCAATGCAAAGGGCTTTGGGTTTCTGGGAGCAGTCATTCCTATTTCAGTATAAATCATTTCCCAGATTCCCTTAGTCCTGTCAGAATGAAATCACAAGCCTCAAGTTGAAACCATTTTCAGCTCTTGGCCAGACTAAACACTCCTTATTTATCTTTCACGTAGTCAGGTTCCCATCTTGGAGCCATTTTATTGTTGGTGTTTTTCCAAGTTTTTCTTTTCTTATAAAATGTTTCCATTTTACATGGCTATGTCCAGTTTATACCCCAACACTCCTTCTTTGGTTTTAATACTTTTTATTTCATCAGCTGGGATGAGGGAAAGAAAGAAAAACCTTAAAACCTTTACGAGCAATAAACGCAGTCCTTCCCTCAGCCCCTCTTCCCTTCTCTTCCACGGCGACTAATTAACATTCTTTCTCACTCATAAATCAAACAGCCAGAATTTTACCTTGCAGCTTCTTTTGCACCATTTCTGAGAGGGCACCTTTAACTTTAAGTCAATTAATCCAAATTGTCCTGACTATTAGGAAGTCAGCCACTTCTGTGGAGCTTCTGAGGCATCTCAACAATGGAGTCTGCAATTTCATTGCCTGTGTCTCAACCCTCAACCTGCCTGAGAGGCGTCCCCTGACTCCTTCCAAAGCAGGAAAGGGATGAATAATGACGTCCACGGCTAACCTTCACCCCCGGTACCACTGGGGTGTGTGGGTGTGTCAGGGGGCACGTTTGCCTTCACCCAAGTGTTCTCTGGTCCCAGAGAAGCAACTCCATGCAGCCGTGGCTTGACCTGGAAGTATAATGTTTGAGATTTTTTAAGAATGAGTTTTTAAAAAAATCTTTTCTCCCCTGAAATGCTTGTGAGTTTTTAAAAAAGCCAGCTAACACATTGTTATGGAATATAAGTGCTACAATTGATGCTACAGATTTCCCCAAGAATCCTTACAGGATTCATCAGAGAAAGCCATTAGTGCACTCACTGGTGTAAAAATTGCATGATAACATGAATCATTTAGCAGCAAGCTACAGAAGTAGCAGGGGATTTTTTTTTTTTTTAAATGAAGGTTATATGTGCAAGCTAAGTTGCAATACATGAGCTTTCAACATGAGCCTTCAGCGTTACACTCTCTGGCATTCAATGAAATAGGGATAACAAAAATGCAACGTCCTTAGAGGCCTTGTTACACTGACACCAGCAGGACTTGATATCCTTAGAATGGCTCCTGTTTTTAAGCTGTAAAGGATCTGTTTTATTTGCTGGATATAGTTAGGAAACTCCACATTTCTCAGGAAACTGCCACCAAAAGTTGAAAGGTTATCCCAGGGATCAAAGAGGAATTTTGAGGGAGTCCTAGAGTGGCACTTCACTTACTTTCACACTGTTGAACAGATTGTGTTGATGTGTGCTATTTGGCTGTTTGCCACTCAGTGTGGACAGGTAAGGAAAAGAAAATAACTTATTTCAGTGTCACCCTGAAGCATTATGGGGAGAGCGGGACTCTTGAGTCATCATCCATAGCATGAGGATTGCAAGTACCCTTAGGAGTGCCCTTAGAACCTGACCTGCACATCATGATGAATGCTGGTCATGCTGAATGCACTGCACAGTGGGGTCAATTACCCAGTGCTCACTTAGCAAGCAGGAAGACATCTCTTTCCATCCTTGGCTGAGGAGCAAATATTTTTCTGGTTTATATGCCTGGCAGGTGGGGTGGAATGAGAGATGTTTCCCTCTTATGTAATCATTGATTCCCCATGTCCACACATAATTATTTAGCTTATTGCAGACCCTCCAATTTGTTATATTTTACCTATCGCAACTCTTTTTTTTACTACATGGTAGGTTCTCCTGAGTCTTCTTTCTGGATGTGGGGGCAAATGAACACTGTACTCTATGTTTTGCTACATCTTGGCAGCTATGATTTTATTCCCTAGTCTAGTTCATAAACAAAGCACTGAACATGATGGAGCAAGAGATAAATTAGGTCTGTAAGGTTTTTGGACTTCTTGCCATGTCTGTGAGCCAAACACTTATTGAGTATTTGCTTCCCCCCAAATAAGCATGGCCAATATGCACTTTACATGTTTGTACTCAGCCACAGACTGTGGAACATATACTACCTCTCATTGAGCCAGAAGACATATGGACAATATTTATTTATTGTTCAATATGATTTAAAATGAATATGAATTACTTTCCAGGAAAAACAAAAATCTCCCAGTTTGTATTTTAAGTGTGTGACCCCTTTTAAAATACTTTGAACAGGGGGCCTAGCTACTGTTTCTGTGGTAAAGGGATGCATTCCATTTTTAAACTTAATTAGTATTATTAAACTATATAAACCAAATTAAAAAGTATAAAGAAATGCTACTGTGGCAGGTTGAAAGCTGTACAGAGTTGGACATTATCATTTCCCTTGTTGTTCTCAAACATTACAAAATTTTAAGTTTTTCCATAATTATGTTTTGCTGGTTTATATGTATTCTTTTAAAATAAGTAAGCTCAACCATAGTTACTATGGAACGAATTTTATCAACCCATTCAAATATAGTAGGAGATAGGCTTTTTCCAATTTTTAGCTATTATAATCTTAGCAGCAGTTACAAGGTTGAGCACTATTTCTTTACCATGTTCCATAATAACTTATTTTAGATAACCAAGCAGAAATATTTTAGATTCCAATGGTATAGGATATCCTAACATATCAGAGATCTTAGCTGGAACAGATTTATAGACAGTGTATCTGAAGAAGTGTGCATGCACATGAAAGCTCATACCAAGAACTAACTTGGTTGGTCTTTAAGGTGCTACTGGAAGGGAAAAAATTTTTTTTGTTTTGACTATGGCAGACCAACACGGCTACCTATCTGTAACCAGATTTATAGACTGTTTCTATCAGAGAACAATTCAAAAGTTCTGTTTGTAACCTGCCTTATTTAATCCACATGTCCAACATTTATCCAATCCAATATATTAACTTCAATTTATAAGGCATTAAATAATATTGAAAGAGGGTTTCAAAACAGTTCTCCTCGAAATCTGCTGAAATCCCAAATCCATTTTCATTGTATCCTAGTTATTCTTTGATCCAAATCTTGCACTAATTTTCTCATACATGTATCTAGTTCTGATCCATGTCTAACCATAGAATCTTGCAATTAAGCCTTTATTCAATGAGTGTTCAATTTATTCAATTTATTGTGTGTAGCCAAAGGCCTTTACACTGTGCAGAAGGGAATAAAAATAAAGCTTTCCTCTGAAATCACAAAACATAACCAGTAAAAGTTTGCAACATAAAAATTTACCAACACAAGGTTTTAAAATTAGGAAGCATTAACATATCTAGAAAGGAGCTTCTTAGCTGCCAGAGCAAATTTGGCTACCAGATGTGTAATTTGAAGATCTTTATCAGCTAAAAGTTTGGCTGTCACTTTCTGGAGGGATAGGCCTGAGAAACAGTTTAGAATCTCCAAATGAAGAAATATTTAGCCCTCAGTCCACATGACCTCAGAAATTGGATCTTTGACCAGGACACCAATCAAGATAGAGCATCTATTATAACTGCCTGTTATTCTATTTGGTATATAGTTTTAATTCTATCAATGTTTAATTGCTTTTGAATTGTTTCTTTTTCTTTATTTTTAGCTATTCTTGTTTTTATCCGTAAGCTGCCTTGAGTCCTGCCAGGGACATAGCCGCTGCTCAAGTTGTTTGACCTGACCCTTCGCTTTGCCTGTGAAGGAGTTTTCTGACATCAGCCCTGGCTTTAGGTTTCAATTAAAGCATTTTTCGAATTCTGCCATCAAAAATACTATTTATGTGATCCGGTGCCCTTGTCATTTATTGTATGTGGGCAAATGTTCTAGATCTTTAAAGACTAGCATAGGGGAACATAGATCTCACATTAGGAATGCTGTGACAAGTGCCCCTCTAGTGGAACACTATCTCCAGAAAAAGCACAGTAACACTGACATACATTTTTTTTTGCCATTTTGCAACTGAGGTCTGACCCATACAACAGAATTAGCACTGAGAAGGTACTCTTGAGACTAGAAATTAAACTTATTCATCTTCTCCGTACAATCACACTGCATGGGTTGAATACATCTTTTGATTTGAGGTGTTTCTTGTAATACCTCTTTCAGAAACCCTTCGTGCTTCACAGTCTCTATTCATAAATATCCACTAGTGGGCTTCCTCTGTGCTCTGCTAGCCAGTACGCAACAATTGCCTCTACTTGTGCCCATTGTGGGACCTTGTTAACTTCACAGGGTGAGTCAGCTTGCTCATGGTCCGGAAGAGTTCTCATTATATTGTTTGGCTTGGGTTGCTACCATTTTCTTTTATATTGTCAGCTGAAGAAGGAGTTTCTCTTTGAAACTGGGATTACCAGGCTCCAGTCCTGTTTGCCACAGCTTCTCCACTGCTTCCAATAATTTTCTTGCATCAGAGATAATGAAAAGATATCATTAACTGTAATACTGTACTTATTTTGATGATTCTGGAGTACTACTTGTATGTACTACATGCCTTGTAATAGCTGGTACATTGTGACTAATACATATGTTGTACCTTGCTTGCCATATATTGTGTGTATGCTGGCCTGAATCTCTGTTTTTTTCTATTTGTGTATGTTTTTATACAATAGGTTCCTTATTTTTGTGCCCACCAGGGGAAAAGGCGGGATATAAATAAACAACATAACACCACCACCAGTAGCAGCAACAGCAACAAGGCATAAAACATCATGGATAGCTCTGTTGTAATTTCTAGGATGTTTAAGCTGAAATTTGAAGGGGGAAGACACCCTAATCTATCAGGCCATTTTCCCAAGGGAAATTGCTTCTACCAAATTCTTCCTCGGAAAATATATAGAACTATCTTTCCTGAGTCTCCTTGAACCAGGAATATTACATGTACAGTGTTTTAGGAAGGAAACATGAGATCTAGGGATTCATGGAGCAGGGTTGGGGAAACATGGCTCTTCATATCTGCTTGTATTTTGCAATCTGTCCTTGGAAACATCAAAAAGGCCTTTTTCCCCTTAGTAGTCTGAAGCAAACATCACTGAAAGAGAGGTTTGTATATACAAATGGTGGTTTGTATGTAACAGTACAAAATGGGGTCTTAGAAATAACAGTCATTTGTGTCAAGAAGTTGTCTTTCATATTCATAATAAGCATCCTAGCTCTGTATACCTTGGTACTACATTATAATACTTTATGGTGTTGAACATACACATGCGCTAAATTTGCATTACATAAGCTCATTTTTCTTTCTCTTCTCTGACCTTCCTTGTATGGTTATCCTTTGCAGTATATTTGTCAGTGTCTTTCCTATTTTACCTGTCTGGCAAGCTGTCCATTGCCATCCTCATAACATCTGTCACAAATGGCTGTTGACACTATTCCTGTAGTCCTTCATTTGTCGCCATGTCTGTGGGATGTAATTGCCACATTTATCTTAGCTACCTGTTGTCAAGTAACAATACTATTCCTCTTGGATGCAGAAGCTAATGTCTTCCTTGTAGTTCATTTAGGTTTTCATCTCTGAAAGTGTTTATATGGTCAGTGAATAGATGACAATGAGATCCCTTCAGGAATATTTTTTCTAGTATCATCACATATTGTTTTAACAGAAGGAATTGGCCAACCATGTTGCAGCAGATATTTATCTACTTTAATCTTGAACAGTTGTTTCCGTAAAACTTCATCAATAATAAGGCTGTTTGGGATTCTTTCTTAATAAGAGACAGGGATATAAAATTATACGTAGCTGTACAGAAAAAAGTAGTATTTTGAGATATATTTCAGTATATAGTAGGGCTAACCAACATGGTGCTCCCCAGGTGCTTTTTAAAAACTCCCACCAACCCTAGATAGCATTGACAATGTTCAGGGAAGATGACTCTGGAGGGCACTCAGTTGAGGAACGCTTGTTATAGAGTACCGTATGTAAAGCCTGCAAACGTGTGACTTGCCAAGCCTCAAAAGCCCACAATTTATTTTCTTGGCAGGGAGGTAAAAGAGCATTGGTTTTAAATGTGAGCAGTTCACTTTCTAGAGTGGTAGGAGGAGATTGCTCCTCCCACTCACTCTAATAGACAGGATTTATTGTCAATCAGGTTTGTTGAGTTGTATGGGAGAGAACAACCTCATACAAGCCAGACAATGTACTTGCTAAGCTTCCTTAAAAAAACTTTGAGAATGGGGGGAAAATGCTTTCCCCAAACAGGTCAAATAAAAACATCAGGGAAAATGGCCAGGACAGAATTTGAAGCACCCAGGGTGGGTTGGATTAATTCCTACCATCACGGAAATCGAGCTTGCCACAGAAAGGACCTATGTTCTTTTTCATATGGTGGAAGACGATATCCACTGCTGGAATGTCTCTAAGCAGAGTAACCCCAGGGTGCAATCATACTGAAATCTAACTACTTCTTGGAGCCCCCTCGCCTGAAGCATAAGTATTCAGCCTGTCGTGGTGAACAAAGGATGACATTGCTGTCAATGTTGCCTCCCTAAAGAGGTCATGGGAACTGAAAGTGGCAGAGGTTGCAGCACTCCTAGTGTGTGGGACCATGGAGAGAGGTGCAAGCCTTGACAAAATGGGAAGTATGTTATTGGAGAATTTCTACCTCATTGTTGCCAGCTGGAAAGGCACAAAATCCTTAGTGAACCTGATGCTAATCTGAACAGCCCATTGAGTACATTGAGAGTATGTATGTCCTTCCTTTTCCTTTTGGACAAAATAGCTGGGAGCAAAAAGATGACAAAAATCACTTTGAGGATGAATGATAGATCTGTGAGTAAACTAGTGGAGTCTGGCTGAATGGTGCATAGCTGTTTGCACACAAACAGAGCCTCTACTTCAGATACACCCCTGGCAGAAGTCACAGAAACCAAGTACATGACATTCCAGGAGAACAGTTTGAGGACACCATCCAGAAGGGCTCAACAGTGGTTTGGCCCTCAGCACTCTTCTTCAGTGGGATAGCTGCAAGTAGCCTTAGTAACAAAGCCCTTCTCTAATTTCTAATGTGTGAGTGAGCAGGAAATCTTGTGCCTTCATAATAATACCATTCTGGGCTGAGATCTTGGTCTACTTCAATAGGACCTTGAACCTCAGTTGTCTCTACCATAAAAAATCTGTCTGAAGAGATGAAAAGTACTGGAGCATACTCATGATCTGATCCAGGTCACAATCTGCCTAGATTAAATCAGGTGAGTTTGCATTGGAATCTAAGTTTGTCAGATTCCTGCCCCCATCCATAGTCTAGGTGGGCATCCCTGTGTTGGAAACCATGCAATGAAGATGGCCTCCTTCAAACATGTGATAATATATATTGGTTTGGGAGCACTGCATGCACAGCAGTTCTGAGCGGGCAAAGTCAGCTCTGCACATACCTACAGGTAATTTTGCTGGTTTCGCAGTATATGCCTAAAGAGGGTTACTGTCTTTTAGATATAGGATAGCATCATTGTATACACTACTATCACTTGTTATATGATTTTATTTTTTAATTTCAGTGTGTTTTTATTACAGGTCTCATTTAACACTTTAGGCATGACTGAAAAACAGTGTGAACAATTCAGACAAAAATAGCAAAAGAGGAAATATGCTTCAGCACCATGGACAGCTGTGCCATGAAGTACAGAGGTACCTCGGGTTACAGACGCTTCAGGTTACAGACGCTTCAGGATACAGACTCTGCTAACCCAGAAATAGTACCTCGGGTTAAGAACTTTGCTTCAGGATGAGAACAGAAATCCTGTGGTGGCAGCAATGGGTAGCCCCATTAGCTAAAGTGGTATCTCAGGTTAAGAACAGTTTCAGGTTAGGAACGGACCTCCAGAATGAATTAAGTTCTTAACCTGAGGGACCACTGTACAGTAGGCTGAAGAACACCCCCCCCCCAGTTTGTGATCTTTGCAGCCAGCAGGAACTTAACTTGGAACTAGAGTTGAAGATCCTATATCTTGAGTACAACAAGCACCAAATCTATCACAAGAGGAGAATACCAGATTCTTCATGCCAGACCTGGTCTATCCAAAGGTTTAATAATACTAGGCAATCACAGTGCCCAGTATTGCCTACCCTTGTTCTCTTCCAGACCAAAGAGGGCTACAGGCCTCAGACACAGACAGCTCTGTGTATGCTATTAGGTTTGGTTCTACCTTTTTGATGTTCCTGAATGAAGCCCCAGATCCCTTGGCAATGTTAAAGAAAGTTTCTTCTATCTAAGCAATATCATATTAATATTACATAACATGAGTGACTTTTTTCAATTGTACATTGACCCCTTATTGCACTTTCCAATTAGATAGAGTTATAACTGAAGTGTGTCATAATTCTAGCTTAATTGAAAGTCTGATGATCTGCACTGCAAAAGATAAGAAAAATTATATTTTTAAAGGTATGTATAAATGTTTATAATTGTACGACACCTAAAGTAAGAGCAAGCTATGAAGGAATCAATTATGTTTTAACATGAACTTCACTTGAAAGACCAAAAAAAAATCCTCTTACAATTATTTCAACTTAAAATCATGGATCATAAACATGCTGGGCAAGCAATCCTTAACAGAAGAGAAATATTATAAGTGGTGCCTATTTTCTTGCTCCTGGCGTCTTCTTTTCTGCAAATATCATTATCATTATATGCTGTCAGAAATTATCAATATATAATGTTCTTACATTGCTGCTTATTATAACGTACTACAAATGCCTTAGCTAACACCCCCATTAGCTGAGTACCAACTGTTCATGTGAATTTTGACCCTTTATATCCAAGACTCCCACAGTGTTGTAATTCTCATATCTTATTATAATATATAGCCCATAACACTGCAAGCTAATAACATAATAGCACAGCGAAAGTTTCATAAGGAGAGAAAGATTGTAGTTACACTAACTTCTGTAAGAAAAAGTAGCTTATTGTGATGAACATACAGATTAACTTCAAAAACAATAGACATTTACATCAATATCTGGTGCCTATTATATTAGGCAGATTGGGGCAGATGAGCTTTGACTGGTATAAGAGAATGTAATGAGCAGTCCTAGTCATTGTCATTCACGGCAAATGTTTATACCTTCCTCTGCTGGTACCACACATCACTTTGCAGGCACAGCTGCTTCCACTAGACAAATACGAGTTATCATTTTCCACCAATGACAATAGGGATGGCGGAGAAATTCAATCTGGTTCATATTTTAATGTGATACTCCCTAGTTCCCACCTCCCAAAACAATATGCAAACTGAAATGCTGATATTCTTTGATTTTGCAGAGCTGTTTTCTTAGTGTAGACTACTAATGCAGAATCACTTCGCAACAATTTCTGGAGGCTACTCATGTGTTCATATTTCTACTCACACATGCAAACTAGCAGTTCAAAAGCACACCAGTCAGTGCAAGTAGTTAAATACATACTGCTGTGGTAGGAAGGTAAATGGTCCTCAGTGTGCCAGTATCAGTTTAGTCATGCTGGCCACATGACCCAGAAAGCTTCCTGTGGACAAATGCCGGTTCCCTCGGCCTGAAAAATGAGATGAACGCCGCACCCCATAGTCATCCTTGACTGGACTTAACTGTCCAGGGGTCCTTTATCTTTACCACACTTGGATTGGGGCCATAAGAGTTAAATTTGTTTCCCCCTCTCCAAAAACTTTGGTTTTGTTTTTCCTTTCCTGCTTCCTTTCGGAGCATTGTCCTTGCTTTTCTCTCCAGTTGGTTAATACAGAAATGTGTGACTTTTGCTTTTTATGAAGTTATACATCTTTAACAAGCAGAATATTAGATTCCAGATTCTCCATTTTGTCAAAAGAGTTTTCTTTGATCAAAACTTGTTTTCTTTCTTTGTCTGGAAGTATGTTGAAATGATTCAAAGAGTTTGTTTTACAAAATAAGAGATATAGGGGAAAACATTTTAAATTATGAGTTGCATAACAACAACTTTTTTTCATTATAGATTTCCTGCAGTAGCAAATGGCATTGTGGGGTACTGATGCTCACCTGACCCCCAGTTAGTCAGGTAGGACGAGACACTGGTGAGGTCAGCATGGTACAAACACACTGGCAGAGCCAATCAGGTGCTTCTGCTGGTGTGTTTGCACCATGCCAAACTCCTGTATCACCTTGCTCTACCTCCCAGTAAGCATCAGTGATGTGACTGACCAGAGATCAGGTGAGCAGCATTTCATTATCATCATCATCATCATCATCAATAACATCTGAAAATCTCAGGGCAGTGCTCTACTATTTTGAATAGTCAGTGTTGATTTTAGTGTTTTACAGATATTTATAAATGTATATACCTAGAGCAGAATCCTAGAATGACTATTCAGAAGTAAACAAATAAATCATTATTATTTATTAAATTTGTTAGTCAATTTATCTTGCCCAAGGAAACTGAAAGTGGCTTACATCCAGCTTAACAGTGCAATCATATGGCTGCCTGCTCAGAAACAAGTCCCACTGAGTTCAGTTGGGCTTGCTACCAGGTATGTAAGACGTAAATTGTAGCTTAAATAAATTCTGTCATTGTTTTCCACCTCTGAGGAAGAATCTTTTAGCTCAACATTTTGCCCTAATGAGCTGACTGATGGTTCCTGTGCACTTTTGAGGTTCCACACCTGCTTACTTACTGTTCAGTTGACATCTCTCCAACTCTTCTCATGGTTTAAATATTCTACTGACAAATATCCTGCATGGAAATTAACTCATACAGAACTACACTGTATTTCTTGTACTATTTATGTCCTAAATTCACTGAGATAATTTAATTACTGTCATTTGAAAATGTCCCCCTTTTAATAAGGTACTCATTAGTTGCATTATTTGCAGGAAGTGGTTTCTTTTTTGCTCCCCAATCCATCTTTTAATTTAAACTGCAACCATTTTTAATGTTTTATTCAAATTTCCGTATATTCAATTAAGTCCTCACTGAACAATTTGTAATTGGGGTTAATAAAAAGAAACTCATTCAAGCAACCTTCAAAATTTTCTCTTCTGGCATTGAAGTTGAGTTCACAGGTAGAAATATACCCCCCCCACACACACACATATACATGAAAAAAATGAACTAGCTGTCCTCCTCCACTGAGAAAAGCTTCACGGATCTCCAAGGTAATGTCATCTAAAAATCTATAAATGTGTTGCCTATAAAGAAAATAGATTTTTGAAAGCACTGATTACTTTTGGTTTACTTTTTCTGTAAGGAAAGTCAGTATAGAAGAATTTAAAAATCTGTTGTCTAATTTGCCATTAGTGTTTGTTTTGTTCAAAGACTGGATAGCTCAGCAGATACAAATAGCCATATAAGTAATTTTGTTTATTTCTGAATTGCTTTAGGACAATCATAGTAGCTGCTATAATAAATGTGAAGTTGATAAAACTGTGACACATTCTATATCGGTGACCAACATGGTTGGCAAATGTATTACAACTCAAGATACAGGTGCCACTACAAATCTCACTACATATCAGCTCTCCTGTGTCTTGCAGTGGTATTATCTCTCTGAGGTGAGCACAGGGATAGTGGGTCACAGTACAGGCCTGTCTACACTCATGATTTGTCTTATCTGTCTTAGCAGAAGTTGGATGCGTATCTGTCATGGAGATTCCTGCATTTCAGGGGGTTGGAGTCAATGACCCTCGGGGTCTACAACTCTACAATTCTATGATAATGAAGCAAGACTTCCCTCCAATCTGCACCCTAAGCCCTATCTCCCAGGAAGCAACCTGAGCTGCTGATTGGATCCCAGGTTAGACCAACCTGGGGCACAAAGAAGGGCTGGATTGTTTGCAGCTCCATGCTGTGTTGGTAACACAATGTGGGACTACCATGGAGTGGCAGCAGGCTAGGGAAGAGGAAGTACCCTCCCGAAATAGCTACCCACCCCGGGTCTAGGCCAACAAGCAGAAGCTCTGTCCAAAGATCCTTCCTACCTTGGAATCCCAAGGACTCTACCTGGGGCATTTGCATCCAAGAAATTGTCTCTGTCAAAGAGCTATGGCTATCCCAAATGAAAAGAGCATTCTGCTCTCAGCCCTAGCCCTAAGACCAATGCCTGCTAGGAAACAAATACCACTGATATCAATATGCCTTTCTCCAAGTAAGTTGCCCTAGCATCACAGTCACAATGTTTTGATTACACTTTCGTGACAACATTCATACCTGCTACTTATAGCTTCAGTATCATACCTAAGTCATTCTACATGTTGCATGGACCACTTCTAGAATTAGTTTCTACCCAAATGGTTTGGGTATGCTGCATGATTGTGTGACATAGTAATGACAACTATCCCCTTGGCATGTGTGTTGCTGATGTGTTATGAGAATATAATAATATTTAAGTACTTTAGAATTATGTGGCTGGAAGTTTTATGTGTTCTGAGTGACAGATAGGTTGACTATGTAGGTGGTGGCAACCAAGTAGTCAATGCTCCTAAATCAGTAGTGTTCAATTTACAGCCAATGCTGAACTTTACATTTAAGAGTCAGGGGCCTGCAGAACATAATTTCCTATTTAGAATGTGGTTAATGGGATATCTAATTTGACTTGCATGGTTCCCTCTGAAAGGTTACAGGCCATAGACTTAATGTTTGTGCCCTGTGATTGCCAAAGAAAAATCATTTTTTAATCATAGCAGTAGAATAAAAACAAAAGCAGAAATGACACTTGATAAGAAAGGCAGCCTAACAACAACAACAACAACCAAAACCCTCTCTATTGTAACATTTAGATGGATGAATCCATGCTGAAACACCATCATGTTGTTTCTCCTTATGCTTTGCTGAAATGTAAGGAAATAATACAGGTAAGTTATTCGCAACAGCCCTGCAAGGATTTTCTCACCAGTTCTCCCCTGGGGCTTGTAACTTTTAGAAATCCACAGAGATGAGCCTGATGCCTGATTTATTCCAGCGTCCCTATGGAAGGATACTATTAATATTCTGTTAACGTGAGCACTTGCCTGGACTCAAATAAAGTTTTGATTGGAGAAACAAATTACCTTGTACATCATAATTCCACAGAAATCCTGCACAATATAATGCTTGCTACTATAACTTGCTTGTATGTGATTGGCAGCTTCATTGTAGCGCAAAGTACCCACAATTTTTGGCTAACTGCTGTTCTATGCTTCTTTGATGCATACTTTGTTATTTACCTTCCCTGCTGCTAGCTACAATAAAGTAAGATTAATCTCCTGTCATTCTCACGTCAGCAGTTTCACAGCTTTCATGCATGTTGAAGGTGTGAAGACTCATTTTCCTCATACCTTTCACACTCTTTTTGCTTCTGTGGAGATGATGTATTTTACCTTGAAAAGGGGAAAAGTGAGAGAACTTTAAAATCTTAGATCAAATCTACACTGAAGTGCTAACAGTGTAGAGTGTGTGTGGGGGTTGTGTTCCCCCCCCCTCCTTTTTCTTTTTTGCAGTGCTCTCCTGATGTGTCTAGCTAGCCACTCACCTTTCTTTGAAAATGGTGGGTGGTTGGAGTTTAAAAAACACAGGCAAACGAAACTGCTGTTTGAGAAGCATGTTGAGAGAGACAGCAGGATGTCTAGGGTGAAGAAATAGCTTCTCAATGCTGCTACTTCAGTTTTATTTACAAAACTTTCATCTCTATGGATGGATGGCAAATGCAGAGGATTACAGAACCCCCCAATTGGGAGGGTGTTAAAATATATATATCTGAAATAACAACAAGAAGAAACACTTGATATGGCTTATATGACCATGGGAGACAACCCTTTAAGGTATAAACAAACAAAAATGGATACAAATTCAAGGCAAAGCTCTTTCCCCCCATAAATACCACTTGAGGTAAACTGTGCTTGAGTAATAGACATTTTTTGTAATAAATCTCTTCTGTGAGCAATGTCATGAGCAATTTTTTTATTTGGAAAATTATATTTTCTTCTACAGTAAGCTTCCCCCCACCCCCAGTAGTTAACATCTACAACATGATGTTCTGGCAATTGCTGACACTTGATACATTCTCAACTGGGATATATTTTTTCAATTGTCTTTTAAAATAAAAATCTTAAAGATATTGAAAAGGAGCTAAATAATCCAATCTCTCTCTCTTTAAGGAAAACTAGAAAAATCACTTTCTTTCAACTAGTGGTCAAAAGCTTATGTCTAAACAGACTGTGATTTCTTGATATAACAATCACAGTCCGTGACTGTAGTATACAATAGTATTGCCATAGGAAACCCATATGCTTTTTTTTAAGGCTAATAAGAGGCCTGGGGGAAGAATTTTCATTTCTGGGAGCAGGGTCCTTCTCACCATATTCTGTGTCAATGTCATTTCCCTTCAGCAATAGTAAATCTTGATATGGCTTCACCCATGTGTGAGGCCCACGACAATTGCCCTGCCCCTAAAAGGGGCCTGTTTTAACAGCCGATATGGCTAACTGTTGAGGAAATGCTTATTTGATAGTCCTAAATCCACAGGTCTTAATTTTTCCCTTTCAGTCTGTTGCCCTCCCTCCCCTTTGATGAGCGGTCTAAACGTTTCTCTGTTCTGTACTTCAAACTTTATGTTGTGCATCAATAGATCTGTGGCATATTCCTCTTACTGACTGTCTATTACAACTCTGATGAAAATATGCTAAGCCTTTTATCACTACAACATATTTTGTGTGTATTGAAGCACTGTCAAATTATTACAAAACATCAGAGAATAAGCCATTTACATATGTGAAGCCCAAATGGATATTTTACTGTTGTGTAATCTGCCTCAATAGCTAGATTTATTACAATTCAGACTGTAAGCATTGCAAAGTGCAGACAAAAACCAATGTGCTGCTCACTAGCATAACACCACTCCAAAGACAACAGGTTCAACACTTTGCTCTTTAGGACTTTTATACAGGAATTGGCCTATCCCAGGCCCTCTGGGTGCTCTTGGACTAAAACTCCCATCCTCCCTAACCATTAGCCATGTTCTCTGGGTCTGAGGGGAGCTGGGAGTCCTGCTGTTGGATACTTTGGTTGGTTAGAATGTGGTGCTGATAACACCAGGATTGCAGGTTCACTCCCCAAAAGGACAGTCACATATTCTTGCATTGGTGGGGGTTGCGCTAGATGATCCTCAGGGTTCCTTCCAACTCTGTGATTCTATGATTGTATGAACATCTGGAGTCCACCAGTTCACCATCCCTGGTCTATATGCTACACTTATCATAGGGATTAGCATTCTTCTGCTACATTTTTCACATTGGACATACCATTTAGTGCAAATCAAAATGACAGAGTAATCATACTTGCCCCATTGGCATATGGTCAGGACTTATGTGCTTGATGTATAGAACAAAACACTAGCTGATCTCTTTAAACACTTTTAAAAATAATTTAAAACTCTGTATAGAGTAAATAAACGAAATACAGAACTATTTGCTGGAAAACTAGATCTAGGCTGCTATGCTTCTGACCAGTACTTTTGAAGTCCCATTTGCTATTTTATTTCCCATTATAGCCATTCTGTTAACTTCCTTGGAAGTCAGATGAAAATATTCATGAGCTGTGGAAAATGGTAGGCAAGTTACCCCCATTTTCTCTCAACACAGAAATTTTGTCTGAAGCACTGAGATGTTCATTCTCCAAACTCAGTTGTAAATTCTCTTTCAAAGGCAGGAATATGCGCATCTTCTTACACAGGGTGAGTGAATTCCATTTCTTTGGAGAAGACCTAGAAGTGTAGAAAAAGGAACCACCACAACAACACCATTTTATTAAGTGATTTTATTAAGACCAGAATAAGGATAAAGAAAAAGAAAAAAGGAACCACTAGTTGCTCAGGGCTCCTTTTTGCTCCTTCTTTGGATTATCCATAAAAGGTATCAGCTTGCTTTAGAATAGTAGAAAATAAATATATTTTCCAACCTCACAGTTTTCCTTTCAAACATAATACATTGAGGACCTAAAGCATGGGTGGCAAATATACGGCCCTTAGGCAAACCACTGGCTTTAGGCCTTTAGTCCCCATTGTTTTAAAAATATGTCCTTTTCAGATCAGTTGAACCAACACTGCAAAAGGTTAACAGAGAAGAGCCACAAATCTGATTGGTGGTTGAAGACTTGCCCTTGAAAACTCATTTGTACATTCTTCTTCTTCTTCTTTGGTGATCACTCATAGCCGAGTAAGATTGTCTTCCATAAACACAGTTTTAACAATGAGTCTGTAAGTGACTGTGGAGGCCAATTCTGGATCCACACGTCCTTCCACAGTGGGGATATTGGTTTCTGGGTGGGAGTTGATCACAATGTGAATTTGTCAAGTGTGCCTTCCTCTTAGCATGTTTCTCCCTTGCGTCCTGAGTTCGAGTGTCTTCAAAGTCTATGACACCTTTGGTAAAGGCTGTTCTCCAACTGGAGAGCTCACAGGCCAGTGTTTCCCAGTTGTCAGTGTTTATACTACATTTTTTTTTTAGATTTGCCTTGAGACAGTCTTTAAACCTCTTTTGTTGACCACCAGCATTACGCTTTCTATTTTTAAGTTTGGAATAGAGTAATTGCTTTAGAAGACGATCATCAGGCATCCGCACAACATGACCAGTCCAACGAAGTTGATGTTGAAGAATCATTGCTTCAATGCTGGTGATCTTTGCTTCTTCCAGTACACTGATATTAGTTCATCTGTCTTCCCAAGTGATGTGTAAAAAATTTTGGAGACACCGAGGAGCTGGAGATGGCGTTTATAAGTGGTCCATGTTTCACAAGCATATATTAAGGTTGGTAGTACAATAGCTTTGTAAACAAGCATTTTAGTTTCCCTGTGAATGTCTTTGTCCTCAAACACTCTGCACTTCAGTTGGGAGAAACTGCACTCACAGAGCTCAGGTGATGCTGGATTTTGGCATTAATGTCAGCCCTTCTGGAATGATAACTGCCCAGGTAGGAGAAGTGATCCACATTTTCCAACATTACACCATTGAGTTGGATTTGTGGTGCTGCAGAGGGGTTATTTTGTACTTGGTGCAGCCAAGCTTTTTGTATTTCATCACACTCATATGAATGAGAAATAGAACCCTCCAAAGATAGTAGCAGCCCTTGTTCTTGACTGGGTTCATTAGGAACAGAGAAGAAGTCTAGTTTCCAGCCCAATGCTCTTCCTGAGTACACCTTTCACTTTCACCTATGCGTGCGAATGGATGTCGTTCATTCCTAAGGGGGAATGGATGTACCGCTTGTTAATGTCACATGTTGGGAACAAAAGTTGCCCATCACACTAGTCTGTGAGGGAAGATGTGTGGAAGCAATGCCTTTGCATTCTCATTGGAAGATAGCTTTACAATTATGGGGTATGGGGGGCTTAGTTAGCATAAAGAAAGTCAACTTTATTCAACGTCTACTGTGTTTCCTTAAAGTGGCAGCTCATTTAAAGAACCTTCATCTCTAATCTAGCAAATCAGGGTCATCATGACAACCAATCCCTCTCATATGTTAGGAGATGTCGGAAAGAAATGAAAGAATTTTGTGCAGGAGCTCTTTTGAATTCTCTTTGTCACGCTAGACACGTCAGAAAAATCTGTTAAATGCAAAGTATTCTTGAGGCTGACATGTCATAACAGACCCTTTAGCAATTTCAAAAATAACAATACAACGTGGTGGAAATAACAAGCCTGCCATTTTCTTTCCCACATTTGGAAAGACAGCTCTATTTGTGACCTGAACATTCTGAGATTCCCAGCAGGAGAAATATCCCAAAATTCAATGCATTTACTAACTTGTCCCCAGAAACACTGTAATTTGTGAGATTGAAAGATAGCAACCACTTTGATAGTGTTTGCCAATAGAAAAACATATATAAAATGTATAATGGCATTGATTTTGCAGTCTGAAGGGATTCAGAAATAGATTTAAAGTTGCCAGCAGTGCAATTCTGCTAAAGCAGGCCAGCAAAACTTGTAACTTACCTAGTCCAAAGACATGCCTCCAGCGCATTAGAACCTCATTCCCTTGTTGCAGCCTTGGAACCGCAAGTGCATGGCATGGGTGGGAGGGTTTGTCAAGCATTTAATAGACCACCATAGAGAACTAGTGGGATGCATTCAAACAGGTGAATCAACAATTGTGCAGAACTGCAATGTAGTCAGAAGGAGAAGTATTTTCCAAAACCAGGCAAATACCCTCGAGGAGCTAAATAAATCAACTGTTTTGGCTGCCAACCTGGGACTATTTGATCACCTTGAGGTCTATGATTCATGTCTGGTGAGTCACATGACATGGAGATCAGGTGGATTCCAGATGTATGATGTTTCAGTCAACAATTCAAAAAATATCTATTTCCCTGACTATTGATACCCATTCATTGCAATTGATCTTATCATTTTGTTCTATTGATCTGGCTTTATTCTGATATTTTGTTCTTGTTTTGTTTGTGAATAGCCTTGGTAGTACTTTTTGAAATGTAAGACAATATATAAGTTCTTTTAATGAAATAAAAAATTATTTATTTATTCTAGCCAAAAAAACATTCAAATTCTCTTTGGAAGCTGATCCAGTTAGAATATTTTATACAATGAAACTCATCTCAAGATCCCTAGGAATGACACTCGGGGCAAAGACAAAATAACAACTTGTTTCTTTGTTTTAATATTAATATAATTTACATTTCACCTTTTCAGCATACAATAGCATTCAAGACAGCTGAAAATGCAATAAAATAATAATAAACAATACCAAAACCCAACAAACGTTGAAGTTTTGAAAATATTGAATGCAATATTGAAGTCAAATGTTAATAAATTTATTTCCATCCTAATGCATGCTCTACTGGTTTTCACTGTGGTTCAGTGTAAATCATGAAAATGCTTATGTAGAGTCTGCCTATTGGCAAGCACCAGGGACATCAGCAACAGCCAGCCTCCCACTGATTTTATAACTATTCTGGAAACACACACACAGGAAGAGAGCCCCCTGTTGTTATTGTTTACTTTTGGGGGCAGGATAGGTGAATCAACATTCAACTTACTGGTATGCCTGCGTGTAAAGCAAGTTTCAAAGCTAAGATCACTCCAAGGGCAAATGAAATCACTGTAACTGCTATTGAAATCCTGTGCCCATTGTTACCCAACAATCTGGTCCAAAAGACAATAAAAAATATAGCAAGGTATGGTTAGGCAGACCAAAGTCCACCTAGCTCAGCATTCTGTTTTCAACAGTGGTCAGTCCAGTAATTCTGGGGAAAATGTATATTGGCAGTAAAATGTAAAATCACTTACATTCTGACTGCTTGTCGGCTTGCAGATTCCATTAAACCTCATTTTCTATTCTAAATATCTCAAAGTCAAATTAAATGTGATAGCAGTGAGCCCAGGTCATGGTCTGAAGCCCATTATTCAGCAACTATGCAGGTTTGTGTAGTGTTTAGATGAGGCATTGCAGCTCCCTGGGGGAAAGATGAGTTGTTATAAATACAATCAGTAAATAGCTGTGACATTGACAGATCCAGCTCTTAAAATGTGGGCCTTACCCAATCATGCATAAAACAGGTGTAAGTGAGGTCAGTCTGATGAGAAATGGGGCAGGGAGGGCATCTCTGTGACCAACATAAATCTCTTCACAACCCTGCCCCCTGGCACTTCTCTCTAGCTAGGCTCACTTTTGGAATCAGATCCAGTTTGAGGGGAAAGGGGAAGAGGTTAAGTGGTAAACTATGGAGAAGTAAACCTCAGAAGAACATCTCCTCCATGTGAGCTTTTGCTACATCCCCATTTAAATGTGTGTACACAAACACACACAGTTTAATTATTAAAAGTGCAAAAAGATAAAATGATCAAATCAGATGAGCTACCAAACTAACAAGCAATTATAACAGAAGGTCATGTTTGGGTATAAATACAGAAATACAACAAAACTAAAGCAAAAAAACATTAGGAAATGCCCCTTGACACTGCTATTTATTGGTATTTTTCCTGCATTGCAGGAGGTTGGACTAGATGACCCTCAGGGATCCTTCCAACTCTACAATTCTATGGTTTGTTAAATTTATTTCTCATCTTTATCCATCCGTGAGCTCAAGACAATGATGAACTGAGAAAAAACAATCCATACTTGAATCATGATAGCAAGAGACTCTTGGTTAGAGTGATAGGTCTGCCATTAGCACATCTAGGTTGGGTCTTAAAGACAAGGTTGTCCCACTGCTATAAACATAAACCTGATTTAAGCCTCTATTGACTACCCAGAAAGCCTCAACAAACACCTTGATACTGCGATTGCTGTTAGCCTTCCCTTTTCCTAGTCATTGTGAATTAAGCTCTTCTCACTTCTCAAGGTGCTTCTCCATTGCCTTCTCACAGTGCCACAATCAATGCAGACATGTATAAAGTAAAAGGCTAATACTTCTCTTGATATCCAGCTGATATATTATTCATTTATAAAAGTTTTTTAAAAATAAAATATCTATAACCAAATATAGATGCATCTGGATGATATTAAAATGTGATGTATCTAATATCTGTATCTCTTGATTCATCACTTGTGATGTTAATGAAGAAATATAACCTCATACGAGAGATATAGGACACATAAATTTGGGATTGGGCTTCTTAATAGGACAGTTAATCCATGTATAATCCTTCCTTAAATTAAATTCCAGTGCAATGCGACAGGATCTTGCTTGGAATTAACATTGCAATCTTCTGACCCATCTGTGAGTTCACACTTATTAGTGCAGAATTAGATATAAAGCAACTACTGTAGTCATGCAGATCATTAAGGATCTGCACAGAACACAAATCTCTGCAGTGAACTGGCAGGTTTTTTTTCTTCATGTGTTCACTTCTCATTTTTTAAAGGTACAGCATCCTTTTAAAAGTGCCAGATAAAATTTTGATGTTACAGTTGAATGGAGTGACATTTATTGCAGATGGTTTAAGTAATAAAACATGACAAGCTATCTAGATACACTGATTAATGACAACCTCAACTGTGCAGTAATTTGAAGACGGATGCTTTGAACATAGAAAAGTATTTTTTTCCTTGTGTTTTTCACTCAAACACTTCAAAAAGAGATTTTTGAATTCAACACTTTCCCCCCGTATCTGCTTCACAAATCCCATGAAAATATTTTAGCAATCATTAGCATAAGTACAGTTAAAACTGTACCTGAACATTAAGTTAATTTAACAGAAATTCAAAACTGTATTAAACTCTCTGTTCTTCCACATGTTTTCTCCTGAAAAAAAATGTTTGCTTGTGACCTGAAATCTAGATGTATCATTTCAAGACAGCAAGTTATATCTTTGAATGAAATCCCTACACATCTAAAACCAAGTAAATCAGTGAAAAGATCATGCTAGGTCCTTTCACGCCCACACCTCAACACCCACAAACCCTTAGTCTGAAGGAATAGATTTTCGGAATAGCTTTACCATGATCTGGTGCAAAATAGGATTTTAACCCTAGCAGTTCGAAAGCACGTCAAAGTGCAAGTAGATAAATAGGTGCCGCTTCGGCGGGAAGGCAAACGGCATTTCCGTGCGCTGCTCTGGTTCACCAGAAGCGGCTTAGTCATGCTGGCCACATGACCCAGAAGCTGTATGCTGGCTCCCTCGGCCAATAAAGCAAGATGAGTGCCACAACCCCAGAGTCGGTCACAACTGGACCTAATGGTCAGGGGTCCCTTTACCTTTATGCTTAACCAGAGCTGGCCCTTCCAAGGTTCAGAGTGAGGCAGCTGCCTCAGGTGGCAAATTTTGTATGGCTAGGAATGTGTGCCATGAGGTCTTAGCTGCTTGCAGTTCTAGGGTGCAGTGGAGGATTCTATTCTATCATGAGTGCTGAAGCATGGTTCAGCTACAAGTCTTGTCAGATTCCGTGCACAGAATGGGGAATGCACCAGCTTGTCTTTCACCCTGGGCAGCAAAATGGCTTGGCCACTCCTGTGCTTAACTATGTGCAACAGTAAAAGCCTCTTCACTGAGGTCAGAATTCAAAATCTTGAAAATACACATAGGCTGCCACCCACTGTCCTAGCTCTATTGCTTGAAATTAACTACTGACGTAACAACCTAATTTAGTCTTAATATGTAAAGGTAAAGGTAAAGGACCCCTGACAGTTAAGTCTAGTCACGACGACTCAGGATTGCGGCGCTCATCTCGCTTTACTGGTTGAGGGAGCCAACGTTTTCCACAGACAGTTTTTCCGGGTCACGTGGCCAGCATGACTAAGCCGCTTCTGGCAAACCAGAAGAGCGCACGGAAACACCGTTTACCTTCGTACCGGAGTGGTACCTATTTATCTACTTGCACTTTGACGTGCTTTCGAACTGCTAGGTTCGCAGGAACAGGGACCGAACATCGGGAGCTCACCCCGCCGCGGGGATTCGAACCGCCAACCTTCTTATCGGCAAGCCCTAGGCTCTGTGGTTTAGACCACAGCACCACCCGCGTCCCATACGTAGTATGTCTATATAGTTGAATGGGATTTCACTCAACTAAATGCAAGCACTCCTCCTTAACTAGGTGAAATTGGATGCAATTATACATATTAACATTTTAATGTTGCTCCGTTTTTGCAATGTTTTATTAGTGTGCAAGTGTCTGTCTTCAGTTACATACAAGGACAGAAGCAAGGGAAGCGAAGGTACTGCAGAATGGAAAGCTGCAGAAAATGTGCACTTTCCAATTCTATAATTTAATTTTAGAAATTTCCCTAGTTAAACTGGAATTCAAGAGTGGAACCTGGGTCTGAGAGAACCAAAGGGGAAATAAATGAATGGAACTCGGCAAAATCAGTCATTCCTAACCAATAACTGTACATCCTGAGCTTATGGGTGACACCCCTGAGGCATCACACTGTCAAATGCCATGCCAGAAATGGTGTGGTGTAACCATGTATTGAACTAATGTGTAACTCCAGGTAGAGGTTAAGTATTCCTCGTACCACTTCTAGTGTCCAACTGTTATGTCACAGAAATTAGCAGATTACTAGCTCCAGGAGACCAGAAAGAAAGAAAGAAAGAAAGAAAGAAAGAAAGAAAGAAAGAAAGAAAAGATAAGATTTAAGTTGTAAGAGAGGGATGGCAATATTGAGGATAAAAAGGCTGTCCCTGATGTTTATTGTCAAATTCAATTACTCTGGGAAATATGTTTAAAACATTGAAAGCTCAGAAGTCTCTGTCCTTCAGAGTTTCTCTTTCTTGCTTTTTTGTGGTAGTTTTTTCATCGGAATTTGATGAGCTAGGAGTAAAAAAGATCCTTCAGTATTCATAGGCAATGCACATACATTAAAAATAATGAAATTGCTCTGCATACAGTAGCTTACCTAGCAGATTGTCACAGCGTGCCTTCTCATTAGGGTGTCTGCTTGAAGCCTTGAATCTTGGCATCCGGCAATACAGGAATTTCCAGGTGTGAAAAGCCAGACACAGGTATTTATCTTCATTTCTAAACTGCTGTTCAGAGCACTGTGACATCCACAGAACTTTGTTTTCAACAAATATAGGAGGTCCAGATTTTCACATACTGCCAATTTCCTTCCCGTCTTTAAATGAACAACTTAAGTTTCTCTGGCTGTTTCTGGGTTTCTTGGAGTAGAAGTGCATTATTTACATTATCTGTGATAGCTAAATGGAACTGCCATGTTAAGAGGAACCAGTTCTTTTCAGTACAAGATGCTGGGAGAAAGCAACATGGAGTCTTCCTGCCTTTGTACCCTCTTTGTGAGATTCCCAGAAGCACTTGGCTGGTTACAGCTGAAAACAAGATTCTAGATTAGATGGGCCATTGAATCTTATCCTGTTCTGTTAAAGTACTGTGGTGAATGAAGAACTAACAAGGCAGAGGGCCTTCTTGGAAGTGGCGCCTGTCCTGTGGAACATCCTCCCACCAGATGTCAAGGAAATAAACAACTATCTGACTTTTAGAAGACATCTGAAGGCAGCCCTGTTTAGGGAAGTTTTTAACGTTTGATGTTTGATCGTGTTTTTAATATTCTATTGGGAGCCGCCCAGAGTGGCTGGGGAAACCCAGCCAGATGGTCGGAGTATAAATTATCATCATCATCATCATCATCATCATCATCATCATCATCATTATTTGTAGTGGAGGCCATCTGCCCCCCCAGGGCTGTGGGGAAAATAATGTTTGTGGGCCCGGGCACAGGGCTTAATCCATTTCAATGCCTTATCCACCAACAAGTGGTGACAATTGCTATGAGGTACTCAAAACCCTCCCGATGGGCCCAACTTACCTGCAGGTAAATCCCTCCCTGGCCCTGAATGCAGTGATATAATATTTCCATAGCATAGTCATGCACTGAATCTGCCTGCCCACCTTTGGGCAGGACCACATGCTACACAGGGTGGGAGAGTGGTGAATTATATGCTAGGGTTGCCATATGTCTGGGAAAACTCAGGGCCAATAGGCCCATCTGGGCATTTTTACTTTTCTGAATGTCCGGGGTTTGGGGCTGGGGGGGCACGCACATGCTCAGAAGGGCACTGCGCCCTGGAAGCAGAAGCGCCACAGCGGAGTGAGGTCATTGCATCAAAGACCAAGCAGGTGCTGGGGTCTTGCATCCGCTTGGGCTGGCAGGGCTCAGGCTTGACTAGCTTGTGCTTGTGCTTCTCTGCAGACTGCAGCCACTGTCATCTCAAGCCAGGGAAAGAGGCACGTGGGGGGGTGGCCTCTTTCCCAGGCGCAGGCTGGCAGCGACTTGGGCTGTCCTCTTTTTTGCTCTTCAAGATATGAAAACCCTATTATATGCCCAGTGAGCAGACCTGAGTGAAGACAAGGGGCTGAAGTCTTCACTCAGGTCTGCTATTAAGACCCGCCCACCCCCTGCATGTCTGTGACATGTCCATTCAAATGCAGTTGCCACTCACCAGAACACAAGAAGTTCTTGTGTTTGTTTGTTTGTTTGTTTCTGCTGTTGTTAAGATGGCCAGGGTGGCAGCAGTGGCAGTGACTTCTTCTCATCAAAATCTCGCAAGATCTCATGCACTCCATGAGCCCTCATAACAGCTCTGTGAGAGCTCACAGGAGCTCTTGAAAATATTGTGAGATCTCACCAAAACCCACTGTCATTGCTGCTTCACAGGCACTGCCACACGACCCTGGTAGGGGAGGAATGAGGATTTGGTGGGGAGGCACCTTCTCATTTCACCTCAGGCAGCGAAATGGGACATACCACCCCTGAAAATGACTGACTGAAGTCAGTGATTCTAAACCTCTATAATGCTTTTATCCTAAATATAAAAATAAGCAGTTTAACTGGCTTCATAGCTTACCCTCCAACATTTCTCTGATGAAAAGAGAATGTAGTATTCCATCATCAGCAACATTCATCATCTGACTGGGTTGCCCCAGCCACTCTGGGCAGCTTCCAACATACATAAAAACATAATAAAATATTAAAGATAAAAACTTTCCAATACTAGGCTGCCTTCAGGTGTCTTCTGAAGGTTATATAGTTACTTATCTCCTTGGCTCGGGGGTCACATAACTCCATACCCTCCAACATTTTGCTGATAAAAACAGGGACATCCTAGGGAAAAGCGGGACTTTCCAGGATCAAATCAGAAACCAGGATGGCTTCTGTAAATCTGGGGCTGTCCCTGGAAAATAGGGACACTTGGAGGGTCTGTCATAAAAAGTTGTTTCTTAGTGGAAGCCACAGAAAATATCAAGAATCTCTGTGACTTATGCATATGTATTTAATTTAAGTCATTTGTATACCATTTAAGCCTCATTCTGTGCCCAATAAGTGCAGTATGTCTTTGCCCGGCAGCACTGGGACCATCAATGAGCAATTTTGGGTCATTGGTGGACAGGTCTGGAAACAGATTTTTTTCCTCTCAACTTGATGGGCTCTTGGTTGGGGTTTTTCCTCACCTTTACCGCAGTGAATTTATGGCCTTCATTGTTAGGCAAGGAACATTGTTTGTATAAGGGTTTTGGGCAGGATCAGCATGGTATGGGGGGCCCCATATGGACTCTGGGGGGAGGACTGACCATGACACCCCCAAGCTCTGTGTTAGGGTATCTGCCTGGTAGGAATCTGCACCCTGGTTGCCCAGTGAGACCTTGCTTGCTTGACTTGCACCACAACAAGGTTCAACACTGGCCAACTCCTGTCATACAGGTTTGGAGTGGTCCAAACCCAGCAGATCCTTTCCATCAATTGGCCCTCATAACAGCTCTGTGAGAGCTCACAGGCTTGTGGAATGATGAACTGATCCTGGGACCCAATGCCATGCCAACCCTCCCCCTGCCTGCTGCTGTCAATAAACATTTGGCCTGATTTTATCCCACCAATGTTGTACAGTCTTGTTATTTTGCTGCTTTCATGGGTCACACAGTGCGCTGCCTGGGCACTTACATATCTTTAACAGCAATGTTGAACAAATCTACCATAAATGCAGGATTGCACAGATACTTTTAAAAGAAGGTGAATGCCAATCTTAAAAAACAAACAAAGAAACTGAGAATACACAGCACTATAATTCCTGAATGAGATTATCTGAACCCATACCTGTAGGTTGGGACAGAAGCCTCTGTAGATGGCCCAGATGACAATCTTACTTGACGTAGCACTCTGCCCATACTTCTGGACCTCTCAGTAGCATCTGATCTGATAGATGACCAGAATGTCAAAAATGGATTGAATTGGGGACACTGATTGGCAGTGTTTCTGTTCTTACTTGAGGGTAGTACAGGGTGTCTGCTGCTGCACTCTGTGGAGTCCCAACATATGAACTTAGTTTCATTCACACATGAATGGTATTACAATGAGGAGCATGCAAAGGTGAACCAGACCCATGCTGCAAGCTGAACCAGTGCTGTCTCTCCCTTAATGCCTTCACCGGCTTTCCATATCCAGTGCTCAACAAGAAAATCTCAAAATATTTCACTTATAAAAAACTCTTTGAGCTGAAGAATTTAATGAAGTGAATAAGGATTTAGTTGTGCATTATGTAATCTAACTTGCTCTCTGTCAATATAATTTCACAGCAGAGATGATCACAAATAAATAATGAAACTGACCTATTTTTGGTGCAAGGAAAGCCATCAGTGGTGATTTATAGGCCGGCTGTGTTTCATTCAGCAATGCAGTTAGCAATTTATAATTTTTTTGATCTGTATAAATTCAGAGTAGCCTAGACCAAAACAACCAAATACAAGCTACAATTCACAAAAGTACCCATTCCAGGAATTATGCAGACTAAAAGCTTTTAAAAAAAAAAAAATGCCCAAATTGCAGCAGTTAGACAGTTATAAAGGTGTTGACCTGCCCCCGCCACTATTAATTTACCCATTTGAAATTAGGAATGAATTCTTCTTGGTTAAAAATACTCATTTTTAATAATAAGTTCACTTCACTGAACATTATATTTCCTTTCTTACAAGTGATGTCCTACATTTCAAAATATTTAGTAAAATCAATAGTGTTCTATTTTCTTAGGCTGCATAGCACTATCATTTTGTTCTAGAGTCAATGGAGGCATTCCTTTTTCCACATGGTCCACACACAACCTATATCTATTGCATAATTTTTGCCAATGAGAAAAAAAATTCCTGAGAAATTTGTTTCATCCTGAAAATAAAAGCTCATTACAAGCTGATTCTGCATTTCCTCACAGTATGTTCATTTGTAAACAGATCTAGGCAGTCCTGGAAATGTGTGCGTGTCTAACCACACCTGCCCTGTGACATTGTGGAGATGTGTCTACTAAGATCACAATCGGTACATCTTTCTTCAATCACCATGTGCAGGGAGGAAAAAACATGGGTAACCTAATCAAATGGTTTTGGGTGCTCACCCACTTCAAATGTATATCTCAAATCAATCTTATTTTAGTGTTTTGTTGGAAGCCGCCCAGAGTGGCTGGGGAAACCCAGCCAGATGGGCGGGGTATAAATAATAAAATATTATTATCTTGATTGCAAGCAGCATGTTGAGGATGAGTATTGCCTGTTTGGGATTGAGGAAAAACTACATTTTTGTGCTACAAATGGGTTAGTGTGTGCCTTACTCCTTGCTTCACCATATTGTATATGCAGCCTAACCTATCAGGAACACGTGGATGGAAGTGAAACACACTAAACAGATGGGGCTGAAGGAAGATGTCTGAACAGAGATGAATAACAAGGCATGGCAATGAGGATGATATATTACATCCATTTGCCCTGCTTTTTCCTAGTCTCTGAGGACACCGGCTGCAGCCTCTCTGCTCTTGGGCTTCCCTGAGCTCAAGGCACCTGAGCCGCCATGCTCTTGCTCACTTCCTTTTAATCCTTAGAACCGTAGCAGAGGCTTGTGCTGGGCTGAATGCTGAAATGTCTAATGACTATAATTGGCTTTAGATCAGGGGTGGGAAACTTTGGGTCTCCCGCATGTTCGTAGAATCATAGAACTGTAGAGTTGGAGGGACATCTAGACCAACCCTCTGCGATGCAGGAATCTTTTGCCCCATGTAGGGGCTTGAACCCCAACTCTGAGATTCAGAGTCTCTTGCTCTGCTGACTGAGCCATCCTGAGTTATGAGGCCATCAAGAAGAACCTATTTGTGTTATGAATACTGCTATTCCTTTATCACAGGTATGGGGAAGCCTTGGCCTTCCTGGTCTTGCTGAACTACAACTCCCATCTTCCCTGGCCATGCTTCCTGGGGCTGATGGAGATGGTAGTTCCAATCACATCTGGAGAACTGCAGGTTCCCCACACCTGCTTTAGTTGATGCATTTCCATCTTCCAAGCCAAGGTGTGAGGGCTCATATAACTGAAGGTGTTGACCCTCTAAAGCCTGTTCCCTGCCTCTCTCCTTTGAACAAATGGCACTAGTTGTACGATGTTCTCTCTGCTACCAAGATTTCCCAGCTGGATGGGGGGAGTGTGGGATTCTGGTGGACAAGGCTTTACACCACCATATGCCCAAACTCTGTATTATCATGTGTGCATCAGGGTTTTTCCTGCCTCTCTTCATCTCCCTCCACCATTGCAGGGACCCACTTTGGCACTCCCCCTCCCCTTTAGGAACCCAGCATGGGTGATTATGCAAAGGAACCTCTGTTTAAATAATCCTGAATAATAAAATGTGTAACTACAAGCTCTTAATTGTTTACACGAAAGCATGTTTTCTGCTTTTATTGAGCCTAGAATGCAAAATAAACAGTGATTAAATTGAATATGATATCATAAAGCATCTGATTTGCTTTTTTAAAAAAAAGATGCACTGCCAGCATTTTAATCATTTGGCTGCATTATAATCTCTTTGTGATGCTGTAATTTTTTTTCTTTTATCTGCAGAAGTATATACAACTCTGCTGTTTAAGGCTGAATTATCCCCAATTGAGAAAAATGTAGTTTTGTAAGTTTGCTCATGGATTATCTGTTGCAGAATCAAAATGCTTCGGGGTATATTTGTCTCTTTTCAAAAGAAAAACTAATTTTAAAGAGACAGGATTCACCTAATGAACACTGCCAGCTTAAGCCCTGTGCAGGGGCTTCTGCTTGGGCAACAAAGCTTCCCTTCGCATGTCCCCCCAAAATTGGCTGGTGTGAGGGTCACACAGTTGAGGGTCACACAGGAGAGCACACAGAACAGCGCACAGGGAAGAGGAGGTAAATCATTCCCTCTAGCCAGCTGAAATGCGTGTGCAAATGGAATGTTTGTAATAGTGTGACACTGAATTCCACCCATAGCATTGCTTTGGATTTTGGTTGTCTCTTTAGATGAATTATAGATTTACAGATTTTCCCTTCATTCCCCACAATGTAAGTGAACCATTTAGACAGGTGACTCTTATTGCAAGGATAGGATTCCCACTCACTTTTAAACTGGCAAATCGAGGGCAATCCAGCAACATGCTGGCATCAAAATGAGAGCATCAAAGGGCCATTTGGGAATCATATTTTTAGACTATAAACACAGGTGCCAGGATCCAAAATCTGTTCACCTAGTTCTATAAATTCCTTGATACATTTGCTAATGATGCCTGAACTTCCCCATACACACAGGTCCTGCTTATTGAGCACAGTGTGTTCCCTGGAAATCATTCATTAGGCAAGCGTTTGTATCATGAAACAACAATTTCCATCAATTCCTGTGGTATTTTTTAAAATTGTTCCTGACCATACGGTTTGACCTCTATAAAAGTGGGGGGAGAGGAACACGGGAAAACTCATTTAAGAATGCTCTCTAATTTGTCTGATCACTCCCCACCCTCCATTCTCAATCAGCAAAAGGCAAAGAAAGATGTAAAAAATGCTCACTGTTCAAAAATATGAATCAGTGGTGTGTATAGTGAGGTTTAGGTAAATGTTTGGATAAGCGAATTTTCACATAGTGAATGTTCATAAAGAGAGATTGTCCTGCAAAATACCTTTCAAATATAGGATACTTTTCAAAATCAGTTTGTGATTTGCCATGGAGGGTTTGCTGTGACCAAAAGAAAACAAAGTTCCACTATAGGAATAAACGTCTTTAGAATAGGCCTGGCCTGGAAAAGTGGTGACGAACCTAAATGTAACCCCACAGCCATGTTCACAGCCTGCTAAATGCTTAGCAATCACCATCCTTCACACCTGTTTTTGTAGTCCATCCATAGTGAGTGGAAGTTTACTAGGAAGTTTACCATATCCCAGTAGTGCCATAGATGAGCAGTTGGACTATGTTTTGATTAACTGATCACAAGTAGGGATAGGCAAATGAGTAAGTTCAGTTCTCCACATTCCAACATCAGTTTGGGTTCATATATAGAGCCTTCATGAAAAAGCATTAGTGTGTTTGTGTGAATTTCTCCTAACAGATATGTGTTTGTATGCAATTTTGCTCAATATACATTACTTTCTGTAGCAGTTTCCCCCAATATTTTATACAAATATATCAGAAAGATCTTTCTGGCTTTAAGAGCTGTTTGACAGTGGAACAAACTCCCTTGGGAGGTTGCGGACTCTCATTCCTTGGAGATTTTTAAGCAGAGGTTGGATGGCCGTCTGTCATGGATGCTTTCATTCCTGCATTGTAGGAGATTGAACTAGATTCCCCTTGGGGTCCCTTCCAATGCTACAATTCTCTGATAAGCATTTTCATGCATACTTTACCCCAGTGTATGCATTTTTGTATGCATTACTTGGTTTGAGAACTGCATTGCAAAATATGGAGAAATACAAATGATGAAGAATGGCTATAATTCAGTTTTTGTATCGTTTAGTAAAGTTCAAGTTAGGCAGGTTCGTCCATAAATGCCAAGTGGTACAGGTATTTTGTATGACTTTTTCCTCTACAGTTTTTATTTTGTCTTGAGGTCAAAAAGCACTGGCATTAATTCAAGAAGACTTTGTGGACTGACAAACTTGAAAACCTCTCATCAGGAGTCCAGTTTCCCCATGGAATTCCACTCGTAATATCAAAACTCTTCCCATTTCCCTCTGAAATCCTTGCATGTTTTGCCAGAAGTTGCAAATTTGCTTTGGAATTTGGCTTTAGGTGAACTTCAGCAAATAAACATAAAGGCAAATTACAACCGGGGGAGGGGGAGACTCAGCCCTACCAATAGAAGAGGAAAAGGTGAACAGAGAGAGTCACTGAATGGAAGGAGCTGATTCAAATATGTTCTTGTTTGAGCATTGTTTATACTCCTGCTTGGAGCTCTAATCTTGGTTGTGTTTGTCAGATGTTTGACAGCATCCTCTGTCACATTCTCTCCGTGTTGGGAATGTGTGATTCTCCATACTGGAGTGCCTGGGAATTGTGTATAGTATTCTACGGCAAGCTACCTCAGCTCTCACCATCTGGTACTGCACACTGCAATCCCTCCTCTCATACACAGGCAATTCAGATACAATCCAGTTACATTTCTGTACTTTTTCACATAGGTTTTCTTTAGAACATTATAGTTCCAGAATTTTGACAACTGGGGCACAGGGTAGATTGCATAGTTCTCCTCCCTGCTCCACAATAAAACTAGATACACACTTTGAACTCTCAAAATTAGATATATTGTAAACATATTCCTTCATAATAATTTGTCTCAACTGACTTTCTATTTTATTTTATTGAATTTATATACCGCCCTATACCCGGAGGTCTCAGAATACATAACAATACATAACAGAATGTATGGTTTTTGTGAGCAAATGAAAAAGTTTTATCTTTGAAATTGTGGGAGAGCCTACGACAGTGGTACTTCGGGTTAAGTACTTAATTCGTTCTGGAGGTCTGTTCTTAACCTGAAACTGTTCTTAACCTGAAGCACCACTTTAGCTAATGGGGCCTCCTGCTGCCGCTGCACCGCTGGAGCACGATTTCTGTTCTCATCCTGAAGCAAAGTTCTTAACCTGAAGCACTATTTCTGGGTTAGCGGAGTCTGTAACCTGAAGCGTATGTAACCTGAAGCGTATGTAACCCGAGGTACCACTGCAATCCCTCTTTTCTTTTTCCCAGTCAGGCAAAACGTAAACTGCCTTATTTGTTACATTTATATCCCACTTTTGAAGACATTCAAGGTGGTGTGTGTGTGTGTCTCCTACTTCACAATAATCCTGTGACATAGGTTAGGCTGAGAGAGTGTTACTGGCCCAAGGTTACTCAGTTAGCTTGATGACTATGTGGGGATTTGAACTGAGATATTTGAACCTCGACCTTCCCAGGCCGAGAAACTTCTTCTTTCTTTGGTGATCACTCGTCAATGAGTAAGATTTTCCATGAACATGGTCTTAACAGTTAGTCCGTAAGTGACTGTGAAGGCCAATTCTGGATCCACATGTCCTTCCACAGTGGGGACACAGGTTTCTGGGTGGGAGTTGATCACAGTGTGAATTTGTCAAGAGTGCCTTCCTCTTAGCACGTTTCTCCCTTGCGTCCTGAGTTCGAGTGTCTTCAAAGTCCATGACACCTTTGGTAAAGGCTGTTCTCCAATTGGAGTGCTTGCAGGCCAGTGTTCCCCAGTTGTCAGTGTTTATACTACATTTTTAAGATTTGCGTTGAGAGAGTGTTAAACCTCTTTTGTTGACCACCAGCATTACAGCTTCCACTTTTAAGTTTGGAATAGAGTAGCTACTTTGGAAATGATAATCAGGCATCAGTACAACATAACCAGTCCAACGAAGAATCAATTGAAGAATCATTGCTTCGACACTGGTGATCTTTGCTTCTTCCAGTTCGCCTGTCTTGCCAAGTGATGTGTAAAAATTTTCGGACACACCATTGATGGAATCTGTTGAGGAGATGGCATTTATACGTGGTCCACATTTCACAAGCATACAGTAAGGTTAGTAGTACAATAGCTTTGTAAACAAGCATTTTGGTTTCCCTGTGAATGTCCCGGATCTCAAACACTCTGCACTTCAGTCGGGAGAAAGCTGCACTCGCAGAGCTCAGGCAATGCTGGAATTTGGCATCAATGTCAGCCCTTGTGGAAAGGTAACTGACCAGGTAGGAGAAGTAATTGACATTTTCCAACATTACACCATTGAGTTGGATTTGTGGCATTGCAGAGGGGTTGCTTTGTGCTTGTTGGTGCAGCACTTTGGTTTTTTGGATGTTGAGCAATAGGCCAAGCTTTTTGTAAGCTTCTGCAAAGATATTTATGATGGTTTGGAGGTCATCCTCTGAGCGTGCACACACTATGTTGTCATCAGCATACTGAAGCTCCATGACGGAAGTTACGGTAACCTTACTCTTTGCTTTCAGCCTGCTCAGATTAAATGGTTTCCATCTGTTTGATATATGATTTCTACTCCGGTGGGGACAAAGTGTAGGATGCAATGAAAATAATAAATAGATTTAGGGCGATAACAAACTAACACCTACACAACATTGGTGCACTTCAGGCAGATGCATGCCATTAAAATGCATATTGAAATGTGTGTTGGGAGTGGCATGAATGTATGGTCTGGATCTGCCCTTCCTCTTTCTAGAGAAAGGGGTGTTCCTGGGATTTCCAAGTGCTCATTGCATGTCATAGAAACAGTTTCTGGGAATTACATGGAGTACATCCTTACTCCTTCCCTCAGACTGATGCCACTGTCTATATATTGGCAGGGAGACAGGAAGATCAGTTCTGCTTTGTGAGCCAAGGAGCAGATAGTCAGTGCTGCTTCCAACATATTTGCCTAATCTTTCAATTTAACCTTCATAGAGCACATTTGCCCTGTCAAATTCTTTGCTCTAAAGACAATGTGTGAATTAAGAAAGCTCAGAATGGACATTTCTACAACTCCCCCCCCCCAAATTAGGTAAAAAGTGTACCCTCAAATGGTTATGTTATACCCACAATGGATAGGAAGCTGAAATTTGGAGCATATATTTCGAAAGGAACGTCAGTGACCAGAGAAGTCTGGAAATGGGGTGTTTTTATAACTCTCAGTTAAAAGTCAGGATGTGACATTTAGCTCTTGATTTGGGTGTTACATATATCCATAAAGCCCATTGGAAAGTACTGCCCCTGCCACTTTGCTACCTAAATCTTAATACAGCACTTTAAAAGAGATCAGAAAAACATTTCCAGTGGAAGCAAAGCATTCAGAGCAGAAGGGAACTCTCCATTTTCTACAGACAGAGAAGACATATTGTAGAAACTAATGGGTGTTTCTAGGTTCTAATGTACATGCACTGGAAACTGGGACCGATCATAGCAGGGAGAAGCCATCCCTATTTTGTTTTTATCTCTCATTTCTGTCTCTTGCACTCCAGTCTGTAAAAAGGAGAGCAGCTGAAAAGTGAATTCTTTGTGTTTCTTAAAAGCTTACATCCTTTTATCTGAAGCTGAAATTTTAGAAGTATAACATCTGTCAGAGAAGTTCATACAAAAACATGTCTTTGTTACACTTCCATTGCCATGATCATCTCCAAAATGTGAAATCCTTTCTATCAGAGGGAATTTATGCCCAAGAAATTTAGACACCCAAAAAAAGCCAAATAGTAAGAGGTGTTAAAAAAATGCTAGAGATTTCTATTTAGAAAACACGCAGCTTTGTTTGATCCTGTTGTTTAAAAGTATGTTCAAAACTCTTTGAACTATGGTCAAATGATGCCCTTGCATGCACGTTATTGTTATTGTTTTGGATGTGTACCTAATAACTTTTAATGATAGAACTATGTTACATAAGGTGTGCATGCAAGTACCTACAAATTATTTGGCCACCCTGAACCCTCTAGTATGGACGATGTCTATCAACCTCCAACACAGGGCAGTCCAACTTCTCAGACTAAGTAGGCTGCAAGGGTACCTCAACACAGAACCCACAGGTGACTGCAAGATAGTTAATATTATTTAATATAAATAATTAATATATTTAATTGAATATATAAATACACAATAGATTAAAAGCCTACTCTATGCTCACTTATACCAAAGCTCTGTGTTTGAAAGGGAGCTGTATAGTGGAAAATGCGCAAGAAAAGTGAGGTGTCGGGTTGGCCTCGCGAAGTCAACCCTTCCTGTGAGTCCCCGCAGGAGCACTCTTGCCCTTGGAGCTGCATTGCCCAGATTGGGAGCCCTAATTGGTACCAATGGTGCAGGGCAACGCAGTCAAGGAGGACGAGGATGGACCAAACACTGCTGAGGCTCCCTAGGGCTAGATCTGGTGTTGGATGTGGGTGAAGGTCTGCTGGGGGAATTGTTTCTTTGGAATTGTTCCTTTGCAGTTATTTATCGGTGTGAGATCTTTATTGCCGTTTAAGAAAGTTTACTGTTTAAAGGGGGAGATTGTTACTGTTTGAGGAGGTTTTCATATTCTGTTCAAATAAAAATAACTTGTCCCTCATATACTGTCTACCAAATATCCTTTGAAAAACCCGCAGTGTTAATTGGCAAAACAAGCTGTTGCATGCTTCCTAGTATTTAGGAAATACATTTAAATCTTGGTGTGCAAAGCATTCTTATCCATTCTTGAACACCACACAGAATCCATAGGATTTAGGGAAAGATGTAGAGTTAATGTGGGACGATGTTTCCTTCAGTTAGTGTAATGCAGTGAGTATGTTTGGCTACATTAAAATGTGTCACCTCTGATACTCCCTAATAATTATTGTTTAAAAAATTAACATATGTTCCCTGCAAACCAGTAATAGATATAATGAAGTAAATATTTCACAAAACAAAGGACTTGCTGAAGCTTCACTACATTCAAAGCTTCTGGCGTTTAAATCAAAACAAGTATAACTATTTGTTTTCAACAGCAAACTACAATAGAATATGCCTTTTAGAAATGCAGCAGCAAGATGATATTTTGCTGAAGAAGGCATTTGAATGTTTTAATATGGTTTGACAACATTGTGAGCTAGTTTGAAACTCTCGATGTGAGGAAAATGAACAAAGCTGCAACCTGGCAAGTTAACGAGGTTCAAGTTCAAGTTTTATTGCGGCAAAAGCCAGTGACACTAAACACCACAAGATCAAACAAAAAGAAATCAACAACAACATCAGAAAAGAAAAAAAAAAGATTACACAAGGGAACTTTGCAGTGTGCCATTCAACAGAGGAGATTTACGCTTCCTGATTACTAAAGTGCAAAATTTGGCCACCTCATATGATATTGAGCTTGAGGAATCTTCCAGAAGGTATTTTCGTAGAATTTCAGGGGAGGATTCCAAATAATGTTGTAGGGGTATAAATTTTGATAAAAGCGGCAAAATAAGTTGAACTCGTTCTTCACTGTAAAATTCGCAAAATAGAAGGATGTGTGTGACAGATTCTACCTTATTAGACATACAGGGGCAGAGACGCGCATGCATTGGTACCCGCGTGAATTTGCCGTACAGCACTGCTGAGGGCATTGTCTCAAAGCGGGCTCTAGAGAAAGCCCATCTATAAGCTTCGTTAGTGATGTTAGTTAAGTAAGGGGCAGCTGCAAAATTAGGCCAAGCTTTTAAGCATCTATACGTCTCCTGGAGTAGGGCGTCTTCTTGTTGTAATTCAACATCGTAAAGTCTCTGAGTGATAATTGCTTTTGCCTTGTTCGGAGTTTCAATAAAAAGATTTTCAGGGTTTAGGCCAATTTGTTTGATCTTATTAGTTATTTGCATAAGCCAAGGAGGATAGGGAGCTGCAGCCAGGAAGCAAGGTAACAGTCCCTTAGGATTGTAATGGATTTTCAGCCAGAGGGATATTGCTTGCTCCCAGACTTTTAATTCCACTCTGGGCAGTCCTGACTCTTGCCTTAAGACTGCATTAGGTGTACACTTTGGGGTAGCAAATAATGATCTTAAGAATTTTGATTGTACTGTTTCAAGGGTCTTAAGGTTGGCAGAGGGGCTAATTTGAGAGCCATACAAGAGTTGGGCTAAAGATTTTGCCTGAAAAACTTTTAGGGCCATCGGGAGGAAGCCAGCTCCTTTCCTTCTGAATAATCTAAGGATGGCATTTGCACTTCTTCCTGCTGATATAGCTGATGTGGTCAGGTGTGTTGACAATTTGGCATTATAAGAGAAAGTAATGCCTAAGTATTGGAAGGTCTTAGTCTGTTCAATGGCGTTTCCCTTTACACTCCAATTATCTTTCCTGAAGGAGCGGTTAAAATGTACAATTTTGGTTTTGGCAAAGTTAATTGTTAACAGTTCAGTGTTACATTGGTCACTAAACTTTCCTAAGGCACGTTTCAAACCCACTTTGGTTTGAGAGAGAAGAACAGCGTCATCCGCATACATTAAAACTGGTACTTTTCTGGCAAGTTAACACAGGAGCTTAATTAAGCTGTAGTCCTGCACACATTTACCTCGAAGCAAGCCCCCATTGCACTCAGTGAGGTTTACATCCGAGTAAAGTTTTGCTCTGTTTGTTGCTTATTTGTGTATTAGTGGTGTCATGGGAGCAGCTTGATATTTGAGCCTATTCCAATGCAGAAATTTAATTTTCTCTGAGAGTCATTTTCCCACTCTAAGACATTTTCTCTTAAGAGTGTCTGCAGTGTAATGCTCTCAGACCGCCCTTTCCCGTGTGTGTGTGTGTGTGTGTGTGTGTGAGTGAGAGAGAGAGAGAGAGAGAGAGAGAGAGAGAGAGAGATGTATTATTTTCTACAATCCTTCCTTGGTTTCAGGATAACCTCTCATTTAAAATGTCTCCCCCTAGTGGTTTTCTTTGGAGATTTGTAAAAGTACTCATTTACTTCATGTTAGTGTTTGCATTTGTTTAATACTTTGTTTCTTCTGCTTAATTCTATATTTTTTCCCAAAAGGGTTGCTATGCTCTACTTAACTGTGGTGCTTTCAGTAAGAAACACATTTGATATATTTCCCCAAAAGGTAAAATTACATCTAAATAACACAAGTGATTGCCCTATATGGTTGTTTTGCTCTTTTCCTGCAAATGTGAGGCAATTATTATGAAATATATATTTTCTATTTGAGAGGAAAATATCATTAGATCATGTACTTAATTAAAATGGGAAGTTAGCCATTTTTCCTGATTGATGGACTGCATGACTCACAGGCAACACTTTGTTGCTTGTGGGGGGAATAAATCTGATTATCTGTGTTTAATTACATGTGATGAAGTGCATCAAAATGTTAGTTCCTCATCCATCACTCACATTTCCTACATTTTTTTCAGAATTCTGTCAATAAAATTATTTTATTGCAAAGTGTGACATTTTAAAGTAAGCTGCTGCTGCTTGATTGCTAAAGGTCTCAGCTAATGATGCTGTTGATTTAAAACATTTGATATCCTATGCATGCATTGTCACAGAAGGGGAATTTCCATTATATTGTATCTGATCTCAGGGAAAATCAGTACAGTGGTACCTTGGTTTAAGAACAGCTTAGTTTATGAACAACTTGGATTAAGAACGCTGCAAACCCAGAAGTAGGTGTTTTGGTTTGTGAACTTTGCCTTGGAAGCAGAACAAGTTTCACTTCCTTTTGAGTGTGTTCCATTTGTAAAGTGAGTCCCCCGCTGCTATGGGAAAGCACACCGTGATTTAAGAATGCTTTGCTTTAAGAATGGACTTCCAGAACGGATTAAGTTCATAAACCAAGGTACCACTCTATGTCCAATTCTGGTGAAACTAGGCTCATTGGGAGCAGCTGGGTTGCAGGTAAAGTATTGCAATCTGCTGCTGACCCCAACCTCCCTTTAAAAGAATAGACTTCTTTTTACGGTGTGGTGCTCCAAAGAAAAGTGTCATGTGAGACAGCTGAAGCCACCCCAACATATGAACCAGAGGCATCATAATGCACTAAAAACAAGGCGTGCACGTGTAGGCTAAAGCAAAAGAAAACCAAAATGTTCACATATTTGAGAAATATTGGAGAATAGGTGAAGTCCCTGCAGACTGGAAGCAGGTAAATGTTTCCTCCATCTTCAAAAAGGGAGGGAGAGAAGATCCAGGTTGTTACCAGCCAGTCAACTTGACATCAATACCAGGAAAGGTCTATAATTAAACAGTCAGTCCATGAGCACTTAGAAAAGGGTGCTCTAATTACTAAGGGCCAGAATGGATTTGAAAACAAGTCATGCCAGACAAATCTCATTCCTTTTTCTTCCTCCTCTTCTTCTTCTTCTTCTTCTTCTTCTTCTTCTTCTTCTTCTTCTTTTTGATAGAGTGACAAGCTTGGTGGATCAGGAGAATCCTGTGGATGTAGTTTGTATTGATTTCAGTAAGGCTTTTGACAAAGTTCCCCCTGATATTCTTGCAGAGAAGCTGGTAAAGTGTGGGCCTGACAAGGTAACTGTTACAGTGGTACCTCTGGATGCGAACAGGATCCGTTCCAGAGCCCCGTTCACATCCTGAAGCGAACGTAAGACGTGACTTCGCATCTGCGTGTGCTGCATTTCGCCGCTTCCGTGCATGCGATTGATGTCATTTTGAGCGACTGCACATGCGCGAGCAGCAAAACCTGGAAGTAACGTGCTTTGTTACTTCCGGGTCGCAGTGGAGCGCAACCCAAAAATATTTAAGCCGAGGTATGACTGTAGTTGGATTTGTAGCTGGTTCACTGACAGATCCCAAAGTGTGCACACTAAGGATTCCTCATCACCCTGGAAAAACTGACAAGTGGGGGGCCACAGGGTTCCATCCTGGGCTCATAGTTGTTAAATGTCTTTATAAATGACTTGAATTGAGGGAATGCTCATCCAATTTGCAGATGACACCAAACTGGGAGGGGTAGCTATTTTTGCAGAAGACAGAATCTGGATTAAAGAGGACCTCAACAGATTGGAGGACTGGGCCCAAACTAACAAACTGAATTTCAATAGGGACAAATGTAAGGTTGTGCACTTAGGCAAGAAGAACCAGATGCACAAATATAAGATGGGGAAACCTGGCTTGCCAGTAGTACATGTGAAAAAGATATAGGGGTCTTAGTAGACCAAAAGCTTAACATGAGGCAACAGTGTAAAAAAGCTAATGCACTTCTACGCTGCATCAACAGAAGCAATGTCCACATCAGTGAAAGTCATAGTATTGCTCTATTCTGCCTTGGTGAGACCACACCTGTGTCCAATCCTGGGCACCATTTAAGGAGGTTATTGTCAAGCTGGAACATATGCAGAGATGGACAAGCAAGATGCTCAAAGGTCTGGAAACCAAGCCTTATGAGGAATGGTTGAGGAAGCTGGGTATGTTTAGCCTGGATAAGAGGAGATGGAAAGGAGATATGATAGCCATCTTCAAATATCTCAAGGGCTGTCACATGGAAGGCAGAACAAGCTTGTTTTCTCCTGCTCTGGAGGGTGGGACCTGAACCAATGGCTTCAAATTACAAGAAAGGCGATTCTGACTAAACATCAGGAAGAACTTTCTGACAGTAAGAGCTGTTCAACAGTGGAACGGACTCCCTTGGAAGGTGGTGGACTCTGCTTCATTGGGTGACCAAGTGTCATAGTTGAGATTCCTGCATTGCAGGGGGTTGGACTTGATGACCCTTGGGATCCCTACCAACTCTGCAATTCTATGATTTTAGGTCATGGTGATGGGGTGGGGGGGATGGATGAGGCAGGACTAGGAAACATGACCTGCTCTCCTCCTCACCTGAGGAGGGACACTTGAAGAGGGCTAAAGCTTAGCTATTTTTGTCCAGATTAATCTCGTACTACCATTTCCTCTCTTTTTTTCAGTGGGATTGTTTCCTTTTTCTTTCCAGCTCCTCCCTTCTCCTTCCACATTCAAAATTTATACTGCCAACACTTTGAGGCATTGATCTAACTTTTTTTTAGCTCTAAAAATGTTGTGTATGTTTATTTCACTGTATAAATTATAAATTGTTATTATTACTTCTTAATAACATGTGATCACTCAGTATGCTCTATAGTTCTCAAGGGTGGGTAGCGCTGGATACTAAAGTCCTGTTGCACAAAATCAGTTGTAGTTTTGTCTCCCTCTGCCTCCATTATTATTTCATTTTATTGAAGGTGGGAAACACAGGATTGGGAATTTACAGAAATAGGCTTGATGTCAATAGGCTTGATGCTCAGGACCACAATACCTGAAGGACTACCTCTTTCCATATTAATCTACCTGGACCCTGAGATCTTCTTCTGAACCCCCCTTCATGTGCTTCCTCCTCAAGAAGTCCAGAGGGTGGCAACACAAGAACAGGGCCTTCTCTGCAGTGGCTCCCCATCCATGGAATGGGAACTTCCCCAGGGAAGTTTGCCTGGCTTCTTCATTATACACCTTTAGGCGCCAGGCAAAAATGTTCCTTTTTAACCAGGCCTTTGGTTGATTTGATTGACATCCTATGCCCTTTTAAATGTGTGTTTTTTTGTGGGGGGGGGTATTGGGTTGTTTTTATTTTGATTATATATTTTGTTGTTTCATATTTTGATTTTGTTCCCTGGGTGTGTGCCCTGAGACCTCTGGGTATAGGGCAGTATATAAATTCAATTAATAATAGTAATTCAATTAATAAAATAATAATAATAATAATAATAATAATAATAATAAAATAATAATAATAATAATAATTCCACTGCCTGCCATCAATTTGTACTGTTAAACCCTTGCCATTTATTTTTGTTTATTTTGCACAAAGTTAATGTAAATCAATGATATTTGAAATGGAGATTCTTCTTACCACTGAGAAATGAAATTGCCTTGCAACACTGCTAATCTGCAAGGGCTTGACAAACCCTCAAATTTTAACTCCAAAGGGAGTTTGTCCAACAAAAATATATCACACTGAAAGAAGAATGTGCAGTCTTTTCCTATACAATCCTGAAAGCCATTACACTACACAATAAACATTCCATGTCACCAAAAAACATACACCCACCTTTCCAGGAGTGTTTTCACGATGAGGTAGAAATGCATGTCAGTGCTTTGTATGGGTGCAAGAAACTGCCAAGGGTGGCAACCAATGACAATAATAGCCCAAAGAATTAGAAAAGAATTGTGCATCACACCCAAACTTTGGCCCACCCTATATGATGCAGACACATAGCAAGAGAATATGCAATGTCTGCTGCACTAATGTTGGCCATAGCAATGGAGCACAAAATAGCCCCATCTTTTGGCAACTGAAATGATTTAGTTTGCACATATCTGCAGGATGAGAGTTTCAGAAGACGAAGTGAGGAAGGCTGCTTGGGCATTATTCTTTTTATTTCATTCTGTTTTATAGTTATTACTTCTGTTAACTGCTTTCCAACTACATTTACATTACACAAAACACTTAATGTGAGAGCCTGCAAATCCAATATGCATGTTATTAAGAGAATGGAACTTTTATCAGTAATTGTGAAGAAATAAGCAGCTATTTTAGAGTGGGGAGGGGGTAATGGACAACCTACATCAAGTCTTGGTTTTATTACTGGTTTTTGTCTCTCCTCCCTTCTTGCAACAGTTTTTAGAAGACAATATTGGTCATGTGAAGTATTCTAACTGAGATTGGTATAATGGAATGCAGTCTCCAAATTTCTGCAATGGGGGGGGGGGATTTCCCCCTTAGTGCACACATGATAAAGGAGTTTCCTGATTCCTGATTCAAAGCTTAACCACTCACTACAAGGCATAGATTTTTCCCCTTGATGTCTTGATGTCAAACTTGTCCACATGGATTTCAGTAGTAGTAGTAGTAGTAGTAGTAGTAGTAGTAGTAATAATAATAATAATAATAATAATAATAATAATAATTGCATTATTTATTCCCCAGCCACTCTGGGCAGCTCCCAGCAGAATAGTAAAAACACGATAAAACATCAAACATAAAAACTTCCCTAAACAGGGCTGCCTTTAGATGTCTTCTAAAAGCCAGATAGTTGTGTATTTCCTTGACATCTGAAAGGAGGGTGCTACTACCAAGAAGGCCCTCTGCCTGGTTCCCTATAACTTCGCTTCTCACAGTGGGGGAACCAGCAAAAGACCCTCAGAAGAGGACCTCCGTGTCTGGGCTGAACAAAGGGGGTGAAGATGCTCCTTCAGGTATACTGGGCCATCCTTCTCCTTGATGTCAATGGGAAGCAAATTATTTTCCTCCTGGTTCTGTTAAACCTACAAACGTTTTTCACATATTACATGCATCATTATACATATGATATTACATGGATATTATATGCCTATACACTACAGGTTTCTTAAAGCAAAAAACATATAAACAGACCCCTGCAACAATGCTGATAACTATATAAAATCACTTATGCAGCAGAAACACAATACAGCAAGGGGCTCTTTCATTCAAAACAATGGCAATATGACAATGCATGATAGTCTTGGACCTAAGCAGGCCCTTGAGAAAAGAGGCCTTCTAATTGATCCAAAGCTTAGTTGGGTCAGAATGGCTGGGTTCCATGTATAAAACAATTTTAAGCAAACTCTTCCTCCATCTCCCCTAACAGAAATATATCAACATAAAACTAAGGCTTTTGTCCTTGTGTATTTATATACACACACATGCATAAATCCATGAAGGACACTTGTTAGGGGTTTCTTCTAATGGAGTTGCGTGCTGAGGTCCCCCAAAACACCCCTACCCCAATAACTCACACATCACTCATAAATTTTTGTTTAAGGTTTTTGGCATAGTTTTGGCCACAACTTTATTAAACATACAAATTGTGAGTGGTTGCTTAGGCATTGGTTATGACTATCTGTCCCCCCGCCTGGGGACAGAACTGACTTCCGGGCACCACCGAAAGACAGTGTGGAGGAACAAGATCAGGGATAACTGGAGCTGCGACACAGACCCTCAGCTTCTCCCCGCATGCTCCCAGGAGCTTACGCGGCCCGCACCCTGCACCAAGGGTTTGGACGAGAGGATGGTAAGCCCCTGAATTCCTTTAACAGAATTCCCATGCAGCAGCAGCATTGGAGGGGCAGGCACAGCCAATCCATACCCCTCCACCAACCAATTTAAACCAATGCCTAACCGCCAACCTTACAAGTTGTGACGATTTGCTACGCAGTAGGCAAAAACCAAATGGCACACACTAATCAGCCAAATGGAAAAATTCCTACCAGGCCCCCGCACCAAGACGGACGACCCCATGATAGGCATAGCAAGGTCAAAGCACAAGCCCAAAAGGGAGGGCGGGCGGGCGATCCGGTTCCCACATTGAAAGAGAAAGCAGCTTGCTGTGAACCTTGTTTAAATAGCCTGTTCCCACCCCCAAATTGGCAACATCAATTTTATCCCAGCAACTCAAACAGCCAATCCTTGCCAGGCCCCTCTATCTTATACTGCCTGGCAACTATGGGGTGTCTTGCTAGGCCCCATCCGCAACACGTGCTCTCCTTTAGTGAGAACACGCTTTGCGTGCTGAGGTCCCCCAAAACACCCCTACCCCAATAACTCACACATCACTCATAAATTTTTGTTTAAGGTTTTTGGCATAGTTTTGGCCACAACTTTATTAAACATACAAATTGTGAGTGGTTGCTTAGGCATTGGTTATGACTATCTGTCCCCCCGCCTGGGGACAGAACTGACTTCCGGGCACCACCGAAAGACAGTGTGGAGGAACAAGATCAGGGATAACTGGAGCTGCGACACAGACCCTCAGCTTCTCCCCGCATGCTCCCAGGAGCTTACGCGGCCCGCACCCTGCACCAAGGGTTTGGACGAGAGGATGGTAAGCCCCTGAATTCCTTTAACAGAATTCCCATGCAGCAGCAGCATTGGAGGGGCAGGCACAGCCAATCCATACCCCTCCACCAACCAATTTAAACCAATGCCTAACCGCCTTGCTTAGGCATTGGTTATGACTAGCTGTCCCCCCCGCCTTGGGGGACAGCACTGACTCCCGGATTCCAGCGAGAGCCAGTGTGGAGGAACAAGATCAGGGATAACTGGAGCTGCGACACAGACCCTCAGCTTCTCCCCGCATGCTCCCAGGAGCTTACGCGGCCCGCACCCGATTCCAGGGGTTTGGACGAGAGGATGGTAAGCCCCTGAATTCCTTTAACAGAATTCCCATGCAGCAGCAGCATTGGAGGGGCAGGCACAGCCAATCCATACCCCTCCACCAACCAATTTAAACCAATGCCTAACCGCCACAGAGCCTTAGCTCACCGCCAAACCACTCACAAATGCAACCCTTCCTTCAATCCCCAAGCAACCGTAGCCAACCAGGTGTCGTTCCCTATAGGGGAAAGATGTACCCTAAAGGGGGCAGCAGCCTTGAAGGTAATTACAGGGTGCAAAATCACGGAACCACCTCTAGCAAGGACCTATTTTATTTTACTTTATTATTTATTTTATTTTATTTTATTTTATTTTATTTTATTTTATTTTATTTTATTTTATTTTCCACTGCCTTATTAACATGCTTTCCGGCCTCTTCGGTGGTAGTTTGCCTAGGCATTGGTTCCCGACTAGCTGCACCTGACCTCAGCAGGGCAGCACTGACGACTGGGCCCCACCATATCGTCAGTACAAGCAAACATTGTGGGGGAGCAATGAATCCCAAAGCAACCGCATCCAGCCAGGTGTTGTACCCCATAGGGGAAAGATGCACCCCATCTGCCCTAAAGAGGGCAACAGCCTTGAAGAAAACAGCAGGGTGCAATATCACAGAGCCACCTAAAGCAAGGACCTATTTTATTTTATTTGTTATTTTATTTTATTTACTTTATTTATTTTATTTTATTTTCCACCGCCATATTAACATGCTTTCTGGCCTGCTCGGTGGTAGTTTGTTTAGGCATTGGTTCCCGACTAGCTGCACCTGACCTCAGCAGGGCAGCACTGACGACTGGGCCCCACCATATCGTCAGTACAAGCAAACATCGTTGGGGAGCAATGAACCAGAATCAGACTCAAGCTCACCCCAAATGCTCCCAGGGACTCTTGCGTGGCCCTACCCCTCGAAAGGGGTTGACAAAAGCATGGCAAATCCTTGGATTCCTTTAATGGAATATCTTTGCACATTGGAGGGGACAGGTGCTCCAACCCCCCCTCCAGATCACCTTGAACCAATGCCTTAAACTATTTTGAGTCCAGGGAGAGCTGCCATCAACTCGAACCAAGCCCTCTTGCATGCAGGAATGCAAACTTATGCTGGAGGAAGACGGCAAATCATTCTCGCCTAGCTGTACCACCAGCACTGCGGGAGGACCTGCACAGGTCACACTTGACCGCACCAAAGGAAGGATCTCCTCCCAAAGCATTCCCCATCTGGACATCCAGTATATGTTCACATGGGCAGGAAGACTGAGATGGCGCCCCAGTCCAGACTCGTCAGCGCGCTTGCCAGCCGAGTGTATGCTATGGCCCAAGTGCGCCCAGCTGCTCCTATGAAAAAAGGAAATAACAGACAAGCATCAGCACAGACATCATTGTGACACTTCCTGATATAACCCTTGTCAGCGTCAGACTTCCAATGACCCGTATTCACAATCCTGTCTGCTGACAGGCCCCCAGTGTGCAGCCTTTGCAGCAGCCCTATTCAGAAGGAATGAGGCGTGTTCAGCGGTAGGCAAGCCGCAGGCCGTAATAACTGGTGCACGACGTAAGCACATTGATGCCTGGCTAACAGGAACCCATTTTCATGCACTAGGAGCGGGCCAGCCCCCAGGGGAATGAAAAGCCAAATATTTCTGGTATCCATAACTGGGCAAGGGCCCTCCTCACCTGTAACGGGAAGCCTGATTGTGGCACTCCTGCCCTCTAAGTCTGTTTTAGAGTTCCCAACTCTAATGACAAGCTCCAAAGCAGATAAGGAAAAGTCCTGAAGCAATAAGCCTCCAGACTCTCAGCCCCGTGCTGGCTCCAACAACCATTTCCCCAACCCTCAGTGCACCAAAATGCAATGGAATACTGAAAGGAATCTCGCCTTGATCTTTTACCAGCAGATAAGCTTTAGCTTGTTGCAGATACTGCATAGGTAAAATTGACCGACTTCCTGCCCACTGTCCTATGAGGTTGGAGCCTATTCCAACCTTCCAAGGCCCTGCGCACTACAAACTTTATACAAGGGTCTCTGAAAATTAAAGCTTCAGTATAACAGACATTGCAGCGGACTGAATTCTTATAGTTATAACAGCATGCCCAATCTGCAGCAGGTGGACCAAATACTGCAGGATCTGCTCAGAGGATGGGGGCCAGTTCATCTGAATGGCCAAGGACTGCCAGCTTAAGGCTAAGAAATCCAACCAGGCCTTCCCATAAGAGCTAAAAGCAGAAAGGGAAATGGAAGCTGCTGCTCTCTGTAATTACTAATTGTTGTCAAAATGCCACAGGTGGTCTGGAAAAGTCTGGCAGTAGCTGAGTGTCTGGAGCCCAGGATCCGAAGCACTCCATCTGAAAATGGGATAGAGTGTCAGTGACATCATTAGAGGATCCCGTAATCAGGAGAGCAGAAAGCACAATATTAAACCTTAAGCGGCGCAGCTCAAAAGCGTGAGCGGAGGGGCGGAGACTCTGCTGGAGCGTGAGGACTGTTTTGCCAAGACGCTCACCACTACCTGGTTATCAGACCAAAAGCAGATCTGATGTTCACTGAACTCCTCGGGCCACATGTGAACTGCTACTACAATGGGGAAAACTCAAGAAAAGTTAGGTCACATGATTGCCTCACCATACCGGGCTTGAGGCCATGGCTTTGCACACCAGCAGCCCCTGAAATAAAAAACCAAAGGGCAAAGATCCAGCAGCATCAGCATGAACCTGAAAATCCCTGTGCAAGTTCCAGGTATCCTGCCATGGCCAACTACTATTGCATACATTTAGGAATTGCAACCATTGCATGAGATCCCATTGCATGTATGAGAAAGGTAAGGGGACCTCAGGCCGCAGGCAGCCTGGCCTAGTGGAAAGGGAAGGGGCGGCCTGGGGCAACCACTCTGCATGCAAGATTAATTAAGTGACCCAGCAAGATCGGATCTGATGAAGCATCACTTGCTACAGAGGAAGTATTACAAAATAACTTCCTTCAAGGCAGACATCTTCTCCATAGGCAAGTGGTATGTTTTAGCAAACGATATCCATCTGGATCCCTAAATAAAATGGGAATATGGGCAAAAGGTATTGAGGTATTGCTTGCCAGCTTCCAGCCCCTGCTTGGGCAGGGGGCATCTTGTGCTGCCATCATAATACGTAAATTTACAGGGCCGACGCTGGCCAGAACCCCTAAAGAAGTCCCGACAAAGCTGCTGACGAGCCAGCTTCCTTTTCAGACACACACTCTGTGCAACACAACTACACACTCCATGCAATGCAACTACACACTCCGTTCAATGCAACTACACGCTCCGTGCAATGCAAAAACGCACTCTGTGCAATGCAACTACCCTCCGTGCAATGCAACTACACTCCATGCAATGCAACTACACGCTCCGTGCAATGGAACTACAGACTCCGTTCAATGCAACTACACACTCCGTGCAATGCAACTACACACTCCGTGCAATGCAACTACACACTCCGTGCAATGCAACTACACACTCCGTGCAATGCAATTACACTCTGTGCACTGCACACCCTCCATTCAATGCAACTACACACTCCGTGCAATGCACACACACTCTGTGCAATGCAAAAAACACACTCTGTGCAATGCAAAAAAGACACTCTGTGCAATGCAACTACACCCTCCGTGCAATGCACACACACTCTGTGCAATGCAACTACACACTCCATGCAATGCGCCCACACCCACACACTCTGTGCAATGCAACAACACACTCTGTGCAATGCAACAACACACTCTGTGCACTGCACACCCTCCATTCAATGCAACTACACACTCTGTGCAATGCACATACACTCTGTGCAATGCAAAAAAGACACTCTGTGCAATGCAACTACACCCTCCGTGCAATGCACACACACTCTGTGCAATGCACACACACTCTGTGCAATGCAACTACACACTCCTTGCAATGCGCCCACACCCACACTCCGTGCAATGCAACAACACACTCCGTGCAATGCAACTACACTCTGTGCAATGCACACACACCCTCCATACAATGCACACAACCTCCGTGCAATGCAAATGCAAATCTCTCATGCAATGCAATGCAAATGCAGCCCGTGCAGCGCTGTGCCCTGCAACGCACAGAGCAAACTGCAATGCGGGCACGCAAAGGTGCTTTCTCCCGCTTGCATATTGCAAACGTGGCGCCTGTTACATCCCTCGCAGTGAGGGAACCACCAAAAGACCCTCGACACTGGACCTAAGTGTCCAGGTAGAGCAATGGGGGAGCATGCAGCTGTCCCATATAGGGACCAATCCTGCAACCTAGGCATTACCGGCACTATGCGCTGACCAGCTGAGCTATCCAGGATGATCCCTAAAGACCCAGGACAGCCTCACCCTGACCCCTGTAGAGGTCCAAGGTGATGTCTGAATCATCATCCCTGCTTCTCTTTGCCCTCCTCCTGGATTGCAGCCTTCAAAAATGCTTCCTTCTGGAAGAAGGCACCTGGGGCGTCCACAAGTCATCCCCTGCAGGAGAGGCAAGCTCTTGAGGCATCTGCAAAAGCCCTGTCATAGTCCGCAAAAACTAAACAATGTAAGGAACCGGTGAAACCAATGCTTCATGGACCACATGGGGACACTATTCAGGCCGGAAACGCTTCCAGGCCATCAAATTCTAGGGCAAAGCCCTAGGATCACATGCTAGGCCAGGCATAAATGTTTCCAGTGAAATAGCAGAGTTGAGGTAGCCCACAGCTTGTCCAGGTACCCCTGCTTGCCCTTTTAGAGGGAAGCACCCCTTCAAGAAACCCAAAGTTCTTTTATCACAAATGGGCCGAACTACCCAGCAAGAGAATAGCCCAAAAGGAGCAATTTGTTTTGTTTTGTTATAACAATGGCTAAGAGGGGGATATGAACCCTGTCTCCAGGTCCTAGTCCTACTCTTTAGCCACTAACCCACAATGGCTCGTCTCTAAAATGGCAGTCGCCACTATCAGGGCAAAACAAACTTAGTGAAAATAAACTTGTTCAGAAACAGCATAGTTCAAGAGCATATACAGAGTGCTCATAGACATTGGAGGCACAGAGAGCCTCTGCCACCCTGTCTGCCTCAGATATACATTAGCAGCAACTGAGCCTGCAAGCAGGTACATTCTTATAGAGAGGTCAGAGACTTAAAAATTAACTGCTACCTGTAGCAGACTTAGGCTTGGAAGTTATGTGCAGGCCAAATAGGCCTCCCTGCCTCTGCTCTTGAGAATCTTAGTCTCATAGCAATATTAAAGGAACTCAAAATAGTGCTCCCGCCCAAGGCTAGATTAAAATTTGGCCAACAGCGCTGCACACACTCAAATAAAGCCAACCTTCGGGGGTGCTATAAACGAAAGTGATTCCAGCTAAGCTGGGAACAGCCCTGACTAGCCCCACAATTTACAACAGGAGAAATGGGGGAAACCTTTTTGCGAAAGAAAGCCCCTAACGGGGACTCTCTCCCTATTGGGAAAGGCAAGCCACAGATACAGGGAGAATCTTCCAACAGGGCAGGGTAAGGGATGGGGTGGGAAATCGAATAGGAAAAAGGGGAATTAAATTATTTAAGGGGCTAAAGAGGATTAAAAGAAGGGGGAAATAAAGAAATGTAACCAGACAATGAGAAGATTGCATCACTGTCCTCCAGACAGTCCAAGTGCTCCATGTGATCCGGTTCCCACATTGAAAGAGAAAGCAGCTTGCTGTGAACCTTGTTTAAATAGCCTGTTCCCACCCCCAAATTGGCAACATCAATTTTATCCCAGCAACTCAAACAGCCAATCCTTGCCAGGCCCCTCTATCTTATACTGCCTGGCAACTATGGGGTGTCTTGCTAGGCCCCATCCGCAACACGTGCTCTCCTTTAGTGAGAACACGCTTTGTAGTGTTGAGAGTGAAAAGTTAAAGGTAAAATGTTACCGTTTGTCACAATTACGTCTTCTATTGGCAGGCATTCTGAACTTTTCTGTTTGATAACTAGACACAGAAATTTGAGTTCTTAAAGCTTTGCAGCCAATTTAAAGGCTCATTTATTTCACTGACAGCAAGATGTATATGCTGCCTTGGATGCAGGATGTCTGGGGCCAAATACTGCCACTTTGTTGCTCGCTTGTCTCTCAGGAAGTAAATAGTAGCAATTTTTCAACAAAGGAATACTAGAGCAAGGTGTTTAGCAAATAAATGAGCACAATATGACCTATGGTGTCCTGAAAATTACTAAAATTCATGAATAATAAAATGATCTATAGATTGTTAGCAGAAAGCTATAGCAAAGGCTAATTTCTAGCCAGTGAAGCTTCACAGGATAATTTGTAACTTTTAAAATTTTAATGACTTCATCATTTTTTAACCTTTTTAAAAAAACCAGTATAATTGTTTGGATGCAACCTTCAAACAAGACGGCCTATGTAGAAAAGGTCTGTATGGATGCTTCAATTATGTTATGAAATATTAACTGTTTCTGTCAGAAGGGGGTCTTCAGTTTTATTTTTCCTTTCCTTCCACATATGAGGAAGAAACGCAGCCTCAGACCTGGTCCATGCGTGCAGGAGAATGAAATGGGAATGGAATACTAGAATGTGAGGGTAACATCAGAATGCAGGCAGGGGCTTTTTTTAACATTCTCATTTCTTAAAGGTAACATTTCTGCTTTGTAGAAACTAGCACAGAAAGAACTCTTCTTTCCCTTTAGCAAGTTTTTGCTTTGTTTTCAAATGTGGAAGCCTTCAAATTTGTATCCCCAAGCTGCAGCTTGATGTGGTACGGTCTACTTCTACTTTCTGATTTACATTGGACACCCTGAAATCCCACTATTTGTTTCAGGGATGCCAACTTGAATAAAATATTGGGGGGCAGATAAGCCCTGCCCCACATATTGATCACTAACACTGCACATGCACACCATTTGAATGACAATGCCCATTAACTTTTTTTGGGGGGTCGGGGGTCCTCTCTAATATTTTCTTGGGGGGTGTAGTAATGTCAGGAGGGAGTTTTAATCCCACACGCTGACACCATGTAGTAATGCTCCGGCCACTCGCCCCTCCCTCACCTGTCCTTACCCTCCAGCTGGATCAGGTTTCTTGGACGGCGGCCGGCAGTGTTTACTTTTTTACAGAACAAAACGCATCAAAAATGGTATTGCTGCCACCACTCCCTTATCTCAGGGCACCAGGAGACACAGCCCAGGGAGAAGGCTATGCTCCCTAGTTACTGGCTGCCCCACCCTGCAAGTTGTTTCCACAAAATTGCAGGCAGAAATTCAACAGGTAGTGCGTAACCAATTGGTCAAGCTTTTGGACTTAGACTTTACCTCAGATTGGCACACAAGACAGAAGAAGGTCTCTTTTTTAAAATTTATTTTAAAAAGAACAAAGTTAACATGCTTAAAAAGCAGGCACATCTTTTGTATATTTCAAACAGGTAAAACAAAGACATTGCAAAGTATAACTAGCTAGGATACCCACACTATGAACAAAGAAGAAGTTAAGATAGTTTCAGAGTCCTCAGCAAAATCCGCATCACAAAGACAGCAGGGATCTTCATCACAAAGAACACAGGCAGGACGACTGTTGGGCAGATTGCAGAGCACGCCTTCTCAGCCCTCTCTCGGGATCTTTATTTCTAAATCTCACGTGGAAACGGAACTCAGACCCAATCAAAATTCTTGATTATGTTCAAATTCACCAATGACCAGCTAGTTGGCTAATAATTTTAACTTGTGACAGCTGAGCTCGTTAGTTCCCAGGACTTTGGATCAAAGGGTTCCTCCCTTCCGTGGACACGCCACAGATGCACATTCCCAGGGTAATTGGAAGGTTGATAACAAGCTATTTGGGTGTGAATGAGCTAGGCACCAGGTGTCAAAAAGCCCCAAATCAAACTGGAGAAGTTCCTTCCCGAGATAACAGTTCACACATTTGGAGACTGTTAGTCTGCAGTGTTAAAGCAACAAGACCCCTTTCCCATAACTCTTATGGCTTTTGACTTCCCACAATACTCTGCTCCTCACTTGACCAAAGTTTGAGCTATTGAAATTCCTAACTTCACTACAGGGGGGCTGAAGGGGCCTCAGCCCCTAGGAGTTGACTCCTATGCTTTGCTTTACATATTAATTTGCAGTCAGATGGTGGCAGAGCATTGAGTGGTGCCTCAAAGTCGTGACTAAGAAAGACATGGACCCTCCTCCCCATTCACACGTTGCATTTCTTAGGGTAGAATGCCTAGATATGTGAACATAGGCTTACTTTTTCATTGTCGTTTATGTCTCTTCTGGCCCAGATAGGAAATCAGGTGGTTATCACATGCCAAGCTCAAAGAAAGATGGCACAATTTGCTGTCACAAAGTGACTGATACAAAGTACTGATACAGTCCCTATGGTCTAATCTATGGACCAATTTGCTTGAAAGAGGGGCAAATAATCTGCTGGCAAGGGCTTGGGCCTATTCTCACTGAATGTGCAGATGTGGAAGGGGAACAAGAGCAGATACATGTACAGCATCCTGCTTTCCTTCACACTTCCTATCCCATGCAGCCTTCCAATTTTACAATTCTATGATTCTCTGTGTGATTTTGAAAGTGAGAACAGAGCTCCCCCCCCCGCCACTTCTCAAGTTGTTGCTTAGTCACATCTGCACAGGTGAGAACTCAAGCAAAGTGTTGGATGAAAAGAGGTCTGAAACAGGGCTTTTAAAAAATAAATGCTTATTTATATATCACATTTATGGGACTGAAAATAGACCCACTGCTCCCTGACCTGGGGTCACCTCATGTGGAGAGAAATCAACCCTGACTGGATCTCAGCTCTCAGTGGCTGGACACTGCTGTGATTACTAAGTATTTAATTTGTTCCAGCTCAAACAGCACACACACACAGTAATACCATTAGGTCTCTCTAGCCTGTTTTGAGTCTATGCTAATTAAAAAATAAATTTGTGTGCCCTGGTAATACAAATTCAGCATCACGAAGAACTGGCATAGTCCCATAGAAATTATACAATTCAGGTACCTTTGTATAATTTCTTCTATTTCCTATAATGTATTTTGTTTTTTACATAATGGAGGCTGCAATTGTACAAAATTTACCTGGAATTAAGCCACATTGAACTCAGTGAGACTTACTTCTGAGCAGAACTATAGGATTGCATTGTTTTTCTAGGACCAAGGTGAGACTGTAAAGCTCCTTTTTATTTTTGCTATTGGATGCTGAATGTAGTTTATGTAATGCTGTTTTATTTATAATACTGATTTTTGCGTACGTGCAGTATACCACCCTTTATCAAAATATCCCTGTGTGATGTACAACATTAAGAGCATAATAATAAAAACATAAAATAGAGCATAATAATAAACAGTACAATAATAAAATAATCATAATAAGAGTCCTCACCCACACATTTAACAGGCCACAATTTGTTGTTACAAAATTGTTTTTACCTGTTTGGTTTTGAACTATGTTTCTTTGTTGTACACTGGTTTGGTGTGGAAAACTGGCATGCAAATAAAATGAATGAATGCATCTTACTAGTAAAGGGAAAAGGCAAAAACATTTCATAGGTCCTCCCTGCTAATCAGCGGGAATCCTATTAATCCACTTCTTCTGACTTTGAAGATCCCAGCAGCCACTGATTGCCCATATGCTTGAAACATATCCTCATAGCCATAAGGGCTAGAAACTTTTATAAAAATAATGTTTTAAAAATAGATTCTCTGGCCATTAAATTCTGACTTAGGCTGTGTACACATTGCCGGCTAAAATTGAGCTAGGTCATTCTTTTTCTTAATTTGGATCAAAGCTAGTTTGGGGAACAACATTTCAAAACACAATATTTCTTAAGAAACAACAGAATAGATACAGGATAGATACAGACTGTGTACACCACTCCCCAAACCAGTGGTGGGAGCACACTGAGCGTGTATATAACCTGTGTGACGCATTCAGGACTTTTTCTTTACTATACATTCTTCTTTGGTGATCACTCGTAGTCGAGTAAGATTGTCTTCCATAAACAGGGTTTTAACGACGAGTCTGTAAGTGACTGTGGAGGCCAATGCTGGGCAGCCAATTTTCAGAAAAACAATTCTTTACTATTTAGCAGCTTAGATAAAGGCATTCTGCCTCCTTCACCTCACACATGGAGAAAATAACATCAAATATTAAAAAAGATATAACAATAGCAGCAGCAGCAGTAATAATAATAATAATAATAATTTATACTCCACCCATCTGGGTAGGTTGCGCCAGCGACTCTGGGCAGCTTCCAAAACATAAAACATAATTAAACATCAAACATTAATGGTAGCAATCTGATCCAATATAAAAGTCACAATAAAATAAACAACTTGTATCAACGAAGCTACATTCAACAATACATCAGAATCTACTAGTAAGCAGTAAAATTAAACATCAGCAAATAATAATTAAACAGTTCACACTTATCAACCACAATAAAGAATTGCCAATCTATAATCAATAAAAATAACAGCAAATCGCAACACATATAATACCACAAAACATACAAAACCATGTAAAAAAAGAAAAGCAAACGATAGTTAAATGTCAGGCTGCCAGAAAAGCCCCTCCGTCTGTTGGCCAATGCTGTAAGCAGAAGCAGGCACGGTGATTGCAGTAATTAGGTAAAGGTAAAGGACCCCTGGACGGTTAAGTCTAGTCAAAGGCAACTATGGGGTTGCCGTGCTCATCAGGCTGAGGGAGCCAGCATTTGTCCACAGACAGCTTTCCATGTCATTTGGCCAGCATGACTAAACCGCTTCTGGCGCAATGGGGCACCATGACAGAAACCAGAGCGCACAGAAACACTGTTTATCTTCCCTCCGCAGTGCTACCTATTTATTTACTTGCACAGGCGTGCTTTGAACTGCTAGGTTGGCAGGAGCTGGGACAGAGCAACGGGAGCTGGCTAACCTTCTGATCGTCAAGCCCAAGAGGCTCAGTGGTTTAGACCGCAGCACCACCTGCAGTAATGAACTTTATTGTTCAGTAATCAAGGAGTCCTCACACTGCACATCCATCAGATAAGCACGTCAGATACAGAAGCTAAAGTTCCGTTCTCCCTCCTCCTTATTTATACCTCCCTCCTTGCATTTTTCTGCTGTGACTCAGCTTTTCTTAATTTTGTTCTAGCCTTTTCTCGACCCTTTGTTCCTCTGCTGAGAGTGGGAGAGGGGAAGGAGCTGAATCAGGACTGTATTGCAGAGCAGGAAACACAGTCCCTGCTCCTTCTCTGTCAGTGTCTGTGGAAGCCTCAAGCCTCTCTCCTTCCCCCTCACTCTCTGGTGATGATTCCTTCCTGTCCCCCAGCCTGAACCTGGTTCAAAGTCCCCCTTCAGGTGCCTCCTGGACTCCTGGCTGCCACCACCCTTCTTCATCCAGCCAGTCCCTGACATTAAAACAGCAAAAGAAAAAATTCAGGAAACTCTCAAGAAGTCAATACTTGACTTCTCAAGTCTCATGCATGTTTTGATGTTCTTTGGGAGAATAATTGAATAAAGTACATAGCTTTTCCATACTAAGCTTGGCAGTGGCCTATGCATGGGAGCCTATGCTAATGGAAGAAAACGGGGGCTACAGTGGTGCCTCGCAAGACAAAAAGAATCCGTTCTGCGAGTCTCTTCGTCTAGCGGTTTTTTTCGTCTTGCGAAGCAAGCCCATTGACGGATTAGCGGATAAGCGCTATTCTATTAGCGGCTTTTAGCGGCTTAGCGGATAAGCGGCTTAGCGGCTTAGAAAAAGGGGGGGAAGGAAAAAAACCCCGCAGGAACTTGCAAGACATTTTCGTCTTGCGAAGCAAGCCCATAGGAAATTCGTTTTGCGAAGCACCTCCAAAACGGAAAACCCTTTCGTCTAGAGGCATTCATCTTGCAGGGCACCACTGTATTTTGAGACGTCTATTCTTCTTTACACTTCCTGTGAGTCTGATCTCTGTGAAATATGTCATGTCAATGACAGTTCTGAAACATCAGATAATGTGACAGTGAATATGAGTGCTCTCTCATGCTTTGAGACCATCTACTTTGATAAAAGTCTAGCAATCTAGCTAGCATATGATCAGATTTTGCTACCACAGATGTAGGCAGTGAAACATTCTGACTATGCTGAAAGCAGTTTTTTTAGTGTATGGTCAGATTCTTCCCTTCTAATTAAGCAGGACTTGAAGTTAGCTTTAAAAACTCCTAAAATTTATGGGTTGCACACATACATATTTCTGCTTGCACAATGAGACTTCCCTTTGTTCTCCTCCCTTCTACAGTCTCCACACACCCTCAAAATCACCCTCCAGAAGGTTGAGGGGCTCACTGGAGCAGAATTTGGGGGCATGGAAGGGGCTGCAAGGGGAAAGAGAGGAAGGGGGAAGGAGAAAAACTCTCCCATGCTGCCTGGAATGCAACCAATGCATAAATACATAAATCAGTCAGCATGAATGACTGCTTCAATATGCTGTTCACTCTTGCAATATAACATGATGTGGTATGCAATATAACATATAATGAGTACGGTGTTGCACTGGCTTCCATTTTTGCAGTACAAAGTATTGATCTAATGTGTAGAAATCTGTTTGCTTCAAGATGGTTCTGGAAACTTCTCTGTGTGATACAAGATAGAAGCTAGCACTCTCTAGCTGGTGCAAGCTGCCTTTCTTCCTTCTTCAAGTAAGTTTCCTTTGTGCTGAGAGCAGGTGTTGTTTGGGTTTAAGTTGGTTCAAACTGGTCCTGTATCTCTTTCTCCCAAGGTCATGCTGCCAGAATGATCCTGCCTTTCACTTTCTCTTTCCTTCTTGGTTCTGTCTACAGTACGTATTTCCAGTGTGGTGATCTGTACATTGTATGTTTAAGTGCTAGGGGTTTAGTCTTATTGTTAAGTTTAAGCTAAGTTTTTTTGCTGCAACTGGATTCTTAAGGACTATGCCAATCTTGAAGAGTTTTGCAAACTGTCATGCTTATTTGCCTTCAGCAAATAATACTGGATGAAGTTGGTTGCCTTTGAGTTGCCTCTTGAGTTGTTTTTTGGAACCCTGCATCATGTTTACTTTGATAACTATTTGTTGTGACTTGCTCTGGGTTGTAATGGAGCAAAACCACAATAGGTGTAACATGTTACTGTATTGGCCTGAATATAAGCCTCACTTTTCCCCCAAATCCCGACCATGAAAAGTTAAAGTGGTGACTATTTGCGACCTTATGGTATGCAGCCAGGAGCGTGGGGTGAGCGCGGTGAAGCAGCTCCTGCCCCTCGTGTAATCCCCCATCCTCTTCCCCAAGGCCAGGAAGGGAGAGGGCGAGGAAGGGGAAATGCGGCAACGTGGCTCCCCACCCCCAGTATGCAGCCAGGAGCAGCGAGGAATGGTGTGGCTTATATTTGAGTATTTTTTCTTTTCCCCGCCTCCAATTTTAAAGGTGCGGCTTATATTCAGACCAATACGATATCTGCTTGATTTTGTTTAGATTGATTTTGTTTAGACTAAACCATAAACATTAAGAAGAGATATGTGCAGAGAGGCCTATAGGTACTCTATGTTTAAGTCTAAGTGTGTGTGTATGTGTGTGTGTGTGTGTGTGTGTGTGTGTAATACCTCCATGAATGTCCACCTCATCTAGCATCCATTCTGGCGAACGTCTGCAGCAAACCCGGAAGTACCAGAATGGGTTACTTCCGGGTTTGTCACTCGTGCTTGCGCAAAAGCGCTAAACCACGCTTCGTGCATGCGCAAAAACGCAAACTGCTCTGCACGCCTGTGCAGACGTGACTCTTTGCCCTGTGTCCTTTTTAGCTAGCGGCTGGGGCTCCAGAATGGATCTTGGCCTCAAAACAAGGTACGGCTGTATATGCAAGGAGTTCTATAGATAGCCTTTCTTTATATTTTGGATTCAGTATAAGCAAATTAGACAAAATCAAGCAAATAAAAGTAGACGATTACAGACCCAGCAAGTGCAGTGTGGCTTGGAACTTCCCTCTAATCGTACAAAGCAGCTAGTGCCGACATGGCTGTAAAACTCTAGGCCTGGAAGGTTTCCAAAATGGAATGTCCAGCTCCCTGCCGTGTGAATCAACCTTCAGTAACCAAATAACCAGAAACTATTTGCTCCTGCCATCAAGATCATAGTGTGCCAAAAGTAGTTTGCAGGGCTGGGGAAATTAAAGAACGCCTTAAGAGAAAAAGTAAATTAAACTCCAGATACTTAAGCGAGCAAGCGAGCAAACAAACAAAACCCCAAATTCCTGGCAGTCTGATTACAGGGGGGAAATTCTTCAAAATGTAGAAGTGTCCTGCCTTCTGAGCCTTCCCCAGGGGAATGTATTCATAACCTTTCTCTTGGTCATCTTGTTCAGTTTTTTTGGATCAGGTGTTGTTATTGTATGCATGGTTAATAATGCATGCCTTAATAATGGAAAATACTATGGTACTTCTCATTTCCATGTGAGGCTTCTCTGAAAGGACCTGCCCCACCTCTGTTTACTTAAAAGAGTAGTGCTTGCTAGGAGCAAAGACTTTTTCAGCTCTAGAACAAACTCTCTGAGGAGATATAATCCAGGCCAGCAAGCCAGGGCTGAAATTATCTGGGAATGCTCAGGCTGTAAACAACTCATCTTTACTGTTCCAGCTCTTAAATCCTGTTTTAAATAGATTAATTTCAGAATTACATTTAGAATGAAGGATCAGCTTCAGCTGTCAAGTCTGCTGAAGTTGTTAATAAGAGTAAGAAGTTGTGCTGCACCATTCACAACCACATGAGCTATTATTATCTGCATAAGTGAGTCCACAAGTGGAGAATTTGAGCAACAGAGCTCACTCCAGCTTTTAATAGAGGAAGTGAAGACACACTTGCTTGACTATCTTGCCCCCACTCCATGGCAGCCATTTAGTGGTGGACCTATGAATTTTGAAATGTGACTGCAGGCCACCAAAAGGTGGCCAACAGCTAAGATAATTAGGCCAACCTATGTTGGTGAAGAGAAACTGTTAAATGGACATGTCAAATTTTATGCTGGATCTATAACTAGATAAACAGGGGGGAAATAAGCAGAGGAATATATTGGGGGGGGCAATGTGCAGTAGCCGCTAGTATTGGAGCCTGGCCCCTGAAACCTGGGCTGTTGATTGCTGCCATATCTACCTGAATGCCCTATGCTTTTCAATTAAGCCTCACTTTTAAGAAAAGCAGTAAGCTTATTAATGTCTTTCTTGCAATTGGGGCTTGAGGTCAGTACCTGTCAGTTGCCTGATTACTTCAAGCCCACCTGGGATTGCCTGCTCTCCAGAGTTTCAGATCAGGAACTCTGGAGTGTAGCTGATCTAAGTTGGGTTGGAAGTCACCAGCAATTGACTGAACAGTGGTGACTTCAAGTCCTGTGGGAACATTCCTTTGTGGCATGGCTTGTCTCCCAGTTAATGTTGCAATGGGAAAAAATGGATCATCTGATGTCATGGTGATGTCAGTTGATGTGTACACAACCCCACCTGTCAAAGTGGCCTACTGGGGGTGGCAGAGGATCTGGCCTGCCAGGCTGAAAAGTTTCCCCACCCTTGCTCAATAGTCCAGCCATAGTGTATTGCACTAAGCTGCATCTTCCAAACCAGGCTTAAGGGCAGTCACACACACACCACACAACAGTAGTCCAGTCTTGAGGTTACCAACACATAGGTCACTGTAGGCAAACTACCCCTGCCCAAGAACAGGTATACATGTTTGCAAAGGGGCTGTGGGGCTATACTGTTAGTCCCTACCTCATCACCACTCAATTCATTTAGGCTTCCCACAGTATTAAGCATTATCTTGCAGTGATACTGAAACCCCATGATACCAGGCCAGAAGTTAGCAATCTCCCTTGGCCTACACAAAAGGACCCCTTGACCTAAATTCAGCCATGTTTGTATTCTGCTTCTTCAACCCTGCACAAATATTAAGACCCCTTTTGCTTGACACACCCAACTCCCCGCAACCTGACACATTTAACCAGCTGCAGTAGACATTAGAGGAGCTTACACAGCTGAGCTTTGTGGTTAGCTAGCTTCCCAGAATTGCAGAAGGTACAAAGATGGTAAGGGGAAGAGGGGCACAACGCAATGAGTTGCCTTTAAATCACAATACTTGTCTGAACTAGATTGACACCCACCTCTAGCCAGGAAGTTGACCACAGAAGTTCTTGTTCTTGTAGTTCTGTCCGCTTGTATTAGACAATTGTTAGAGAAGGCAAATGCTTGCTTGATAGAAAGCAACACAAGAAGAACATGTCCACACAAGGACAAAGACCCCTTTCTACCAATGGGGCACAGCAGGGATCACAGGGGAGGCGGGAGGGTACATGTAGAGAAAGTACATAACGTGTGTTCTGTATATAATCTATGTGCTTCGCTGGTTCAGCTTTGGAAAGAAATCCTTGAACCCAAATTTCAGTGCTGAAATAAAACTTGTGAACTTCCACTCAATTGTTTGTCCTTATTGGCTGGGAGGTTCAATGAAAGATTGGACCAGCTGGGACCCTAAATCATGCAGCGAGATTTACAACTACATGGGAAGTTGCCTGATGTGTGTAATGATGAGGCATTGGCTAAATGCATGGTCCCACACCCCCTTTGCACCCACACTGCCCTTTAAAGTGAGCAGCATCTGAATACATCTAGTGTATTTGGGAGAGCACACCAGAATGCACTAATGTGAAGGCACTAGTTTCTCCTCTCAGTGATATGTGCAGGTCCCCATCTTTACCTCCTGTCCCATGTCCAGTCTGGCTCCTAATAAAATCTTGCTGTGTAATCCTGTTAATCCTATTAATTTTGGTGCAAATTGCTCCCAGGTATGTGGGTGTAGGATTACAATTGTTGCAATCAGTTAGTCACAACCAAGTAATAAGGGTGATGATGAAGACAAAGATCCCTGGTAGGAGTCCAAGGATTTTACAGGTACACAAGACTTCCCCCATTTTTACAATTGAACTATTGCACAATAATCAAAGATGCAAGCAATGTTAACAAATTATTGAAATCCTGCAGCAAAACTGGGGGGGGGGGAGAGAGAGAGAGAGAGAGAGAGAGAGAGAGAGAGAGAGAGAGAGAGAGAGACGGCTCTTGGACAAGAGAAACAAGAGCAACTGGTTGGAGAAAAGGAAGTAACACAAAGTAGGTCAATTAATAAATTAAGATGCAATGAAATTAAATGCTTTTTTTTAAGTCTTAAGAGACAGTGCCTTTCTTTCTATTTGCCTTCCATAAGAAAACTAAAGAAAGGTTGTAGCTAACTAATCAGTAAGCTTTTCCTAAAAATGGTCATTGAAAGCAAACTGGGAAATAATTTGAAAATTTGAATCTGTTCTGGTGTAGTAGATAAAACTCTAAAAGATATGAAATAAATTAACAAGCTTCCCTTAGCAAACCACTGACAATTATTTTTGAAAAGCCATGGTAAAATTGACAAAGCTAAGTTTTAGAGCAAAGGCTCTTTCTCATTTTCAAAATGGCAACATTCACTCCCAGCACTAACTTTTAATTCTAGAAACCTCCCCAGTGAACCTCGGGAACCAAACAAGAAGGGATGCTGAAAGTGTAATTGCCAGGGGAAACAGCAGGTGTGCATTTCACCCTTGCTGTCTAATGCCTAGAAGAACTTGCCTGTATTTTGACACTGTAACATTCTGTGTATCCATGGTGGAATTGTTGCCACATTCCTAGTTGGAGGCTCCCACATGAAATTGCTGGTGCAAAACAATGCATCTGGGAGGCAAAGCGAAGAGCAGTTGCAAAAGGAAATCACTGAGTGGAGTTGACATGAGCAAACTTGCTCTTCCGCTGTGTGGGTTGCAAAAAGCAGCTGCTGCTAGCAGAGAAACAGCAAGCACATTCAACACACTTTTAAAGTGCATGGCTCTCCTGAAATAATATTGGGAAGTACACTTGGCCCCTCACACGCATCTAAAATTCCCAGCATCCTTAACATACTAGTTCCCAGGATTCGGGGGGGGGGGCAGGGCAGGGGAGCAGTGCGTTTGACAAGTGTCTCTTTCCAATGCTTTGGCCTTCCCATGTAAGCTTGACTCATCTTAAAAGAGCACTCTTTAAAGAGCCAGTTTCATCCTTACTGTTGATTCAGTCAATCTTTAAAGCTGTTGTTCATCAAATATGCCAACTTGCTGACAAATATGGACTCCTACTTATTACTGATTTTGCTTCAGAAACTCTGTGCTGCACATCAGGGGTTGGGTGAGGGGAAGCTTGTTTGATCTACTTTGCAGTGAAAACAACAACAGCCTAACAGCTGCCAGCAGGAGCCAAGTGCAAAAATGCACACACAGCCCAGCTGCAGTATCAGTTAAAGGGATTATAATACAATGGGATTATAATAATTCAAGTAGAGAAGATTTTAATTTCAAATTAACTTTGTTTGATGCATTCGCAAAGTTGCTTGATTAAAGGGATGCCGAGGAATGGTGGGAGGCACCAGCTAAGAAACCCACAAGGGAACCCCCAGGGGAAGAAGGCTCAGAGTCAAGGGATCGGTGGTGATAGGTCAATGAGTGGTCAGAGGGAGAAGAAGCAAAGCGGGAGGAGGTGTCAGAAGAGGTGTTTAGTGAACAGGAAGAGGCTGTGGCAGAGCATAGTTCAGACTCTGAGGCATAAGCAGAGGCTGGAGAGGAGGGGAGACAGGAGGGGTGCTGAAGAGTTCAGGGAGTCTCCCCCTCCTGCTGCAACCAGCTCCCCTCCCTCCTGGTCTCTGAGAACCTATCAAAAATGAAATGAGCAAAGCAGAGGGTGGTTGTGTACAAACGTAGCCTGAGACTGTGAGGGAAAGACCCTGGAGAGGAGGAATCCTAGTGGGCACTGGGAAGGCAGGTACCTTAAGTCCTCACAACTGCTTCATCGGGGCAAGACCTCCTAGAAAGAATTGCTGAGAGCTGTGTTTCCTTGACTAAAAAGTTAACTTCACTGGTCTTGGATGACTTATAGTTTTCTTGCAGACCGACACCTGACTCCAGCCCTGACAGGCAGATACTCAGACCATAGAAATACAATTGGTAGATAGGGCTCTGTGTGATGTCATTTCTTATCCATTCCTAGAGTGGAAGGAGCACATACTAGTTCCTGTTCCTGTTCCTCTTCCTTTGACCAGCATTGGATGTAGACATGTCCCCGCTTGCTCCAGCTTTGGGCACATGCTTGAAGCCAGTTATACTGCAAATGTAAGTATTTTGCCTGCATAGTTTTTACTGCTGCCTTTGCTGTGAATCAGTGACATTCAACTGCATGTATGGAAGGCTTCCTATATATACACTGCTGCTGTATGTGCATGGGGTGTTCCATGCAATTAGAAATCTTACTCAAATATAGACTCCTATTATGAGTTTTCTAGTACCCCTCCTCCCCAAGTACTTATTCATGCAGCTCATATTTAAATGATGGAACTCGCTTCCACAGGAGGTGGGGTAACCACAAACCTAGATGGTTTTAAAAGAGGATTTGACAAATTCATGGAGGAGCAGAGGGCTATCAATTATCATAGCTATTAGCTGCAAGGCTTCTGAATACCAGTTGCTGAAAACCACAGGAGGGGAGAGATGCTCTTGTCCTCAGGTCTTGCTTATAGGGGCATCTGGCTCACCACTGTGAGGACAGGGTGCTGAAGGGCAGGACCTGAGCCAATGGCTTCAAGTTACAAGAAAAGAGATTCTGACTAAATACCAGGAAGGACTTTCTGACAGCAAGAACTGTTTGACAGTGGAATGGACTTCCTCAGGAGCTTTTGCTATTCTTCCTTGGAGGCCTTTAAGCATAGATTGGATGGCCATCTGTCCTGGAGGCCTGAGTTTAGATTTCACCACTGCAGGGGGCTGGACTAGATGAGCCTCAAGATACCTCCCAACTCCATGGTCCTATGATCCCATGACTAGATATGCCAATGTCCTGATCCAGGAGGCTCTTCTTATGCCCTTATTTCTATTTCCCCATTGTTAACTGTATTTTTCTTTGTCATTGTTATTCTAAAACAAAAGATGGACTTACGCTGCAGCTTGTCTACTGCTTAACAAATATCTGAAAATGGGTCAATTTTCACTGACAGTAGAACAAAACAGAGCATGTGTGAGTACTTTCCTCTCGGCAAAAAATACTTGCCATTGTTGTAATCTGCTAATGGCTTCCTTACCTTAGTGTAAATTCTCAGGGTCAGCCCTGTAATGAAAAAGAATATAAGAACATAAGAAGAGCTCTGCTGGATCAGGCCAGTGGCCCATTTAACCCAGCGTCCTGTTCTGGCAGTGGCTGGGCTGATGCCCAAGGCAGGTCTGCAAGCCAGACCTTAGTGCAACCTCACGCTCTCCTTCTGCGGTTTCCAGCAACTGGGATTCAGAATCATGCAGCCTCCAATGGTGGAGGCAGAACATAAGTATCATGGTTAGCACTGGCAGAGGAAGGGGAGTGTGGGCGGTGCGCCACACGCCCCCGGGATGCGCGCCAGCTCCATCCCCGCCTGCTCTCCGTCCCCCGGTGCCGGAGCATGAAGCTCCACCACTGATGGTTAGTAGCCACTGATAGCCTTTAAATCTAATATGGAATGATTAGTGCCGCAGCCCCAGGATACTGAGTGGTTTGGATATTGAGTGGTTCTAGTCATTGTCAACATGCCCTTGCATTCAGCAAGCAGATCTTCCTCCTGCCTAGGATATAAAAGACAAATAGGTTAACATTGCTCTTTCTGAATTCTGATAACTGTCAGATAGTTTGAAGAATATGTTTTTGTCTATATCCTGACAAATAAATCAATATTGCCTTTTAGTTTGAATGATTGTAGTATTTGGAGATATGAAGACTAGCTTCTTCCTTGCACAAAGACTGTTGATAGTCAAAGTTAATTCTTCCCTAAATCGTAATCGTAGTAGTAGTAGTAGTAATAATAATAATAATAATAATAATACAGACAGTCTCTCTCAAACCCTTCCATAACATTTTATTTTCAGGATTATATGACATTAAACTTTTAAAACCATGGTTTAGCAAACAGTTACTGGTATGAATACATTTGGGGAGGAAACTAAGGACAATTAATAAGTTTTTTAGTTCCATCTAGTGGGAAAGATGTGTATGTTGTTTTGTAATGAAATTGGCAACAATCATGACAGAAATGCTGAAAAAAGAGAAATGGCAAATGTTCTGTTAAATATAAAACTTCTACAAATGGGGAGATATAATAATAATCAAGAAGGAGTGCTTATGTTAGTGTTTTTTGTTTACTCGGTTACGTTGGAGAGAAAAATGGGTTTGAATTTTCAGGCTCTGAGAAGTGTATACGTTAATGCAGGTTATAGCTTAGAAACATGGCTGGGATTTTCCTCAGATACCCAAGCAATTGAGAAGTGAAGGGAACAAAACGTAGCCAAAAACCACCATTGTAGGCTCTGGGTTGGCTGAGTAGGTTAGAACTTAGGCCCCATTGAAATCAATGGGGAAAGATAGTCACAGCTTTCAACAATTCTATAAATGAATGGAATTTATCTTAAATAAAGGGACTACAAAGGTCCTCTATTCCAACCCCCTGCAATGTAGGAATATTTTTGCCCAGCATGGGGCTCAAACCCATGACTCTGACATTGAGTGCCATGCTCTACCAACTGAATGTTTCTTTATTTCTCTGTTTTTGCACTAATTATACCTACCTTTATATTTCACCAATTGGAGTCTTTATATCTTGACATGCCACATTATGATGATACCTCTCCTTTCCTTAACTCTGAGAATAAACAAATAAATAGTAATTGAAAACTTGGATATACACCAATTCTATCACTCCTCTTTTGATTCTTCTTCCTTTATACCCAAGAGCATAATTACAATCTACAATAAGGAATTTATAAAATCAGATCATTATGTGTAATGCCAAAGTCCTTCTGTAATTTATTTTTACCGTTGTAACACTGAGCTGCATTATTGTCGACAGAAAATCATGTAAATTCTCTGAAGCCTCTTAAACAGGCCCTCAAGGTAGAGAGTTATAGCATTTTTCTGCTACAGGCTAGTTATGCGTTCACTGTCAAAGTATAATGTTAGAACATAGGGCATGAAGAGCCAACTCTTCAAAACTGAAGCAGAAAAATAGGTGGAGAATTATTTTCATATAAAAGGTGCATTACTGAGTAGCTCAGTTGTGCTGGAAGTCTGCACGTGAGTCAGACCTACCGCTAGTACTATTATTATTTAGTGACATTAATGTATTAATGATCTTCTATACATTAAGGCAAGGGACGCGGGTGGCACTGTGGGTTAAACCACAGAGCCTAGGACTTGCCGATCAGAAGGTTGGTGGTTCGAATCCCCTCAACGGGGTGAGCTCCCGTTGCTCGGTCCCTGCTCCTGCCCACCTAGCAGTTCGAAAGTACGTCATTGTGCAAGTAGATAAACAGGTACCACTCCAGCAGGAAGGTAAACGGCGTTTCCGTGCGCTGCTCTGGTTCGCCAGAAGTGACTTAGTCATACTGGCCACATGACCCGGAAGCTGTACGCCGGCTCCCTCGGCCAATAAAGCGAGATGAGCACCGCAACCCCAGAGTCATCCACGACTCAACCTAATGGTCAGGGGTCCCTTTACCTTTACCTTTATACATTAAGGCAATGTACAAGAAAAACAGCAAAAGAAAAATTTAAAAATACAAAAAAGGTATTGATACATTTAAAACAAAACTAAAACCATACAAATAGACACATGTGACAAAGATCCATATATCCAGTTTGGAAAGCCTGAGACAAAAAATGCCTTTAATTTAAGGTCCAATAAATTTCATTATGGTTGGTTTGTGGTTCTGAACTTCCCTTCTTCCCTTCTTGTGTCACATATGAATGCAGGACAGAATGTGGACAACACAAAACAAATGAGGTCAGCTACTGGAGAGAGGACCTTCTCAGTGTTGGCACCCACAGAAAGGTCTGCCTAGTACTGATATGATAACCTTTTTAGGTGCCAGGTCAATACTTTTTTTTTTTTACTCCTTTTTATATTAGCTGTACTGATATCATTATCTGTTGCTGGTTTAAATTATGTGTTAGATTTTAGTATCATGTTGCATTTTATGTTTTTAATTTTCAATTTTTCCCCAAGGGGCCTTTTGTCATTAGGTGGTATATAATTATTGGGAATTAATAATAATAATAATAATAATAATAATAATAATAATAATAATAATAAATTTTATTTATATCCCGCCCTCCCCAGCCGAAGCCGGGCTCAGGGCGGCTAACAACATTCAAATAATCAAACAATCATAAATTTAATTATTGTATCTTGGCCAGAATGCTGTTCCATGGAACAGGGACAGCCACACTAAAAGCCCTGCTCTGAGTTATTGTGGAGTGGACTTTTGCAATCTTTGGAACTTGCAGGCTTTTGAAGACTTTGGAAGTGCTGTGCATATAACGGATCTACAGCATATGTTATAAGGTGGTTTCTCTAACGGCTCTGTGTACAACAAGTTGCCAATATAACAGAGCAAGCAAACGTTGGCTCAGGTTGACTACTCTTCTTATGCATGCGACTTGGACATGAGCACCAACTTCAGATGTTAAATACTCCTAAAAATTGACACTATTTGCCACATCTAAGGCAATCATATGCCTCTATACTAGCATTGGTTAGCTCTGCTAGGATCAAAGATGTCATTCTGACCAACAAGTTCTACTGATAATTGAATCAATGTACTATTAGCATTCCCTGGGAAGCAAACACCACTTGTTTCCTCAAGGGACACCCTAGATATCTGACTGTTTTCATTGGTTCAGAAAACTGTTGTGACCACCCAATCAATCCATGACAGGCTTTGTTGTACCTGCTGATGACTCAGTATCAGTGCCAGTAGTCATTGAATGTCCCTTTTGTCTAGCTTTGTACTTGATTTAATCATATTTTTGGTCTAGGAAGCTCTGCTCTCTAATTGGTGTCTCTCAAATGACATGTCCTCTAAATGGTTTCCCTGTTTAGTTTTAGTTTTTTTTATCCCAGACTCTCCACAGTTCAACCTTTGGAATTCCTCTAGGAGAATGGTATATGCTTCTCTCACGCAAGCCTGCTCAACTTCATGAAAGTCCAAGGAAACAAACCTTGTAAGCCTTAACTATATCTTATCCCTTTGTCTCCTCTCTGTGTTTATTTTCTTCAAGTTAGCCAGGACCTCTCAAGGGAACATGTTTTATGTTCTTCCCTTAAGGGAGCTTCTCCCCCCCCCATGTTCAAACCATTTTAAAGATGGCATTATGAGTATTATGAGAGTTCCAAGCGATCCAAGCTTGTGAATCACTAACCACTGAAATATATGTATGGTCCTAGGGTGACCTACAAAAGCTTTCCTACCTTCATCCATCCCATCATCATCTGAGCCTCTTTCCTGAAGCTTTTTTCCCCTTCTGAGTCTTGCTATCAACCATATTCTTTTTTTTTATAATTTATTTTTATTCAATTTTTCCAATACAAAATTTATACAAATCATACATCTTTTTATATCCATTCTCTTTTTGACTTCCCTCAACTTGCCTGATACTCCTTCCCTTCTTAATTTCTTACACATTTCTAAAGCCTTTCTTCAATTATTTTTATAAATTAATTCTTAGTTTTACTCATATTCTAACATTTCTTGTTACAGAGCTTCATTAAAGCTTACAAACGTTATTTGATTATCACTTAATTTATGCATATATTCTGTAAACTTTTCCCAATCTTCTATAAATCTCTGATCTCGTCGATTTCGGATCCTTCCAGTCAGTCTATCGAGTTCTGCATAGTCCGTCATCTTCATTCTCCATTCCTCTAGTGTAGGCAACTCCTCTTGCTTCCATTTCTGAGCCATCAGTATTCTTGCTGCAGTCACTGCATATAAAAATAACTTCTTTTTCTTTCTTATTAATCTCATTCCCTGTAATACCAAGTAAAAACGCTTCTGGTTTCTTAACAAAGGTGTACTTAAACATTTTCTTCAATTCATTATATATCATTTCCCAAAAGCTTTTTACTTTCTTACACTCCCACCACATATGATAGAATGTACCCTCTTTTTCTTTACATTTCCAACATTTGTTACATCCTTTATACATCCTTGCTAACTTCACTGGTGTTACATACCATCGATACATCATTTTCATCACATTTTCTTTTATTGCTGTACATGCAGTGAATCTTAGACCTTCTTTCCATAATTTTTCCCAATCCTCCATTTGTATATTATATCCAAAATCTTTGGCCCAGTCAATCATAACCGATTTTATCTCTTCGTCCTTTGTGTGCCACTCTAGTAATATCTTGTACATTTTAGCCAGCACTTTAAAATCACAATTTATTATTTTTTTCTGAAATTTCGACTCTTTATCCTCAAAGCCTCTTAATCTTAAATCTTTTTTGAACATTTCATTGCAGCCAATCATTAACATATTCCTTAACTACCTCAAACGGCTTCAAACTCCATTTGCCTTCAATTTTTGTTATTAGATTCTGATAAGTTGTCCATCCCCCTTTCATATTGATTTTTTTCACACTCAACGCCTCTAATGGTGATAACCAATACGGAGTTTTGGCTTCCAACAAGTTTTTATACTTTTCCCAAACCTCTATCAGAGACTTTCTTATGATGTGGTTTTCAAAACCTTTATGTACTCGCTTTTTGTCATACCATAAATAAGCGTGCCACCCAAATCTGTTATCAAATCCTTCTAGGTCTAATAAATCAGTATTTTCTAATTTCATCCATTCCTTCAACCAGCAGAGGCAAGATGCTTCATAATATAATTTCAGGTCTGGCAGGGCGAAGCCTCCTCTCTCTTTCACATCTATCAATAGCTTAAACTTTATTCTCGGCTTCTTACCCTGCCATATAAACCTTGAAATTTCTCTTTGCCAATTTTTAAAAATAGCTGCCCCCCTGATTACTGGAACTGTTTGGAATAAAAATAGCCACTGTGATCCACGCGACGGTCACCTCCAGACTGGATTATTGTAACTCGCTCTACGTGGGGCTGCCCTTAAGACTGACCCAGAAACTCCAGCGGGTGCAGAATGCTGCAGCGAGACTCCTTACGGGGTCTTCGCTGCGAGATCACATTCATCCGGTGCTATATCAACTGCACTGGCTCCCGGTGGAGTACAGGATCAGGTTTAAGGTGCTGGTTTTAACCTTTAAAGCCCTATACGGCCTTGGACCCTCGTACCTACGGGACCGCCTCTCCTGGTATGCCCCACAGAGAAACTTACGGTCTTCAAATAAAAATATCTTGAAGGTCCCAGGCCACAGAGAAGTTAGGCTGGCCTCAACTAGAGCCAGGGCTTTTTCGGCTGTGGCTCCGACCTGGTGGAACACTCTGTCACAAGAGACTAGGGCCCTGCAGGACTTGACATCATTCCGCAGGGCCTGCAAGACAGAGCTGTTCCGCCAGGCCTTTGGCCAGGGCACAGCCTGACTCCCTCCCTCGGCAATCTTCGCGGAGCTCTGGCCCAATAGTGGCCAGTGGCTTGAACTTAATTAATTTTATAATGAATGATTTTAGAGCGTTGTTTGTGTTGTACTTTTGTATTGTTTTATTGTTGTTAGCCGCCCTGAGCCCAGCTTCGGCTGGGGAGGGCGGGATATAAATAAAATTTATTATTATTATTATTATTAAGTAGCACATTCATTTTTATTATTGCAATTCTTCCCCAGAATGAGAATTTCATTCTTCCCCACACCTCTACATCTTTTTTAATCTTACTCCAGGTTGGTATGTAGTTGTTCTGATACAAATCAATACTTCTGGGGCTTAACCAAACTCCTAAATATTTAACCTTCTTAACCACTTCTATTTCTAGTTGTTGCTGCACTTTATCAATAGTTTCTCGGTCCATATTTTTACTAATCATTTTTGTCTTTTTCTTATTCAAAATAAACCCCGCTAATTGGCCAAACTGCTTCTGTTACAGTGTTTGTCGAATTTTCCAGAGTTAGTACCAAGTCATCAGCAAAGGCCTTAACCTTATACTGTTTACTTCCTACTGTTATCCCTTTTATCTGTTCATTACCTCTTATTGCTCTTAAAAAGACTTCCAGGACCGTGATAAATAACAATGGTGAAAGCGGACACCCCTGACTTGTACCTTTGGTTATTTTTATATTTTCTGTTACCACATTGTTCACTATTAATTTTGCTCTTTGGTCTCTATATATTGCACTAATACCATTCATAAATCCTTGTCCAATATCCATCATCTCAAAGTTTTTTAACATAAATTCCCAAGAAATATTATCAAAGGCCTTTTCCGCATCCACAAATATCAACATAGCTTGCTTGTCATTCCTGGCATTCAAATACTCCAAAATATTAATTACATTCCTAATATTATCTTTCATTTGTCTGCCAGGAAGAAAACCTGCTTGATCTTCATGTATCAAACCCTTCAACACCTTTTTCATCCTATTTGCTAATATGTTAGCAAACAGTTTATAATCATTATTTAGAAGCGAGATCGGCCTATAATTCTTAACTTGAGATAAATCTGAGTCTTGTTTGGGTATTAAAGTAATATATGCTTCTTTCCAAGTATCTGGTATTTCTTTTTTTGTTAATATATCATTCATTACTTCTCTCAGTGGTACAACTAGGATGTCCTTCATTTCTTTATAATATCTTGCACTAAATCCATCCGGCCCTGGAGTCTTTCTGCTTTTTAATTCTCTGATTGCGTTTCTTATTTCTTCTATTTCTATCCTCTCATTTAGTTTACTTTTCTCTTTCGTCAGAATCTTCTGCACCCCTTTCTCTTTTAAATATTTTTCTATTTTCTTTAAATTATCTTTCTCCTTCTTCTTATATAGTTGTCTATAAAAGTCCACAAATCCTTTCCTTATTCCTTTCGGATCTTCAATCTCTTTATCTTCAACCACAATCCTATGTACCGTATTTTGTTCTTTCCTTTTTTTAATCTGCCACGCTAGTAATTTCCCCGATTTATTTGCATATTCAAAGTTCTTTTGTCTCATCCTTTTGATGTTCCATTCCACTTCCTTGTTTATTATCATAGAGAATTGCGCTTGTAATGTCTTTATATTAAGTTTCAATTTTTTATCGTTAGGTCTGTCAATAAGTTTCTTCTCGTTTTCCATAATTTGTTTTAGGATTTCTTTTTTCCCTTTTCTCTGTAATTGTTTTTGATTGCATTCTGTAGTATGAAAAAACCTCTCATAACTGCTTTGCTAGTGTCCCAAACTATACTTGTTTTTGTTCCTTGATTCATGTTGTTTATAAAATAGTCCCTCAAATATTTTTGCGCATTCTCTACTATTTTTTGATCATCGAAAAGATTTTCATTTATTCTCCACCGAAAAGATTTTTCTTCAAATCCTTTTAAGGTACATTTTATTGGGTTGTGGTCCAAAAGCACCTTAGGTTGTATTTCGATCTTTAAAATTCTTGTCGTAAGATCATTTGTTATCCAAATTTGATTCATTCTTGACATTGATTGATTTGCTTCTGATTGATAGGTAAACTGCTTTTCCAATGGGTGTTTCAATCTCCAAATATCAATTAAATTGCAGTTCTCTACCATCAAGAAGAAAGTCTTTGGTAATTTCCCTTCTTTTGATTTTCCTGTTGCTCTTAATCTGTCCATCTCCATCGAAACCACTGCATTCATATCACCCATAATTATAATCTTTTGATCAAAATATTCAAATAGTTTCTCTTCTAGGTTTCTAAAAAAGTCCATTTTGTTTTCATTAGGTGCACACACTCCAACGATTATTATTTTTTCACCTTGCCAATTGACTTGTACTGCCACAATTCTACCTTCTTCATCTTCAAAAATTTGTTGGGCTTCTATTTTATTTTTAATATATAGAACCACTCCTCTTTTTTTTGTTTTATCCGATGAAATAAATTCGTTCCCTAATTTTTTATTTATCAAAATTTTTCTGTGTCTTCTCATCACATGTGTCTCTTGTAAACAAATAATGTCCAAGTTTTGCTTTTTCAAATATTGTTGAATTTTATTCCGTTTTTTTCCTCTCGTTTATCCCATTAACATTCCAGGTCCATAATTTCAACGCCATGGTATCTTCTGGTTAATTTTTAATAATAGTCTTTAATTTATTTTCCATCTTCTTCCTCTTCCTCCGCCTTCTCTTCTTCCGAATCCTGCGAGTCCTCTCCTTCAGCTCCTGCCCCCATTGGTGTAGTTTCCTCGCATCCCAATTCTTTGTACCTTCTCAGAAATTTATCCAATTCATCCGGTCTTGTTATTCTGTGTCTTTTCCCTTTGTAAGCAAACGATAGTCCTTCTGGAAACTCCCATCTAAATTCAATATTGTTCTTCCTGAGAGCTTGCACTAACTGTTGGTATTGATTGTGTTTTTTCAACAAGCGAAGTGGTACGTCTTTAAAGATGATTATATTGTTCCCACCAATATTCAATATTCTCTCCCTATTTTTCTGCAAAATTAAATTTCTCATTTCTCTATCCTTAAATATTACCAAACAATCTCCTGGGTATTTCTTCGCTTTATTTGTCCTTACTTTGATTCTAAAAGCATTCTGTACCGTCCTTGCCACATCTTCTTCTTGCATCTCCATCCAAATGGCAATTTCTTTGATCAGTTTTTCCTTTATTTCTTCTCCTTGTGTTTCTGGGACCAATCTGAATCTCAGATTAGTCTCTTTCTGTCTCAGTTCATTCATTGCAATAGCATCCCACAGTTCTTCTTGAGTTTTGTTAACCTCTAACACCTCTGCTTTAATTTTTTCCTCCCCCTTCTTCAATGCTTTAATCTCCATTTTATTCTTTTTAGCCCCCTCTTCCAGATTTTGTGTCCTTTTTGCCATATCTTTCATCTGGCCCTTAATTTCATTAATAATTTCATCTATTTTTTCCACCGTCACATCTATTTTTTTATCCACTTGTTCCAATTTTCTCTCAATATTCTTTTCACTTTTATGTATTTCTGATTTAAGCTCAGATTTAAGTTCAGTAAACATCTTAATTAAGTCTCCTTTAAGATCAGATTCTTGCCTAGAGCCTTTCCTTTCTACTGGTGTACCTTCTCCTTTCTTTTGTGTATGCACCATTTCGAAACTATATATAAAAAATAAATAAATGAGTTGTACCACTAAATTTGTCCACCAGGGGGAGTTGATCAAATGTTCACTGATTATATAATTTAATGTCAATAACAATAAAAATCCACCAGGGGGCACTCGAAACCTATCCAATCGAATTAACGCAATGGTATTTTTAGGTCACTTAAAATAGAAACAAAAAATATAATTAAATATATTTAATTTCTTCTTTTTTTCCCCCACCTCTTGGATGGCCAAATCCAATGTTTGATTATTTGTAATTATGTCCCACTCCACCAATATATTTGTAATCCACTTCCGACTATAAAACAAAGACAAAAAATCCAACTTTCAAAATTATAATCTTCAGAACCTTCAGATCCCCAACCTTCAGTCAGTCCCAAGCTCTCCTTTCGATAACAAATGTTATAAGTTCCCCCCCAAAAAGGATGTAATCCCCACTGCTTGTTGCAGGAAAAGACAGTAATCACAAAGGAGAAAAGAGGAACGAAAAAAGAAAAAACAAAACAAATCCCGGTGCTCTAAAGTCTCTTAAAATGGCGGTTCTTTGTTCCCTTTAGCAAAGGAAGTAAAGAGAGGCGGTCTTTCTTTCTCCCTCCATCAAAGTAAAATATAAAGTACTTTTACTAAGCTCAAATCCACTGTAATCCTCAGTCCAACCAAATCAGTCACTAAAATAACTCTTCTCTTCCTTGTCTAAATCGTTTCAAGGGCGAGAGTAAAAATTATAAGTAAGAAATGGAGCTTCAGAACTCATTGCGCAGTTCTTTTTGAAATTGAAAGTAAAGTAATCGAAAGTAATGTAAAACACTCCACTCCCGGGATCCTTTTTTCAACGTTCTACTATATCTCTCAAATGAGAAGGGGAAAAAATACAATCGAAGTAGGGGAAATAAAAATATATCTTCTACCCCCTTGGTTCCAAATAGTTTTTATACATCAGCACAGGGGATAGATCTTTTTTGCCAAAAACAACCCCCGTTTGTTTTGTACTCATGATTCCGTTCACTCTGTAAATAGTCTCTGTGTGTTCTCCGGAGTTCAGACAAGGTTGACCTCCTGTTTATCCCTTGTCTACATCAAATTAGGTCTGAATCTGTTATTTTTAACCCTTTTTTAGAGTTACCAATTCGATTTCTTTAATTTGGAAAGCCGATCGCTCCAGTGGGCAGGCTCGGGGCTTCGCTCCTGGAGGCTGGCAATGACGTCCCGCTGTCGGCCCTTCTGCCCGCCGTTCTCGTCTCCTCTAAAAGGGGATACCTGACGGCCGGGGGAATTGCTCTTCTGACAGCGCTGGGATCCTGATCCACTGAATCTCCTTTCAGCGGTTTTTGGGGGGTTACGGCGCCCTTGTAGCACCCCCTTTTGCCTCTTTGGAGCAGGTTTCCCTCTCCCGAGGGAAAACTCGCCTGTTTCCACCTCGCGATCTGACGGGAAGCTCCTACTATCAACCATATTCAGGTGGACAAGCTAAGGCAGACTAAAGAATTTGTGCCTAGTCTTCATCTGGTCCATGGAACCCCACATTCTTCAAATCAAGATGAAATCTGGAGAGTCACCTCCTTTCCTCCTCCATTCCACAGAACAGGCAACTGAGAGTATTTCATTTCACCTTTTGTTCTCTACCTTTACTGTTTCCCAAATTGTGTTGTCTTTCTACTATCATGTGATCCAGGGGTAGGCAACCTAAGGCGCGGGGGCCAGATGTGGCCCAATCGCCTTCTCAATCTGGCCCACAGACGGTCTGGGAATCAACGTGTTTTTACATGAGTAGAATGTGTGCTTTTATTTAAAATGCATCTCTGGGTTATTTGTGGGGCATAGGAATTCGTTCATATTCCCCCCCCCAAAAAAAAAATATATAGCCTGGCTCACCACATGGTCTGAGGGATGGTGGACCGGCCCACTACTGAAAAAGGTTGCTGACCCCTGATGTGATCCAAAACAAGGTAATTTGCATTCACGCGTTCCCTTGTGTGACTAGGTTTCCACTGCAGCTCTGTCAGATCCCTCTCCCTGCTCCTTCTCTGGCAATCACTGAACTGAGTGTGTCCATCGATCTCTATCATAATAATGCACTAATTCTAAGTCATTGGTTAACTTTGCATACATGCAAACCCAACATTCATCACCTCTTCCCAACTCTTCCTCTCTTCGCAAATCACTACAACCACCAACCACACACTGCACACAAAATCTGGGATTTTAAAATAAGAAAAAAAACTTAGAGTAGTAGGGATAAGTAAACTGATGAAGTGTTTTGTGAATCAGACTGAAAGCACATCAAATAGAGCACCGATTTTCATATGCTGTCAAACAGTTTTAAAAGAAGGGGGTGTTGCCCTTACCCCGTGTTTTGTGTGCTCATCTCTGAGCTCTGCACTTTCTCTGTGCTCAATAGATCAGTTATACTTTGTTCAAAGTGCTGAAGGGTGATTTGATAGGGTGATGGATGATTATCTTCCAGGTCACTTTCATCCCATGATGCTTGAGGAAAGAGACAGAAAGGTAAATAGATCAATGGAAAGTCTTAAAGAATCCTTGATGTGTTCTTCCTTCTCAAAGCAGCTCAGGTATCTACAGGAGCTGCAGAAAGGGAAGCCATGGGGAATGGCAAATGAAGAATATATTTGCTTTGGAGTGAAGCCCATTTCAGCAGAAGAAGGAAACTTTTCCTGAATCTGCTATTTTCTCTGTTAATTTTTTCACTTAAATATTTTAACTAAATCTAATTGGAACATGATAATAACTTAAACCATAGCTGTCAACTTTTCCCTTTTCTTGTGAGGAATCCTATTCGGAATAAGGGAATTTCCCTTTAAAAAAGGGAAACATTAAGAGCTATGACCTAAACATGCTAGCATTTCACTACAGAAGAAGAACCTTCCTTATTATCCTCCAGATATTAATTGCACATTGGGTTGGATTCAAAGAGTAAATGTAAAGCAAACATATTCTATTTGGGTAACTTCTATTTTCTACTTCCATCCAATCTCAATATGCGTTTTTTCTGGAATGCATTGCTCCCACCCATCCATACCACTCCTTCTTTCAAAGGCCTTTTTCAAATGTGCAATCTAGGTAGAATAAGTAAGCATGAGAGAAGAAGCAGGTTCTGTCCAGAAACAGCATGCATTCAATTTCAGCATCTTAAGTGTGCCAACACACTAGCAAGGCAGGGTTCTCATTGCAGCAACAGGACCCATAAATGAATGCACAATGGATGGATCCTTCCACCATGATATCCATGAATGTTCATTTGATTCAGACTAAAAGACTGAAAAAGGCTTGTGTTTAAACGTCTCTAGACAGAATCACATTCTTCCCTCAAACCTTTCAGCTCTACTCTTTGCCTCTTTTCTCTTCCTTTCTCATTTTCCACTTTTATAATTTGCTGATTTTACACTATAGGCCAGCAACTAGGATTTGTGCTAAATAAGTGCTTTATGAGTAGGAAACATGATGTTTAAGTATATTCCCTATTTTCCTGGCCATACAAGAGCATACAAGAATCCAACCTATATTTTAACTGAACTCTATAGAAGCTAGGCCTGAACACTCTTCATGCATTGTATTAATGTTTGAGGGAGTAGGGCTACATCAACTAACCCCACACCTGACATTGTGCACTCTGACAAAACAAACATCTGTACTAGGGAATCGTTGCATGAATTTCAGGGGGATACGACAAACTGGTATGTGTGACATTGGAAAATGGGCTAGTCAGTACTTCTGATGAAGGCTGCTGACTATGCATTATGTAAAGGGAGAATTCGAACCTGGGGAACTGTTTCTGATGGCAGGGGTTCCCATAACATATATAGCTCAATGCACACTTTATGGCCAATGCTGTCTGGAAATGGGCTGCAATTACCTGATGGCCAATTCAAAGGAATAAAGGAAAAACTTAAATTTTTCAACAAAAGTAAAGTGTTGGTTTTTCCTTTCCTGATTTCACAAGAAAGCAGCGTGTGCATATATTTAACAAACATGCACATTTTACCTGCCCACAAACCCACTAGGCATCACACTCCAAGGGGCAGAAGTAGCCTATTCAGTATTCAGTCCGAGTGTATTTATAGCCAAAGAGTCGAACTGTGAGGAGAATTTATCAGGGCTGTGAAAGGAGCATCATGAATTATTTACCAAAAAAATCAAATTTTATAACCCTTCTCAATCTTTCATAAACTGTGTCTTCCCATTTTATTTGAAATTTTACCTGCAATCATAATACAGCATAAGTCAGAGAAATGTCTTTCTGAAAGATTTGTAAGAGCACAGGTAGAAACCGGGCACACAATAGTGCCTGTACTTGAAAGAATTGCTGGAATGACTAGTTAAGTGTTTAATTTTTAAAGCATGCAGGGGGATGTGACAGATCTCTTTTTAAACTTCCATAACCCCCTTTCTTTCCATTTAGGAGGAAAGAAAGACACAAAGCATCAGTCACACCAGTTCTTCTTTAAAGATCTTCTCCCTCCCGCCCTGTTTCATAAAGAGCAGAAGGAAGGCAAACTGCAACTCTCCCTCCTGCCAGTTCTTTTTTGTTCCTACTGCAAATTTCTCCTTTTTATCTCTCTCCAAAACCAAAGCAATCCTCTGCACAACCTCCATGGCTGAAACCCAGTTCACTTCTCGCCCTCTCCTACTATCTCGTCTCTAGGTCAGTTAAATATTCAATTGCCGTTTTATTTTCTCTCTCAATAAAACTGGGTTTTGGAGGAAGCTCTGATGTAGTCTGTGCCGCTCTCTGAGTGGGCATTCTGCTACCTAGGCTAAATGATCTGAAAGTTACCCAGATGTGCTCCTTTGTACTTGGAAAAAGTATGACTTTCAGCAGCCTGTCTACCAATCAGCAGAACAAAACCAGGTTCAGAGTGGGAAAGGGTCTCCCTAGCACAGGTTAGCTAAACTCTCCCCAGCCATTTGTCTTTCAGAAGAGTTTATTACTTGGCACAAAGTAACGTTTCCAGGCATGTATAAAGCCATATGGCCAAAGCAAGACAGCAATATTGGCAAGGGTTTCATGGGGAGGGGGCAAGTACACCTTTGGTTTTAAATTGTTCTTCTTGCTGTTATTTATTCTTGTGATTCTAGATGGCCCCACTCACACCCAGTTTACCATATTCTGCTAGCAGTCAACCCCTGGCATGCCCTGGAGGGAGCTTTCTTCCCCCCAAATTATTTTTACTGGTTTTCATGTAAATACATTAACAACACATAACTACCGTAACTTGTCCAGTGATACATTATGTTTCATATGCTGTACACAATACGCAAGCAATATGTTTATTTCTGCATTATCAGTTCAATATGTGTCTGTTCTTGAAATGTCTTTAATTACCCTTCTGTGGCGAGCAAGGCGTTCTGATAGGGCCACATTCCAAATATTTATCCAGATTTCAATGGGGATATCTATAGGTTGTTTCCAGTATCGGGCTATTGTTAATCAGGCTGCTGATAAAAAAACAACTAAACCTCTGAATTTAAGGTAATTGTTTAAATTTGAGTCTAAGGATAACAAGACAGGAGCCAAATTGGGTGGAAGGGGTTGCTGCGTAATTTTGGAAATAGTGTGAAACACTTTTTCTCAAAAGGAATATACCAATGTGCAACTCCACCATGAAATATGAGCCTCACTCTCTGCAACCTTTCAAACATAGGGGAGAGATGCTAGTGCTGATTTTGTCTAGACATGAAGGAGTCCAGTGCTAGTGAAATATAATTTTAACAGAAGTCTCCTGCCAATGAGCAGAGATGGTTCGTAGGGATGGGTTGTGCCAAATTGATTGTCATTTATTATCTGCAATTATGATCCCTAAGTCTTTTCCCCATATTGTCCGGAGGCCTCCTGTATCACCCATATATTGTTCTAGAAGAATGCTATAAATTAAAGACACAACTGCTTTTATTTCACATCTTGATTTGTTAAAGACTCAAATGATGTAAGAGAGCGAAGGCCTTCCGCCTTGTGTTCCAAGCATCTTGCAAATGTGCACAACTGAAGAGATTGAAACCAGGTTAACTGGGCATCATCCAGTTTCCCCATGAGCTCATGCTTAGAAATTGCAGAAGGTTTCTTTTCTCCTCAAGTTTTTAAATCGTCCATATTTATCCTCCTGTCGGAATAATGGATGGTCCAACAGTGGAGTCAATGGTGACGGTTTAGGGTCCCAATCGCTCCACACCATCAGCACTGCCTTTAAAAATGGGTTTTGAATCTTTGATGCCATTTAGACACAGGTTTATCATTCTGTGTGAACTAGGCCTAAACATTATTTGGTCCAAGAGCTGCTGTCAAGAACCCTACGTCATCAGGTACAAAAGGTTTTGCTATCTTTGTTTTCTATTTATTTATTTATTAAATTTGTATACCGCCCTTCATCCGCAGATGCCAGGACATTTCACAGCATAAAAATACAAGATAAAAACACAAAATACATAATAAAAATCCAGAACGGAAACATAACAGACGAATAATCCCTCTCCTATAAACACATTTAAAATGATATAGAATGTTAATTAACCAAAGATGTTATCTAGACATCTTAGAAAAGTAATTCCAAAACTGCTGGGTTGGGTGACAGTCCCTCAAACTATTGTGGCCAAAAATTGCATCACAAGGCACATGAATGAATGAAGCTGCATCTGTTTAGGTATTACCTGCTTAATTTCAGACTCTCCAGTCTTGGTCCAGCCCCTCTGGAAAGGCATTGCAGAGCCATAAAGTGTCTGCCGGAAACTGGAGCAGCTCGTAGAAGCCACCCTCTTGTGTGGTAAAATATTCAGTCTGTCTTTTTTATATGGGGCAAATCTCAAATCAGAACATTTAATATAGTCCAAGATAGGAGTAGGGTATGAATTTGATTCAGCACACATTTAAAGCTAAATCTATCAAATTCACATCTTTGAAAACATTGTGAAACTGAAACACCGCTATCCTTTGAAATCCACACTTAACCAAATTTTGTGATGCTGTACAGACATGCTTATATTAGCAGAAAGGGTGCAGAAAAACAAACATATTTATCGGGGGGACCTGTGTTATATTGCTTGGAAATATGTGTTTATTAGTAGAAATTCAAACTAAAGTGCTTGGTAATTTTTATAAGGTTTTTTTATTGCAAATTGCTGTAGAAATGTGGAGACTGAGTTTCAGATGGTGACACTGAGAACTGAGGGAACAGAAATAGGAAGGTCTTTCCATCTGTAGTCTAAGACATAATCATTTCCATTGTACTAAATTGAAACTATGTCGTTTCTGAAATTAGGAACTACTTTAGGAATAAAATCATTATCTTTGCTTCAGGAGTTGATAGTTTTGCATTTCTTCCACCCAATGTTTTCATAACTGATAAAAAATAAACACATTGGGCGGTGGTATGTGAGTTAATTTTACTCAAGAGTTGACCCATTGAAACTAATGGGCATGACTAAATTAAGCTGATAACACCTGGCAGTTTAGGAAGAGGCACACAGTATTTGTAAGATGTCTAGACAGGTGCAGCCTGACCAGTGGAGTAATAGCCTCTTGGAAGCAGCATCTCTGCCTCTTACTGCAGGGAGTGGGAGGCACTGAGCAGTGAGGGGAAGGAAAGTTTGGGGTTGCAGAATAGCACCAGTGGAAGCTCTAGATTGGCTCTCCCAGTCGACTGCACAGCCCTGACCTCACCACTGCCTCACTGTCATGGTAAGCGGCCACAACACTGCTGCTGGAAGGTTATTGCTAGTTGTGCGCTATCAGGCAAATCGCTCCTGGCTATTGGAATAATTTTGATTTGTTTAAAAGACTCTGGTGCCTCCTTTAATGCAAGCTTGAAAAGCAGAGTAAAAACTGGGAGGTGGGGGAAATACAGTTGTGATAATCCCAATCCAGGGCAGTGAAGTCAGCAATTTAACAAGCAAAGGCTTTTTTGAAAACGAAATGCCCTGGCCAAGCAGGATTTGATGTTTAATCTATGGCTTGGTCTGATAAATGTGGCTGGAGCTACTGACAAAGAAGCTCTGCTTCTGACATGGGTTAATTTATCCTCCACAAAGGAGGGAAGTTGCAGCAGGGCTTTCAGGCGAATGCTAATGCCATACCTCTCTGGTCCTTGCTACTGTTTTGCCTCTGCCTGTAGTCCTTGGATGCCTCTCTCTGCATCTGAATCCTAACAGTTATCTTGGCTAAAGTCCTTCATAAATGCTTGACCTTAATGCTTGTTCCCTTGCTACTTACCAATGCCAACCTTAAGTCCTCTGGTTTGATTCTGTTTTGCCCCCCCCCCCATGAGCAAAAGGATACTGACCTTTGAAAGGCTCCTCTAAAAACCTCCCTGTGTGTGATAACTAAACAATTCGATTTTTGTAATGTAAACTTTGCATGATAGGTGGTTTGCCATTTCAGTTGTCTACAAACATCTATGCATTTTTATGATATTATAATAATGAATCCCAGCTAACTGGTTTAGTTGCTAATTAAGGGCTAATTGACTTCATTGGGAGTTGGCTCAGGCTGTAATTGCATCCAAGTCTCCGGGAAAGGAAAAAATTCTCTCTGGGCAAATCATAATGTGATTGCTAATGTTGTATTTGGCACCTGGATATTAGAATGTGGGTCTGAGATTTCTGCATCGGCAGAAAAACAAATCTTGCAGCAAGAATGTCTTGTTCAGATTGTTTGAATAAATATATACTTGAAAGTTAACTACATACTCTGGGTGGAATCACTTGAGCATTTACTACATAGCGACTGTTTTAAATCTTGCCCTATGTCCGTTCCTTATATGGAGAGCCAGAGGCTTGAGTACTCTGGCCTTCTGGATGGCTGAGCACCATCCATAATCCGATGAAAAAAGAGCACGTGCAGGGATGCCACAGATACCTGCAAGCTTCCTGTTGCAGATACATTTCCTAATGGCTATTACATGTGCAATGGATATTAACATATCAGTGAAAAAAGACCAGCGGTTTAATCTGCAAGCTGTTGTGTAATTAAGGTAATTATACATTCATGGCACAAAATGATTCAGATCTGCATTAATTTATACAGCTTTCTTTCTTACAGAAAGCTTGACCTACCACGCAATATCCAGAAAACCAAAGTGCTGCACCAACAAGCACAAAACAACCCCTCCTCAATAATTTTTCCTACGTAGGCAGTTATCTTTCCACAAGAGTCAACATTGATGGCAAAATCTAGCATCACCTGAGCTTTGTGAGTGCAGTTTTCTCTGGATAGAAGTGTAGAGTGTTTGAGGACTAGGACATTCTCAGGGAAACCAAAATGCTTGTTTACAGTGCTATTGTAAACTTTACTGTACACTTGTGAAACAAGGACCACTTACGAATGCCATCTCCAACTCCTTGAAAGATTCCATCAATGGTGTTTCCAAAAACTTTTACATATCACTTGGGAAAACAGGTGAACTAATGCCAGTGTACTGGAAGAAGCAAAGATCACCAGTGTCAAAGCAATGATTCTTCAACATCAACTTTGTTGGACTGGTCATGTTGTTTAGATGCCTGATTGTCGTCTTTCAAAGCAACTCCTCTATTCCCAACTTAAGAATGGAAAGCATGATGCCAGTGGAAACAAAAGGGGTTTAAAAAATGTAGTATAAACCCCAACAACTTGGAATCACTGGCCTGTGAGCGCTCCAATTGGGGAATAGCCTCAAGGACTTTGAAGAAACACAAACTCAGAACAAAAGGGAGAAACAAGCTAAGAGGAAGGCATGTTTGGCAAATCCTCACCCTTGATCAACTCTTGCCTGGACACCTATGTCCCCACTTTGGAAGGATGTGCAGATTCAGTATTGGCCTCCACAGGCACTTATGGAACACTGTTAAGACTATATTCATGGAAGACAATCTTACTAAGCTACAAGTGATCATCAAAGAAGGAATTTAGGCAGCTCTATGGGTTTTTAAATCAGGAATATGGCACAGAAGTACGCCAACTCTGCATGCGATGTACACAATAATGATTGTTTGTGCTTTAGAATGAGGAACAGCAGACACTAACAAATATGCAATGCACAAGAATGTGGATACATGTTGCCAGGCCCCGCACTACAGGTTAGTCAGGTTGTACACTGGCTGAGCAGCTTGGAAGGGCCCCCAATGGCTTGACCTGGCCATGCTGCCATTCACCGGCCCCCCTTCAAGACCCCTGGATTATTCTCAGTCGTGGGCAGTGCTGCAGGTTTTGAATGGGGACCATGTTCAGCTCTTATCTCCTTTTTGGCGATGTCCCAGCCTATTGATCTATTGATCACATAGCTCTATGGACTGGGACATTGCATTTTGGCTAACATAAGATGGTGGGCATCCCCATTCAAAGTGCCACTACCCATCCTCCATGAAAGCATATTCAAAAACCTGACAAAGGGTGGCATCAAAGCAGTAGCTGTGAAAGCATGTGGCAGCCACAGGTAGGGTGTCCTGTTTGAGGGGTTGTTGGGGGGTGGAAGCCCATCATCAACACCATGTAAAGGGTCCCCTGAAATCTGGTGTTGGCCCTGTGTGTTGCAGAGTCACAGATCTGCTTTAGCTTGTACCTGTGCCAAGCATAAGATACTAGCTTTCATCTGGTTTACACAAACACCATTTGGAGAGTCCAAGGGGCAGGTTGAAAGTTGGTATGATCATACAGATAAAATTTTCATAGAATCATCATAGAATCATAGAATCATAGAGTTGGAAGAGACCACAAGGGCCATCGAGTCCAACCCCCTGCCAAGCAGGAAACACCATCAGAGCACTCCTGACATATGGTTGTCAAGCCTCTGCTTAAAGACCTCCAAAGAAGGAGACTCCACCACACTCCTTGGCAGCAAATTCCACTGTCGAACAGCTCTTACTGTCAGGAAGTTCTTCCTAATGTTTAGGTGGAATCTTCTTTCTTGTAGTTTGGATCCATTGCTCCGTGTCCGCTTCTCTGGAGCAGCAGAAAACAACCTTTCTCCCTCCTCTATGTGACATCCTTTTATATATTTGAACATGGCTATCATATCACCCCTTAACCTCCTCTTCTCCAGGCTAAACATGCCCAGCTCCCTTAGCCGTTCCTCATAAGGCATCGTTTCCAGGCCTTTGACCATTTTAGTTGCCCTCCTCTGGACACGTTCCAGTTTGTCAGTGTCCTTCTTGAACTGTGGTGCCCAGAACTGGACACAGTACTCCAGGTGAGGTCTGACCAGAGCAGAATACAGTGGCACTATTACTTCCCTTGATCTAGATGCTATACTCCTATTGATGCAGCACAGAATTGCATTGGCATTTTTAGCTGCCGCGTCACACTGTTGGCTCATGTCAAGTTTGTGGTCAACCAAGACTCCTAGATCCTTTTCACATGTACTGCTCTCAAGCCAGGTGTCACCCATCTTGTATTTGTGCCTCTCATTTTTTTTGCCCAAGTGCAATACTTTACATTTCTCCCTGTTAAAATTCATCTTGTTTGTTTTGGCCCAGTTCTCTAATCTGTCAAGGTCGTTTTGAAGTGTGATCCTGTCCTCTGGGGTGTTAGCCACCCCTCCCAGTTTGGTGTCATCTGCAAATTTGATCAGGATGCCCTTGAGTCCATCATCCAAGTCGTTGATAAAGATGTTGAATAAGACCGGGCCCAAGACAGAACCCTGTGGCACCCCACTAGTCACTCTTCTCCAGGATGAAGAGGAACCATTGATGAGCACCCTTTGGGTTCGGTCAGTCAGCCAGTTACAAATCCACTGAGTGGTAGCATAGTCAAGACCGCATTTTACCAGCTTCTTTACAAGAATATCATGGGGCACCTTGTCAAATGCCTTGCTGAAATCAAGGTAGGCTACATCCACTGCGTTCCCTTCATCTACCAGGCTTGTAATTCTGTCAAAAAACGAGATCAGGTTCGTCTGACATGACTTATTTTTCAGAAATCCATGCTGACTATTGGTGATCACAGCATTCCTTTCTAGGTGCTCACAGACTGTTTGCTTAATGATCTGCTCCAGAATCTTCCCTGGTATTGATGTCAGACTGACTGGGCGGTAATTATTTGGGTCCTCTCTTTTCCCCTTTTTGAAAATAGGGACAACATTTGCCCTCCTCCAGTCTGCCGGGACTTCGCCTGTTCTCCAGGAATTCTCAAAGATGACTGCCAGTGGTTCTGAAATCACATCTGCCAGTTCTTTTAATACTCTTGGATGCAGTTCATCTGGCCCTGGAGACTTGAATACATCTAGACTAGCCAAGTATTCTTGTACTATCTCCTTAGTTATTCTGGGCTGTGTTTCCTCTGCTGAATCATTTGCTCCAAATTCTTCAGGTCGGGCATTGTTTTCTTTATCGGAGAAGACTGAGGCAAAGAAGGCATTGAGGAGTTCAGCCCTTTCTGTGTCCCCTGTTTGCATTTCACCATCTTCTCCTCTGAGTGACCCCACTGTTTCTTTGTTCTTCCTTTTGCTACGAACATACCCATAAAAACCTTTTTTGTTGCTTTTAACCTCTCTAGCAAGCCTGAGTTCATTCTGTGCTTTAGCTTTTCTGACTTTGTGTCTACACGTGCTGGCTATTTGTTTGAATTCCTCTTTGGTGGTTTCCCCCCTTTTCCATTTTTTGTACACATCTGTCAGCGCTGCCCAAGGTCCCAGCTCACACAAGACCAACGCTGCTCCTTGCCCAAGTTTAAAAGTCTTTATTGAAGTTCAGTCTCATTTCTAGACGCGCAGCGTGCAACGCTACATCTGTCCGTCAGACCGTAGAACTCCCATCTGAATCTCCTCCGCTCTCTATTTGCTCTCTCCCCTGCTCTTCTGCTCCTGAGCCTCTGACATCCATCCCCCCCTCGAAGCCCCCCCTTCCCCCCTCCCCCTCTTCGGGTGTGGGTTCCAGGTGCTTCAGCGCTGGGGGTGTGAGTGCTGGCTTCCGTTCTCTCCCCCTGGTGTGCAACCGGCCAGCGGGATCAGGCCCCCCCACGATGGGTTCGTCGACGTCGACTTCCTCTGCTTCCATTTCTCTGCTGTCGTGCTCAAAACCAAGATCCTCCCCCCACACGTCCATGTCCTCCTCTCCACCCGGTCCCTCGGGTGAGGCTGTGTGCAAGGGCTCCCTCAGCAGTTCCCTGCTCCACCCCACTTCTGGTTGAGTGTCCCACCAATAGGAGCGGTCCGTGGCAAACCCCGAGAGCGACCCCTCCGGGGAGCTCTTCCCCGGCGTCGGCTCCTCATCTGAGGAGAAACCCTGGAACGTGCTGGCTGACAGTGTGGGTGTGAAAAGCCAGTCGTCGAAATACTCCTCCGGCATGGGTCTGTGTGGGAAGATCGCATGGAACTCGTCTTTGAGGTAGTGCTCCTCCACGGCGTAACACGGCACCCACTCGTTGGCGCTGGCCGTAGTACCCTCCCTGGCGAGGAGATATTCAACTCCCTCTTCCCCCCATCTGGAGTCCAAAATCTGTGTGACCTCGTTGAGTGGGGTCGCCCTCTGTGGTCCCTCCCCTGTTGGCGATGGGCTACGTGGAGCTGGTGCGGTCCCTGGCGCCTGAAACCTGTGGGGCGCCTTGTAAGGCGTGAGCACTGACCTGTGAAAGACTGGGTGCATTCTGGAGCCCTCCGGGAGTGTCAACCGGTAGGCCACTGGATTGATTTGTGCCGCGACCTGGTAAGGTCCCAGCTGCTTGTGTCCTAGCTTCCTCTTAGCTAGCGTTCTGGCCGGCACTGCCTGAGCTGCTAACCAGACCCAGTCCCCTACCTGTATGTCTTCCCCAACCCTCCTGTGCCTGTCTGCCTGCATCTTGTAGGCGTGTTTCGCGAGTTCCAAGTGCCTTCGGAGTTGCTCATGGACCTCCTGTAACTCTGCGGCTAAGTGCTCTGCCCCCCGTGGCTCCCCCTCTGCCTCGGTCTCCAACCCCGGGAAGGTTCTGGGGTGGCGCCCATTGTTGGCGAAGAACGGTGTCACTCCTGTAGACCCGTGCTTCGTGTTGTTGTAGGCAAACTCGGCTAGCGGTAGGTAGTCCACCCAGGTCGAGGGCTGTTGATTGGCGTAGCATCGCAGGTACTGCTGCATGATGGCGTTGACCCTCTCCGCTTGTTCGTTGGTCTGCGGGTGTCGTGCCGACGCTAAGTTGATCTTGACGTTCAGGATGCCCAGCAGCTTCTGCCAGAAGTTCGAGATGAATTGGCGGCCCCGGTCGGACAGGATGGACCGCGGCAGGCCGTGAGCTTTGAACACGTGGTCTATGAACAACTTGGCGGTCTGTTCCGCTGTGGCCACCTTCGCGCACGGAATGAAATGCGCCATCTTGGTGAAGAGGTCTACGACCACGAGTACCGCTGTTTTGCCGCGCGAACTGGGCAGATCTGTAACAAAGTCCAGGGCCACTTTCTCCCATGGTTCGAGCGGCGTCTGCAGCGGTTCCAGCAGACCTGCCGGCTTCCTGTGTACTGGCTTGGCCCTTTGGCAGGTGTCACACCTGGAAACGTAATCCGCAACTTCTCCCCGCACCTTGGGCCACCAAAAGTCCCTGGTTACTAATTCCGCCGTCTTGTCCTTGCCGAAGTGCCCAGCGCTGGGCGTGTCGTGCAGCTGCTGCAAAACTCTCGCGCGAAGGTCGTCTCCCGGTACGTAGAGAGCCCCTTTGTGGAGGAGTAGTCCGTCTCGTATCTGGAACTCGTCGTCCCTCGCTGTGCCGTTTCGCACCTCCTCCATCTTGGATTGCGCAAACGAATCCGCCTGTAGCGCGCGACGGACTGCGTCCAGGTCCACTGCGGCTGAAGCGCACGCCCACACCTCTGGTGCGAAAATGTGTTTGGCCGCTGCCGGTGCCGCTTCCTCGAGATACTGCGGCTTCCTGGATAGCGCATCCGCCATGACGTTGTTGTCTCCCGGGATGTATTCTATCCGGAAATCGAAATCTGCAAAGAACTCCGCCCAGCGGATGTGTCTCTGGTTCAGGAACTTCGCCGTGCGCCAGTACTCCAGGTTCTTGTGGTCCGTGCGGACCTGCACTGTGTGTCTGGCTCCGACAAGGAAGTGCCGCCACGCCTTGAAGGCTGCATGAATGGCCAGCAACTCCCTGTCCCAGATGGTGTAGTTCTGCTCCGACGTGCTGAGCTTCCTGGAGTAGAATGCGCACGGTCTCCAGTCCCCTTGCGGATCTTGCTGCAACAGGACCGCCCCCACCGCTCTGTCCGAGGCGTCCGTTTCAACCCTCATCGGTTTGCTGGGGTTTACGTGTAGCAGCTGTTCTTCGGACGCGAAGAGACGCTTGAGCCTCCGAAAGGACTGCTCCGCCTGGTCCGTCCAGGTGAACTTCTTCTTCTTGGAGCTGAGGGTGTCCGTGATGGCCGCCGTCTCTTTCGCGAACCCCTTGATGAACTTGCGATAAAAGTTGGCGAAACCGACGAACTTCTGGACCTCCTTCCGGTTGCGCGGGCTCTTCCAGTCCAACACTGAGTGGACCTTGGCGCTGTCCATGGCAAGTCCCTTGTCGGACAGCTTGTAGCCCAGGAAATCCACCTCTGTCGTGTCGAACTGGCACTTCTCCAGTTTGGCATAAAGTCTGTGCTCCCGTAGTCTCTGCAGGACCTCCTTGACGTCCTCCTCGTGCGCCTCCTGCGAGTCTGAAAAGATCAGGATATCATCTAAAAAGCAGACGCACTTCTTGTAGAGGAGTCCCGCTAGCACGTGGTGCATGAAAGCTTGGAAACAATGGGAGCCATTCTGGAGACCAAACGGCATGACTCTGTATTCATAGGTTCCTAAAGGCGTAAACATGGCTGTCTTCCACTCGTCGCCCTCCCGCATGCGTATAAGGTTGTAGGCCCCTCGTAGATCCAACTTGGTGAAGATCCGTCCCTTCCTCACCGTTGCGAGCAGGTCGTCGATCTTGGGCATGGGGAATGCTGCGGGCTTTGTTTTGGAATTTATGAGCCTATAATCAACTATAAGCCGGCGTTCGGGCGTGTCTCTCTTCTTCACGAAAAACACGGGACTGCCCCCCACTGCTTTGGATTCCCGGATGAATCCCCGCTTCAAATTGCGATCTATGAACTCCCTGAGTTCTTGCATTTCGTCTTCAGACATGGAGTACAGTCTCCCAGTCGGCAGCGTCGCCCCTGGCAGGAGGTCAATCTTGCAGTCGTAGGGTCTGTGGGGAGGCAGCTTGTCTGCTTCCTTCTCGCAGAAGACTTCCAAAAAGGCCTTGTACTTGTTGGGCACCGCTTGCACCATGCCTAGGTGTAGCTGCGGTGCATCCTCTTGCCCCTCTTCTTCCTGGCAGGTCTGGATGCAGTGCGCTGCGCAGTAGGAAGAGCAGAAGGTCAATTGCCGCTGGTACCACGCTAGTGCCGGGCTGTGCCTATCCAGCCAACTCATGCCCAACACTATGGGCGTGTCCGACAGGTGGGTGACATTGAAACTGATGACTTCGCGGTGGTTCCCAATTTGCATCACCAGAGGCGGTGTCTGCTGTACCACCTCTCCTCCCAGTATCTTCCTGCCATCTACCGTGACAACATTTAGGGGCGTCGTGGCTGGCAGGAGTGCTATGCGATGCTGCTTGACGAAGTCCAACCCTACAAAGTCTGCGTTGCTACCAGAGTCAATGGTAATAGGGACCTCCAGGGTGAGCCCATCGGGCAGCTGGAGCGATGCAGTGAGTTGCACCACTGGTTTGGGTGGGAGGGGGTCTGTGGGCTGCAATATCTCTGGGGACTGCTTCACTGACTCGCCTGGTTGAGCCCCAGAGCCTCCATCTCCAACCAGGCGTCGCCTTTTCCCTGCTGCTCTACTCCCTGCTGAATTCCTCCTTTAACAGTTGCTGAGGCTGCAGTGTGCTTCTGGAGCCTCTGGGGACACTCTTTCGCCATGTGCTGTGCACTGTCGCAGATGTAACACTTCCTGCTCCCTCTAGGAGCCTTCGCCTTGACTGCTCCTGGTGTTTGGGCTCTGCTTGCTGTCTGAGCCCTTGCACCTCCGATTTCCATTGGCTCCTCTCCACTCATCAGAGGAGGCGTGGACTGAGCGCGCTCTGTCTCTCTGGGTAGGAAGGGAGTCGTTCTAGCTGACGTGTTCGCTCTTCGCCCCTCCTCCCTGCTCCACGGGCGTTCTTCCAGGCGCACCCCAATTGCGAGCGCCCTTTGGACTACTTCTGCTGTATTTTGGGGTCTCTCCCCCCTGGCCAGCTCATCTTTCACGGCTCCATTCAGCCCCTCCCAGAACAGATCCCTGACGGCAGCTGAGTCCTTCTGCCAGCCCAGCACATTTACTAACCCAAAAAAGCGGGAATGATACTGGCGCACCGTCGCTCTTCCTTGTCGCAATCCATGCATTTCCCTTCTAGCGACATCCACATCCACCGTTGATTTAAAGCAAGCGTCCATGGCTCCAATAAAAGCGCTTGAATCTTTGAGGGCGGGGTCATTTTCGCGTAGCAAGGTTCGCAGCCACGACTTAGCTTCCCCATGCAGATGAGTGATTATGAAACCCACTTTCTCCTCCTCATCTCTAAAATCTTTCCGAAGCAAATTGAGCGCGAAGACTACTTCTGCTCTGAAGTTAGGGTACTGCTGCAGGTTCCCGTCAAAATGGGTCACAAGGCTCGCCCCCCTTTTCCCGAGGCTAACTCCCTCCGGCTTGGCTCCCAGCTGCCCCTCCTTTCCCCATTTTTCCCACCTGGCTTGCAGATCCTGGCAGAGCGCAGCTGTGTCTTCTTCTTTTTTCTTAGACGCAGCCAATTCTGCGTAGAGCGTTGACACCGCTTCCTGCAATTGCTTGACTTTTTCCTCAGTCGTCATCTTTACCTATCTCCGTGAGCTTGCAGAGTTTAGTGGGATGGGAGTTACTGTCAGCGCTGCCCAAGGTCCCAGCTCACACAAGACCAACGCTGCTCCTTGCCCAAGTTTAAAAGTCTTTATTGAAGTTCAGTCTCATTTCTAGACGCGCAGCGTGCAACGCTACATCTGTCCGTCAGACCGTAGAACTCCCATCTGAATCTCCTCCGCTCTCTATTTGCTCTCTCCCCTGCTCTTCTGCTCCTGAGCCTCTGACAACATCCTTTTTTAATCTTAACTCAGTTAAAAGTTCTTTAGATAGCCACCCTGGCTTCTTTAGGTACCTTCCATGTTTCCGTCTCATTGGTATTGCCTGAAGTTGTGCTTTTACTATCTCCCTCTTAACAAACTCCCAGCCATCATGAACTCCCTTTCCTTTTAGTATTACTGTCCATGGGATCTCACCCAGCATTTCCCTAAGTTTTATGAAGTCGGCTTTCTTAAAGTCAAGAAATTGAGTCCTAGTATGCTTGGCTGCTCCTTTCCGCTGTATAGTAAACTTCAGAAGAGCATGATCACTCGCGCCTAATGATCCTTCCACTTCTACCCCACTAACCAGGTCATCAACATTGGTTAGGACCAGATCTAAAATGGCTGTTCCTCTTGTTGCTTCTCCCACTTTCTGGACAATGAAGTTGTCTGCAAGGCCGCATGAACTTCTAATTCATGCTTAGACTGAAACTCAGTTTGTTGAATAGTTCAGTTTCAGCTAAGCATAAAGTCTTCAGTTTCAGTAGTGTTGGTGAAGCATTTGGAGAAGCTAGTATTGCTAATTGTATGACTTGCGTTAAAAAAGAAAGAAAGTTATAATGTACTTGAGGTGCAAGATTCTTATACACTAGATGAACACATCATATTTCACCCTTGCTGCTTGATTACATTTATCCCAATATATTCCAGTACATGAATTGTGACAGTAATGCAAAGGTAGCAGTAAATATAATATTTCATTTGGTTGGGTGAGAAATTCTTGGTGTATTATTGAAGGTATTATTCAAGCATTTTGGGAAAGGCCATTTTTTATTAAGAGAGAACTCTTGTTAAAGAATAAATAGCAAAGTTCATTTTAATAAAAGCAGTGTTGACACTGGTGTCTCTTTCATTAAAACATAAACAATATTTTTATTATGGGAAGTTGGTCTAGGAATGTTAGTTATGGTGGGCATAATTCAGCCTCATTTAAACTTATTTAAGGCTGCACCTTATTGAATTCAGTAGGACTTACTTGTGAGTGAATATGCATACAATTACTCTTTATGCCTCACTCTTTCTTTGTTTTTCAGTTGAACAGCTCACTATGCGTGTTCACCCTAAGCAAACATGTACAGAATTGCACTGTAAATCAATTCCATTAAAATTATTGGGAATTAAAATGGTTTGGTTTTTGCTGGATCATTCCTCATGTGCTCCAAAATTTCTCACATATTATTTTTGCACAAGGCTTCAAGAACATTAATAAAATAGGACAATCCTTTGCACCAGCCCCATTGAAGTAGTTAGAATGGCACACTATTTCAGTACGCTTTGCACTAGAGTATGCCCCAAAATGAATTTAATCACTATCCAACAGATGGCATAAGATGTTTGCTATGTCTGTATACTGGAATGAAACAGTAAGCTCCAATTCCCCCCGTCCCCCAATATGAATTAGATGCAAGAGAAGAAAGATCTGTAATCACAAAACCATTGTATCTAAAAAGGTTGACCATCAACTCTGGTTTTGAAATATTATATTTGTTGGAGCAATCTTGCTTTAAACATCAGCCAGTTCTAAACACAGGAGCCAGCTCCTAGGGGGTGAGGTCACTTTACCGCCCCCCAAGAAAAAAATTGACGAGGCTGGCCCTCCAAAGTTGATGGGCACTGCCAGTTAAATAGTGTTTGCACACCACATCTTGTGATTGATTATGTGGGGTGGGGCTTACCTGCCCCCCAATATTTCATTCAAGTTGGCACCCCTGGTTCTAACGCTTGTTGAAATAAATAGACCCCGCTCCTATATGCTAAAGTTTCATACAAACAGGATTGCTTCTTAATGTGAGTTGCCTACAGAACTTTAGGATATTTAAGCCACTTCCTCAAACTACTTACACAATCAATAAGGAAAGGCATTTCAGTCCCATTGCTTCTAGTGGTAGAAGGTTCCTAACTCTCCCACTGACATCAATGAGACTCCATCATGTTTCTGTATGTCTTGATCATGCCTTAAAGCTGTGTGTGAAGCATTCACTTTTTTGAAGAATATGATGGCCTTGAACAAAAAAGTAAGGTCATGCAGAATAGTTAAGGACTACTGGGAAATGATTTATAATGAAATGAAAAAAAAACTGTTTAAAACAGCATCCCCCCCCAAAAAAACAGAGGCATTCCTTTTAGGAAAGATACAGACAGAGGTACCCAAGGGTCAGAAAAGGTTATTTATGTATGCAATGACAGCAGCTCAGATTTTGTTACCCAGAAATGGAAGGTGGGAGAGGTCCCAAAGGAGGAGGAAGGTCAGCTGAAAATGATGGAATATGCAGAGCTAACAGCCAGCAGGGTAAGAGAACAAGAAGGAGTGGAGAAAGATGAATGAAAATTATTTGTGGAACATTTGGAAAATAACTGTAAGCAAGTGAAAATGCTGGCAGGATTAATATAAATTCAACAGTATAACTGAAATTAAGATTATATGAAAAAGGGGAGGGATAGATGGCAGAAATAGAATATGCAGTATATTTTGGAAGTATAAAGGAACCATGGAAGGAAAAGAATGGAAGTCGTTAGATGTAATGCTTTATATTTTATTGTGGGAAATGTATATCTGAAAATTTAACAACTTCATCACTTTTACATCCAGCTTCATCACTTTTACATCTCCCCCTGCCCCCAGAATGTGGAGGACTTGGTGGACTAGGGCCTGGGATAGCAGGGTTAAGATTCAAATAAAACTCATCATGTGATTTTGGGCAACACACTCTTTCAGCCTAAACTATCTCACAGAGTTGTGAGTAGAGTGGTACCTCGAGTTACAAATGCCTCAGCTTACAAAAGCTTCAGGTTACAAATTCTGCAAACCTGGAAGAGTTACCTCAAGTTGAGAACTTTGCCGCAGGATGAGAACTGAAATTGTGTGCCGGCGGTGCAGTACGCCTCTAGTTTCAGGTTAAGAGCAGACCTCCAGAACAAATTAAGTTCATAACTGCTGGTACCACTGTATAACATGGGGAAATGGAGAACCATGAGTGACAGCTTGAATGACAGCTTGTAGGAACAGAGAGAGGATATAAATGTAATAGCGATGAGGAAGAAGAAAATATGCAGCCTGTACAATCCTGAAGCTGGTGTGCTGGGTTTGGAATAATACAAACAAACCCACATATGACAGAAAAAATAGAATCTAGAACACAATGGGAAGTGACTATTCTGGTGAAGCTCCCTGATCCACTTGACCCAAGGCTGAGCTACCCTTGCTTTATGTACCCTATAGAAAACCCTTCCCCATCAAACAATCAGCACCCTGTACCCTTTGTTTCACCCACATTCATGAGCACAGACTTTTTTCAAACTTTTGTGTGGGTGCCTCCCTTTAGAGCACACAGACTGCCTCACTTTCAGGCCCAAAATCGCCTTTAGATAAACGTGTCTCCTCGTGACTTTGTAATAGATTCATCACTTTGCTCCAGATTCAAAGACAAAATTCTGTTGCACTGATATCTTGAATTCCAGTGCAAAAATCAAACCTGTGAAGATTTTGCTCAGCTCTAGTCGCTAGTAAAAAATAAAAAAGGAATTAATTCCAAATGAATTTAGAAATAAGCATTTAAACTATTGAAATGTGCTACAAAACATCTGACCCTCTAAATGGGTTCAAGCGTAACTTACTGTTACCAATCACAAGGTCATTGCTGTAATTTAAGTGCCTCGTCCGGTGCGAAGGTGGGGGGGAGCATCTATAATTGATCGAGCTGTTCCAAATGCTTTGCTCATCTCTCCAGACCACTTTTTCAGCTGCCTGAGGTTAATCACCAAGTCCACCACATGCTAATGCCCTCTGTTACATCATAATTAGGATGAGACTGACGGAACTGGGGAAGGCTGATGAAATTATTCATTTTTTCCCCCTGAGAAGCCAGATGTTGCCAGATAGATTTCACTTAATTCTCTGACAGCTGCAATAATAGGCGAAATATGCAGCGGAGACTATAGTGACACTGATAACGGCATAAGGAAAGGAATGAGAGGCGTGCTGCGTGGCTACTTCATTATGATTATTCATTACGGTGGATCACCTCGTTTTATGTGGCAATTAGAGAAGACTGGGGAGGGATTTAGTGGCCAAAAATGTGGAGTTATTTTAAATCTGCAAATAGAGGCATGTGCTAAGGCTATGATGGTATATTCCCAATCAGCAATTCACCATGGTTCTGTGGTACTTGGTAATAATAAAGAGTTCTGAGCTGGCATCATTAGAGCAATGGATTATTAGGGGACATGGAATCTCCCAACATTCCCACCTACCCATTTCATTGTCAGTGTATCTTTATTGATCATTGAAACTGTTCAGTGGTCAGGATCAAAAGATTCCACAGTGTAGGCCCATAAAGGTGAACACACCACAGCTCACCAAGGCCTTGGTAGAATTCCTAGTTTTATTAGCTGCCCAGAGTAGGGGAGAAAATAGAAAGTTGTTGAGTACTATGTTAGTCCACAAATGGGATTAGCAGACTTCGGGTGGCTGGTGAACAAAAGTTCTACATAATGATACCTCTTGTAGGTGCATACTAGCCTAACAGTAAGGTAGAAGAATGAAATAAACACAACTATTGGAATATAACAGAACTGCATTCACTAGCAATGAATAGTGACTAAACAAACAACATTTGAGAAAACATATTAATCACCCCCTGTGGTACTTAATTTTAGAAACTCTTTATAGAGAGATCCATTTTCTCACTCCTCAATGACTTTTAAAACAATCAATCAGTTGGTCAGTCATCAGGTAGAGACTTCTTTCCTCAGAAACAAGCCTCTGCAAAAGCATTAGGGCAACTGAATTTTGGGTCAACTTGTAAGGGTTTTTGCAACATTGCCTTATATATTACCTTGAATATAAATGTGGAATGGCATTTTTTAAAAAATAAATAAGATATTGAGAGCAATTCAATGTCACACTATTCTGATTGTTTCATCAGCACAAATATTTCAGCTTGTTGGCAGAACTATATCCCCTCCCCTCAACCTCCATGCTGTTCCGGGGGTTATTCTGACATACACACCCCTAACCAATTTGAGGGACATCGGGGGAAGAGAGGTGAGGAAAGTCCCATTGCACCAGCAGGACTCATTTCACTAGTTTCCTCTAGCAGCTCAACTGTTTAGTTCAACCCAGGTCTTTACAACTGTTTACATTGCCTAATCAGAGATATCAGAATTACAGACATGCAGTTAGCAACTGATTGTTACTTTAATTTATTGCCTCTTGCTCTTCTGTTTCCATAGAATAAGCTGCTATTCTGAGACTTTTCAACTTGGCTTCTACGTCAGCAGATGTATGCTGTTTTTATCCATGAGAATACAAATCAGATCAAAAATATCTTTGCACCAACACGTTGGTAAGCAATGTGTAGTTATTTGTGGTAAAACTTTTAACCAAGTATGTCAAAGATAGTTAATTTTTGCAAATCTCGAATACGTGTATTGTTATATGTGGTGACATAAAATAATTTTAAGAAATGGGGCAGGGGGTGCTTTACATTTCAAGGAATGTAAATGAAATGACCCAGATTTGCATTTTGTGTGTATGTTTAATTTTCTTTTGAATTCAGTTGTATTTTCTTTCTTTCTTCTTGCATTAAATCATAATAAAAACAGATAGTTAACTTATCTGAGGTAGAAAAATATTTATCTTCCAGGGTATTTCTGTTTTTCTGTTTAGGGATAGAAAAGCTCTTTCTTTTGAGTTCTCCCCACTCCCAATTGATCCTTGTTATGAACAAATACAGTTCACATTTGAGTATGTTAAATATGCAATGACTTTCAGAAATCTCGCCTGTTAGAATAGAAATCACTGTCTCTGTCACAAATGTTTGGACAGCTGTCCATTGTCTGTATAAATTAGAAAACTGTAACAACGACTGTCTCTGAAGAATAACATTTAATAGAACAATGTTCTGAAAACAGCAATGAATGAACCTGTCGTGTTTGGCCAGTAATACATTTTTATTGAACTATTTGGAACCAAAAAGGGGGAAGTTAATCCTAGGTCTTTGGTCATTTTACAGTAACTAAAAGGCAGGGGTGGCCATTTGGACTGGATCCTGTAGTCCCCAGTGGCCCAGCCCATCTTAATTTTAATCAAGTTGAGGTACATACTGAGCTTCTCCTCAGTTTACTCATACTGTGCTGCAAGATGGCAGGCCAGTGGCAGTGGTTGAGGATACACTGAGGTGGGTGTCACAGTGTCCCATTCAATTTAGTGGACCAGCCTTGAGTGTTTATTTGGTTCCGACATATTCTAATCCTGATTTGGTAACGTTGGTGGCCATTCCAAAATTTCTACACAATATTGACTTTGCCTCAGGGCCATAGAAAATGTGCAAAGCAAGCAATCTATTGAGTATTTTATTCTCTCTGTGTGTGTCTGTCTCTCTCACTCTCTCTTACACACACCTTATCCACAAATCTTTTTCCCCCATGAAAAAAATCCTAGTCCAATTATTTCTTTCTAGATAGGGCTGTCACAACTCAATGCTAGACAGCAGTTAAAAGCAGAAGAATTCCAAGGGGAAATCCCATAGGAGAAACAGAATTTTCTCTCAGCCTCAGCACAGCAGGATTTGTAGTATGGTAGCAATAGTTTCTCCATCAAATTTCCAAATTGTAGCCCTACTCTTTTCCATTTTCATCTATATGAATGAGTGGGGGGAAGTGTCCATCCGTTTGGATGAAGTGCAGAACAAGAAGAAAAATCAGGAAAATGGCTAGGGGGAAAACGCTAAATCACATGATGGGAAGGATGCATTTATTTTTGCCTAGGGAAGAAAAATAGCTTCTGCAGATAAATTAGTATGTTCTGCAGTTGAGAAGCTTTACTTAGCAGACACGAAGTTTCTCCCCTTTCAGAAGAAAGGTCAAAGAAAGCCTAGAAGAATGGAGCCCAGATGATCATTTTGGATATTGATTTATGTCGCACTTACTAAGACACATGTACCATAATGTCTGAAGAGACTCAGTAGCTAGAGACTCCTTTTACATTTGAGATGCTGGAGGCAGACACAAGAAAAATGATACCTACATACCAAGTAAGTTCCATCTCCAGAAGGCAAACACTAGCATGAAACTAGCTAAAAGAGTGTAATGAGATAATGAAACACTTTGCTTTCACAGTCACTTGCTGCCTGGACATATTTATTTAATCCTGGAGCCGGCCATTGAATTCACTAAAGCTAGAAATATACTGAAGACCAGTGAAATGTAGTGATAGAGCAGGACCTGCATTCCAGTCACTGTCCAGCTATGATGCAGGTTACTTTTATATATTATTATGTAGCTGAACATATTTGAATAGAGGACGGTGTCACTGAGAGCAGATAATGCCAATAGATAAAGTGTGTGAGCATAAGAAAAGATAATAGAAATCAACTGGAACAGAGAGGAATCAGATGGATATTTTTCACATTGGCAAATATGTGCATAAAAAATTCAAAGTAGCTCAGCGGTAATATAAACACACAGAGAGAACAAAGCAGTCAGTGACACTGACTAACAAATTCTTAGCATTCCTTTGGGCCAGCCAATGCAATGAAGGCCCTGTTACTAGTGATAAATATTTTTTTGCCAATTATTTCTAATTGATATTTCAAATTATTAAAAATCGTTACCGAATTAATACAATTTAATACAATTTTCCAAAACTGGTTTCCCACTCTCCTTACAATATATGTCCAAGATAGACTCCCATTGCTGCATTAGTTCTTAATTAGTCTCTAGCTGACATAGAATCATAGAGTTGGAAGGGTCTAGTCCAAATGGCGACCCAACCTCTGCTTAAAAACCTCCAAGGAAGGAGAGTCCACAAACTCCTAAGGGAGACTGTTCCACTGCTGAACAACTCTTACTGTCAGAATTTTTTTTCTGAAAGTTTAGTCGGAATCTCCTTTCTTGCAACTTGAAGCCATTGGTTCGAGTCTGACCCTCCAGAGCAGGGAAAACAAGCTTGTTCCCTCTTTCATGTGACAGCCTTTAAGATACTTGTAAATGGTTATAATATCTCCTCTAAGTCTCCTCTTTTCCAGGCTAAACGTACAGTACCCGGCTCCTTCAAGCGCTCCTCATAAGGCTTAGTTTCCAGATTCATTGTTGCCCTCCTCTGCACACGTTCCAGCTTGTCAACATCCTTCTTAAATTGTGGTGCCCAGAATTGGACACAGTATCACTGGTGTGGTCTGACCAAGGCAGAATAGAGTGGTACTATTACTTCCCTTTACCTGGAGACTATACTTCTGTTGATGAAGCCTAGAATAGCATTAGCTTTTTTGCTGCTGCATCACACTGTTGACTCGTGTTAAGCTTGTGGTCCACCAAGACCCCTAGATCCTTTCCACATGTACTGCCAATAAGTCAAGTGTCCCCCATCCTATATTCGTGCATCCGGTTCTTCCTGCCTAAGTGCAGAATCTTACATTTATCCCTATTGAAATTCATTATTGTTAGTTTGGGTCCAGTTCTCCAATCTGTTAAGGTCATTTTGAATTCTGATCTATCTTCTGCGGCATTAGTTACCCCTCCCAGTTTGGTGTCATCTGCAAATTTGATGAGCATCCCCTCAATTCCTTCATCCAAGTAGTTTATGAAGACGTTGACCAACAAGTGGCCCGGGACAACATACTGTGGCATCCCACTTGTCACTTTTTCCCAAGATGATGAGGAACCACTAATGAATACTCTTTGCGTCAGTCAACCAGCTACAAATCCACCTAACAGTTACCTCATTCAACTCAGGTTCCTTGCAATAATATCATGGGGGACTTTGTCAAAAGCTTTACTGAAATCAAGATACACTATGTCCAGAGCATCCCCTTGATCCAACAAATCTCTATTTTTATTTTTATTTAAAAAAAAATCCTTAGTAAATTGAAAATTACAGAATATGCAGAATTGGCTAGTTTGACTTGTAAAATTAGAGATAAAAAGGAGATTGACTTTAAGGAGAATTGGAAAATGTTTTTAGATTTTAAAAACTCAGTGTAAACATGTTAAGACACAAATAGGATTTGACTAAGAATAGCAGTGGAAAGGTCAGTGGAAGTTTTTCGTTTTTGTGTTTTTTTGTAGAAGCAAAGGCATAGAGTAACTAAAATATGCAGCACGAATTCAAACTTTGGGGAAACCATGGAGGAGGGGGAAGTTCGAGGTTGAATGATTGATTGTAAAACCTGAAATGTTGTTAGATTAGTGTGTGTGTGTGTGTGTGTGTGTGTGTGTGTACAAACAAACAAACAAAAAACCAGTAAAAAGTTATCAGGATTTTCTCTCTCTCTGGATTCTGTCTGCATTATTTAAGTGACTTTTCTAACAGATTATTCATATAGCCAGAAGTCATTGTTCTCATTTATGTCAGAAGCAGGCCAGTGGTGTTTTTTGGTTTTGTTTGTTTGTTTGAAAAAAGGAGGAAAGATTAAACATTTTTAGCTGAACATTTTAAACGAGACCCACAGGTGTTTAAAACTGTGCAGCATATCATTAGTGGCATTATCAGATACCCAGCGTTGGTTGTGTTTCTCTGTTGCAAATATACTAGTGGCAATTCTAGGGCTGTTGCAGTGAAACGTGTACTGGCTAAACATGATGGGTTTTGGCATAAAGGATCTTAAAAACACAATGAAATCCGCTAGCATCTCTTGTGTTGGCTCAGAGTTGATTTTGCCAAAGAGATTTAGACGTTTCCATCCTGTCACCCCCCACTCTGGCAACTGAGTTAATTTGGCAATGGAGATTCTCAATATTGGTGAACCTACAAGTGTTGAATGTTGCTGATAATGAAAGCTTACTTAGTTCACTGAGTGCACACACTTCCTCTCTCCCCCCCCCCCCTTTGCATATCCTCTGTTGTTGGGTGTGTGTTTTTTAACACAGATGCTGTATACAAGAAAGTTTAATGATGCTGCCTTGTCAGAGAACTGGGTCACCATATTGCTGCTGATTAGCAAGCTGTTTCTGAAGCAACCTTTGCTTATGCATTTTTTGAAAGTTACTTTCATACTGTCATAACTTCTGGAGGGCACAGATGTTCCCTTCCAATTACTCTTAAGGAGATTTTAAATCTGAACTGCTTTGGTTGACAACTGCACTGTGACGATGCATACTGAAATCAATCCCCAAATTAGCTACCTTTTTTGTTCAGAATGGCAAAGAAAGTTTCTCTCAGTTGTATATAGAAACAATGAATGATATCCAACAACCATCAAGAGGTGCCAGGTTACATGGTCACTTTTTTTGCTAAAGCTGTTTCAATGAATGCCAAGGGCAGACAGGCATGATGGATACTAATAAGACTATGGAAGATTTTGTTTACCAAATCCTAATTTGATTGCACTCTACATTAGTCAGTCAGATGAAATGCAGCTTCATATACTACATTATGGTCTTAGGAAGGGATATCAAAACACAAACTACATGTACTGTATGCCTATGCAACACAAAGGGTGCAAGCATATCACATACAATTATTTTTCAGTGGTCATTTTCAAATGTGGACCACATTTTATAGATACACTCTGAACATTTATAGAACTAATACATGCATGTGTGTCCTCTGATTCCCTATTCTAGTATACTTCAACTTATTTTACAATTGGAATGGGAGTTTATTTATCACATCTGCATCCTGATGTTTATATGAGTTCAGAGTGGCATGAACTTCACAACAAACTTGTTTAAGGTTGAAAGATGCTGTGACTCACTAGGCCTGTGTTATTAGTTGTATAAATCACCAGGATTACTAGGTAGCCTTGTGCAGCGAGGCTTACCTTTTCGATGAGGGAATGATACTCAGCTATTTCTCTCATCGTAACATGCTGTGCAGCTTCACCTTAACCCCACATGCCCAAACTAGTCAACAAGCTTCATAATAATTCCCCCTTGTTCAACTCTGACTCTTTAGCCATCACACACACAGTGGTTGCTCATTCTTCCAGTGTCAGCAATTCCCAAGTAAAAAGGCATTTTTTAAATTTTTTTTAAAATTATCTTCATCCATCTTTTCACAAAGTATTTCTCATTAAGTAGGTCAGATAAATGGACTGAGGCACCGTTAGTGGCTGGTTCCCTAGACCGGATGGATGGGAAGTTGCCTGCTCTTGCTGGGGTTACCTTCCCTCTAAAGCAGCAGGTATGTAGCTTGGGGGTACACCTAGAACCATTGCTGAGGCTCAGGTGGCCTCAGTGGCAAGGAGTGCTTTCCATCAGGGCTAATTCAAAGTGCTGGTTTTGACCTGTTAGTCCTTAAATGGCTCGGGGCCAGAATACCTCAATGCCTCTCCTCATATGAACAATCCCGGACCTGAATGCATAATCTGAGAGCCTTCTCCATGTGCCTCCTCCATGAGAGGTCCAAAGGGCTGCAACACAATAATGGGCTTTTCTTGCGGTGGCTCTACATTTGTGGAATGCTCTTCCCAGAGAGGCTCACATTGGGTGTAAATTTGATAGATTTAGCTTTAAACACAAGCTGAATAAAAATTTTCCTCCAGCTCTACTTTGGAGTAAGTACCACTTAATGCTGTGGGCCCTACTTCCAAGTAGACATGTATTTGTAAGATTCTCATCCTTTTGCTGGTACAGATGTGTGATGTTTGAGTTAGAACGGCATTTAAGGTAATCACCACTTTCCTATAACGACTTCCAAAATGTGTATTTTGGGTTGCATGGTTCTTACTAGCCACATGTAGATGAGCAATATGGCCATTTAGGAAATTAAAACTGTACTAATGAAAATGCAAGTCTTGCTTCTGCCTAAATATTCTTGAACAATAAAGAAAATTCCATTAAGGAAATTAGAAAGGACTTTCCTTTATTGCCTTTTTTTGTAAAATCAGATCAAGCAGTATTCCCACATATGCTATTTGGTACATTAATTTGCTGCTTCAAACAGTGTGTAACCAATTGCTAAAAGTTACACAACATTGCATTATTTTAAATGGACTACCTACATTGCCCTAAAGATATTCTCCAAGATAACTAATCTGCTTCAGACACACTATTGATGGCATACATTTTCTAAAATGAAGTTCTAAAAGTTGACTGTACAATGGCAGTGCAATGGCATCATGGTGTGTTTAGAAGAATTGTTTAATTCCTCAGCTTACCAGGACAAAGCAGCTGAGAGATCCCAAAATAAAGAACAAATCAAAGTAGCTATACTTTATTTTTATGAATATTGTTATGAATAAAAGCAGGTGGTGATATTTGTGTGCACAGTTACTTAATAAACTAGATGGTAACATTTACTTCATTACAGTTACCTTAATTTTTTTTAAAAATGTTAACACTATATGGTTCCTCTCATTGCGAATGATCTGCCACTTTAAGAGGATATGCAAGAGATTCAGTTCTTCCCATATCCAAACCTAAGCCAAATTCCCTATAACACTCCTATCCAGTTAAGATTCAGCAAGCTAGGCTCTGAGGACTATATTTGCAATCTTCAGTTAAGACTGCAACCTCTTCCATGTGGAGTCTCTCAGGTCTTTTGCTCCCCCCCCCCCCCCGGTCCAGCCAGGGCCGTCTTTTCTATTTGGTTTAGTGGGTCCTGTGCCACGGCGCCTGCCCAGCAGTGGACAGCAAAGCCTATAGCTAGCGGTGCTTTGCTGCCGCTTTGCCACTCACTGTAAGCTTGGGAGTCACAGCAGCTGCATGATGAGCAGCTGCCCCACTTCCGCTCACGGGAAAAAGGGGTGGCAACATGCGTGCTGGCTGGCTGAGCTCTGCTCAGCTCCCTGCAATACAGTGGTACCTTGGGTTACAGACACTTCAGGTTACAGACGCTTCAGGTTACAGACTCTGCTAACCCAGAAATAGTACCTCGGGTTAAGAACTTTGTTTCAGGATGAGAACAGAAATCATGCAGCAGCGGCATGGTGGCAGTGGGAGGCCCCATTAGCTAAAGTGGTGCTTCAGGTTAAGAACAGTTTCAGGTTAAGAACGGACCTCCAGAACGAATTAAGTTCTTAACCCGAGGGACCACTGTATACAGAAGAAGCCCTGGCTGGGGATCCGGCAGCAGAGGTGATCTGGCATTTGCTCCAGCTCCTGCTTCCTTTGCTGTGGGATCAACTTCCCCCTGCCAGTTCCGCAAGGGAGCCTCTGCTCTTGCAAACTGTCCCGTCGGGCGGATCCTGCAACCAGCATGTCTCCATTCTCGGCGTCCTTTTGCCAGACCTTGCTGTCTGGTTGCAGCGACTCTGGAGGGCAAGACCAAACTTACTTGAGATCACCCCTTTCTTCTTTTTAGTGAGTGTGCTCATCCCCTGCCCAAATTTTGTGTGTGTGTGTGTGTGTGTGTGTGTGTGTGTGTTGAGTTCTCTCCTGCGTTACTGGTTTGGGTTCTAATGAGCTGCCTGCCTCTTTAAGCTGCATGCACACCAAAGCTCATACCCATAACAAACTTAATCTGTGGGGGACATGCCATGCTACTTCTGGAGGAGTTTGCCCATGTTTGGTCCCCAACCTGCACTCATTTTCTAGGAGCCACAGGTGAGAGCTATCAGCATGTGACAGAGGTCATACCCAGGAATGGCTTTGAGTAGCCAGCTAAACCAAGTGAGAGTAGTTGATGAGTCTCAAACTCTCAGTAAGTTAGGGACTTACCCTACATATGAAAACAGGCTCTGGTGGATTGAGTGGAAAAGACCAATAGTATGTTCGACATTCAAGAAGACCGTTTCTGAAAATTCTGTAGCAGGAGATGGGCAGATATGGCTCATCAGCCTGAGAAGGTAGCTCATCTAGGAGAAGGAAAACTCTGATCCTAAATCTTCACTGCCTTGCAGGATATCTTCAAGAGAAGAAAAGGTTAAGGAGTATACCATACACATATCCAGAGTGAAGGCCCTAAGGTGGTTAGATGGTGCCTTGTATGCATCCTTCCTGCAACTCCTGCAGCCAAGCTGGTGCCGAACATGTTGCTCTGCTTTCCTTTGGACCACATCAGCAAGGCCAAGAGGAGGGCATTGTCATCTTGGCAGCCCAGGACTTCAGTGCTGCAAATGCAGTGGTTTGACTTCATCTCCGGAGGCACACTCCATTTGAGACAGATGCCAACAACTCATCAGGAATCAACTTTTGTGAACATAACTTTTTGATTTCTCATAACATCCCTATATAGAGAGGTTAAACAATGAATGAAGTACTTGCTTTCGAAAGACTTTATAATCTTGCATGGAGGATTGGTTGATTTGTCCTATGTGCACAGAGAGAAGTTTGATTGCTACATTAGTGAGGTCAGGAAGAAGGGTGTTTAATCCCCCCCCCCTTGAAACAGGCTAATTGGTAGGAGACCATCTGCCACATCCTGAAGCATAGCTGCTTGAGTCCTCTGGAGAGATCATACTAAACCTTCTCCATTCGCTGTAAAAACATTTATTGCCTTAATATCTAATCTGATCTCAGTGTGTAGCACTCATTTTCAATTGAAGTCTTTTATTGATTACTATTTGGCTTATTTATGTGCCTTTAATTAAAGCCATAGCACAATGGTTCACAATAGGATAAATTCATGAAGCGGTAAAACTGACATTAAAATAACTGTGGCCCAAGAATGCCTGGCCAAATTAGTAACCACCACAGTTAGTACCTGCCAGATATTTGACAGCTGATCATTCCACAAAACAGGTCATACCACCAAGAAGGCCCTCTTTAATATGGTCATGTGATGCATTTGCACACAGCACAGAATGACCAGGAGGGCCACCTCTGAGTATCAATGTGGTCAGGCTGAGCAATATGGGGGAAGGCATTGCCTCAGATATCCTGGTTGCATGCTGTTTATAAATCAACATCAACACCTTAAACTTGGACTTGGTAGCAAATTGGCAGCCAGTGCAATTTCTTTAGCATATGCTCTATGTGTATGCTGTGAGGTGCTAAACTCAGCAACCTAGAAGGCACATTTTGCACCAGCTTCAGCTTTTGAACCAAGTTGTGGGACAGCATCACATACGGAGCATTGTAAAAATCCAGTCTTGATGTTACTAGTGTCAGTGTTAATAAGCTATTGGACCTTCCAATGATCCCAAGCATACCTCAAATTCCAGCAAGGCTTGGTTGCAGAAGTCCTGGAAAGTTCTACAGTGGCCACCACAGTCACCTGACTTGAACCCCATAGAAAATCTCTGGTGGGATTTGAAGGTGGTTGCACCATGCAAACTCAAGAATATTGCTGAACTGGAGGCCATTGCTCATGAGGAACGGGCTATGATTCTTCAGAAATGGGGCCAAGAGTTGCTGTCTGGTTTGCATCTCGTTTGCAGCAGGTCATAGCAGCAAGAGGCTGCTCTACTAAGTACTAAAGATGCTTGCCATGAAGGGGTTGAATAGGAGTGAGACTGGAGAAGCCAGTATAAGTTGCAATTTCAGCTGAATTTGGGGGAAACACTTGAAGCATCCATTGTGTTGAGCTATTTCAATTGCTTTTGTTTGATTTGCTCATTGTAAACATCCGATAGTCTAAATTTTGATAATAAACATGATTTATAATGGGGGCTGAATAATTTTGATTGCAACTGTATATGTGTCACAGCATGATGGAAGGCAAAAACATACAAGGTCACTTTTCCACTGCAAGGGAGATGAGGGAAAGATGCATTAGTCACCTTTCCAACAACCCTGTAAGGTAATACAAAGGAGCATTTGCTTTTAACTCCAACATTCACTGACTGGAGGAACACAAGTGTAAGTTAGGGCTGTAAGTTAGAGCACTTTCCTCAGTTTGGGCACAATCCACCATTAGTGTGGAAAGGAAAACTCCACATTCACTGTCTGTTAACAGTGACATGTGACCAAAGACACAGACCATCAGCTACAAAGTCATTTGAAATAACATTGGATCAAACAGCAACTGCATCACTAATAATGATACTCGCTGGAAGACCCTAAAAATGAAATGTGAGATGAACCTGATAATTTTGCAATACATATATATATAAAAGGTAAAGGTAGAGGATCCCTGGACTCCAGTCAAACAACTCCAGTCAAAGGCGACTATGGGGTTGTGGCGCTCATCTTGCTTTCAAACCGGCGTTTGTCCACAGACAGCTTTCCAGGTCATGTGTCCAGCATGACTAAACTGCTTCTGGTGCAACGGGACACTGTGGCGGAAGCCAGAGCGCACGGAAACGCCGTTTACCTTCCTACCACTGTGGTACCTATTTATCTACTTGCACTGGTATGCTTTCAAACTGCTAGGTTGGCAGGAGCTGGTACAGAGCTCACTCCATTGCAAGGATTCGAACCGCTGACCTTCCAATCAGCAAGCCCAAGAGGCTCAGCGGTTTAGGCCACAGCGCCAACTGCATCCCTATACATATAATATATGTAGGTCCCACTTTGTAGGTACAATACATTCCTGGGTTTCTGCCCAAAATGGCTACTGCCAACCAGCAAAACACAAATAAAAAAGCAAATGGGCAAACTCTGGCTTTTCAGATTTCTGAATTAGCTGTTAGTGTTGTGAGGTTTGGGTACAATTCTTGGTGTTTGGATAACTGAAATTTCTGATAATGACCATTCCAGCAGTGGGACCTGCATGTACTGACATTTGAGATGTTGAAACCCACCTTTTAAATGCTAAAATCCACAGATGACCTTTGTCTTGGTGACAAATTTCAATCAATGAATCTATTGTTCATCATAAATTTCAAATGCTGTGTTGCAGATTTGAAAACATTTTTGTATAGTTTTAATCCTGGGTGCAACAAAAATATAAAGAGATGAATTCCAGTCTAGTTCACATTTCTTGTAAAAGTTAAGCTCTAATAGCTATAGCTAGCAAGTACTGAAAACCAGAGTATGATTTGACTTTTTGCTAATAAGCATGTGCCTTGGGATAATATTAATGTTAAACATGCTGAAATGTTTGCATGTGTTCGAAAGGTCAAAGCGTTGGAAAGTTATTTTGTTTGGGGGCTCAGACTGACACTTCGAGCAATCAGTGCTGTTTTGCTCTCTGTGTTGTTTAACAAATCTCCTGAGCCTTCTGTTTCTTAAATCAAAAAGGGCCAGAGGCGGGAAACCTCCATAAATGCACTTTGGAAAAAAGAGTGTGCTAATTTCTTGCTTGCCTATCTCACATTTGCTGCACTAAATTCATATGAAACACCAATTAATCAGCTTTGGGGTTTTTTTAGTATTATGCGCATTTGACTTATTCTGATTTGACTTCAGGAGTGCATGAGCCGCCATAACCTCTATGTCTTCTCCTTTTGCTTGAAATAATCCACCCTTTCTTTTAATCTCATCATTACTTTCCAATTGTTTTGCAACCAGTAAATGCTAGGAGAATTCATGAAGCACCTTATTAGTTTTTGTGACCTCTGGATAAGGAGTTGTGATTCAGGCAGCCAATCATTTATGGACTTTGTCTTTTGGAATAAAACCCTGATACCGATTGAGTGAGTTTATGTTGAAGTAAGGGTAGCAAAAATACAGCTAAGAAGCTCAAATAATATATATGACTGATAACCTCATTTGGAAATTAGACCAGTGTCTGGACTTTAACATTCAAAAACTTTACTTGCAGCAACTTATAGATGGATTAAAACACAATATTTACAGTCACATGCTTCTCCAAGCATGGGCTTACAGTTCTTCTAATTTACAAACAACTGTATTTTTCTCTCTTTCTAGAAATCAGCACTCAGCCTTCTGTATCTCACTTAGGCCATGTCTTGCAGGTCCCTATGAGACATTAATACTTTTACCTTCTTCTGCAGCTTTGCTTTCTTTTTTTCACGCAGAGAAGTAGCACTCGAACACTCTATTCAATTTAGCAGTATTCACAGTGGACTCTAAAACACAGAAATCTTGCTTAACATAAAATGGAGTCTCTCCTTCACTAGATACCTCCCATGTGACCAACATTAGCCAATCACATGACATTTCAGTTACCAACCAATCAAATTTAAACACATAGTAATGAACAGTGCTTTTTTTCTGGGGGAATGCAGGGGTACATATACCCCAAAACATTTTGTGAATCTAAGTTTGGCCTCATTGAGGGGCAGTATTTCATATGAGTAGGAAAATGAAACTACCCCTAAACATTTTTTTTAACAAAAAAAGCACTGGTAATGCATACAAGCACTTACAATTTCAGTGAATTAAATTACTATACTTAATAGTTTAGGACTGAGGTGTTTCACATAACCCCCCGAGTTTGGGTCTAAAACTCTAATACTAATAAGAAAGTAAAACCTACACAAATCTGGAGTTCCTAAGACAACCTTGTAAGCCTCATTCCAGCAACTCTTGCAGCCAAGCTGGTGACAAACATTTTTCTCTGCTTTCAGTGAAGCTAAGAGTGGGGCATTGTCACCTGGATAGCCCAGGATCTTCATACACAAAGCCCAGGCTTGCACCCTGGGGAGGTCATTTCAGTGTGGCAAAAACAGTGGTTTGACTTTACCCCTGCAGGCACACTCCATAGTCTCTTGGAATAGATGGATGCCAACAACAAACTGCTATATAATATAGAATCATAGAATCATAGAATCATAGAATCATAGAGCTGGAAGAGACCACAAGGGCCATCGAGTCCAACCCCCTGCCAAGCAGGAAACACCATCAGAGCACTCCTGACATATGGTTGTCAAGCCTCTGCTTAAAGACCTCCAAAGAAGGAGACTCCACCACACTCCTTGGCAGCAAATTCCACTGTCGAACAGCTCTTACTGTCAGGAAGTTCCTCCTAATGTTTAGGTGGAATCTTCTTTCTTGTAGTTTGGATCCATTGCTCCGTGTCCGCTTCTCTGGAGCAGCAGAAAACAACCTTTCTCCCTCCTCTATGTGACATCCTTTTATATATTTGAACATGGCTATCATATCACCCCTTAACCTCCTCTTCTCCAGGCTAAACATGCCCAGCTCCCTTAGCCGTTCCTCATAAGGCATCGTTTCCAGGCCTTTGACCATTTTGGTTGCCCTCCTCTGGACACGTTCCAGTTTGTCAATGTCCTTCTTGAACTGTGGTGCCCAGAACTGGACACAGTACTCCAGGTGAGGTCTGACCAGAGCAGAATACAGTGGCACTATTACTTCCCTTGATCTAGATGCTATACTCCTATTGATGCAGCCCAGAATTGCATTGGCTTTTTTAGCTGCCGCGTCACACTGTTGGCTCATGTCAAGTTTGTGGTCAACCAAGACTCCTAGATCCTTTTCACATGTAGTGCTCTCAAGCCAGGTGTCACCCATCTTGTATTTGTGCCTCTCATTTTTTTTGCCCAAGTGCAATACTTTACATTTCTCCCTGTTAAAATTCATCTTGTTTGTTTTGGCCCAGTTCTCTAATCTGTCAAGGTCGTTTTGAAGTGTGATCCTGTCCTCTGGGGTGTTAGCCACCCCTCCCAGTATGAAGACCTGAGCTCAATACTGGAAAAATCAAAGAACCAAGAGAAACCAAAATTGACATTCACTCATCCCTTGTTGTCACCAATGCACCCAATGCAAGAGGTGTTGCACATGTAGCTTTGAATGGCAAAAGGTATCACTACCTCCACTATCAAGATGAATATATAATATCACATGTTGTACCTGTCAGTTGCTATAACGCTCAGCCTTTGGTTAATAAAAATGTTAAGTCCTTTTGCTATTAGGATATGGCTTTTGAAATATTGGAAGGAGACTCATTTTGCATTCTAATTTTTCAGCCTGCCTGCTTGAAGAAAATGCCACAGTCACATTACAAAGTGCGTAGGCACCAAAGGTCAAATTTACAATTCATATTCTGATACAGTAAGTTTAATTAAAAGATAATAAAAGGCAATCATTTATTGATAGTTTTAACATTAATGAATGACTTTGACCTCAGGCATAGCTGCTGTTCCCTAGTTAAAGCAAAATATGACTGCTTGTCATTACAAGATTTTTATTAGTATTAATGGTTTTAACTTTCCTCCCATGTATATGTCACAATATGTCAACAGTTCATTGAAAAAACTATTGATATGTTTCCAATCTGTAAACAACCCTAAAACCCTGTCTTTACAGATTCCTTGTGTTATACCCCAAACAACGTTTCACAGATGAAAATACATGCACTCTTGTATCACCATTATCTTCATATTAAGGAGAAGTGCCTGAACACCACAAGCACCTAAGAACATAAGCAGAACTTGCTGGATCAGGTCCATCTAGTCCAGCATCCTGTTCTCATCGTGGCCAACTAAATGCACTTGCAGAATTCCAAAACCTGAACTTTTCTGTTCTCTCATTTATTGTACAATACATTTAAAATCAGATGGGAATTTGTTGTTTAAGTCACTGATTGAGAGTACAACAAAGTCAAACAAAAATAATTGTCCTGGAATAAGTTGTTGTTGTTGTTTAGTCGTCTAGTCGTGTCCGACTCTTTGTGACCCCATGGACCAGAGCATGCCAGGCACTCCTGTCTTCCACTTGAAGTGCCAAATGCAATATATTTACTCTGAAATCCTTGTTTGGGTTCAGCGTGGGGCTCAAGCTACACGTAGTTTAAACCACATCAGTTGAAGTGTAATTATTACATTATGCTTCTTGTTTAAAAGAGAAATAGCATACTGGCCACCTTCCAGGATTGGGAACATGGTGTAAATAGATAGAGGGCATTCCTCCCCTGCCACTGTTTGGATGAAAATTGCTCCCTCCCCCCAGCTTGAAGATCCCACTGGCATCAAAGTGAACTTTCATCATAGGATTAAAGGCAGCAGGGATGGGGAGGGGACTTCCTCATAGGGACTGTGATGGGGAGAACAGGGTAAACCTGATCCCTTAATTTTCATTAATACATAAATGGCAAGCGGGGGCGGGGGGAGAGATCCTTCTCCCCTTCCTGTGGTCCAAATGAAAAGCTCCCTCACACTACCCTGGGCTATTTGACAGGAAGTTGAATGTTGAATTTAATTCTGCTATCTGTATTTTCCTGCAATGTCACAGCCCTAAATAATTGGCTTTATACCCTTCGGAGTATAAGCATGTATACAAAAATAAATGTCCTGCCAAGTTGTGGTCACATTTGCTGCTCATGGAAGCAGTTGCACAATGTGGAAATCCCCCCCCCCCCCGCTGTTAGAGAGAAGTGTTTCACACGTTAGTGTTTCTTACTCACTTAGCTGTGATGCTTTACTTACTTTTTTAACCCTTTTACCTCCGCCACCATATAACTAAATAGCTCAGCTTCCTGAGGTTGTGAATAAGTGTGGGACAAAGCAGCACAGGTTCAACTTTAAATTGAAAACAAAGTAAATTTTATTGTATTTTAAATAAGCAGGTGGTGGTGTTAATTTGTATGCTTACTATTAGGGATTTTTTCAGCTTCAGTTTTATCCTTTCTTGAATTCAATTCTCCACATTTCCAAATTGGTTTGCAATCTTTTTATTTTAAAAAAATAAGTTCTCATGAAAATTCACCAGCATTTTACTGCAGAATTATTCCAATATGCTGTATATTAGGAGAATTTCAAAATACAATGCACTTTATGTGCTATTTTAACAATATACTTTTTCTCAAAACTTCATTTTGGCATAGGCATCTTTGTACACATTACTTCACCGAAAAACCGCATTGCAACATTCAAAGAGGTGAGAATTTCGAAAGATGGCTGTGTTTCAGTTCACATACTGTTTTGGGAAGTGCAAAATAAGGAAGACTGCATTTAAATGCAAACGGAATATAGTTTCTTCCCCCATACCTAACTGGTATGTGTTGATCTTGGTTGGTTATTGTTTCTTCAGTGCAAAATGGTTGCACTGTGTGGCTGCTGCTTCTTTAAGAGGAAAGTTAAGAGAAATTTAGTTCTTCCACCTAATCAAAGCCAATTCCCTAAATCACTCCTGCTCAGTTACCGTAACACCCATTCATTTGGCACTCGTGACTATACTTGCCATAAGGCTCATGAACTCTTCATTCTGGAGTCTCTCAGGTTTTTATCAGGACTTCTGCCACAGTCTTCGCACTGGTCCAGTAACCTCTGCTTCTTCAGCTTGCAGCTGACCTCCTCCTCTTGTTTTCTTTTTCACCCATCATCTGACTGACCTTGGCCTCAGATTAGACTTTTATTTCAAAACAGAGTCAATCTCTAGCCAGTCATTTTGAATCTGTATGAAATTCTCTCACCAGTTCTGGTTCATTGTGAAGAGGCAGAATATTTCCTATCAGTTTTTAGTTCACAAAAATGGGTTATGAGCCTGTATTTCCAGGCTTGAGGTCCCCTTTGCTATAAGCACAGCTTTTTTTCTTTTGCATTATTTTATTAAGTAAGGGAACCATGTCATACTACATGCATAGTGCTTTGGGGGCAGGGGATGTGGAAACCATGTCACTGTTCCTGCAGGAGTGATCACAGGCCTCAGGCCTTTTGTGTTCTGCTCCTGGAGATCAGTTCAGCAACGGAGAGTGTCCACAGCCACATTTCAACAGATGGGCTCTGCTATAGGATTTCTTCTTGCACAATGATTTCACTAAGAGTAACTGAGAGTAGCCTGCTCTGCTGTTTATTAGTTTTGTAGTTTTAATATTGTATGTTTGCTACTCTAATTGGAAACCTGATGAATAGGGTTTTTTATCTGCTTTTTCGCAGTTGTAATTTTTTTACAGTTCGTGCATTGTAACCTACCCTTAGATCTATCACAGTGAAGGATAGGCTATAAATATCCCAAATAAATAAATAATGTTTATAAAAGAACTGCAATTTCAACTCCATCCTAGTAGAAAAACACTGAATATTAATTTTGCTAGCCCCAAAATTCTTTTGAAGGACTAGACTATATGAGGTATCTATTACTGAAGGTCTGTTGCCCATCCTTTAATTTAAGCAGTTTGTGTTCTCTTATCAGGTACTGGGAGGAACTGATTAAAAGAAATATCATCCTGGATGGTGGCAATGAACAAAATGAATCTTCTTTCCATTGTTAGTGTATCTGACACTAGATAAGGCACAGGGTGGTGGTAGGTGATCTAACCACTGTTGTTTTCCAAAAGTGAATATGCTTTTTAATTGATGCCCTCCAAAACAGTTGTTGGTGTGCCATTGCTGTTAAGACCCATGAACCAGAAACAATCAGTTCAAATTTTACCTCAGCCATGAATGTAATGGATGACCTTAGGAGCACCATTCTCACCAAGCCTCTCCCAACCACAATAATGTTCTTATTTGAAATATGTATATCTCTCACCTTTCAAGGCAGCTGTTGAGAATAATGAAATATAAGAAGAAAAGCAATATGCAAAAAGAAGTGGCAATAGAAGCATGCAATGTAGCAATGTAATAAGACAGCCAGTACGAAACATATTAAAAAGTTGGAGGAAGGAAAAATCCAGAAGAATGGCATGTGATTATGGCAGGCAAGCAATGACATTCAGCCTTCCTAAATAGGTAGGTCTTAACACCACATGGAAGAACAACAAGATAGAGGCAAGATGAACCTCCTTTGATAATACTGTGATAATAATTCAAGCCAGCCTTACAGCATTGTTGTAAGGACCACTGGTGTAATATATATTCATGTAAATCATTTATTCGTCTTTAGGGGAGCAGAATCCATTTCATTCACATAGCCTGAAGAGTCTAGATTGCAGTTCTTCCTGCTTGCTTCACCTTTATAGATATTTCTGCTCCACTTGGCTTCTTTTGCTCTGACAAGATTTGCAGAAGCTAATGTGGAACCAGGAAGAATGCCAAGAAACGGCTTGCTAAAGTTGCTAAAGTTTTGACATGAAAGTCTGACACACACACCCGTCCCGCTTCTAGTAGGAACTTGTTCCTGCATCATGACCATTTGATCTATTTTCTACAACAGGTTTTATAACATAGGTCAGTGATCCTAAATTCAAGTTTGTAGCAACTTTCAGTTTCACTAGTTTCAGTGTCTTGGGGAAAATCCAAGGAAGATTTGTTCATCCATGATCGGAACTGGTGGATACATAACTTCTATAGTAACCATCTTCTAATTGGTTGTCTCAGTGACAAATGAGAGTACTAATTATCTCTATAGGAAAAAAACTTCAGCTGAGGAAGTCCTGTTTTGGCGGTCAGCACTTCTAAACCAAGTTTATACAAGTCATAAATTTGTGGCTGCATTATATATTATTATATACAGTGGTACCTTGGGTTACATACGCTTCAGGTTACATACGCTTCAGGTTACAGACTCCGCTAACCCAGAAATATTACCTCAGGTTAAGAACTTTGCTTCAGGACGAGAACAGAAATCGTGCGGCGGCGGCGCAGCAGCAGCGGGAGGCCCCATTAGCTAAAGTGGTGCTTCAGGTTAAGAACAGTTTCAGGTTAAGAACGGACCTCCAGAACGAATTAAGTACGTAACCAGAGGTACCACTGTATTATATCTTATTATCATAGATTCCAGCGTATTAGGCGACTGGGCGTATTAGACGACCCCCCAAATTAGCAGCTGCAATTTGGGGATTTGTTTTATAAGCCCAGTCGCCTAATACGCTGGGCAGCTCTGCGTCGGGAGAAAGCCGCCCGGCGCGGAGCTGAGCCTGCCGCTCGCTGTTTGGAGCCGCCCCAGCAGCAGCGGGGGCGGGGCGGGCTCCACTCCTCGCCACTCATACCCGGCGTATAAGGTGAACCCCAACTTTGTAACCTCTTTTCTGTGGTTAAAAAGTCGCCTTATACGCCGGAATCTACTGTAGTTCCTCACTTTCACAAAGCCCTGTTAACACTACTCACATGCAATATTCTTATTCCCCATTCAAATATAGCTCTTGTTGATGATACATGAAGCATTTATACACATTTATATCAGATGGCCAACAATGTGACTGGAACAAAAGCAGCTTCTTGGGTGACAAGACCCATGGTTTCAAATAAACATCTCCTGGGCTTCTGCAATACCATTAGTAGGCCATTGGATGCGCTTTACCCTACATGGAAGTGAGGCAGTGTTGATGGAAGGAGATGAAGCAGGAGCTGTATACAAGCCCTACTGAGTTCTCAGCAGGATGCCTGCTGAACACTGCCTTCCTCTCAGGTTGGGTAAAAGGCATCCAATGGCCTACAAATGGTATCACTTCCATTCTTTTTCCTCCAAGCCACATGCTACTATATGCACACCTGGCTACAGTTTCTCATTTTTATGTTTATTTACCAGTTCTCCCTAAACCTGTATTCTTAGCCCCACCCCAAAAATCTTCACTTTCTTACTCCATGAGACCCCTGAATGTTCAAATGTTGCATCTCAGGCCCCCATGAATTTAATATACATATATAAATCCACTATTTGGAAGGACATAAGACATTATTCTGTGTACTTGTCAATGTATGTCTCTTCTATTGATAGATCTTTCCTGCAGTCAATTTTCCTTAGAAATGAGCTATTCATATCTTTCAAAATGAATTTGTACCAGCTCAGGAACTCATTTGATTATGTTGGCTGCTCAGAAGGGGGTTACAACACCTCGAAACTGTAGTAATCCATTAGCTGATTATGAATTTGAGGAATCTGTGCTGTGTTTGGAGCATAGTGTTTCTTCTGTTCCTACCTGATCTTTAACAAAGCAGTTTACATGTCCTTGGTCATTGCTCTCCATGGTTCCTTTAGGCATCTGCTGATGTTGGGATTACAGGGATTACAATATCAATGTCCTCCTCTGATCTTTATGGCTCTGACTGGCTTGTGGTTTTTCTATGCTTTTCTTTAATTGGGATGCACATTTAAAGCAGCTCCTTCTGGACTACTGTGTTATAGTATCCATTTACATAATACAATACTTTGCATCCAAGATTTTAACTTTATGGGTTTACTGCTAGTGTACCTTAAATTTTTTACAGTGGTCCACCTCTAATTTTACACTAATAATGTTGCATTCCAAAACCATAAATGAAATATAGTCTAGCTGAAAAAGAACATAATGGTGCAAAAGTGACAAAGAAGATGAGGCAGCAAAACGAGGCTTCCCAGGTAAAGTTAACTGTTGAACAAAGGCAGTAAAAGAGAGAAGAGGACATAAATCTGATGGCTTGTAAACAAAGGCAGCATGACATGTATCTAATTTAAACTGCCTTTTCCTTTGTCAGCATTTTCTATGTCCTCATCCTGGAGACTTCTCACACCACTCATTACAAAACAAAAACGATGGGAAACTATACTGAACAGGTAAATATTTTATTAAAATTAGGACAAAAAAGCCTATATTAGGGTGCTTGAGCAGCACTGTAGCTAGCCTTGCTTGTTAGGTGGGGTGACCACGTTTGTAGGTGGGGCATTTGGGGGAGGGCCTTGTCATTGCTCATATTCAACAAACAGGGCTTGGAAAAACAATTTCTGGCCATCCCTCATAGTGCAGCTTTTACAATGCTCTGTAATGTTCGACGAAGAACTAACTGATGATGGTTCTCAGAGAAGGTAATTGGAATTAGAATTTATTTTGTAAATTAGGAACAGAAATAAAGCTAATTGTAAGGAAAGAAATCTGTGGATAACACATGAAGACATTTAGCTAATAACTGCAATTTGCAAAATATACTTAAATACTAATGTAACTGTTTAAGATTTCATAGCTTTAAAATAAAACCCAGAAGTTTGCTTTTTGCAAGCTATTATTTAGCACAATTTACTTGCACATAAATTGAGTTCTTTCCGTATGAAAAACAACAACCGTTCTTCTGGCTGTTGGAGTATTTAAACAGAAGTTATCTTTCAGAAAAGCACAAGATAGGAATTAAGTTTCAGTGTTACATATGCAGGTAGCCCTGTATAGGGAAGCCAGAGTGGCAGGGGCAACCCAGTCAGATGAGTGGGGTACATTATTATTATTGCAGGAAGAATAATTAGGGCATAACTAGAAACAAGGGACAATAATGATTCTCAAGATAGGGGAGGTAAAGCATATAGCAAGACTCAAAAGATTTGTTGTTGATGGTAATTTTAATTTAATACCCAGCCTTCATCCTGAGGTCCCAGAAGGGGTTACAACAATTTAAAAGACAACATTAAAACCAGAATTAAACATTAAAACACAGAATTCCATCATACCGCAAAGGATTTCTGGTGTGTGTTCCGGCATGCACAGTCAATTCACCCATGACATACCGCTAGGCTTGTTGGGTATTACCAACACCAAAGAACAAGGAAGCCCAAAGGTACTGAGGATTAGGTTGAAATCAACAACACTCTGGATCACAATGTCTCACCTTAACTTACTCTGAGCAAAAATCTCTCTTCCTCATTGACAAATTTGCGCTTTCTCCCCATCTTGCACGTATCAGTGCAAGCTAGTCATTTTCTTCTCAGGAAAGCTACTTGTGCCACTTGTGAAATGTGTAGGTGTAACTAGGTAATCTGGAGTGGATTTTTTTTTAAAAAAAGAATGAAACTTAATTCTCAGCACCTTTGGGAATCATCTTGGTTTTTGGATTTGCGCTGCCTTCTCTTTCAGTGTTTTTGCTTTAACCAGCACCCCAAACAATTATTAACACTGTCTCTAGAACATGCTCAACACACCCCTGCAGGAAGCTGTGTAATTCTTTCAGCAAAGATCTGATATCACGGATGAATTCTTGAAGCCCACCCCAGGACACTCCATGATTCCTGGTCACATGCAAAGGTGGCATGGCAGTTCCTGAGCTCTCCTTATCCCAAGGGCAGGCAGTAATCTACACCAGCCCCAAGGCCAGCAAGTGCAAGAGGCTCTTGGACCGTCTTCTCCAACTTGCTGCTTCTCCTCCCAAGAACTGAAGGTCCCTTTGCCAGGATAGCAAAGCATAGATGGCACATGGAGGCAATCTGTGTCCTCTCCCTCCTCTGTGCTTCTATCTAAATCTGAAGAAGTTGCAATTCTTGGCTATCTGACATATGGTGACTAATGAAATTAGATAGCTAATTTATTGAAGGCTGTTCTGGTGATTTATGTGGTCATCACCTCATCAAAAGAATGAAGTTGGTTTCTTTTAACAAGGTGACAGTTAGAGGGCAGAAGAGAAGTACAATTTCACTGTAAACACAGTTTGGGTGGTTTATTTTCAGGCCCAAAATTATTTAAAGTCTAAGCACGTGCCCTGGGATTTATTTGTCCTACAAACATTGAATTCCTAAGGCTGCAATCCTAGGAGTGAGTCCTATTGTTCTCAACGGGACTTACTTTTGAGTAGATATGTGTAGGATTACTTACACTTAATTAGAAATGCTTAATTAGAAATAAATCCTGAGGAAATAAATTGACCCTTACAGTAAACATGACTATATACAATCTGAGTTATAAATAATGTGAGAGGTGGATGGGGAAACATGTAGATGGGCACAATGTTTATTCAACTTCTATCCCCTTTTATATATATTTAGGCTTCAAGATTGTAAGCTTGGACCAATACTTTTATATTGATTTATATACAGAACCTAGTTAATTTAGGCTTTATAGGAACTGAGTTCCTAATAACTGAAGTGCTTTTAAACCGGATATTATTTTAAAGCTATAAACTAATTCAATGGCTGATATATACCTAAGTCATACTCAGCGTAGCTCCATTGAAATCAATGGATTTACAGTTCCACTCTGGAAATCATCCAGTCATTTCGCTCTGGGAATGTGGAAAGAATTGCACACACACACACACACCTGCCCAACCAAGCTTTAAAAACCTCATATAGATGATACCCTTGGTCCCCCCCACTCCCCTCAGTATGGTGACACACCCAATGATTTCTACTGTTGTGTCACACCACACCCACGGGTATGAATGAAACTTTGTGTGATATGGTGATATATTGATCAAGAAGCCATAGTTCCATGATAGAACAGGTAACATACAGTATAAAGGGAATATTAGAAATTGGGACACTAGCATTATAGCCATGAAAATTTATGCAATAGTCCTTGCATCTGAATGCACCCTGTCAGTCTACTGAGCATTCCAGTCCTCACTGGGCTGTGTTTTTAAAGCAGTTTTTCTTTTTGCACCCTTGATTGTATTTTTGAGAAATGTTGGCACTGTATGCACTGTGAAAAAGACTGAAAAAGCAAGGCAGCCTCTTCCCACAGATTTACATTCTGATAAATGCTACACAACAGTGGAAAGAGGGATGTGGAGAGAAAAGGAAAACAAGGAAACTGCTACCAGTTCTTAATGTTGCATTGCTCTTGTAAAGATGAGCTGGAATGAAGACAGTTCAGAAAGAGAAGTCAAATGGCAGCTGGTCTGTCAGATGAGTCAATGGAGTGGGACCAGTTACCCATTTTCTCCCTCTCCTGCAGTGAGTTGTAATGAATGCTGATATACGGCTGTTTGGGGAAGAAAGGCGCCAAAATCTGGTTAGTCCCATCCAGGTGTATTGTGTCTTTCTCTCTGCTGAAGCCAGGTAGGATGAAACGGGCATCTAGCCCCTGGTCATGAACCGGCACATGGGTGGTGGATACAGATTCAGTTGTTCTGACTCAAGGAATGAGGCAGTTGAGCAGCTCAGCAGCTGTATCCCTTACTGAGCAGTCCTATTTAGGATCCACTCTGCTCACCCCGAAAAGGGGGAGGGGCCAGAAAAGGTGCTCTAAACATAGCCTCCCTTTCCCCCTGACTGGATTACCATGCCCAGTGGGGTCATAAAATACAATTGAACTTTGGGACATGGAATATACAGAATTTGTCGGATAACACAGATAATGAGCGTCCCGAACGCAGCGCTGTCATCATTGCAAGAGAGTTGCAATGTTTTAACATTGATATTGCAGCACTTCAAGAAACTTGAATCTCAGGAGAGGGACAACTGAAGGAAGAAAAAAAGAGGCTACACATTCTTTTGTAAAGGTCTACCTGAACAAGAACATTGAATACATGGAATAGGCTTTGCTATCAGAAACGATCATGTGAAGCACTTGACAGAAGTCCCTACCAGCATTAATGAGCAGCTTTCAACCCTTCAAATAAAACTCACCAAAAACCAACAGGCTACTATTCTAAGTGCTTGTGCACCAACACTGGATGCTGATGAAGACATTAAATAAATTTTTTACTCTCAGCTGTATGCCAGCCTGTCAGAGATGCTTAAGGAGGATAAAATTATCCTCCTGAGTGATTTTAAAGCAAGAGTTGGGCAAGATTTTGATCTGTGGCTTGGAACTATTGGAAAATAAGGAATTGGCAACAGCAACCAGAACGGAATCTTACTTTTGATGATATGTGCAGCGCACAACCTCGTTATTACCGACACACTCTTTCAACAACAACAAAATTTAAAACATCTTGGTCAAACAACTGGCACTTCTTAGACTATGTAATTGTCTGAGCTGAAGATCGCCATGATGTGCTCCTTACCAGGACAATGATGAGTGCCAATGACTGCTGGACAGATCACCAATTAATATGTTCCACAATGGCTAACAAGATTATACCTCAACGCAGGCTTCAAGGAAGGAAACGAGGGTGCAAAAGGAACACTCAAGCCCTTCAAGATCCTATTAAGCGGGATTGCTTCCAAACAACTCTTAAGGACCATCTGCTTTTGGAGTTCCCTGACAACACTGAGGAACACTGGACCAATCTGAAAACATCCATTATTGCAGCCCATGAACAAGCAATTGGATACCAAACCAAGAAACACCAGGACAGGTTTGATGAGAATGACAGTGAGATTGAATGCATTATTGACAAGAAAAGGAAGGCCTTTCAGATCTGGCAAAGAGATAGAAACTGTGTCACTAAGAAAAAATCTATGCCAATGCTAAGGCTGAGGTTCAAAGAAAAACCAGAGAACTGAAGATCACCTGGTGGATTAAAAAAAGCTCAAGAGATCCAGCACTTAGCCAACACTCATGATGCACAGCTTCGTTAAAGCCACAAAGACCATCTATGGGCCAATAAATCATGGCATATGCCTCCTATGCTCAACAGATGGTACCACACTTTTAAAAGATAAAGAAGCTTTTGCAGTGCACTGGAAAGAATATTACCAGCATCTCCTTAACCGCAACTCCCCCGTAGCTGCTGAGGTCCTCTCAAAAATTCCACAAAAACAAACAAATTAGAGATGAGCTTTCAGTATCTCTAAATCTGGGACAGTTATGTACAGCTATTAACCAAATGAAAATCAACAAAGCCAGCAGACCTGCCAAAGGCTTCAAAGTGAACGGAATTGAACTTGCACAACAACTTCATGCTTGAACTCGGGACGAAAGAGAGAAACATGCTAAGACGAAGGCATGTTTGGCAAACCCTCACCATGATCAACTCCCACCCAGAAACCTATGTCCCCACTATGGAAGGGTGTGCAGATCCAGAATTGGCCTCCACAGTCACTTACAGACTCACTGTTAACACAATCTTACCTTGCTACGAGTGATCCCCAGAGAAGAAGACTGTGTCCTTCTCTCTGCTGCAGTCAGGTAGGATGAAATGGGCATGTTTTGCTTTGGATAAAATTGCAATTGAAACATAATGTGCACTATATAAAATAAACATGTTGAAGGAGGAACTCCAAATTAATTGCATAACGCAATTCAGAAATCCACGACCTACCACCAACACACCACCCACCAGTTTATGTTTGTTTGTGCACAAAATTGCCACTTTTAAATCATTATCTCTAAGATGTAGAGCTAGATAGTTAGCATCTGTTTTCTATTTACCAATTTCATGAGTGAGGCATTTATTCACTGTGGGAAACCTTAATAGTGTTTATGAAGGATCCCATGAATGCAGCATGCTCTTATTTTCTGCTCCATGGCGTGTGAATTAGGACTATAAAAAATAAAAGTAATTATCATTCATGAATTACTGTCAGCTAAAATTCCTTTCAAGCATCATATATTCTTGTTTCTCCAGAACATATGAAGAGGGGACATCTTGGAGGTAGGAGGGAAAGAGTCTAGATTGTAAACTATTTCATGAGGGAAATTAGTTGATATTAGAGATGGAGAATTTATTTTCGTCCATATTTTTAAGTGAACCGACTTTATTTGAACCTCCCAGACTAATGCACAGATCAGAACATCATTATCTTTCTGATTTTGCAAGTGTCTGAATTTTACAACGCAGTTCCTGCCTCAAAATCCATATCAAAATGAGTAAGAAAGATACATGTTTAGAAATGTGAAAAAGAGTATGTACTGAAATATGTACTTTTTGTGATAAAATACTCTTTTAGTACGCATTTAAATGCAATTTTTTTGTCCGCTTTTAAGATTAATGCAGAAAGGGATTTATGAATAAACATATATGAAATTGACATGAACTGGGAATGGTCTCATTAGTCTATCCTTAGTTAATATACATATTTAAATGTGAGAAACGGAAAAACAACTGTTCTTCATAGTGACAGAGGAAAGAACAAGAAAAACACACACTAAACAGATGTATTCTAAATTTAACCATGTTACTTCCATAGATATATCCACTATTCCATGCCTTTGCGTTGTGTATTGAGAATATGGAACTGAAGAAGAAGGTATGCAGTTTTCACAATATAGATCTTAATCACTGCACACATATTACTTGCAATTCACTTAATCGTTAAAAAGTACGAAGAACCCTGGAAGCCGTGCAAGGCATATCTAAATTATTTTTGCATACCATGTATGCATATTGTTGGCAAAATTAACTTCCAAACACAGTTGTAACTATGAGAAGTTAGCTATGGTATTTTCCAGAGGTGTGTTCAGGTCACAGCAGTTGTCTTGTTTATTTGGCTATTCCGAGTCACTCTGTGCTCTCTCCACATGGATCTGTGTTTGGGCTCTGAGTTGTGTCAAATGAAGCCCCGTGTTTCCTGATTCACTCTAATGGGGTATCTGAACATGGTGGTAACTTTCTCCCCTTTTTGGTCAACGTGGGTAAGAGCAGGCACAGGCGTCTCTCCAGAGTAGATTAACAATGCCTGTCAAATGCAGACCAATAGGTCTGGGGGTCTTTTGTGGGGGAAGTAACTCTCTTTTCTTCATATTCACTTATGGGGGTAGGTGAACAGTAGCTTGTTTCTCAGTTTTTCACACCTTATGAATTATGAGGTGGCTGACTTGCATACCCTTCAGCATTTCTCCAATGAAAATGGGGGTGTCCCATTCCATAATGATAATTTTATGATTTATACCCCACACATCTTATTGGGTTGCTTCAGCACTCTTCGTAGCTTCCAACATATAATAAAAAATAATAAAATATTTTTTTAAAAAACTTCCCTGTAGAGGATTGCCTTCAGATGGCTCAGGGGTTGGATAACTCCATACCCTCCAACATTTCTTTAGTGAAAATAGGGACATCCTAAGGAAAAGTGGGACCTTCCAGGATCAAATCAGAAACTGGGATGGCTTCTCTAAATCAGGGACGTCCCTGGAAAATAGGGACACTTGGAGGGTCTGGACTTGTAGAGCTCTGGGTTTGTCTGTTTTTGTTTAAGCAGAACAACACAGGATTCCCCCCCCCTTAAGTTTTTAATTCTCCCCCACCCCCAAAATCCTACTGTTGTGCATTACCAGAAAAGTCTAGAGTTCTTCCATTATCTGCAAGCAACATTTTGAAGCTCTTTACTTGTTATTATAACACCTATGGACGTAAAGAAGCACTGAGTTATAGGAAGACATACAGAAACAGCAGATCTATGGAGTGGCAGCATCAGGCCTTGTGGGGTGTTACTGACATCATGCTTTGACTAATCAGGGGAGTAAAACCAGATCAACTGATGGGATGGGGTGGAGTAAGCCACACAGGTCCAAAGACAGCCTAGAAGAAGCATGGACAAGCTGGAGTGGCCAGGTAGGCCTACTAACAAAGACACACTAGGCCTAGTGGCAGTGCAGACATGAGTGACCCAAAATCAGAACCCAAACCTCTCCATAAGACAGCAGCAGGGAGACCTGGGTTCAAATACCCACTCAGTCATGAAGCTCACTGAGTGACCTTGGCCAGTCACCATCTTTTAGCCTAACCTACTTCACAGGGTTGCAGTGAGGATGAAATGGGGAGGAAAAGCATGTACACCTTTCTGAACTCCTTGGAAGATGAAGGTAGTATATAAATTAAAATTTTAATTAAATTAAATAATACAGAGCTGTGCTCCTGTTGATGGGGAGAACATAGTCGAGCAAACAAGATAGAAGCAGCAAAGAGAAAGGAGCAGCAGCGGCCTCTGCTTAACCACGCCACTGCCAATGTGAGGAGTGCAATCCATCTTGTGGCAATTTGTGAAGCAGAAGGACAATGTGAGCTTATCAAGGCTGCAGCAGCAAAAGGAAGGGAGAGAGGAGGCAGAGCATCCCTAAATATAGGCTTCTTTGCCCCCTCCGGTTGGGCACTCATCTACCAACCCTCTTCGCCTGGGAGAGAACAGCTCGTGACTCTTTCAAGACAAAGGAGGTGAGGAAGATCCACGCCCAATGAAGTTGGGGACATCGTTCTCTAAGAAGGTGAAGTGCACATACCCAGTGAAGTAGGTTGCTCTGAGAAGTAGTAATTGACCAAAGATCACTTAATGATCTGGTCCTCGGATCACAATGCCACACTGGCTTTCTGGTTGTTGCTTCATTTCCCACAAAGCAAATTCAAATGGTTTTTAAATCTTCTCCTCAGGTGAGACATCTGAGGAATTTCAGGTGAAATCAAACAGAGAAGAAAAACATCTTCCAGAGGTTTTGTAAACCTTTATGTTTTTGTTGCAGCTTGGTTCTTCTAAGTTGGTTTGTAGTTTTCTGTTCTGGAGGATAGACTCTTATGGATTGATTCCATTTGTTATGCATCCCCACTCTTCTGAATGTTTGAGTTAATGTGGCACATCTTTTTTATTGAGAGAGGCATATATAAGCTCTGAACTAGCTGGCCTTTTATCATGTTCCCAGGTGGCAAGCCTTGGCCTCAGCAGCCTGACTTAATGCATACGCAGATTACTGAACTTGGCTGCTTATGCTCACGCCAATCTGTTAGGGTGGCATTGCGCCCATGGAAAAGTTGGCTGAACCACTGCCCTAGGGCATAGTTGCCAAGGAATGATTTTTATGAGCAGCCTGTCTGACGCAGAAGGTTCCATATCTATGCAAGAATTCATTCATCTGTGCTGATACTTACGCTCCAGTATCTTATGGCTCCTTACACTTAATCGTACCTGTTGGCCCTCTTTTGCTACAAATAGAACACCTGAATGATACAGGCACAGAAAGCATATGGGGCACTGAACACTCAGGGCTGCCTCCAGGCAATCAATCGTGTTGCCTATAAAACTAGTAATTCAATCTGCTGGTCATTCATTTCTCCCATGTTCATTTAACAAACTTTCACTTAGAGGCTTGCCTCCCCACCCCCACCCTGCACTTTTTAAATAAGCCAAGAAGTAAGATACCGGTAAAAATAAATCCTTTTTAAGGCATTGATCCAAAACCCATTATGTTTGTTCACTTCAGCTGGCTTGGGATGAGGACCTAATAAATAATGCTTTGCTAGAAGGGTTTATGGAAGGTCAGCATTTCTTTCTCAATATTTCCTCCAGCAAGTAACCCCAAGCAAAAATTAATAGCTGCATCCAAATTCAAATACCACTTAAATGAGCTAAGGAAAGGGCAGAAAGAAAGTCTCTTGAAGCAAGGAATGAAAGACGGTGGATGCATCACTCCTTATGTGCCCTAGGGCTCATCATAATATATCCCACAAAAATCACTGTTGAACACAATATTCAGCTATATGGGTCAACAAGTAGGAAGAGCTGCAAAAAAATGTTGCAGCGTGGACTTCTCCCGTTCCCTCTTCCAGTCTGCCAGCCATGCCCTCCTTCGCAGGCACTTGATTCTGTTTCTCTTCTGACTGGATTTTCAATTTTCCTCCCCAACAATCAGCATGCTGTTGCCCTCAGCCCTCAGCCAAGTCATGTGGCTCCTCACTTTTAGTTTTGCTTTTTATATTTGTATTTCTGTAAACCTTGGGGTTCCTCAAAACTGAATTGGGAGCCAAGTCAAATGCTAATATGTAGGCTCTTTTGAGACATTCCTTTGTGCTATTTATGTACCAAATTTGTCTAAGTGACTGTTTGGAGGCAACATTCCTGTACATCATCCTTTTGAGGAAGAGATAAATGTCCCAATTTCTAGCTCTCAGGCTATACCTATACCAAATCCTCTTGCTTTAAATCAGTGTTTCCCAACCAGGGGCCATATGGCCCCCAGGATATCCAAGGGGGCACAGGTGAAAATTGCATAAATGGGAGGCCACAGCATGAAGCTAGGGGGCCACAGAGGGAAGTGACAAGTGAAGGAAAAAATCACAGTGAGTACCACTTGCTTTTTATAATTCTCCCATATTTACAGAACTCCCTGTGTGCCTTCTGCAGACCCTCCAAGTGTCCCTTGGAGGGACATTTTCCAGGGACATTCCCAGATTTACAGAAATTATCCCAGTTTCTGATTTGATTCCAGAATGTCACACTTCTCATTAGGATGTCCCTATTTTCATCAGAGAAATGTTGAAGGGTATGGAGTTTTCTGACCCCTGAGCCATCTGAACTCTCCTTCCTTGGAGGTTTCTAAACAGAGGCTGGATGGCCATCTGTCCTGGATGCTTTCGCTGAGCTTCCTATGTTGTACAATGAAGATGACCCCTGGGGTCCCTTCCAGCTCTATAATTCTATGTTTTTCTGCTTCAATAATATTTCATTATTTTATGTAATTGTATTTTGTATAAATTATATAGAAATAAATAAAACATGTTCTATTTACAAACAAAACATTTAAATAGCTACCTTTCTACTGGCAGGACAGGGTGGGGGCCCCAGGAAGGAAACCAGGTCGGAAGTGGACCACGGTCGGAAAAAGGGTGGGAAACACTGCTTTAAATTATGAAGAGAAACCTGTCCCTAATAATTTTAAAATGCTTGTAAAGAAATGAGGGAGCAAGGCCACATATCCTATATATTAATTAAAATGTGCTCTGTCCCTGTATGTATGTCGTAAGAATGGTGGAAAACACTACTTTCATATTTGTCTGAAGATGCTTGCTCCACTTCCTGATTTTAAAACTGAATAGGACTATCAATGTTTATAATATGCTGTACAAAATACTGGACTTGTTGCTGCATCACAAAACATGGTGATACACCAGAGATAGAACAGTATTTTTTGAAGATAGAGAGTCACACATTTTTGCTGTGGTTTTTAATGTGTCCTTAACATTAACTTTCAGTGGCCATAATATAATTCCTCCTTTTTCTATTCTATAGATCAGGAACATAAGTCATAATTACAAAAATGAGAATTAAAACGAGGTACCTGGAACAGTCGTGCTTAGGCAGCCTTTGAAGCCCCTCCTCTAATATTGTGTATGTATAACAATTTCAATCCACAAGACTTATGTGAAATAAGCAAGCAAGAGTGAAATGAAGCAATTTCAGAATTCACTGCAGGTTTTCAAAGACAGATTATTCTTGAAAATTTAGCAGCATATTTTATTGTTTCAGGTTTGTTTGGCCCAACACTCAAGACTAGTTACTGTAATACCAGTATCAATATCTTTCTACCTAGCTATATAGGTAAAAAGGGTTTAGGTGATCCTGTACAGTCCGGCTGACCTTGATTTTGCAAGAATTATTATAAATCAAGTGAATTACTCATGACTTGAGGTATTTCTCCCACTGCTATTGCAACTCATGTGACAAACAGAATATTGTTCAGAACAATACATTTTGGAGAAATGGCTACCAGGATGCCCTTGGATTGGCCATGATCTCAAAGAGCAAAACCACTGTTTCTGCAATTTTGTTATAGCTGCAACTGCACTCATTATGTATATGCCTATTATTAAGCCAGAGGATGTTTCTGAATGGAAGCAGGCAGAAATAGCTGTTGTGTCACATGGCCACTGTCCCTGTCCAACAGCTAGGGTTTTACACAAATAAATCCTTTCAACAAAGCTGAAACCTTACCAGCAATGGGATGCGCAGAAGGGAACAGAAACTGAATCCAGTTCTCCCATTCCCCCATCCTGCCAAAAAGCTGAAAAGGGCGGGTTCCACTTTCTTTAAAGGACCATGCACATATTGTACACAGCTCTTACCCACTGAGGACTAAAGATTGCATGACTGAGTGCTGAGTCACAGAATATCATCCAAACTTTTTTGGTCTCATGGCCAAATTATATGTTACACATGTGACCCTTATGGAACCAAGGTCAGGTTCAGGATCTAGGAGTTATTTTCTTCCCTTTGTATCTCATGCTTAATTCAAGGATGAAAACAGTGAGTTGTGGTCCTTTGTGTGACCCACAAAAATGAAAGAAATCTGAGAGCATTGTGACGTAAATGTCCAGATGTGTTGCAAATACTTCATCCAGGTTTATATTCTCGCTAGCAGGTGGCAGCAAAGAGCTATACGTAGCATTTTGGGGGTCTCTGCTGCTTCAGCCAATAGGAAATGCAAGCAATATCCCAGCTGCTAAATTGGCTCAGTAGCCCTTCATCTAAACTGATTTCAGCCAGGAAGGATCACACCACCTATAATACTTTCAGCCAGTATTCATTGAAGTATTTTTGTTAATTCATTCAAGAATTTGTGTGCCACTTTTCATCAAGAAAAGATCACAAAGCAGTTGTCAAAACCCCAACAATATTAAATAATACAATATAAATGATACAACAACAAAATACAATAGGCATCCAATGATATCAAAACATTTGGGCATGTCACAACTTATGCAGAATATCTGGAAGCCAAGACTTACATATCTAGCAGATAGAGAATCAGGTAAGTAAAATCCCTTTACATCTGTGTACATCATTTGATTTTTCATCACATGTTTATTACACTACTCTTGATTATTACTCACTCAGCTAAATGTGTGAACCGAGTCCATTAAAAAGTACAGGTGATAATTATTTTCTAGCATTTATTGAAAGCATTTATATTCTGATTGCTATGAAATCATCTTGAGCATTAACAGTCTGTAGAAAATGTAGCTTTAAAAGTTATGGAAAATGGCTGAAGCAGCAGCCTCTTCAACAACCAGAAAAGGCCTCAGTGAAATGATCAGTTTTCAGCAGGCCTTGAAACCACGTAACTGTCTAGGGAAGGCTATTTCATATAATATATATATATATATATATATATATATATATATATATATATATTAAATTAGATTTTCAAAAATAAAGAAGGAAAAGAAAAAAAGGGGGAGAGATAAACTTACATCAAAAGATCATACAAATTCCACATGCTGAGACTACTCTGAATCTCCTGACTCCACCCTCCCATCCATGGATCCTCTTGATTCAATTTTCAATTGCATATCAATACTTCTCCATTTTTTAATCTTTCTAAGTTATCTATACTTTCTATTACATAACAAGTGTATTTAGAATCCTGCTAATGTTTTGATCTATTTGCAATGATTTTGTACATACATTATAAACATTTCCCATTCTTTTTTAAATTTCTTGTCTTCTTGGTCCCTGAGCTTCCCAATTAGTTTTCCCATTTCAGCATAGTCCATCAACTTGATTTGCCATTCTTCTTTGGTCGAGGTTGTCTCTTCCTTACATCTCTGGGCTAACAGCATCCGAGCGGCAGTTGTAGAACGGTTTCTTTTTATCTTTTGGGATCTCTTTACCTATAATTCCTAATAAAAAACCTTCTGTTGTTGTTTTTTTAGTGAAGTTTAATTTAAACTTTTTTTTCATTTCATTATATATTATTTCCCAGAATTATTTGATTGCATTACAATTCCACCACATATGATAAAAGGTACCCTCTTTTTCTTTTCATTTCCAGCGTATATTGATACTTGTTCTATACATTTTTGCTAATTTTACTGGGGTTAAGTACCACAGATGCATCATTTTCATATAGTTTTCTTTCAATGAAGAACATGCTGTAATTTTCAGATCTGGTTTCCATAGCCTTTCCCAATCCATCATTTGTATATTACGTCCCACATCTTTCCCCAGGGAAGGCTATTTCAAAGTCTGGGTGCTACAGCAGAGAGCGCCCGCTTCCTAGTTGCAAGATGCACTTCTGCAGCCTGCAGCACAACCAATATTTGGTATGTAAGTTCCTATTTTTATTATTATTTTATTATTCATTAACTTTTTAATCTCATCCATTGAAAGATCACATGGTGGTTTACAATAAACACAAAATGCATAATAATAATAATAAAATACCCACTCCAAAGTTAATTGGAACAACTCATTCATACATGCAAGTTATCCTTCCATAGTCATCAGGTGAGGAGCATGTATTTATGAAAAGAACTCTTTTGCATCAGATCTTTCTGTCTTTCTTCAGGCATTCTCTCCCACACATTATTATATCAGGGTGAGGTAGGGTCAGCGATGGGGGAGGCAGAGTTGGCACACTCATTCCCACGCACATAAAAGATTTGAATGCCAGAATAGGACTAAAGTGGCAAATGCCAGGTAGCCCTGACAATTCTCTGACAATTCTTCCATGCAAAGAATATCTCATATACCATGTAAATGATTCTTAAGTTCTTCAATTACCACCCTAGTTTGTTGCTATACAGCATATATTTTCAACATTTCTTTTATTGACAAACTTTTAAAGTTTCCCAAAGTTATTCTCTTTCATTTTTTTCATTACCATATTCCATGACAAGGAACCACTAAATCCCATGACAAGAACTGACATTTTAAAGGAGGAAGCTTTTTGCAGAAGAAAATGCAAGTCTCTTTGAGATTAATTTACTATAAACGTTTTCTTAGACAATCATAACAGACAACTTCATTAAAATTCAATTTCTCTCTCACTTAGCTATGACTACCTTTTTAGATTAATATTCTCCCAGTGTTGACTCAGGATCCCTCATTGATATGCTTAGGCACTCTGACCTTGGGATGTTAATCTGAACACAAACATTTATCTCCCTGTCTTGTCACCATTTTAGCTTGTGTCTTATGATCAAATCCCTTCAATAGCTTGAGATTCATCACTTTGCTGCCATTGGCCCGATGTGATTTATGGATGACAGCTAGAAGCAATAGTTATTTTGAACTCTTTAATGCTTCATAAAATACAGCCAGAAATGTCATACTACTACCATGCTGTGGTAACTACATATAGAATAATAGAATTGTAGAGTTGGAAGGGAATGTGAGGATCATCTGGTCCAACTCCTTGCAGTGCAGAAATCTCAGCTGAAGCATCCAGGACAGATGACCATCCAACCTCTACCTAAAAACCTCCAAGGAAGGAGAGTCCGCAATCTTCCAAAGGAGCCCATTCCACTGTCAAAAAGCTCTTACCATTGGAAAGTTTTTCCTGATGTCTAGTCAGGATCTTCTTTTTTGCAATGTGAAGCTAAATAAAAAGAGATTTTTTAAAAAAGAGAGAGAGAATGAGAGGGCAAAATATGGGGACTGCCAAACTCCAAACCCAAGGAGTTAAAGGAGTTTAAATAAAAGGGATATTCTGGAGCAACTAGGTTGCATTCCTCTTTTAGGGCTTGCTTACTTTTTTGTGAAATGAGGTTGACATATGTATATTTCTGCTCTACATTCCATTCTGGCCTCCCCAAAGGCCAAATATCATAAAGCTTATCATTACTGAAGTGTTCTTCAATATTCTGGCAACAGTGACAACCAACAGAAGCTAAAGAGCATTGTTATTTTGAAACTGCCAGAAATGAAAAATAGAAAGGCCAATTATATTTGCTCATAAACTGTATTACTTTTCAGCTTGACTCATGATGTTAAACTAATGTGGTGTCCCCAACCCCACAGCAATTTGCAATCTAAAGGTTGCAACTTTCATTCAGTTTTTTGCTTTATCTTTAATCAAAACATGTGGATCAAATTATTGTGTACATGAAATTCTTGCAAGTTTACCCTCCTATTCCCCAAAAGGTAAATTCTTCAACCAATTATATTTTCCCACATGGCCAGGCATCAGCTACTAAATTAAATAGGAATTCAGGAGAAAAATATATTGTTATTACAAATTAAGCTGTATAGTTCTGCCTCTTTGCCTTTCTTCATATTATGCTGGAGAAAAGTTTAGAATTGTTCCAAGCTCTATTTGTTCTTAAATCTGTAAATATTTATATATTCTACACAGTTGCATGTTTGTGACCGAAGTAGAAACTCTTCTGTAATTCAAGCAAATTCTGATGTGTGAAAGGACCACAGAATTTCCATCAAAAAACATTCTGTCCAAAGTGTGGCTATGTGATGAAGTTCTAGCTTCTATCATGATATGAATGTCAGGTTCAAAGCATTACATGTAAGTTGTAAAAATGTCCCATTTCCTAACTTTTCTGGCCATTCATTAGGTTCCTTCCTCCTCCAGAGCAGGAGAAAACATGCTAGCATCATCTTCCATGTGACAGCCCTGCAGATATTTGAAGATGGCTGTCATATCAACAATACCAACGAGAAAGAAAAGTGGGAGGCATCTAAGGAAACCGGTGTGACTGCATAAGGAGCTTACAGATGAGCTGAGAGTTAAGAAGGGCATGTATAAGAAATGGAAGAAAGGGGAAATCACAAAGGAGGAGTACACAGTTGCAGGGGGAATGTCAGGCTGGCTAAAGTTCAGAATGAGCTCAGGCTTGCAAGAGAGATTAGAAATAATAAAAAAGGTTTCTTTGGCTATGTCCGAAGTAAGAGGAAGAACAAGCAAGTGTTAGGTCCTCTGCACAAGGAACACGGAGAAATGTTATTTTGGTAACAAAGAAAAGGTGGAACTATTCAACACCTACTTTGCCTCTGTCGTCAACCAAAAGGAATGTAAGTCTAACCTTGTGATAACAGAATAAATGATGTAAAGAGGGAACTGCAGCCCAAGATAGGAAAAGAGGTGGTATGGGAACATCTAGCTACTTTAAATGAATTCAAATCTCTAGGGCCTGATGAGCTGCATCTAAGAGTACTAAAAGAGCTTGTGATGTAATTTCATAGTCTTTGTCTATTATCTTTGAGAATTCTTGGAGAACAGGCAAGGTCCCTACAGACTGGAGGCAGGCAAATGTTGTCCCCATCTTCAAAAAGGGGGGAAAGGAAAACCTACCGTATTTTTCCCTCTATAACACGCAGATTTTTTCTCCTAAAAAGGAAGGGGAAATGTCTGTGCGTGTTATTGAGCGAATGTGTGGTCCCTGGAGCCAAATGGCAAAAAAAATCAGGCAAAAATCAAATCGCGCGTCTCGGAGAAGGGAAACCTGAAAAGAGGAAGTGGCTGCTTTCCTGCATTCTGCCTCAGGGTCTTACTGCCCACCCTCCTCTGTTTCCTTGCTGTGTTTGCTCAAACGGAACAAAGAGCAGGGAAAGCCCCTCCCCTCCAGGCAAGCAGAGGGGAAAGCAGAGTGTCGTCTCTGTGCTCCGGTGCTGCTGAAAACATGCAGGAGGGAGAGAGAGAGAGAGAGAGAGAGAGAGAGAGAGAGAGAGAGAGAGAGAGCTGGCTGGCTTGGGTGGGTAGGTGAGGGAAAACTTTTGCCTTCCTTTCCTCCCTCCCGTTATACCCCTCTCCTGCATTCTTAGCCAGCTGCTTCTCTGCACACCCCTCTCGTGCTCCTTGTCCATTCTGTATTTTTCCTTCCTTCCCCACTTAAAATGTGGTTAAAAAGCATGGATCCACATGGATCCTCAGGATCTTTGCATTGGGTCACCCCAAATTCACCATCAGATCACATAGCATGTCCATGGCTACAGCCTGCCCCCCAAAAATCACACACGCACTGTTGCCTGGGGCTGCAATGGTGCAAAAATGTGGTTAAAAAGCATGGATCCACATGGATCCTCAGGATCTTTGCATTGGGTCACCCCAAATTCACCATCAGATCACATAGCATGTCCATGGCTACAGCCTGCCCCCCCCCAAATCATGCACCCACTGTTGCCTGGGGCTGCAATGGTGCAAAAACGTGGTTACAAAACATGGATCCTCAGGATCTTTGCATTGGGTCACCCCAAATTCACCATCAGAGCACATAGCATGTCCATGGCTACAGCCTGCCCCCCCCCAAAATCACACACCCACTGTTGCCTGGGGCTGCAATGGTGCAAAAACGTGCTTACAAAGCATGGATCCACATGGATCCTCAGGATCTTTGCATTGGGCTACCCCAAACTCACCGTCAAATCACATGTCTGTGGCCACAGCATGAAGCACAAAAATGATACATCCACTGTTTCATTCAGAATGTTTTTTCCCTTGTTTTCCTCCTCTAAAAACGATGTGCGTGTTATGGTCAGGTGCGTGTTATCGAGCGAAAAATACGGTAAGTAACTACTGACCAGTGAGCTTGACATTGACACCAGGGAAGGTCCTAGAACAGATAATTCAACAGATGGTCTGTGAGCTAAGACCTAGCATGCTTCCAAATGTGCTCCCAAATGTTTGAGGAAGTATAAATTGAACAGAAGCAGAATCCCTTCTGAGGCAGCCAAAGGCATGTGTGAGGCCACATACTAAACAGGGGTGTGGGTGGTCAGACACCAGCCCCATCAGTAATGTCCCTATGTGTGTTGGCCCCTCATCTCCTGACTTATGTTTGGTTTGCAGGGGATTCTAAGTGTGTTCAGCTGAAGGTAATTATAATTCCCCTGAAATGGGGACAACCAGGGTTCCTGACCACTTTCCACTTTGAAGTACACTTCATCTTCCCATTTTAGGGAGAAAAAGAGATACAAATTCTCATTCTCATCTTTTCCAAGTACCTCCTTCAACCATGTCTGTGCAAAATTTCAGATTGCTGAATGGTATGGAAGCACCCCAACAATGTTGAAACTCATGGGCTTCTCTTCATGGGTACTTGCTAATGCAGTTTTCAAAAGGAATTACTCCACATTGTGATAACTTAAGAGAAACTACACATTCAGATACAGTATATCTCTGAATGCCAAATCCTGAGGACATACAATGGAGGGCAGAGAAACATTGACTTTCTGCCTTGCTTAGAAGTGTCCTAGATGGGCACTTTTGAGAACATATTGTTGGCCTTGGTGGACTATTAATGCCATCTGACAGGGCCTCCCATATGTTCGGTACTTGGCTTTAACATTAAACCCATTAAACTGACAACAACATTGTGTGATGAAGCTTGTAAGAAAAAGATGAAAATGCTCTGTGGTAGCTCATTCATATTTTGAAGCATTGGTCATGGATCACTTTGATATTCTGATTTATCGAAGAATGGCATCAAGTAAATATGTCTTGATCAAGCCCTATCTTGTTCTAAAATTAGTCCCCATAAACAATGTTTTGAGGATAGTCTTGATTGGGGGGAGGTTAAGAAAGGGTTAATAGTTTACACGGTTTGCATAACACTTAGAAGTTACTTTTAGTAACTTGTTAAGCGGAACGAACACACACACACACACACACACACACTTGAGATGTTACATTCTTCCTTTCCAAAAAAGCTTTCTGTTCTCCCCAATAGAAGTGCTTTCTATTGGCAAATTCAATTCATTCCTCACAGTGTTCATTTATATTACTGAGGGTTCAGTGAGCATTTTGGATGGATAAATGAGTGATAGGTTTGAAAGGTAAAGTTTTGCTGTTTGTTGAAACAGCAATGGAAATCAGTCTTTTAGAGCTGAGATGCTAATTGGAGATCGCTGAGCCTGAAATACGAATTGTGTATCCAAAGTTATTCATGTGGAGAATATAGTCACAATGTTTAGGGTCTTTTAAGAACCACGTTCAACATCACAATTTTCAATCGCCAGAATATTCAGCAACTTTCTGTCCCTTCAGTGGGAATAACACAGGACTCTGCTGGTGTTTTGCCTTCAGTGAGCACATGAAGGGATAATGTGGGAAGAGTACCCAAGCTCCACTTCTGTCACCGTCAAGCCCTTCCCTGAGGTGGAGGGTAGCAGTCTGCAGCAGGAATTATTGTGCACTGGTGGAAGCTTTGAACCTTGGTTCACACACTCACCCTTACTCCACACCCTTGTATGTCCAGTAAACATAGAAGGGAGACACCTGAAGAGGGCTACTCCAAGTCTACCCTGTTGACTCTGTATAATTCTTATCAATATGCTCTCACACCTTGGTAGCTAAGCAAATCCGGAGTTGTTTTTTAGTGCCAATTTTTCCCCCTACTATACACTATTTTGCATGCAATCTTCCCCAATATACACATTTTTGAAAAACAAATTTCTGAAATTTAATGTATTTTTTATGTTATTCTCACAAAGATTTGCATTTTTATGCACACATGACTTCAGACCATTCATCTGTGCACACATTAGCTGACTGGAGAACTGCATTGCATAATTCAGATGACGATGAGTTTCAAAAGCATTTTATTTCTTGCATTGTTTCAGAAAATGTGAATTAGGTAGGTTCATTTCAAAATGTGAGCCAAAGTGAATTTCTCTCCTATCACTCCTCCATACTGTAAGAAAAATTAAAATCTGGGAAGAAGAGTTTTTGTCTTATCTTCCCTAAACTGTTATTTTTCTTCCCTGGCAGAAGAATTCTGTGTGTGTGTGTGTGTGTGTAAACAGTCAACCCATGCGACTATCCTATATGCAGCTGCACAATCCAGGAAGAGTTCTGCTACTTCCGCTGTTTGAAGAGACCAACATTTCAGGAGTGTATATCTCAGAAAATGAATGAGAAAGCTAGACATAAAGAAAATAATAATATCCTTCCTATATTGCCATTTTTATCATATAATTGATTTCACCTAATTAGCTGACATTATGGTGATGGCTAGACTAAAAGAGTTAGATAATTACAAAAGGTTTCCTACATTGGTACCTTGGCAGAGATCTGAGCTGTAAACAAGAAGCATTGGTTTTAGGAATGTTTTTGAATAAGCTTGAAGCTTTGTTTGAAGAATGCATAGTCATCTGCATTCTCCCCTCCTCCAATTTTCCCTACAAGGCAGGGGCACCATATGGAGGTGTGGGAAGTTGCCTGGTCCTCATTTCTCAGAATTTTGTGTGATTATTCCTTGGGCACACCTCTGCCTCTGGACAGCTTAGCAGCTCTGAACACAGAGCAACTCATAGAATCAAGATTATTTCTCTGTGATCAGTACAAACCTGAAACACGAGTCCTTTCTCACCCTCCACAATCCCTTGTCTGTTTTGCAAAATTCATTAAAAAAGGCCTTGGCTCCTTTAAAAAAAAATATATATATATAAAAGGATATCATATCCTTTTGCTTCTTCTGGGGCGGGGGGTGCAGACTTGCCATAATCTCTACAGTCAATAAAGAGCTAAAATTTGAGCAAACTCATAAATACATGAAGTAAGCAAAGTTTGGTTAATTAAAACTAAGTCAGGTGCTGTAGCATTCAGTTTAGGATCACAGGCAGTTTCACATAGCTAGCTGGGGGATAGCAAAGCTGTTAGCATGACAAAAGGTGTTGATAGCCCATCTAAGACGAATCCTTGGGCCTGGGCAGACAGAGGGTGCCAAGGGGACGGGGGGGGGGGGGTTTGTGAGGTGACAGGAAAAGAGTGTTTTTACCAAGGTGTGCTGGGAAGAAGGAGGGGGAGAACAAAGAGAACCATTTTAGCAGGCTGGCTCAAGGAAGGGTGGGAGAGATGCTTTGGGCTCCAGTGCCGCACTGCTGCAACACCTACTAAGGTTGTCGTGCTGGCACATCTATGTACTCTGGAGAGTAAAGGCATAACTCCATTTACTGACACAAGTTCTGGCGCCCGAGTTCTTTCAATATCAACGGTTCCTAATTTCTCAAAGACATTGGTTATGTGGCCTTTGCCTCCTGCAGGCAGTCAGCTGCCACAACCTCTTGTCTCCTCTCATCCGTGCATAGGAAATATCAACAGCAACCAGGGAATTGGGGGACTTGTGGTTATTGATCACTTAGGATGACATACTTCTCTCTGTCTCTCAACGTATAAGTCATAGAGTTTCCCTGTTCTGGAAGAAGGCCTGGTCTAGCAGCTCCCTATTAAGCAGAGTGCTGTTATTTTTCTTCTGACTCTGCTTCCTATTGGCTCTAGCACTATGGACAGGCAAGCAGAGGTGCTGTCTCTATAATCTTCATCAGATCCTATGTATAGGGGAGAATGAATGGGTATATTTTACAAGACATGTCTCTCTCTGGGCTCCACGCCTGGTAAAATGAACCAAATCCCGCACCCTAACCAGGCTGAAACCCAAATCAAGGGACAAACCATTGCTAGAGTCTTTCCTCTCCCTTCAATGGTTGTGCATGGTTGTGATCGAGGGCCAGCAAGTGGATATGCTGAAGTCACAAATGTAAATCAGGGCTTAACTTGGGCTGGGCTGAGCATTCCTATATTTATAATATCTATTTAACACATAGAAAAGATAAAATGTAATTTAGTAGCACTCTTAAAAATAAATTTCATCACTTGTTGCAATTCTGTTTTTGGTTACTGATGTAATCCATGGTAGGATTGGCATGTGGAAAAGCTACATGTATAACCCAGTTATCTCAACAAAACAAATCACCAAATCACCAAATAAGTGCTGTCCTTTATTGTCAAAAATGTCATCCTATTGGGAACATCGTGATGGGTTTGTTTTTCCTGTCCTCAGGAGACTGCCTCTCATTTTTCAAGGGGGTCCTGAAATATCTCAGATATCATGAGCATACATTGTGTTTATCTGAACACTAGCAAAATGTTTCAACAAATTACACTTGCTGTTATTTTCTTTTTCATTTTTTTCGAGTAAGCATATTGAATCCCGCCCCCCCCCATCACTTCCTCTACCAGCAAACTCAAGTGGCAAGTGCTGCAGAAACTGAGCCCAAATGTGCCATTGATGCTTGCTTGGGGGAGCACCAAGGTTTACAGAAGTGTCTAAAACAAATTTTTATTCTGTCAGTATACTGACTGAGAACTGCTTTACTAGACACTTTGGTCTGAAAAGTAAAGTAACTTAAGGGGGGGACCCTCCAAAAAGAACTGAACTTGCCCAGTGGCCATAGAATGGTAGCAACATAGCTTAGTTAGTATGTTCAATTCACATAATGTCCTGAAGTGGTTTATAGTAAACATAAACATATTAAAAACATAATCAGAGTAAAAAACATCAAATTATTGTTGGCTCCCAAATGTTCAGAAAAACAAAGTTACACCAGGAGAGAGCATTCCACAGCATTCCTTCTGCAAAGGAAGCTGCACAGTGTATGTTGACAACATAGCACAACAGAACACTATTCCCCTTCTCTTGCACTCCTAAATCTGTTCAGAAGACTCCCTGGTTTCAGAATGGTGCAGGGCACACATGGTGAGGAGGGGGGGTGACCCCTTGCACCAGCACTAATCCTTCCACTTGTGCAAAAGGTTTATGATTATTTGATTCAGTAATGCTTACAGGTCAAAAAGAAAAGACAGGGTATGAAAAATACATATGGGGCTACTTAAAAAAAACAACATAAACTTTTTTGGGAAAAGATATGCCAAAAACTGAGACACACTTTATAAGTACTGAAAAGAGGAAAATGCAGATTCTGATGCACATATTACTCCAATGTTGAAGTCATTTTTGTTAAAATTTATGATGATAAAAGTTGACTCGTGATATAAATCACAAGTATTTAGTGGTAAGAAGTTGGAAGATGCAGAGAGAAAGTGAACAACCAAATCAAAAAGTGGTTTAAAAACACACACAATGCTTCTTCTTTTAGCCAGACTTATTTAATGAGACCTGGTTGCATGAGCCCAGAGGAATTTTCCATCTCTAATAATTTTGATAAATGGCTCCCTGCTGCAGTAATTGGATCTCATTATTGTACTACACACAAACAAAAGTTCTTTGTGCAAAAAATGTAATAGTGGCAAACTGTTGTTTAAACTGTGTCCAATTTCTGTATTAAATATCCCAGGCCAGTTTTATATTTTCTGTTTCAACAGATGCATTTTAGAATGGGACCACTTTTGAACATAAGCCCTTAAATCTGTTAACAAATCTTCATCTTCAACTGCAGCTAAGCCTAAGGTGTGCATTTGTGTGGCATCCCCTTTTGGTGAGTGTCCCATCTTGGAAGTGGCACATGTTCAACCTAGTTGCTGTATGGCATATCTACCACCTCTCGGCCATCACATTTGGGAGAAAGGCTGGGGGGAGTATGGCAGAAAGTCAGTCTGAAATGAACTACCGTATTTTTCGCCCCATAGGACGCACCGGCCCATAGGACGCACCTAGTTTTTTTGGGGGGGGAAATAAAGGAAAAAAATTTATTCCCCCCCCCCAGCACTTGTGGGGCCGGGAGCGGGGAGAAGCACTCTTCTTCCTGCCGCCAGCCTTCAGACCAGGTGTGGGGACAGCGGGAAGGCGCGCTGCGCCTCCCCGCTGTCCCCGGAGCTTGCGGGGCTGGCGGCGGGGAGAAGCACACCTCTCCCGCCGTCAGCCTCCAAACCACATCGGGAGACAGCGGGATGGCGGCATTCTGCCTCCCCACTGTCCCCCGAGCTTGTGGGGCTGGTGCTGGGGCTCTCCAGGCTTCAGCGAAAGCCTGCATTCGCCCCATAGGACGCACACACATTTCCCCTTCATTTTTGGAGGGGAAAAAGTGCGTCCTATAGGGCGAAAAATACGGTACTTTATGCAAACTTAAGCCCATAACTGTGTTTTGATTGGTTAGCTGTTCCCAATCTTAAGGAAAGAAGGCAGTAGGGGGATCGGCAATATATTTCAATGGGAAATTTTTGGAGGTGAGGACTGTCTTTTTCTCTCCCTGTCCTTCTGGAGAGCTATGGGGGTGATGTCAGGCCTAGCAATGCAGCCTGCAGAGAGCAGAACAGTAGGCTCTAGATCTGGAGTTAAGTGGGGACTGGAGGCTGCTGGGGAGGAGATTGGTTCTTTTTGGTGGGTCACTTCCCCTTTCCACCTTTGGCTTGTCAGGCAATAGTTCCCAGTGAGTATGGGGAACTCTCTTGTTGCAGAGTAGCTATATTTCAGCTAGGAAGCCAAATCATGCAAACAAACTGAGTCTTTCTCTCTTTCCAGTACTTGCACTCAGCCTTCTGCACATGACCCAGCTTGGCCATGCAGTTCCTTCTGAGAAGTTTCCATTTTCTCCTTCCAGCAGACTTCTCCTGACTGCTTCTTTGGGAGAACATCAACTCTGTACTTCTTTCTGTCACATGCATTCCCACAGAAACGTCAGCAGTCCGCTCCTGTATTGCATTTAGAGAGAGAGTTATCCGACACTGTCTCTTCTTCAGTGCTCATGGAGATGCAGCCATTACGGTCAAGTCAGTCACACACAAAACAAAATGGAAACTATAATAAGATACCTGCCATGTGACCAGAGTTAACCAATCACACAAGAGTTACTGGGGAGCATTCCAGAATTAAACACACAGTAATGCATTTAAGCATTCCCAATTTCAGTGAATTATATCACTATACTTAGCACCTCTGAGGCAACAGAGTGGAGCTGGACAGCTGCTTTTTAAAATTATGGGTGTGTGTTACAGGAATGGGAAAGATGGGTGGAAGCAGCATATTCATCTCCACTCTTCCTCTTTATGTCTGAATCTTTGTTTAATATGAATGCTTGCTGGGTCAATTTGTAACAGGCCACTGCAAAAGGAAACATAAAGGTGAATGGGGGATGTTTCTTCTCCAATTGGTTGCAAATATCTGGAATGCTGAAGTTGACTGTAACATGTACAGCTTCAGTTACCGATGTTTTGAATGGCATTTTATGGTTTTAAACCTCACAAAATGAGCTTAGAGAGCCACCCTATGTTGGCTGCCGAAATAACTGTACTGCAAAGTTTTGTAACGTTGTACAAATCTTTCTTTTCATCTTTGATACAAACCAGTTGAAATGGTTCCAAATAGCAAGAAATGCTGTCATTAACATTTTCTTTTTCCCTTATGGTGGTACAGCAGAGACAAAATAGCCTCTAAAATATGTGTGTGCCTTGTACCCTTATGTCTTGGACCCACAGAAGCTGAGGACTTTGTAAAGCATCCAGAAGGAAACAAGAAAAACGTTGAAAGATAGAAGAGAGTGGATAAGTATAATGAAGTACTACATAATGTCAAGTGTTTTGCTATGATGGTCATCTGTTTAATTGCACCAAATGATTCGTCTATAAAGAGCTGCAGTCTAGGCTGTGTGGCTTTGCTACCATCAACCTCTCCCCCCACCCCATTTGAAGGAATTTAAAATTAATTGGACATGTGTTAAGTCCAAGAAATCAGGAATAGGTTTGATTGATACTTGCATTAATCATATTGTTTTACTAATGCTTCAAGATGGAAATGAGTAGTGTCACCAAAGTGAAACCTACACACATATAAAAAATGTTCTGAAAATGCTTTTTTTATACCATCGCCATCTAGTGTCACATTGTATATTGCACTTAAAACACACTTAAAACATTTTATTTGCAGTTGTATAGCTGAGTCTCAACTGTATGTTTAAGAAATGATGCAATACAGATCATACAGAGAGGCAACTGCCAAGCGCCCTACTCTGTATTCCATCCATTTCAGTGAAGTAGGATAGAAAAGTTTCCACAAACTTCTTGTTGTTATTGAAAAGCTTCCATTAAAAATAAAAATAAAAATGCATTTCTTAGCAGCCAAAACATAACCCATGAAGACAATACTACTCAAATTGGTATGTGTGTTGCCAGGTTGTAATGTGTCTCAGTAGGTGGGATTTACATGAGCACACACACTCCAGCATATAAGGAACATACAAAGGCAGCTCTGAGTGCCAATCTAGTGGGTGTGGCAGGGCACCACAACTATGACTAGTGAAAGCAAGAAGTGTGTGTGCTGAATTTTGGGCTCACACAGGGCGCCACCCAAAATTTGAAAGACCAAAGTCCACCCCTGAAAAAGATGGGGGTTTGGGAGCTCTGTGGGCTAGTCCTGCCCCATCACACAGCCACTCTCTCTTAGTGCAACATATTCAGAAGTAGGACTACACATGTAACACTGAATGTATATGCACAGAGCTCTTTCATTGTGTTAAACATCTTTCAATGAAGGCAAGCATGGGCACTGGAGTGGGAGCATGATGCTGGGCTCGCCTGCATGGTACCCAGCCCCACTTTATCTCCTGAACTGATAACTCTTCCCTTGTATGGAGACAAATAATCCAAACTCTGTGACATTGATTTAAAAACAAACAAAACAAAACTTTCTCCTGCCATTGCATCTCCTAAATGCCAGTCGGCAGGCAGAGCAGTTGCTTGTGATCAGAGGCGTCTTGGATGGCAAGGAACTGACGGAACTCTCTGCATTCCCCTGTGACCTATTTGCTAAAGATTCTGCCAAAAAATAAAACAAAATGAAATAAATTGGTTTTGACTCAGATTAAAAATAACATTGGTTTTGACTTCTAGCACATCTGGTTGTTTCTAGGTGTCCACTTAGTTCTGTTGTAATGGATACTTTTCAGTTTGCTTGAGGATTTAGGCATCAGGGCTGCTCCACTCCTGTGGTGCTGCTTCCACAGGCTCCTCGCCCACCCCACCGACTCCACTGCTGGAGATCTTGCCAGAACCTGTCATCACCACAGCTGCTTCACTGCCAGACAACCTGAGTAAGGAAAGCTTTGGTGGGGGCAGCAGTGGGGTGGCAGGATGGAGAGGCACTGCCCCATTTTGCCTCACACAGCAAAATGGGACATGCCACCCTTGTTAGGAATTTATTTATATAATGCCTACATTTAGATACCGCCCAATACCTGGGGGTCTCAGGGCGGTTCACAGAATAAGAGCAACAACTTGGGCTCTAGATTCTGTGAGAGATTAGCAGCCAAATCTAACAATGCATATTTTTGTTAGTCAATACCATGCCCAAGGAATACAGAGAAATAAATCGCAAACTAAACAACTCTGTATGTAATTTACAAAAACTCATTGACAATAATGTATAGCATTTCAACATCTTTTGTTACATGAAATCTTAAATAATCTGTACAATGCCAAAATAATAATGTCTTGTGCATCTCAGTATCTCAGGCTAAGCAATACAAATATTCCTGAAATAAGTCCATGAGAGAAACTCCCTCTGTGTCTACTTGTGCTGGTGCAGTCCCAACGGAACTCCAACAACGAGATACCAGATTTCAGTCTCCATTTCATGAATCTTCTTCTGGTCGGCCCAAAAAGGAATTATACAATGACAATTCAATGCTCCACCAAATAGGTCAGCACCAACCTTAGACACTTTGCTCTTTTTTGAAAAGACACTTTTTTAAAATGCTCAGCCCCGCATTTTAAACAAGCTGTAAGCTGCTATTTTTGTATGTTCAACCTGTTGGGATGTGGATAGGTGCTAGGAGATGATATATTTATTAGCTATTATCCTTCCTTCCTCATGTTTGTGAATTCAGCAGAGTACCATCCCTTTGCAAATTAAAAGGGAAGCTTAGATAGGCTAGTTTAAGTAATCTAGGATGCTTGATGTCAGCGACTGGTCAGATGAGGAGGAGGAGTGGACACCGCTGCCCCAGGAGGCCTCCAGGAAGGAGGCAGATGCAGATAGCATGGATCCAGATTTGTGGTGTTGGCAAGAAAAAAGCTGGGAAGTAATGGAGGATGAGGAACAGGAGCAAGCTAGCAGATGCTCCAGTCCTCAACAGAGACAGGAGTCAGAAGTGGTAGAAACAGCGCAGCAGGCTTCTGACCACAATGTCACTTGAAAGCTTGGTAGAGCCTTCTTGTTCTCCTTGAACCAGGCACTCCCTTCATATCTTAGAGCAGAAAGCCAAACAGAGACAGAAAAATTCCTTTGCTGGCTACCGTAGGCAGCAGGAGGGGGTGGGAAGCTAGGAAGCAGCCCAAGGGGTGTGGAGAGGGCACTCTGAACAACGTCTCAAGATTGAGGGAGCATATTTGTGTATTATGCCTCTGTGTATTTCTGTTGATTTAAATAAAAGAACTGAAAGAAGCTCTCCACGTCTCTGATTTCACCAGGCAGTTAGCCAGTGAGCTTGTGACACTTTAAGGCAGACTGGATTTCCTTGGTATGTCCCCCTTCTCTCCCCCATTAAAATAATAATTGCACAAATAGTCTTGTAAAAGGCAACATTAACCTTTACTCAATCAGAATACTTGCTGAAAAGTAACAGATACAGCAGTAGTGTTCAGGCAGGCTCAAAATGGTAATCCCCTTTCAAAGACATACTTAAAAGCCTAGCTTAAATTGTAGTTCTCACATTGCTAGCTTGATGATGAAGAAAGAGGAAGAGGCTGTGCCCAGACAGGTAGGAGAATAAATAGCTACACCCTCCCCCTGTCAGTGCACAGTGGGAGTGACTCTCACCGCATTCTCGCTAATAAGTTTACAATAAAATTTTGTGAGCTTCAGCTCCTATCATGTGCCTATCTAGCAAAAGATGAATGACAACATTTTAAATATCCCACACACGTGGGCGTCTGGAAGAATAAATTGCAATTAATATTTTCTCTCCTACCTGAATCCCATTCCACAGTTTCTACTGGTTTGGGCTGATTAGAACAGCTAAAGCAAATCATTCTGCTTGATTATCCTGCATGCAGAACCATTTGGAGGTGAAATATAAGGGTGGGAGAGTCTTCCCATGGAGGACCGATGGAGATTAACACACATACACTCAGATTTCACCCTCAAATGTAATGAAAGCTAATGGAGGAGAGCTGGGATGTGGGAAGTGCTGGAAAGGTAAAATCCAAGGGCAAGGAATCCTATGGTTGCTAATGGGACTGACCCATGAGACCAGGCCTCCGTGCAGCTAAGAAGAATCATAGAATTGTAGATTTGGAAGGGAGCATGAGTGCTATCTGGTCCAATACTCTGCAACATCTCCTGATCAGATGGTATCTGCAAGATGCCCTCTCTTGCAGAACTCAGTGAATGGCTTGATATGTAGGGGGTGCAGCAATCTTTATAGCAATGTGTGTGTGTGTGTGTGTGTGTGTGTGTGTGTGTGTGTGTGTGTGTAATGTCACCCCCATAAACTTACTTATTAAATTATTTCTGTTGAACATTAACAACAATTTCCAATTAAGTTTCGAAAAAGCCTATGCAAAATGCCATGTTTTTAGCTGGCACCTGCAGAACAGCATAAATTCCAGTCAGATTTCAAGGTGCAGGAAATTACAAAGCTGGTTCACTGCCAAACCAAACTGTCAACTATTAAATTCCACTGCACGCCTGCTGTCACATACCAACTGCCAGAGATCAAATACTGGAATCAAGTGCCATTCAGCAGCAAATGCAGATATCAGATATCCAGCTAATACCTAGAGGGTGTCTGACTGTAAATATTAAACAGCAACATTTGCAAATGTGAGTTTTGGGGCGCATTCCAGCTGTGAAATATGAGCAATGCTCTTGCACAGCTGTAGGGCTGAAATGGATTGCACTGTGCTTTTGGTATCTCCATCAATCATTAGGAAAATTTTCATTTTGCTCAAATAAGGTTCATTATGTGTATCTCAGAACACTGCACTGTCTTTGTCCATGGCCCAGTGTGTGCCTTTTGTTTCTTTCCTCCTGTGTCAATTGTAATTTCCAGTTAAAGCAGCAGACAAAAGAAATGTAAAATTTCACATTTATCAATGATGGGAAGTTTGAGAAGGGAAGAAAAGGGTGTATGCTAGACTATGAAACTCTCCATGGAGCTGACATTACAGAAGGCATCTACATTTATGAAAGTACCTTTTCTTTTACATGCCAGCTCTTGGAGAGGCAGGCAGTAGATGAAAGGAATGAGGTGCAATGGGTTAGTGTGTCTGGCTGTTAACCAGAAGGTTGGTGGTTTGAGCACACCCAGGGATAGCTGTTGGCAGAATTTCTGCATCACAGCGGATTGGACTATCAGGCATGGCCAAACTTGGCCCTCCAGCTGTTTTGGGACTCCAACTCCCATCATCCCTAGATAACAGGACCAGTGGTCAGGAATGATGGGAACTGTAGTCCCAAAACAGCTGGAGGGCCAAGTTTGGCAAATGATCCTTGGGGGGTCCCTTCCAATTCTACAATTCTGTGATTCTATAGTATGAGTGCTACTTTGGAATGTGAAGGGCTCTGCCGTTGGTAAGTATGTAAAGTGAACATTTTCTGATACTAGCTATATAAACCAGTTCACTCTTAAGCACACATTTCACTCTGTGGAAGGGACTTCAGTAGCAATATATGGAAATTTAAAAAATGGGAGCAAGGTGCTCAGAACTGTTTAAGGGTCTGTTCTTAGGATGTAACTGCAAAGTACTGGCCAATTTGTCTTCTCTAAATGTCTGAGTCCTATTTATTAGGTTAAAATCAGCATTGGGAGAGAGCAATTTGCAGTGGGGCTACAACGGGTCTGGAAGCCCTTCACCTGACTCTAACCCCACTTTTGCAACTCTCCCTCTCCCCACATATCCCTCCCTCCCTCCCTCCCTCTCTCATCCTTTTATTTAATCTTCCAGTTCCATAACACAGTAACCACTTAATTGTTTCATACTTAACATACAGAATTGTTGCTTCATGTGTTTTATACTGTGGAAATAAATAAGGTAATTTTTTTTTACTAGAAGTCTTCATTCGTAATTCAACTGGTTATGAGTTCAACGAAACAATTTCTTCTTCCCCTGATAAATGTATTTTGCTTTCTATAGCTTTGTCTGTATTTGAACATATAATATTGATGCCAACATGTGTATCAAGGGACTAGTTCCTCATATATACACAGCTTTCCTTTCTTAATTATCTCCTACAATAACAGGTTTGAAGTCAGTATGGGAACAGGACCTGGGGGAGGAAACTGGTCTTTATTTATTTAAATTTATACACTGTTTGATTGTGAAAAATTGCAAAGAACTTTACAAGAGAAAGTTAATAAATGAAATGTTAAAAGCGAATTGTTGGCTTCATCTGATTCTGAGAACTGGGTCTCAGTCTATGCCACTCAGGTGAGATGGTTTTTAACCCCTCACCACCACAGGCACCACTTACAGCCTGAAGTTATATACCGGTAGTCCTGGCACAAACTAAATGCTTCACCTGGTGTTCAAGACAACTAAAGTAAAATTATAGTCTGCACATAACACAATCTTGGTTTTTGCTGTTAACATTTCACAAATAGAGTTGTGTCCCTTTAAAGTGCTGTGAAGCAATAATAACTTTGGTGTCTCATGGTAACAACACATCACATTATAGATGAGTGGTTCCTGAATGGCTTTGGCTCCCAGTGGTGTGTTTAAATACTTCAAGCACTCATCTGAAGACTCAAATGTTAAGTAAACCTTGGGGACAATTGTCTGTGGCCAAAATGGAAGGCTTGGGGTTTTCAGTGAATAAATCATAAAGCTAAGCAACAGCTTCAGCTTCATTTTGGAAGCAGGGAACACTTTTTGCTCGCTAGGGTGCTTTGGGACTTCTCCCTTTGCAAATCAGCACTTTATCAGACAGCAATATCCTCCCCCTTGGGCGCACTTGGGCAGCATTTGGAAACAGTGAAAGCAGAACCAAAGGCAATGAAGAACTGTACTGGCTGTTTTCTTTTCATATTAGGACTATTTGTATTGGAGTGAGATGTTTGAGGTTGCTCACTGCCACTGCCACATGGAACAGCTCTTTATGACCCCCACCCCCACCCCCACTGGTATTGCTTACCAGAATAGTCAGACATGTATGTTACTATTCTGATTTAATCTGTATTCCACCCTTCTTACAAGCAGCTCGGTTGAACATGCCTGAACTTGAACATGATACTCTCACAGTAACCCTGCATGGAAGATGAAGCCTGAAAGATCATGACCAGGGGTAGGCAACCTAAGGCCCGGGGGCCGGATGCGGCCCAATCGCCTTCTCGATCTGGCCCGGGAATCAGCGTGTTTATACATGAGTAGAATGTGTGCTTTTATTTAAAATGCAACTCTGGGTTATTTGTGGGACATAGGAATTCGTTCATTCCCCCCCCCCCCAAAAAAAATATAGTCCGGCCCACCACATGGTCTGAGGGACGGTGGACCGGCTCACAGCTGAAAAAGGTTGCTGACCCCTGATCATGACTGACCAAGCAAGCACATGTTTGTGATGGATAAATGGCATTTTGAACCCAGATGATCTGCATGCTCTATCATGTTGGCTCCCATCCTAATCAAAGCTAAATTTGCAGATGAGTGCAATAGTGCAATAGTATACCTTGGCCCCCAAAGTTACAGAGGCCCAACTTCTCAACCAGAAGTCAGGCAGTTTGTGCAACCAGACTCATGCTGTGGAATATACCCTCACACACCCTCCAACGTTCCTCAGTTGGAAAGAGAGACACTTCTCACTCTCCCGCAACTGACCCTTCTCAACCCTGCCCTGCAGAGCGTTTCCTACAGAAGGAGGGCAAGTGCCGCCACCAGTTCACCAACAGGGCACAGCACACACACACACGCCCTCCACCGTCCTGAGGAAACCCCTTCATCCCAATCTTATTTTATACTTTGGTAGATTTACAAAAAAAAAAACCACACATCAATAAATAAATTTCAGGAAAGGGCAAGATCAAACGCAGATGCACAAAGCATTTTTTTTTAAAAAAAAAATCAAGATTCCTTGTGCTCTGCTCCCCCTTTCTTCCCGCTCAGGACGGCCCTGCCCTCACTGTCAACAGCCTCTCCTCCTCACCACTACAAGCTACCCAAGCGAGGAGGCTGGCAGTGGGGGCCACGGAGAAGCAATGGAGAAGCAATGGAGAAGCAATGGGATGCTCCCTCACAACTGCAGCTGCCATCATTTCTTGGGACAAGCTCTGACTCACCCTTCTCCCCAAGCTCAGTGCTGGTGGGGGAAACAGGGTCATTCTGGGATCGAATCAGAGGCTGGGGTGGCTTTTGTAATTTCGGGACTGTCTCTGGAAAATCGGGACACTTGGAGGGTATGGTCTTCAACTGCTATTCCTAGTGACTCTGGAACTGGGCAGAGAAGGTGCACAGCTCACTACAGGAAAGGCCTTTCCTGGCAGGACCTGGAAGGGTCCATCAGCAAAGTGCTCTTTGCCAGGGTCCCTGGTTCTTGGGTCCCTCTGGCGCCACAGTGTTACTTGGTGGCAGCAGTGGTCAGCAGCAGTGCTTGATGGAAGAATCATTCTGAGGTAAATGAGATTAAATTAACCCTCTCCCCCAAAGGAATCTCTCTCTCTCTCTCTCTCTCTCTCTCTCTCTCTCACACACACACACCGTGTTTATTGGAATTGAGCACTAATTCAAAGGGGCCCCAGATGCTGCCCCCTGACTAGGATGCCATGTGCATCTCGAGTCTGCCTGGTGATGAGTCTAAAATGCACTTCCAAATCCTACACGTTGTTCTTTTACACATTTGTGGTGCAGTCTTACATTTGTTTAGCTGGAAATAAGGTCCAGTTAAATTAATGGAACTTTCAAGGAAATGTGTTTAGGATTGCGCCATTACTGTGATTTAAGTCTCATGAAGCTGCTGTTGGGAGAGCATAAAAACCTTTGTGAAATGATGGGGAACTAGCGTGGGCTAAACCAATTCTTGTAAAGGCAGAAAAAGTGAGATGAAAGTTGGCAGCGGTGATTTTCACAAAGAAGACATATAGGACAGAAAAGTTAGCTACTTTCAGTGTCTTTTTTGGTACTGATGAAGCCCTGCTTCCTGGTTCAGAGTCTTGTGTGGAAGCCAGAAACATTATCACTTAGAGTGGTGGTGTGCTAGCTAAGGGCTCATCCACACTTCACTTGTCTGCTGCTTTTGAGGCATGGGTCTGAGTGGTTTTGCGTTTGTCTCACTGCTTTCTATGGGAAAATCTGCTTTTTACCACTGAATTCGGGCCAAAGTCATTCTATGGGAAACCTGACAGGCGTTTGCTCCAATTCAGCATTAAGAGCAGGTCTATCTTGGGGCAAAGCCCCTGATCTCTACATACAGCAGAACAAGAAAGTTACAAGGAGATTCAAACTAAACATCGGGAGGAACTTTCTGAGAGTAAGAGCTGTTTGACAGTGGAATGGTCTCCCTCAGGAGATTGTGGACTCTCCTTCCTTGAAGGTTTTTAAACAGAGGTTGGATGGTCATCTGTCATGGATGCTTTAACTAAGATTCCTGCATTGCAGAGGGTTGGACTAGATGACCCCTGGGGTCCCTTCCAACTCTGTGGTTCTATGATTCTACACTAGCTCTGGATCCAAGGCCTTTTTCAGTGAGATTCCTCTAATCCTTTCTTAAGAAGGTGACAAGAGAAAAACAGCAGCTTGATCCTGCATTTCCCCTCAGAAATCACCACTTCAGAACAGCTGCAGTATATTTCTGAATCTTCTGACAATACATGGCCATTTATTATTTTATTTTTTTGTATCTTAAGCAGAATTTCTTGAACGAATGAGCGTAATTTATTTCTTGACTTTAGGTACCCAGTCATAGTAGAGACAGGAGGCATGGACGTTAAAAGGAAAGGATTCACATGAGCAGAGAACCACAGCTATTTCTGTTTTTTACTTGTATTCCACATGGACTGTCAATCATTTTTATTAACTACTTTTGTGTGTCAAATTTTTTATCCATAATGATTTCTAATACTCCTTGGAAGATTCTGGCAAGTGGTGTATGCATGTCTGATTTTCCACTCTTTGAATGCAAGCTGCATGTTTGTTGGTGTGGGTAAATGTCCCAAAGAATCAGCTGATCTTCAGACTTTATCATCAGATGCTTGAAGAAACTGCTGCATAGTCACAAGCTATTGCACATTTAAGGCAATTAAAGACGTGAAACACAACAATGACACTAAGCTACATAAATGTGACTGCTCTCTGTGCTTCTGAAAGGGAACACAATGCATAATCAAGCTAACTGTGTATGCAATGAAAAACAATGACTGATCTGTACTGCTTTCTAAGCTTTTGAATGGGGAACATGATTTAAAATTGAGGATATTAATATGCATGCAGTGCACAACAATGATACACTTTGCAAAAAATAATAATAATGTATATATGCTTCTACAGATGTTAGAGATAAACTTGATTAAATGGTTATTCCCACCACTTCTGTGCAACTATTAAAGGCACAGTTTCTCTCAGAACGAAAGGTTAGAGATGTGGTGAGAGAGAACTCAGATCAAAGTCACCATTAGGAGTGCCCGCTTCATGTCATTTAAAATGTGTAGTTCCAGCCTTATTTGTTTTAGGATGCGCACTGAATATGTGCCTAATGCTTTAGGTTGATGATGCCCTACCTCAGACTTCCTCAACATCGGCCCTCCAGATGTTTTTGGCCTACAACTCCCATGATCCCTAGCTAGCAGGACCAGTGGTCAGGGATGATGGGAATTGTAGTCTCAAAACATCTGGAGAGCCGAGGTTGAGGAAGCCTGCCCTACCTAGTTCTCTCTCTACTGTAGGTGGCTTTTAGGCAAAGTCATAGAGCATAGGTCTATCAATAGGTATTAGTCACTGTGGTTCAATGGTAATAGCAACCTGGAATATTCAGGTGCAGGAACACTATTGCTCTGAATATATAGGTTGGGGCAAACAGAAGGGGAAGGATATTGCCTTTGTGCTGTGCTGTGCTTTTAAGCTCCTGGAGGCATCTTGCTATCAACAGCTGAATACAAAATGCTGGATATATGGATGTTAGTCCGATCCAAGAAAGACAATCCTTATGTTCCTTTAGTTTTGATGAAACAATATGGTCTCTCTTGGGAATGTGATGCCACGGCCTTGCTGAGAATCTTAAAATGTCAATAGATTATGAGACTTAATGCAATAATAAGCATATACCCCATGTAATGGGAAATGACAACATGCATTCTCTGTTGTTGGAAAATGTGTCTGAGGCTGCAATCCTAAACACACTTACCTAGGATGAAGTTCCACTGATTTATTTAGTCAACATAAACAGGATTGCTCTGTTAGTGACTGAAACTGCAATCCTGTGCACACTTACTTTGGAATGAGCTCCACTGAACTGATTGGGGCTTACTTCCAGTTAGAATTGTGCTGTTAGCCAGCTGGCACATTCTCTAATTTCATCCGTTGGATGAAGAATCCTATCCATGGCACATGGTTTTTTCCTCACATCAGTTAGAGCGGGCAGAGGAACCTGTAGCCCTCCAGATGTTGTTGGGTGCCCACTCCCATCAGCTGTATAGTGTAACAACTTCTAGAGAGTCACAAGTACCCCCTACCTTGTTTAGAGAGTCATATATATTTCCACCTGAATACACTTGGAATAATATTTTCCCCAATCAACTGTACTAGAAGCCTGCAAAGAAATGTGGTTTGTTATTTTAAACAATGCTTGATATTTGAGCAGCTCCCAGCTCCTATACTTTTCCACATTGCCAGTTGGTTTTCCTTTCCCCCTAATCATCCTGTACACTCCCTCTTTCAGTCTTGCTTTCTGGGGTTTTTATGCCAGTCTAAGAAGAGATTTACTTATTTATTTAGCATTAAAGCAGCTCAGCCAATAGCAGTCAAAAGCCTTGGGGAGATAGAGGTAACACTGCACACCACTTCCATAAAAACCTTTAGTGCCTTTCAGTCTGGATTGCCAAACAAAATTCTAAAGAACTTAAATGCTTTGCAACATTTAGAAAGTATGTTACGACTCACTTTGCCTAACTTTAACTATATATTAGAAAGCACCTTAGTGATACAATTCTGAATAATGGGCTAAAATGCTACGTGATGTAACAAAATAATCAAGTTTTTAAAATAATATAAGGGGTGTTTTAAAGCATTGTTTTTTTGGTTTTTTTAGTTTTCTTCCACTATAAGCTTTGTGTTACACAAAGCTTTGAGGATTTGAAGCTCCAAGACACTATTTTTGGTACTTCGCAGTCACAGATCAATGGGTCACAAATGGATCTGGGAAGGAAAAGGAGAACAGATGTCAAGACACATTTGATCACGCAGAGACCCATAAACACGTGGAATGGTCTATGAAGTCAGTTTACTGAGGCAAAAAGAGAGATTAGAACCAATTAAATGGCATCTTGGGACACGCAGAGTGCGCTGAAATGGGATAGGCCTGATGGGCTGAGTGTTCTTTAGTCATGCCAGGAATATTGCTGATGTTTATTTCCACTCCTGACCCTTGCTTTCCAGAACACTGACTTTCAGTCCATTTGCTATGTTTGTGTTGCACATTGATTGTACCACAGCTTAAATGTGGAGACTGACAGGTTTGTTTAGTGATCAGAGTGATCTGAAGCAAGTTTAATAAGTCTGTGCAGTAACTTGAAGGTTGTGGTTGGCAACTGAAAGTAACTCCTTGTGGTATGGAATTCAATAGTTTTAATGCTGTGCTCTACTGAGCTGCCCCTAGCAAGATAATTGTGCCAGAGATTATTAAGAAATGAGTTCATAGTACATAATATATTTCCGCTAAAATGCTGATCATCACTTAAGGCATCGTATTTTCACCACTCCCTCTGATGACTTCTTAAGAAGGTGTATATGGGTATGTTGTCAGCGTTGCCTCTGGTGACAGGAGGGAAGTGATCATGCTGAAAGTCCAGGGGCCAGTCACATGCACAGTCATGCAACGTTGTCAATGAGAGGTGAGTGTGTAAGAGCTACATAAGCCTTGCTCCCCCTCCCAACACGCACAGTTCAAATCACCACTTCCACTTGTCTTCAAATAGGGTTGCACTAAACATTGGCTGGTTTCCGTGTTCATGTCAAAAGATGTACAATCCATATATATAATACACACACACACACACACACACATATATATATTATATTTTATATATAAAATAAAACTGTCCAGTAGCACCTTAGAGACCAACTAAGTTTGTTCTTGGTATAAGCTATCACCTTTACCATTTTTCCCCCTTTGTAAGTCACATGGGTAATCTCAGATAATCAGGAAATCTTATGACAAATAGGATGATGTCATGATACTGTGCAGCCAATCAGATGTGATTACATGCCAATGTTATCGAAGGCAAACCAAGAGCAGCAAGGAAGCAATGTTCGCACTGTTACGAGAAAGGAGCAATGCTGCTGAGTGCTCCAGATGGCTGGAAAGCCAAACTGGATGTTGATGTTTTGGGACTGTACCGTGGGAACAAGGAACAGTCTATTCTGTGCACTGAGCACCGGATGTTAGCTCAGAGTGTCACATGACCCTGTACCAGAAGTACATGGGTGGAGTTATTCACTCTCTGCTGTGGCTGCTGAGGAGTGCAGACATGTTCTTTTCTGCACTGCTGGAAAGACAGAAATAAAGGCATGTAAAGACATTTCTGTCTGTCTCTTTCCCCTCCCTGGGGATGGCAGGGAAGAGGGGAGGAGTGGTTGTGTTCTTCTCACGTTTGAAGAAGGATCGGCCGATAGAGAGCTCGCCTTGTCTTGCCGGGAGTCGCTGACGGGGGGGATCAACAGGGAATTAAGCCGGGCACCTGGAGAGTGGCCAATTCCTCTGAATGATATGGCTTGATCCCAACATATGGTAGCAGACGCTGCTGGTTATCTGATCCATGGGAATCAGCATGAGAGGTGAGAGGTTGATGGATCGTGTGCCATCCTCTGCACCAAGGAAAAAAGATAACGTCTGCATTGCAGCCAGAAGCTGAACAGACGGCTGGCACCAAGAGGGGGTGTTTTCCAAGCATCGGAGCCCCAAAAAGGTATGCTGAATATCGGGCTGAAAGTGTGAACGCAGAAGTGGTTCACAGGAGCTGCGTTTGGAAAACCAGCTCTGAGAGCTAGGCTTGCATACCAGGGATTTTTGTGGTTAGATAACAAAGAGAGGTATGCACAGTTGCTAGGCAACGACCGTCAGTCGGCTTGGAAAGTTACTGACACCTGGGGCTGGCTCAGTGAGAGCGAGAGTTGTTTTGTCTTCACTTCTTTGCAAGGACAGTGAGACAGCTTGGAGATTGCCTGCCTGAGAGAGGCAGAAAAACAGCTCAAAAGAGCTTTTGGATTTTACTAGCTCGAGGGTGGAGAGCTGAGACTTGGATTCAAAATGGATGCCAAGGACAGGGGGAGGGAAGAACGGAGTTCTAATTCCCCCACTGTTGTTGCTACTGGAGAATGCTGTAGCTTTGAACGTTGTCCGATGTTACAATTGTGGACAGGCTGGGCATCTTCAGCGGAACTGCAAGAAGCCACGCCAGCCGAAAGGAGCGAAGGGCCGCTCAGCAAAGCCTGAGGCAGCAGGCAAAGGTCATACCACGTCTTTGGTGAAACCTGCAAAGGCCCTGATGGCGAAAGGAACCACGCCAGATGTTGGACACTCTTTTATAATTGATACGGGCTGTAATTTTCATATGTCCCCGCACAGAGGACTCTTTTCGACGTTTAAGAAGCAAAGCTTCGCTGTGGAACAAGCCAACGGTCAAGAGCTGGAGGCGACCGGGATTGGAACTGTGTACCTGAAGAGTCTGAACCTAACTATACACAATGTTTACTTGGTTCCTGAATTGAAGTTCAATCTGCTGAGTGTTTCGCAGATTGCAAAGAAAGGACTGAAACTGTCCTATGATGCTGAGAGCTGCAAGATCTTCAAAGATGGAGAGTTGTATCTTTCTGCCAGAGAGAAAGATGGACTGTATTTGTTGACTTTTGAGCAAAGTGATTACATGGAATGTAATTCTGAGTCTAACTTGATTTCTCTTGCAGGTGTGACCAAAACGAGCGCCAAGAAGGTGGCCAGGGTCGACAGAGCGTTTCAGCGGGTGTATGCTGATGTGATTGGTCCTCTAGAACCATCTAGAGGCAATGCAAGATTTTATCTTGTGTGTGTGGATCATTTCTCTAACTTTGTCTGGGTTTATGTGTTAAAGAGGCCACAGGAAGCCTTGGAAAGGTTTCAGGAGTTTTGTGACAAAGTTAAAGATATGCATGATGCTAACATTGATTGTCTTTTGACAGATGAGAAGCAGATTTTTCTTTTACAGGATTTCCAGAGGTTCCTGCAGAAGAAAGAGATAAGACACAAGGTTGCTGTTTCAGCGGAAGCGTGGAACAGGGGTGTCTGTGTACGGGTGAACAAAGAATTGCAAAAGGGGATGAATGCGCAATTGCTTAGTTCACATCTGCCACATGAGTTCTGGGCGGAGTCACTCATGTCGTTTTGTCATGCGTGGGTGAGAAAGGTTTCGAAAGAGTTGGGAAGTTCTCCTTTTGAGAAACTGTTCCAGAGAAAACCTTCTGTTGCCCATTTCAAGGTTTTTGGGTCTACTGTGAGGACAGAAGCTCCAGGTGGAGTAAAGAATGCCAGAGGCATTTTTGTGGGGTATGAAAAGGGTCTCTACAGAGTAATTTTGTCTGAATCTGGTCAGGTGATTCTCACAAAATTTCTAGAGAGTGCTCCTGAACAGGAGAGAGTGATAGTACACACGTTTCCCACAGAGGACAATTCAGATGATGATGATGATTTTACAGATTACAGTGGTACTGAGAGCGACAGTGATAGCTCAGAGAGCTCTGTTGTCACAGTCATTGAGAGGAAATCTCACACAATGGATAGACCTTCACAGGTGAAGGATGAACCACTGTTTACTGTTGGAACTGGTTCTGCTAAGAGTCCCGAGACTGAACCAGTGAGCAGAGAGGATCAGCACCTCTTACGCAGGTCTGAGAGAGTCACAAAGGGTGAACCACCCAAAAGGTACTCAGAAGAGTTTGCTAACTTAGCTGTTGCATGTGTTGCTGTTGTACACAACCGAGGACAGGTTGGAGCTGTGTCTAAGTCAGAGACAAAGACACAACAGAGAGTTGCTAGCCAAGGTAATGCAGATGCACGCATTCCTTGGAAGCCAGACAACCAGAGAGATACACTGGGGGAACCAGTGGCGGGTAGTTCCAAGGGTGGAACTGAAACAACAGGGGAGTGTTATGTGTATAACAACTGTTTGTTTTCTTCTCTGGATCACGCTTTGCTTGCCGCAACACGCATTGATTCTTTTGGGGGAGGTTGTTACGAAAAAGGAGCAATGCTGCTGAGTGCTCCAGGTGGCTGGAAAGCCAAACAGGATGTTGATGTTTTGGGACTGTACCGTGGGAACAAGGAACAGTCTATTCTGTGCACTGAGCACCGGATGTTAGCTCAGAGTGTCACATGACCCTGTACCAGAAGTACATGGGTGGAGTTATTCACTCTCTGCTGTGGCTGCTGAGGAGTGCAGACATGTTCTTTTCTGCACTGCTGGAAAGACAGAAATAAAGGCATGTAAAGACATTTCTGTCTGTCTCTTTCCCCTCCCTGGGGATGGCAGGGAAGAGGGGAGGAGTGGTTGTGTTCTTCTCACGTTTGAAGAAGGATCGGCCGATAGAGAGCTCGCCTTGTCTTGCCGGGAGTCGCTGACGGGGGGGATCAACAGGGAATTAAGCCGGGCACCTGGAGAGTGGCCAATTCCTCTGAATGATATGGCTTGATCCCAACATATTTGCCTCCTTTCAGTGCAGCAAACAAAAGCTGTTCCTGGTATTATTAATTTTTTGAATTATGCTTTAAAAGTTCAGGGGAAAAGCATCCTTTGTTTCATTTCTGTATTTGAAAGTAATTATGTTGAAAGGTAATTATCATGATGCGTTCTATTGCTAAGGTAGTATATTTGCATTCTGATCATTACAGATCTCTACTATGTCTAAATGTTTGATATTACATTTATATCTTGATCTACTTTGATGGCTTTTTTACAGTAGCCTTTGTCTTCCTTAATCTACTGAATGTTCAGCCTTCAGGGACTATCTCCTTCCACTGAAGTTGTCTCTTGAGACCTTTCTGTGAGTTCTCTCCCCTTCCTTAAGCATTTTCAAATCACCAAGACAGAAGATAGCATCCTGTTTTAAGACATTCTCTTCTTGAAGAATTCAATGAGTTTTGAACCATAGAAACATTTCATCAGCTATACTGATTATTTATAATTAAAATTGTATGTGTGTGTGTCCTTCTAAAATATTAATTATTAGTCTGTTTATATTTGATTGTTGAATCACATATAATTTTATTTTAAGGAGACAAGATAGACGAATTAGGTAAATATATTATTCTGTTTCCACACCCCCCCCAATATTCATAGTAATATCTATGATCTTGTTAGGGAAAGTATGTCAAACAGAATTGCCTAGTATGAAAAATGAGGTGTTTGTAAAGGGTTTTGAAATGACAACTTTAAAAATAATAAAGTATTCCATCTGTTAGTGTGTTCTTCTGCCCTGAATCTATACCTTAAACTAGATAAGAAATTTTGCATGTCATATTAATACCCAGATATGAATTTAAATAGGGATGCGGGTGGCACTGTGGGTTAAACCACAGAGCCTAGGACGTGCCGATCAGAAGGTTGGTGGTTCAAATTCCCGTGACGGGGTGAGCTCCCGTTGCTTGGTCCCGGCTCCTGCCAACCTAGCAGTTCAAAAGCACACGGTGCAAGTAGATAAATAAGTATCGCTCCAGTCGGAAGGTAAACGGCATTTCTGTGCGCTGCTCTGGTTCGCCAGAAGCGGCTTAGTCATGCTGGCCATATGACCCAGAAGCTGTACGCCGGCTCCCTCGGCCCATACAGCGAGATGAGCGTGCAACCCCAGAGTCGTCTGTGACTGGACCTAATGGTCAGGGGTCCCTTTATCTTTACCTAAGAATTTAAATAAGATATTCAATGTCTTACGAAGTACTGCCATGAAAATTCATGTTATGTACAAATGCAAACATATTTTCTAGTCCTGGCATGGGATTTTTGTATAACTATAGAGGAGAAGGGGAAGTTCTCTCAAAAACAAACACTGATACTAGATAGACTGTCTAGGATCTAGCATCCCACACTGGGCTATGGTAGCTAATATTTCCAGTTCTATGTGGGGCTTTGCTGTACCATAACTAGCTCCTTGTTCATTACATAGAGAAAAGTGGCTGGGGAAACCCAGCCAGATGGACGGGGTAGAAATAATAAATTATTATTATAAAATTATTATTAAAGCGCCATTAAAACTATCCATTAAAATGATCCAATAATCAAAGTTCAGTAGAGCTAGTTCAATGATTCCTCCCTTCTCCTTTCCAACGTTCTTACTTTGTGACTGGACTTACAAACCTGGAGTCCAGTGCCAATACTTTTGCTGTCCCTCCTTTTCACTCTACAAAGTCTGCACTTAGATGGAGGAGCCATGCAGAAGTTCCAGGCCGCCCAGTAGGGCGCAACTCCATGGGGTCTAATTCAACCCCCCTCCCCTCATCTGTGGGGGCTTGTTTTGAGGTTTTAGGACACACTTACCTTGTAACACTGGGAAGTTACAGGCTGAGGAAGCAACACGGATGTGATTGTGCCAGAAAGACTTCATTCACACAGCTTCATCCACTGAGATAGCCCAGGTTTTAGGGTGGCTGGACTTCTGGACAGATTCTTGAGGTATCATTGGGCCAAAAATAAGAAACACCACAGGGACCTTTCTTAGAATTGAAAGCAATGTACTGAAAGCCAACCCCACCCCCTGCATAAAAGTCACAACAATTGGAGAAGTGGTAAATCCATTGGGTAACTAAGGGATTAGTCTCCATCTCCTGTTCTGTGCTGCTGGAGGAGGCTAGAATGTGGCCGCCTTCCTTCCTGCTCAGTTAACTACATCTTAGTTGTGGTGCCCTGTGGCAACCCCTAGGCTCAGTGTCCTGTGTGGCAGATCCAGTTGTGTTGCCCTAAATCTGCCTCCGCATAGGAATCCACAAAGATTTAATTATTCTGGTGTTCCTATCTTATTGAAATCATGTCTCTAGCTGTGTCTGTCTATTTCAGTATCCCTGCAAGTATCTGGAAGCACACTGATTTTTATTTTTATTTTCGCAACTCTCAAAACACTTTTGGCTTTTGACACTTTTTGGTTTGGGTGAGCAAAAGGTACGGTACATTGGGATTTACTAGTAGATATCTGACTCCTCAATTGTTTAGCAATGGGAAAAACAAGACTCCCACCACATCAAAAGAATATCCTTCTGAAATGATGGAAGCTGGAAGTGTGGAATACCAGGAGTGGGTTTTAGTGTGGAAGGGCTGTGAGCTCAGTTCCTTTCTGGCACAGGTAACTTGCAACATGCACATCTAACCTGTGCATGTTTAGGTTTTGTGCACTTGGTAAAAATAAAAAGGAGACAGAAAGGGGGCGGGCATCTGGGGGGGAAATGCTTTGTCAGTCCCACCCACCACTGAACCCAGTGTGTTTTGACTGTACACAATTTTGGCTCTAGGTGTGATCCCCAGAACGTAACCCCCATGTAAGCTGAGAGCCACCTGTACTCAAAATTCTTAGACTAAGAATTCATTTTCACCTACTTCCAAGTGGTGAATCATGAGCATGAATTAAAAGCAAAGTAGATCTTAAAAGTTTCTTCTCCCCTTTGACATATCTATTTATCTATCCATCTACATACATCATACATACACACATATATTATTTGTGAATCACTTCCCGTGAAGCATCCCAAGGTGATTTACTATATATATATATATACACACAGTTACATATAACAGTGAAAACAATGGCACATAAAAATTATTTTTAAAAGCCAATTATAAATGCAAAAACAGTTTAAACAACAGCACAAACCGGTACATAAAAACAGTTCAGTGCCAAGACCTAACTGAGATAAAGATTTTGGAAGGCTTGTTGAAAGAGTAATTTATGAAAAACAACTTTATGCCACTCTTCAAGTACAGCAACCTCAAAATTCCTTGTGAATTGTTTCAAGCAACATTTAGTAACAACAGAACACCACTTGTAAAGCCTCCATTGTGTTGTGCTGCAGAAATCCCCAAATTTAACCAAAGTTCTAGTTCTCTATAATTATTGATTTCAGTGGTGAGACATTCACATTGGATGTGACAGATTCCTATCTGCCTGATCTGAGAAATGCTGCCATATAAGGGAAGGTATTCAAGTGTGAAGTGCAGAAAATAGAATTTATGCTTTGGATCCGGCACAAATATATTTGAGCTATAAGAAATGATTGAATAGCTCTTACTACTTAAAATTAATTATAAGTTAAGATGCTGTACAAGACACTATGAAGGTGGGTAATTACATACTGTAAATCTTAGTTTCTTGTGCTAAGATTTCTGATAATAAATAATAGCTTACTGTCCTGTGTTCTCCACAGTCCTGGCCATTTCATCCATTTGCTCTGATATATCAGCTCAATTATATTCTGGCAAAACCTTTACTAGGGACTGTGTATTGGAGAAAGGTTAGCCAATGTGATCGACATTGTATTGGTAAACTCCTAATGACTCTAGGGTACAATAAGTCGCCATGAAGGAATGTGTTGTTCCCAGCAGAAGGGGTGGTGGTGATATAGGGACAAAATTTAGGACCAGTTTCATTCATGCCTCAGGAGTGAAGAAGGCAGGATCCCCAAGGATGTGCTTTGTTGGGAGCTGGCTTCAGGCTACAGCCATGTTGGCAGATCAACTCTGCATTACAAAGATGACACGAAGGCTGGCAACATAAACCCTGCCATATGGGAATCCACAGGGCCTGCAGTCAGGATGTGCACCCGTAGCAGTGACCAGAGGAATGACCACTGGGTGGAGCACAGAGAGAAGAAATGCCATAGTGTATCTGCAGCACAACCTTCATCTGCCCCAGCTGCAACAAAACATGTCTGTCCCATACCAGGCTCTACAGACATAGCAGAAATTGTAACCTTCTAACAGTCTGACTTCACACCCAAAGGTGCACTCCTTCATAGTCTCCCAAAACAGATGGATGCCAACCATGCATGCCATAAGCCTACCAATGGGTACCAAAGCAAACAATCTAATTTGTCAACGTCTAAAAGATATCGAGCATCAGAACAACCTGGCCACTATAAGGAAATTCTGCCCATGGTATGACCAGTTTCCATCTTCCCATTTTGATTCTCTGGTTCCATACCTGCACAAACTAGCTATCCCAAAATACAGACGTGTTTTCACACTCGCAAGACTGAATGTTTTGCCATCTGCAAAGGGCCGATTCCAAAAGATCCCGCATGAGAAACGCCTTTGCCCCTGTGGAGACACTAGCACCGAAACAGTGGCACACGTCTTCCTGCCTTGCACTCTCTACAAAGACCTGAGGAACGAGATCACCACCCCATCCCAGGACGCACAACTACTGCCACAGTGTCCTTTCTCCTGTCAGAGCAAACGCAGCAGATAACAGCAAAGGTTGCTAGGTTCTGAGCAGCGGCAATCAGAATAAGGGCCACTATCTGACTATTGATTCAGGACTATAAACTATGCTTTTATACTAAATTTCCTTTTTTCTGTGTATATTGTAATGTTTTATTGTTGCTATGGCCATCAGCTAACGCGAATAAAGTTTCTATGCTATGCTACCCATGGGTGCCTCTATGGATACCATTATCTGGAAGTCAATGCGAGCAACAGCTGATGATGATTCTTAGGTAATGGGATCCATCACTAGAACTATTAATGACACCCATTTCAGTTCGCAGTAGCAGTGATGTTTTGGAAGAGCAGCTTTGCAGCACTGTGCTGCTCCACTGGCCTCTCCTGCCAATGGATCCCTGATGTAGCCACACACAGAAGAAAAAAAGGTTTGCTATGTAAAGTTTAGGGGGTGGAATCTTCTGAAAATCTCAGTATCAAATGCAGGTTTTCTAGTTCCCATTTCATTCCTTTATACTAACAAGAAATTCATTATTTTTAACCTGTTCTGCTAAAAATATGAGCAATATAATAAATTCATTATTATATGCACTATGTTATACTTTTATAGACCAGGTTTCCTAAAGTATCCAGCACATAAACAGATATATACAACAGGTGAATATAACTTATGTATTAATAGTTACATAATTCTGCTGCAGAAATATAGTACTGTGCAGAGCTTGATTCGTGTGTGTGTGTGTGTGTGTGTGAGAGAGAGAGAGAGAGAGAGAGAGAGAATGTATTTATTTTGCACATAATTTTGCATATAATTAGTGTGGTGCTTTTTAAGCAAATAACTGCAGGAATGGTTCAGGAGACCATCTGATGTATAAAGAACTTGATTGGGTTGGAATCACCAAGTTATGTATATTATCTGTATCTTCTTAAAACTGATTCTTTCTCTCTTCCTAATTTAGAGCAGATCTTAAAAACCAGAATAAAAGGCTGTTGCTTTTACATTTTGCATTTGGAGTATAGTGGTGCATAGAGAGGATATGTGTCATTTATTATTAAATTGTAGACCAGAAACATACAAATATCTGTTTAAGCTGCCTCGAGTCCCAGACTGGCAAAAAAGGAGGGATAACAGCAACATCATGTGCAGTGATTCACACTTACATCCACTAGTCATTGGGGAGCAACAGTGGCAGTAGCCTATCACACTTATGTCCTGCTTGCGGGCTTCCTGTAAGCATCTCGCTGGACAAAATGGGAAGCAGGATGGTGGACTCCATGCGCTTGTGTCATTTTACATCTTGTGAAATTTGAGTTACTGGGGCATGCCTAGGGTTTGGGCAGGTTGGCTTCCACCAAGGCGCAGGACTGGGCTGGGGCTCAAAAAATGCACCTATCCACTCTGTCTTGAACCTTTTGAGTTTCTGGTCCACAGTCTGTCCCAGCTCTGGAAGCACCAAGGACGCAAGGGACAGTGGGGTGCCAAGACAGCTCCTTGCCTAGGGCACAAGGGAGCCTAGGTACACCTCTGTCAGTTACATTTTTCTTAATCAATGAATTAGTGGTAGAAACTCATTTTACATTAGTATAAAACCTATTTGTTATACTGAAGGTCATTTTCATTTTCCTATTCACAACATCTCCTGGGCAATGAGGAGGCTGCTATACTTCCCCTTTATTTTGTACTGTACTTGTTCTCATGGTGGGGTTTTGGGAGATGGGCGGGAGAAGCGCTTCGGTGCTTCTGTCTTAGCCTTGTTGCTTGTATGTATTATTAGCATTCAAATAACGTGGAGTCACACTGTGGCACTGAGTGCAATTTTATGATGAAAACGATTGTGTTGGTGATCAGCATACAATCTACAATTCCATCTCTATCACCATGAAAAGTTTAAAATTGAAAAACAGTTTTCTAGGTGGTTTTTTGTTATTATTGTGTAGAAAGACACATAGATGCTTCATCATTAAACTTGTCATAATACACCTCTTAAAAGGGTATTTTATTGGATATGCCACTTAAATTAGCTTCCCCATCAATTCTGCAGCCATTTATAAGCGCTTGTAGAGAGCATCACAGCTATTACATTACCAGTTTTATAAAAATCAAAGTAACAGTGCAATGAATGGAAAACTGCACTGAACATCAGATAACCATACTGATATTCTTGTTCCTGCTGTGGCAATTATGGCATGTAGAAAATACTGTTTTTGATGCTATTAGGCTGTTGACAATTCAATAATCTGAAGGGTTCTCAAACACCTTTCAAAGATAGCACTAATACATAGAGCCACATCCCAGCTCTCATTCCAGTAAAGACTTTAAATTGCCACCATATCTAGTTTAAGAATAAATAAGAACTTTAGACAATGAAACACACTTTTTGTTATTGTTTTCTGTAAAATTCAGAAATGTTAACCTCCGAGGTGGCCTTCATTATGGTGTATCATACAGCCTGGAAATGATGAGGACAGACCTAAATATTAATATCCCTGCACTTGACTTGCTCAGAATAGCCCTAATTCAAAGAGTCCTCTCTCTCTTATGAGAACGCCCTCTTCTGGTAGGAATGAAACAGCTGAATTGCCCATTTGATTGGATTTTTGACATAGCACATAATCATATAAACTATATAATATAAATGAAGCAAAGATCACCAGTGCTGAAGCAATGATTATTCAATATCAACTTCGTTGGACTGGTCATGTTGTGCAGATGCCTGATTATCGTCTTCCAGAGCAACTACTCTATTCTGAACTTAAAAATGGAAAGTGTAAGTAATGCTGGTGGTCAACAAAAGAGGTTTAAAGACTCTCTCAAGGCAAATCTAAAAAAATGTAGTATAAACACCAACAACTGGGAAACACTTGCCTGTGAGCTCTCCAGTTGGAGAACAGCCTTTACCAAAGGTGTCATGGACTTTGAAGATGCTCAAACACAGGACGCAAGGGAGAAACATGCTAAGAGGAAGGCATGTTTGACAAACCCTCACTGTGATCAACTCCTGCCCAGCAACCTATGCCCTCACTGTGGAAGGACGTGAGGATCCAGAATTGGCCTCCACAGTCACTTACGGACTGTGGTACCTCGAGTTAAGTACTTAATTTGTTCCGGAGGTCCGTACTTAACCTGAAACTGTTCTTAACCTGAAGCACCACTTTAACTAATGGGGCCTCCTGCTGCTGCCGCACCACCGGAGCACGATTTCTGTTCTCATCCTGAAGCAAAGTTCTTAACCTGAAGCACTATTTCTGGGTTAGCCGAGTCTATAACCTGAAGTGTATGTAACCTGAAGCATATGTAACCTGAGGTACCACTGTATGTTGAATCCTTGGGGGTGATCCCTATATCCTGTAGGAATCATACATAAACCTCTGGTAACATGGTGATATCATTGCTATAAATTTAATTTACACTTTCCCCAAAAAGTGCTCTGTGTGGGGCTTCACTTGTGCTTGATGTGAAAGCTGCAGTTAGTCCAGAATGTTGCAGTGCAATAGCTAACTACTAGAGTGATAACACTGCTCAGAGGGCTGCACTGGTTGCTAATTTCCTATTGGGCCAGGTTTAAGCTGTTGCCATTAGTAGATACAGCTCTTAACAGCTTGAGACCAGTTTATTTGAGAAATTCCCTTACCTCCTATGTGCTCATTCAACCACTTCACTCTGTGAAACTGCCACTGTTACAGGTGCTACGTAATACCCATCCCGCCTTTGTAAGAAAGCAGTCTTTTGGTGTAGCAGCACCCTCACTTCGGAACTCCTTGCCTATTTGGAACTCCTTGCCTTCTTCACTGTAAACTTTTCAGGGTCTGCTAAAAACCTTTTTACTTAGGCAAACCTACCCAAAAATATAGAATGCTGGCATACATTTTAATCTGGTATTTAGCTTATCATTTTTACTGCCAATTGTATTGTCTTTATTTTTGTTTTTATTACAGTTAAGTTGTATAGAAATCTTGTGAAATAAAAATAAATATTTTAAACTGGCTGGTAATGAAAGGCACACATCATTTAAACTTACAGTTGTGGGGCCTGGACCCACAACATGAAGTGCTTTCCCCGTTGACTCCCTCCAGTAAATTATGCCAGCAGGTTAGGTTTTGGGTCAGCCCATTGCAGATTCTTGTTGTGAACTTTTAATCTCAATAGTTGTCAGTCTCTGCTTGCCTTCATTCAAATTTTTAAGGTGTGAGGCCAATAACTAAACATGATATATTGGCTGAACCCCAAATGACACTGCTGTGAGGGATTCGGCAGAGGAGGAATGGTGGAGACCGCCTCCCCAGCCTGACCCTTCCAGAGAAGAAGACAGTTCATAATTACAACAGGGGTTTGAGGGAGGTCACAGCTCAGAGGCAGATGAGGGGGAAAGCTGGGGAATAATGGGAGAGGAGGAGAAGGAAGAAGAAATACCGGGGGGGGGGGGCAACAGCTGATGAACACAGTGTCTTTAGAAAGCATTCCAGACCCCCTCCCCCAGAACCTGGTGAGCCTTGAAAGTAGGAGAGCAAAGGGCTCAGAAGCAAAGGGCCCTCAGCGTGACCCATAGGGGAGATGATGACAATGACAAATGAGGTAGTGGAAGAAAAATGGGGTGGAGGGTCAGTCAGGAAAATGCCATTACTCCAAGAGGCTGCGTTCCAAGTCTGTAAATATTGAATAAAAAGCGGGTGGTAAGAACTTTTCCTTGTCTTATACGTTCTTTGCAACCTGCTGTGGGAGTTGCTTCCTCTGCCAACTGACAACTACTTGAATTCACATATTTGAATTCACCTAAGACGCATCATTTAATAGTTTACCATTTATTATTAACATTAGCAAAGCTACTTATAGCCAAATGCTAAACCTCCCACATGTAATGGGTAGACAAATAAAGTATGGCATCTGAAATAAACAAAATCAAGCTTGATTAAGAGATGGAAAACAGGTGATGTATTTTTTTACTTTTGCCCATTTTTTCATATGGAGGAAAATGATTAGAAGAGGTATACATAAAATGAAAAAGTAGATTGGTTGACTGCTAAAGTCGTGAAGGCTCCAACCATAAGCAGAGGTTTTCAGGAGTGGCAAAAGTAGACCCCATTGTAAAATTAGCCTAGCTGAACTTGTCAGGAAGAAAACACCCTGCGTGCTTTATTCTGTTCCCAACTGATAGTAATCTGGACAGTTGGTTAGGCTTGCCAGCTTTTCAAGTGGGCACTGTAGCTGTGTTTAACACTAGCTTGATATGCAGACAGAAGTTCACTCTCCACTTTTCAATCCTGTGCAGCCAGAACGCACAGAGTGGGTTTCATCTGCTAGCCCCACTCCCAGCCTTGATGCCTGCAACGTAAGGTCCTGTGGGTAGCGGCTTCTCCTGCTCATCCCTGCGTGCCCCCATTTCCTCTTAAAAATATCAGATTTGCACATGATTTGGCCAGATGTGCATTTAAATACATGGGTTTGCTGCTATCGTAAAATGATGAATAGGGCTCCTGCAATACCCTGATCCATTTTTACCCTATTTTACATGTATTAAATGACCTCTCTTGCTCTCATTACTTTTTAATTAATTCCTTAATTAAATGGTTAAAATCCTCAGGGAAAACACTGTACTTCCTAATATGCCTGAATACCCAGAAGACTCCTGGATGTTCAGTAAATAAAATGAACAGTCATTCTCTAAATAAAATCCTATAAAATCATTAAGGTCATCTATAGTCTTGACGCAGAGTCGGGTACCTGAGTTTTCTGTTTTAACACACAGATGAAATATCACCACAATATCCATTACCTGTAGAAGCCTGAGCATGTTTTATAGCAGTTGTGAGATTAATGTGGTTGCTTAACAGCCTAATTTGGTTTAATTGGGACTTCTCAGCTGGCTGAAAAGTCCTTGAAGACTCAAGAAACACCTCCTGGGAAGTAGTATTTTTAATTTAGAAACCATATTTCTTGTAACAAATAGAAACAATGCTTCAAGGTTTACTATCATCTGGGGCAATTTCCCCCCTCTATTTCTCACGGTGGTCACTGTACAATGGTCCTTTTAAAATTTCACCACCCAGAGCCTTCATTCAGTGTCAGAGGACGGGCGCGGGGGGGGCACTTCGCCCCGGGTGCCAGCCTGGAGGTGACATCACGTGGGCATGTGTTGCCCCCTTGGAACGCTTGCCCGGGCGGATGCCGCCCCATTGGGATGATGCTCACACAGGTAGCAGCAGCGAGACCCTGTGCTGGCAGGCTCCTTCTCGCCGCCTGCGAACGGCCTTCCTCCCTTCTCCCACTGGAGCCTTGGCAACGCCTGGTACAGCGCCTGCAGCTCAGTCAGCCTGCCTCCAAAGGCGGCAGCAGTGGCAGTGATGGCAGCGGCAGCAGCGAAACTGAACCCATTGGCTTGCCACCGCCAGCTGCACAAACAGCCGCTGCCGCTCTTTTCAATGAGCCTCATTCTCCAGCCGCATCATCTATCTCCCTGAGCAATGTTTGCTCAGACATTACTCAGCTCTGGCAGTAGCACCCTCCCCCTTTTCTCTCTCTGGCCTGGCATTAAGCCGCAGCAAACTCCTGCAACTACATCCGCTCCCTGGGAGAGGACTGAAGATCTGAAGATCACAACATAAAAATGCAAAACAAAAACAGAGCAAAAGTGAAGGTTGCTGCTTCGCCTTGCAAGCAAAACCCAAAAGTGTTGCCTGCCTTGCTTGCTCATCCAAGGGATAAAGAGACCCGTTTCCTCTACTTTTGGGCAACGTCTCCCTCAGAGCCTTCAGGCACACATGGGCATCAAGCAGCTAAGCCTCAGGGTAAGAGGCAAATATATTGCTTGGCTCCCCATCCCATATTGACAGAGCGCGTGTGGGAGAAAGATGCAGCCGCAGCCCACCCCCCTCCGCGCTGGCTCCTGGCTGCTCTCATGCAACTCACAGAGCCTCTCCTGGCAAGGAGTGAGCAGAGGGGGGAGGAAAGGGAGGAAGAGATGTCTTGGGCAGGAGAAGCGGCCAGTGATCCCTGGGACTAGGAGGGGTTGCTAAGGCAAAGCGACGACAGGCAAGGAGGGGAAGTGGGTGTCCTATCAATCACAGGTACAGTGGACGCTTGGGTTGCGAACATGATCCGAGCGGGAGGCACGTTCGCAACTCGCAGTGCCGTGTTTGCACATGCATGGGTTGCGATTCGGCGCTTCTGCGCATGCGCGACCACCGAAACCCAGAAGTAACCCGTTCCAGTACTTCTGGGTTTCGGCGCATCCGTAACTCAAAAAAACGCAACCTGAAGCGTCTGTAACCCGAGGTATGACTGTATTGGCTTCTTTACGTTGCTTCTCCCATACCAGGTTTTTACAGGGCTACTGTTGCACAGACATAAAGCACCACACACACAAAAAACCTGCTTTGAAGGGCGCACTAGATTTTTTAACAAAATGAAACAAAAGAAGGTTTTTGGAGTTTAGGGCTCCTTTTCATGGCCTTTAAATAAATAGCTAAGCGACGGAGCCAACACCAAAGGGAAAAGAGGTGTGGGTGTGTGCAGCTTGACATAGGTTTACTTGGAAGCAAGTACTATTGAGTTTAATGGCGCTTATTCCCAAGTAAGCACACACAGGATTGCATCATGAATAAGCAGCGAGACACGAATTCAGGCTGGAAAACCATAGTTATGTTCATCTTATCTTCACAACAACCCTGTGAAGTAGGCTAAAGTGTAAGAGAAGGGCAATTCTGTGAGCATGATGGCTGAGCTTCTCCAGGCCCACTCTGAAAATCTAACCATAGTGGCTCTGTATCATGCAAAAGAGCTGCAAGGGTAAGTTACTCTATTAGCGTGTGTGTGTGTGTGTGTGTGTGTGTGTGTGTGTGTGTGTTATAATAAACATATTTTTGTCTTGTATTTTGATACACTTGAAAAGGGATTGAAAAAGCTCAAAATAAATTGGCTTGGTCCAGGAATAAAAATAATCAGTTATAGGAATTTGAGTTATTTCCACTTGATTTTGTGGGTTCTAAGATCAACAATTGTCTGCTGGCCTGGTTCATTATATAGCCTCTATATAAATGTTACATTAATTTAAATATGTTGCAGTGTTTCTTTGCACAGTACAATTATTTTTTTAAAAAACTTTGTTGGCACTTGGAAAGCATTATAGCATGTGTAAACCAACAAACAAGTCTAACTTCATTTGCTACTCATTATATAATTACATACCCAGTTGAAACATGCTGTTGCTATGAATTGTTTATGCCACAGTTGTGTAGGAGTAGAAAGTTCTGTGCCTACAGAATTGAAAATCAAAATTTAATGAAGAACTGGGTACTTCCTTATTCCTATAATTCTAGAACTCCTATAATAATATAGCAATATTAAGTATAAAATAAGAAAAGTTGGCCTTATAGAAAGATCACAAAATGAAATCTTAAAATGGCTGTCTCTGAAAAGAAATGTCTGGAACATGAGTCACAAACTATTTGGGGGTCAGTGGGCACATTTGGCTGCTGTAAGTGTGTGACATAACACAAAATGGAGGCGCTGGGGGCATTATTTTATTTTATTTTATTTTTCAATTTCTATACTGTCCTTCAAGGATCTCAGATACATGGCATAATGACTGCTCTAAAAGAAGAGAACAAGAAACAGGAGTACACAATGGTGTAGCCATGCTCCCAGATCAGTCACTCCATCAACAGAGTAAAAGGTATCTGCACCAGCAAGGGACAGACTTGCTCACAGAGAGGAGCTCTTTCAACCTCTAATCTGTTCAGAATCAGAACAGGTGGGTGGGCATCAGCCCTGGCATGCAATGAAATGTAGGCATGTTTAAGGGGGCATGTTCAATGTAGGAGAGACTGAACCAGTCCAAACAGGAAGAGAAAGCAGTCTCTTGTGTATTGTGGATTTTTAAGGGAATATTGGTTGAGATTTTTCATAGATGCCATAGGATGTACTTGTGGGATGGATTCTAATAGATAGGAGATTTTAATATATAGATATATTAATGGCAATTTATTCATCCAGCTGCCCAAGTGTGTGGGTTGAACAGTTTCAAAATCCCATTGGTGGCAGCAAAATTAAAAACATAGGAATTAGGCAGTAACAACTTGTTTTGAGCAAGTCCAGCTATGTCCCTTTTTAACCCACTTAACAAAGAATTGGGAAACAACTTGTAAGGTAAGATAAAGTATAAAGAAAAAATAAAGTAAGCAAATAAGATTTACTTACTTTTTAATCATGCATTCGTTCACAGCAAAGGCAGCAGTAAAACCTATAAAGGCAAAATACTTATATTTACAATATAACCAGTTTCAGGCATGTGCCTAAAGTTGGAGCAAGCTGTGGCACGACTGCATTGAATGCTGGCCAAAGGAAGAGAGAAAAGAGAGGAACAGGAAGTTCTATATGCTCCTTCCTCTGCAGGAGAGGAAGGGAGATGACATCCCACAGAGCCCTCTCTACCAATTGCATTTCTATGGTCTGAGTATCTACCTATCAGCAATCCAGCTCTGAGGTATTAGCTCCTTCTCATGCTAACTTGTAAGAATATGCATTTGTTAAGTTTGGCTGCTAATCTCCCACTGTACTGAGAAATCCAGGAGAACTAGGAAACAGTTTTCACTTCTGTTGCTAGCCCGGCCAAGATCACTGACCAGCACGGCCAATGCAGTTTCAGCCCCATGATGAGACCTGTATGCTGACTGAAAGCGATCCAGATAGTCCACATCCTCCAGGTGTGCCTGGAGCTGTTCAGTGACAACCCGCTCAATCACCTTGTCCAAGAATGGAAGATTTGAGACTGGGTGATAGTTGGCCAAAATGGGTTTTTAAGAAGCTGTCTAATAACTGCTTCTTTAAGTGGATCTGGGAAGACTCCCTCATAGAGGGAAGCATTCCCCACCCTGTGGAGCCCATCACCCAGCCCTTCCCAACTTGCTTTTATGAGCCAGGATGGGCAAGGATCAAGGAGACAGGTGGTTGGTTTCACTTGTCCAAACAGCCTGTCCACATCCTCAGAGGTAACAGTTTGGAATTGATCCCATGCAACTTGACTAGACAGGACTCTAGCACACTCCTGCCCTGGCCCTGCTACCATGTCTACCTCTTTTCGAATCTGAGCAACTTTATCTGCAAAAAACTTTGCGAAATTGTTGTAGGAGATCTTGGCATCTTTACCAGGCCCCAATGGCAAAGGTAGTTGCATTAGATTGCAAACCATCTGAAAGAGTGTCCTGCTGATATTTTCTGCAGATGCAATAGAGGCGGTGAAGAAAGTCCTCTTTGCTGTTGCTGTCGCCACTTGGTAGGCTTGACGTTGAGCTCTAACCTATGTTGGTTCAATTCAGAATGAGTTTCCCACCACTGGTGCTGTAGCCTTCTCAGCGATATTTTCATTGTCCTCAGCTCCAGGGAAAACCACGGGACTGTCCAGGCTCCATGCCATTGGAGAGGGCACTTCAGAGCCAGACAGTCAATAGCCCTGGTTAACTCCGTATTACAATGGGCCACCAGGGAATCAGCTGAAAGGCCATCAACATGGGATAAAGCATCCCCTACTACTCTCTGGAAACCATTTTGAGCCATTAAGTGGCAGGGGAAGATCATCCAAATTGGTCCCACTTCTCTGTGAAGGGGAAAGGTTGCAGAGAAGTCTAGTCTTGCTCCTTCATCTCAACAAGAAAAAATCTCAATTTTCTGCTAAAATACGTATGATTCTTGCATTGTTATATGTACAATATTACATGCATATGCACTCTAGGTTTTCTAAAATAACCATCATTTAACAGATAACATACAACAAGGCATATGACTGTATATAGAAAAACTGATGTATTAATATACTTATAAAATTGCTTCAAAAATAAAGTGCAGCATGGGCTTGGTAATTTCAAATGCATTATACTTAAAATATACACATATTTTTGGGTATAACTTTGCTTTTAATTAGTCAGACTTTTTATGAAAAACAACAACCCAACAATCTACAAGTAACTTCGGCTTAGGCAGGCACTCAGTACACGAGACAGGCTGAGGTGAGCAAAGCTCATACAGGTCGAAACTTCCAAATTCCCTGTAGAAATCTGTTTAAAGTAGATGCTTCCTTCATCCCTGACTAGAGTCACCTTAGGGTTTGCTTTAGGGGAGTGCAAGAGAGTGTGGCAGCTCATCCATAATGCACATCTTTAATACATAAAAAATGGTGGGTGTTTCACCAAGGAAATGCTTCAGGTCAGTGCCCCACTTCAGATGTTTGCCATGGGCATCAGGGTCAGACACCCCTCCTTCTCCTTTATCCTGCTCTCCATACATGTTGGCTTCTGCACTGCAATCCTGGTATGCATTAAACTAGAGATCCTGGTTATGTGGGAAATCTGGTTTAACGCTTGTTGATTAAGTGATTTAATGTACCAAAGTTCCCAGTTTTCTATGTGATTGTGGACTCTGGTTTAATGTGAAATAGAAACCCAGAGTTTGTGTATTAGGGGCAGAAGGGAGGGAGGAGCATGTTTGGTCCTGTGTAAAGTTCAGGAAAAAATATTCCAAGCAGATCAATACCTTGGTCAATCTGGGAGACAAATAAGGTCAGAAAGAGGCTAACACTAATTCTTCATTGCAACATTTTAAATTTACAGCAAAACAAGCGGCTCAAAGCCTATGTTCAATTCCGCAAAGGGGAAAAAGTGATGATTCCTGATTGATTGGATAATATGAATAAATTATTATCCCTTACAGTAGCAGAAAAAGAATTAATCTTCTGAGCACAGTGAAATTAAAAGGTTTTGGCTTGCCTGATCTGAACAAAGTATGATGAATTTTTAATACTGTGAATTAATTAGGCACATAATGAGGAATAGTCTGCATAATAGCTCTAATTCTGATAAATATGAAAATAATCTAAATCCTGAAGGAAATAAAAATCATTTATCATAAGAGCACAAAAAGTTGTTTCTTGGGGAGATATGAATGATAATAGAATCTGCAAAAAGGTATTAACAATAATTTTATTTACTAATTTTGCATTATGTAAAGTTATGTTATATGTAATTGCATTAGGTGTTGACCCTCATCTATAAGTTTTGTGGTATGGCTGTTGGGATATTAGTCATTTTGGCTGAATTTAATGTACCATAAAGGATGTGTATTATTATTAAGCATACTGCCCATGCCAGGTGTTACATGTAATTTTCATTTATTCTGAAGATTATTAATAAATCTTTATGACTGTCCAGAGTGTTCCTTCCAGAATCTGATTTTTTTTTTAAGTAACAAATCCAGCCAAAACTAAGCACATGTCCCACTGATATCCTTGCATCTAGCATTAGTTCCTCTCTTGCATTTGGTAAGAGGAAGGAACCATTGGGGAAGAGAAGTGGAACCAATGGGGCAATGGAAGCAAACAGCATAGCAGCTCCTTGAATCTTAGGTGGGGAGGGGAGGCAGCTGATTAAGTGGACAAAGGTGGGGCAAAAGAGGAATGCAGATGCTGTCTGTGCAGATGGCCCCTGCAGGCAAATAGAAGCTTTTATCCACATGCTGTCTCATTAAAAGGCTTTTGGGTGAACTGGCTCCCAATTTTTGCTTCTTTCTGGATGCAGACATTGAAGCTTATTAAACCAGATTGAAGGAATCTGTGCATCACAACACAAGCGTGAAGCTGGTACAGTAGTGCTTTCAATTCCGTGCCCACTGTCCTTTTCAGTGTCGTGTCTCATACAACAGAGTTATTCCTTGTTTATTTTTCCCCTTGTATGGTTAAGTCTTAGCCTGCCAAGTAAAATTTAATCGGGAGAAATGAGTGGTCTTACAATGGCTTAAGTGGGATGGTTTGAGAAGCAGGGGGCTTACACAAATCCCCTTCTGAATCCAGGTGGATTTCAACAACTTGCTGAATTTCCAAGAACTGACAGCAAGCAGTGTTGCAAAGTCCTCACTAGCTGAATCCCCTCTCTCTTGTGTGGGATTATTTATTCTGCATGCGCTATGACCTGCTGACTTGCTGGAGCTCTCTTTCTCTTAAAAAATGTGGCCTCATAGAAGGGAATGAGAAGCCTTTTCTACACACCAAAAAGCAATAAAATAAGTATTTTGATAAGACCTTTGCTTACACCTTGTAGCTTTGTATATTTTTAAAAAAGTTGTCTTGTATGGTGCTATAAATGTATGTCATATGACATTTGTGCATAATTAGTAGCAGAGTTCCTTGGTGACATTTTCATTTCTCTGAATTTTGCAGTAAAATTATCAGCTCCGAAAAACAAACAATCCCAAAATGTGATAAATGTAAGTGTATGGTGAGGACAAATACATTTAAAAATGCATATCTTGTGATAAAATCTGGAAATACTTACGTTGCGATAAAATATGCATGTAAGTACAATATTTTAAAATATTAATTTTCGTATGGATTATTTTCCTTTCAAAAATATTCACAGATTAATGCAGAAATAGGTTGGAATGAACTTATAAATAAATGCATGCAGAATTAATGAAGACTAGAAATAGACTGCTCTGCTCATCCCTAAAGCTTTACCTCTTCGATCTGCTGACTGTGTAAATTAGCTTCTATTCTTCTGTTTTGGGAAAAGATATACATGTCTAATGTAGGGTTTATGCACCTGCATCCAAAGGTTTTTATGCCTCAAGATGCTGGAATCCATTACAAGTCTAAGCAGCAAAAGAATAAACTGCTGCACAAGGAAGTACAATGCCTTTTGTCAGAATGAAAAGCACACTTGTTGAGAAATATGTAGTCTTTTTTGAATCTTACCTCCCCACAGTCTACATCTTCTGTCACTTGTGCACTAGCTAAGTGACTTCTGTTATCACAATCAGGCTAGAGGGAAATAGGTAAGGGAAGAGTGCAGTTCTCCCCACCTGTTATTTCCTTTTAATGTTAAAATCAAACCTGCCTTGGCCAGCTTTATAAATGGGCAGAACCAGCATGTAAATAAAAAAAGTGCAATTGCCACCATCACAAGTAGTTCGATCCTCTGCCCCCTCTGCCCCACTGAAAATTCTGCTGCTTCATTCAAACACTTGAAACTAGGGAGGATGATTGCATTTGATTAATAGTCTCATACATGTTTCCCCCCTCTTTTTACTCCAACAATTAAAATAATGAGGAAATGAGGAAAGTCAGCGGGAAGACAAAACAAAGTGGAACATTATTAACATAAATATAAAAGGCTAGTTAAGGCAGTTTGTAAAGCTGCATTTGAAAATTATTCAAAATTATGCAGTAATCAAAAGTCTTTCACATTGTGCACGAACTGGCAATGACTGACAATGATAAATGATATTCTTTCTGTTATTCATTTGAGGATAATGTGCTGTTCACATCTGAATAGCTTTATCTAGCCCTGGTATTCTCCAAAGTTATTTTGCATTGTTCAACTGTTATTTGGTAATAGACATTTTCTGAATGGTATGCAAGAGTTGCAGAACGGATGCTATTTTCAAATCTATACCAGAGTAGAGATCTTGCATGTTTTACTTATTCAAAGACAGAAGGATTATTTCAGATGAGAAGTGGAACTTTGTTAATGTATAAATGGTCTGCATGGTATCATATATGCCTCTGGAAGGGTGCCTTATACTACGCATTTATTTTTCTCTTTCTGCTACTGAGTGATGCCTTTGAAAATAGGAATCTACAAAATGGGAAAGGAAACAAAAATAGTATAAACCATCTCCTCCAATGGTTAAAATTGTCTGATGAAGCTATTCTACAACAATACAACTATGAACTCTACATTTTTTAAAAGATCTAAAAATTTACAGTAAATAAATATGCTTCTACAGAGAAGCATCTCTGTTTCCTCATCTAATATAATTCTTGATAAGGAAAATATGTTTAGAGGATCAGATCAATCAAAGTGGAATCAACTCAGAATATTAATAATCATGAAATTTTCTGTCATAAAATAGTCTCTCTTGAGAGGTGGGGGATAAGAGAAAAATAATGAATATTCATTTTGCAAAGTGTCACATCTACAAATGACAGATAAAACAATGAAATCAAAATAAATATATTCTGATTATAACTTCCTATGCAACTGAAATAATGAAAAGGTTTATACCATGACTTTATTTTTTAAAAATCCTGTTCACAGCCATTAAATCCCAGCCAACCACATTTTCTCCAGCTATTGCACACATTAAATATATTTTCTTTCCATTAAAAACCAGGACCTAAAACTTTCAGCCCACTCCCAACCATGCCTTCCCACAAGTAAGTCCACTCGGTATAATGGGACTGAGTACCAAGTAAGGATTCATAGGATTTCTGCCTAGAGAATTTTGCTTGCTTAATTGCTTAATGTGCAGTAAGCACAAGTTACGTATGACTCCAATATGTTGATAGAGAATCGTAGAGTCATAGAATTATCGAGTTGGAAAAATCAGTGTTTTGTCATTCACTATTGCAGGGATTTTTTTCTTTGTATCTATCATCTATCTATATCTATCTATCATCTATCATCTATCTATCTATCTATCATCTATCTATCTATCTATCTATCTATCTATCTATCTATCTATCTATCATCTATCTATCTATATCTATCTATCTATCTATCATCTATCTATCTATCTATCTATCTATCTATCTATCTATCTATCATAGATAGATATCTACCTACCTATCTGTCTAATCTCCCTGTAAGTTACAATATTGTGACAGAATATGGATGGGTGTTAGGGGTTTTTTTGAAGACACGGGATGAATACTGCAAAGAAGAAGAAGAAGAAGAGTTTGGATTTGATATCCTGCTTTATCACTACCCTAAGGAGTCTCAAAGTGGCTAACATTCTCCTTTCCCTTCCTCCCCACAACAAACACTCTGTGAAGTGAGTGGGGCTGAGAGACTTCAGAGAAGTGTGACTGGCCCAAGGTCCCCCAGCAGCTGCAGGTGGAGGAGCAGAGACGTGAACCCGGTTCACCAGATTACGAGTCCACCGCTCTTAACCACTACACCACACTGGCTCTCAGAGACCAGTAGGATAGGTTCAAGGGTTTTCCCAAAAGGACAGATTTTACAACATGAGGGTTTGTGTGTGTAAAAAAAACCCCCTACTTACCGCTTTCTGTTTTTTGTGGGCAGTTTTTATGAACATGATATGCATAGTGAAAGTATAGTGAAAGTATATAAAACTATGCTCCATGTGGCAAAGTGGACAAATGTGTTGACTCTCCTTTCATAACAATAGAACATGGAGATATTCTTTTTTTTTAAGAAGTATTTATTAAAGTTTTACAAAAACAAATATGCAAGAACACATAATAAAAGAAAAAAGAAAAATAAAGATACAACATATAAAAACACAGAAAAAATAAGAAAAATTAAAAACAATTCCATTTTTCATAACTTAAAACTCATTTGCTTGTTTCTTTGACCTCCTCACACCTCCCCTTCTTGTATTCCCATTTAAATAATCAAATCAGCAAATCCTTACCCTCTTTCATTTATCTTAACTCTATATCTTAACTTTTTATAAGTCTGTATTTTCATCCATTATCAATTCATTTTTGCATATTCTTATTAACTTTGTTGCTAATACCACTTATTTCCAATCCAACATCATTTTAATTATGTTTTTACCTATTTATAACCCTTTTTCATATTCTCTTAAAGCATTACAGCTGGAAACCACTTAATTTCTATCCAACATCATTCTAACATTCATTAATTTTACAATATTTCTGTAGATAGTCTTTAAATTTCTTCCAATCTTCTTCCACCGACTCTTCTCCCTGGTCTCGGATTCTGCCAGTCATTTCCGCCAATCCCATATAGTCCATCATCTTCATCTGCCATTCTTCCAAAGTGGGTAGATCTTGTGTCTTCCAATACTTTGCAATAAGTATTCTTGCTGCTGAAGAACATGGAGATATTCAGTGAGATTCAAGACAGTCAAAAGGAAGTACTTCATTAAAATGTGCACTGTTAAACTGCCAGTGGCAGGGGCTGGAGACCATGAAGAGTAAAGGTCACCCTCCACTCCCCACACCTGCCTGGCACACGAGCGCTTGCCCGTTGGGAGCGGGAGGGCATTTTGCAGACAGGAGGCCAAACTGTTTGGAGCACCCTCAATATGGGGGGGGCTCGGCCCCCTGCTCATAAATATTGAGGAGGCTGAAGCCCCCTCCACCCCCATAGCTGGCGCCCCCGATGGCTACTGCTCAGGGTGGCTATTTTGCCTCCAGTATCACAGGCAGGATGCTTCTGAATACCAAACAGGAGAGTGAGCTCGCTTGTGAGCTTGCCAAAGTTTTGTGGTTGGCAAAACATTGGACTAGGAAGGCCATTGGTCTAATCCAGCAGGACTCTCTGTATGTCACTGTGTTCTTATGTTCCTCAGTGATGAAGGTGTGAAACAGCTTGATTCTCTCTTGAAACTGAAGGCAGGCATAGTAAAATTATATGGAGGGAGAAGGACTAGGAGGGTTGGTTGAAATTCATGGTGGCTGCCCATGTAGGCTTTTGCATTTTCCTCCCTTCTGTGCTTTAGCAACCTCTTCCTTTGAAGATTTGTGCTGGTGCGAAGAAAAATGGCTTATTACTGTGTTATGCCACTGTGAATGGATGGCACATGTAGATGGCTTCCACATTTTGAGAGTCAAAACAACTTCCTAATGTTTTTTCTTGTGTGCATTAGTATGAGTATGCAAGAGGAAAAAACAAAAGGAAGAAAAAGTAGGTTGCAATGTAATTAGTATTATAATTCAATACTGCTGCATGCCAGCCCAATCTCTGAGCAGTGTGAGATCCCAGGGGTTTCAGAAGCTTCTGCAAGATATGGTTTCTTCAGAATGAGGGACACAGCAGAGTGTGGTATCTTTATAACATATGGTTCATTAACACAAATACACAACCTGGGCCAACAACAGGGCTCACAGCATTAATACCCCCAAGAGGGTCTTGCTTCCTCCAGCGCAACAGCCTTGAATTCCAACAGGAATCAGAAATGGCTCTTTCTCTCTGGCTCCCCACCCTGCTTCCAGCTTCTGCCTTCTGGCTCACATAACCCAACACCCAACTCTATCTTTCTAACTACCAGAAAGTTGAAGGGGGGCCCACCCATGTTCTTTCTGGCACAGAGCCACTTCCTTTGTTACCTCAGTAGCCCATACTCAGAGGGCCATTACCTCACCAGGAAGCTAGCCTGGCTAGTTCAAGAATTGAATCAATGCTGTATCCAGGAATTCGAGAGGAACTCAGGCATGAAGCCTACCCCCCAAAAAACCCTCAAAAAAAACCCTATAACAACCCAACACCATCTACATAGCCAGCATTTACTAGCACAAATACATCTGGGGCAGGAGAGGTCAGGAACATGCTGCAGTGGCCACGTAACACCTGTTCTAAAGAATTTGCACTGGTTACTGGGCTGCATGGACTCAACTCAAGGTGCTGTTTTTGACCTTTAAACTTGTTACAGAATTTCTAGAGCTGAGAAATTCACTTGGCATCATTGGTATTGAATTTTAGGAAGCAAGTGCCTTTAGCTGATACTGAGATGCTGTTGCTGTTTTAACAAACACAGAGCTTTGTTAATTTTATTTTTTTGTGATTTTTTTGTTACAGTGATCTTGGATTTTATTGTGCTTTATTGAAAACATTGTTAACTTTTATTGGCAATGCAGGGAGTTGCTCAGAGAGCTATGCTATGGGGAGGTATAAAAATTTAATCAATCAGTCAGTCAATGTTTTAAGTTCCTGATTAGGACTCAGTGAATCTTCCTAGAGGAGGTCTGCCAAAAGTCTTTTGAAAATTTAAAATGGGAGGGAAGTGACTGGATGGAGCAATACCCTGGCCAGGTGAGCTTTCATTTGATCTAGTGAAGTACTTCTCTTCTTAAACAAGAGTGCATGTTCAGGACTGCTTTGCTTATGCCTTAGAAACTGAGTAAGACCAAGTATGCACTTTTATTTTGTAAATCTATAAAGCCTGCAAGCAGGACATGAGCTCTCACTCATAATCCCCAGCTACTGGTACTCAGAGGCACTCTGCCTCCAGCAGACCATGGAGGGGAGCTGGCCAGATGAGAATAGTTGAAATATACTCAGAGTCAAGGGTGGATTTCATGCTCTTTATTCAGCTCATAGTGGTGAGGAGGAATGAATGTCCCCTCAAAGTATCTGCTTTATATACATTATTTACACAATGGGCTGCACGTGATTGGCTAATTCCGGAATTCTCCTGTAGGCCAATCAGGTTTTGGATTCACTTCCATCTGGAGCTGGATTGGGTGGCTCCTGCAGACCAATCATACTGCTGCATTGTTCTAGGACCAATCAGACTGCTGCATTCTGAATCCTACTGTTCTGGGACCAATCAGACTGCTGCATTTTGGATCCTATTGTTCTAGGACCAATCAGACTGCTGTATTTTGGATCCTATTCAACTCAGTACATAACAATAGTATTCTATTTCCTTTGTATTTTCTAATGATCCACATAAGTTCCAGCAATTCCAGTGACAAATTCAAGCACGCAAGGCACTGACAGAGTGTAATCAGGGATGCAATGTAAGCAGGAAGGAATAGATCTCAGAAAGTAAGTTTTTATAGTTATTTGCTTTTGTTGGCATTGTGAGAGATTGGATGCTCCAGAGCTTGGTTGGTTGTGTTCAGTTGACTGCAGTGTGGCTTGTTGGGGGGGAGGAGGGGAGGGAATAGGTCGTTGTCTTGTTGTGCTGTGTATGTGATAAAGCAGAACCACACCAGGTGGAAGGCATCCGCCTTTGCTTGTCCCCATGCTAGCTTAAGTTGGTTGGTTAACAGGGCAGTTTCCCGTGCATTTTGATATCAGTGGTCTATTTTCACTCTTGATAGGGCCTTCCGGTGTCTAGTTACAATATTTCTAGCTGTTGAGAGTGAGTGGCTTATGAGTTCCTTGTCGTATTGACCTCCTAAGCAAATTTAATTTTGGTAAGCAGGTGGAGGAGGGTGTCTGTGTGCTTCCCCAATGTCTTTAATCCTTCACAAAAGTTTTATCCATCTGCCTGGTTTCTCGCCCCACCTCATTTTGAAATTTTCACTCTCCTGCCAGCTGTTAAACCAAAGGTGTGCTGTACTGGTGCACCAACAGAGTGAATTTGTTATCATGATATATGCTGCCAATGCATAATCAGCGACAGCTTTGATTGCTCCTGGGCTACTGATGCATTAGGGCAGTATATCATCAAAATAGGAACCAGAAGGAACAGAAGGTCCAGGAGGGAATTTTTTAGTACTGTTGTGAACAGTGCGCATTTAATTATTATTTATTAAGCAGTGCCACATAGACACAGACAGACTAATGAGAAATCCATAATAGCATGAAAGCTCACAGTCACATCCAGTTTGCATACATACAGACATGTTAAAAATAGACATATGCTAATTCCAGTTCATTTTTTCTTGGGGTACTGAAGGGTATGCAGTACCAACACCTTCTCTCCCCCCCGCCCCATGTTAAAAGTGGGGCACTTACTGTAACAACTTCATGGTGAGTATCACCACCTTTAAAAAAAAAAAAAGCTCTGGCTAATTCTGTCCCCAGAGTGGACGGACCTTCAGTGCGCAGTGAGACTGGGAGGCGCTCTTATGTTCATATTCTTTCTCTCCTTTGCCACTCACTAGTGGACATACTGATTGAGCAAACATAGCTTCTCAAACCTTATTTGCAGGTGGTGAAATATTTGCTGGTTCTTTTGCTGAATAATGTTTGGGTGATAGGGAGAGGCAGAATACCCCAACAGGGAATTTCATCAAATTATTTTCTGAGAAATTCTGGCCCTCATCTCTCAAGATCCAACTATTCATAGAATTTTTGCTTCTGTCAAAATTCCTCACATATTTCTCTAGTAATCTCCAAATTACCATTTAGGCAAAATTCTCAGGCAGCTGTAATCCCAAATCCGCTGAGTGGACCATTTCCTCCTCAGTCCCAAACTCTGAAAAAGAGGGTGATGAAGGGCATCTTCACTAACAACTGGCAATAAGGAATATGCACAGACGAACCCCCCCACACACACACACACTAGCTACATCTTTGTAGTGTCTTTCCCCTGCTTCCTTCTCTTCACCCCACCTTTCCCAAATGTGCACCTATCCCACCCTCCACAACCAAATTTCTGTTTATTGGCTTATGCACAATAAAACTGTAGAACTATAAGTGCCACCACTTAATTGACTTTTAAAATGCATGCAGCCCATTGCTCAGAAAACATGAGACCATATTTGGGCACTAAAATGTATTTTGAAGGTCAAACAGAGGCACATGGGAAGGGAGAATTACAGTTTACAGGAACCTGGAAATTTCATGGGTTTAGATCCAGAGGGAGTGTATTTAGGGTAGTGCAGGTGATTTGCTGCACAGGGCACCAAGCCAAGGGAGTACAGAACAAGAACAAGAACAACAAAACCTATACTTGTATGGGCACCAATTTTTTTCCTTGCTCAGGGCTCTATATTACCAAAGTCTCAACACATAGATGGACTGAAGAGCACTTGATCCACAACTGAAACATAACTAGAACAAGTGTGGACACTAAACTTGGAGGCTCAATAGGTGATGGACCATTGCATGAAAGGGGGGGCTGAAAAGAGCATTCTCCCCCACTATCTAGAGTTCAGAAGGTTGGCATTCTAGGGTCCCCAGATGCTCTCACTATTCTTCCCCTTAAGCCAGTCCCACCACTTCAGTGCTCACCAAGACAGATTAGCTGTCCTGCTGTACTCCCTGCCAATGTGGTGACTGAATGCAGTCAGTCAAATAGCAAAGCTATTCCAGTCCTGTGTTGATCACCAGTGTTTGGGGTGGGATGGGGAGCTCTCAAATCCAATCCAAGACTCACAAAATTCCAACTCTGTCCTCAGTAAATACAGGGAACTGTTAGGAGAGTCCTACATACGAATAGGAATCCCACAGAGACACATGCCCGGCTGGCATGTTCTCTCCCTTCTGGTCGGTCATTCGGGAGCTTCTAAAGCTTTCTCCAGCCCGAACATCACAACGACTGATACCAAGAGGCATCGGCACACTTTAGGATCCTGCAGAGTGTTGGCAGTTCGCGTGACAGACTCAGCAGCACAGCATTTTGGCTAAACTACTTTATTTACATATCATACACCCAGAGCATTTTAACTCAGCTCCTTCCTCTTCAGCATCAGACAGCAAAGAGTAAGAACAAAGGACAAGCGTCCTACATCGCGGAACACAGTAATACAAACATCCTGTCTCTGTCTCTTCTCACACTGTGGAATGAAAACATACACCGTCATGTGATAAAAAAGAATCCCATGACTGGAAGCACGGGGCTAGAATCCTAACAGGAGCTGGGTCATCTTTGCCTGAGTGACTGAAAAGGAACAGCCAAATCACATGAGTGGAGCTGGGAGGAGATACCAGGCCCACTCAAGGAGAAAGACCCAGCACAAAAGTGACACTCAATGTCCCACCATGAAGGCCTCCAAAGTTCTGGTCACTGGCATCAGGCCTCCTAATAAAAACTGGTGCAGCTGCTAACCAGAAAACAAAAGAACCCAGAGCTTGGGTGAAACTGGCCGACAAAGCTACACCCATATCAGTACACCAGTATGGCTTCATCCTCTCATGAGAGAACATATTTTATGATGCTTCATTCAGGAATCAAGTTGCGTGGACTTACTTCCACTTTAGCTCCAGTGGAATTAATAGTGGTAATTTTGGAAAGCAAGAAGGTGAAGGGTGGCACATTGGTAGCTGCATATGAACACATATATTTAGAAACAGACAAATGCGGCAGTGTCAAAACCTACCTCAGCCAGCCCCAGCAAGTCCTCACCTGCCCACCTCCTTTCCAGTCCTAGGAATGTTCTTCCTCTCGGTGCTGCCACTGTAGGAGAAGGAGTCAAGCTGGCATTAGTTGACTCTGTCTATCACTGGGATTGTGTCCGTTGAGGTAGGGCTATCTGCTTTCTTCCCCACCAATCTCAATGTGTACCAGCCACCACCAGCTACTTCTCCCACCCTATCAGAACTGATGGTTTTATTTTTGATAGTCCCATAGGACGCGGGTGGCGCTGTGGTCTAAACCACTGAGCCTCTTGGGCTTGCCGATCAGAAGTTTGGAGGTTCAAATCCCCGCAACAGGGTGAGCTCCTGTTGCTCAGTCCCTGCTCCTACCAACGTAGCAGTTCGAAAGCACATCAAAGTGCAAGTAGATAAATAGGTACCACTCTGGCGGGAAGGTAAATGGCATTTCCATGCGCTGCTCTGGTTCACCAGAAGCAGCTTAGTTATGCTGGCCACATGGCCCGGAAAACCTCTCTGCGGACAAACACCGGCTCTCTCGGCCTGTAAAGCAAGATGAGTGCTGCAACTCCAGAGTCGTCTGTGACTGGACTTAACTGTCAGGGGTCCTTTACCTTTTAACTTTTGGCAGCAAGTTTGATGCTCAATTCTATATGGGCTGGATATAAGCTGTACTAAAGTTAGTAGCACATGGATTTCATAAAATAACCCAAATACTTTTTTAAAGAAAAAATATTTTAAAATTCAGAGCATGTAAGAAGGAAATATTCTGGCTGGTAGCAAAAACTTCTGGTAGAAGTCCAAAAGAGGGAGGGGGTAGGAGATGGAGAAAAAGAGAGAGAGAGAGAGAGAGATGCAAGTAAAAAATCCATTAGGAATTGATTCTTCAAAAATAAAATGAATAAATAAACTCAACAAGATTTATCCCAAAATCAAAGATAGCAAGATCACACAGAATAATTAATTCAGTCTTTTTGTCCAGCAAGAGAGTGCAAGAATCTGAGGAATTTGCTTTCAATAGGTCACTGAAATACTAAGTGAAAGAACATGTTCTTATGTAGTATTTAATCAAAACTTTGATTAACTTAATTGCTAATATTATAGTCTGCCATTTATAGATCCCCATGATTTTCTGAATAGAGGGCAGTCTTCCATTGGCCTCTTCTGGAAAGGTGTGAAGGCTATTCCGTTTCTGGAGCACTTGGGCTTGAGAGAGCCTTGGTCACCCTGGTGGGCAAAGGGAGAGTGACCTGAATGATCTTCCTTGACTCTCAGTGGCATTTGATATTACGTACCATAATACCCTTGGGGGCAAATTATGGTCGGAGACAGGACTCCCCTCTCCCCTTTGCCCCATGGTTTACCAGCTGGAGACTGAAGCTCTTGCAAAGCTGAGCCCCTACACAACATGGGGGAGAGGGACAGGACTTGATGTGGGGGTGGCCGTTTCCCCCTTATGGTCCCGTGAAGGTCCCACTTACATAATTACATTTTTTTTTGCCTTTTGTACTTCTCGAGTATTGACTGCACTCCCCCCCACCCCGGTTCCTGCTTTAAACTATTCTTTCCCTTCAGAAAGTGAACAGTGCCCAGTCTTTATTGAGAGGATCACTTACTTATCACAGTGTTGCTGGTTTTCTTAAGTCCAGGGGGTTTGCTTGACAATAAGCATGTTGATGTTTTGTAATGTTTCATTCTACAGCAAGCCTTGGGGAGCAAGGAAGAAAACAGGCCTTGTGTTAATGATGCAAACTAGTCTAAAAGAGCAAACACACAATGAATAGTGAGATCGATAGCAGAATCAATAGACCTGGAGAAGGATGAAATAGAGGATAAGCTAACCTCATGATTAGTAAGCAAGCAACAATTCATAAGAACATCTACAAACAAAGACAGATCAATGGCCTTAATATTACGAGAGGGTGCAAACTAGCAGTTGAATGAATTTAATATTAGGGAATGAACCAAAGGAATAGATTACTAAATACAAAGGTACAGCCACCTGTATCCAGAGGCAGAGGTGAAGCTCAGGTGAGTAGTTAAAAGTAAAAAGACATGCATCACAGACTTACATGTTTCCACAGTGTAATAAAAAGGCCCACTTAGCTAAGTTCTCCCTCCTGATTAATAAAAGCACAGTGTCTTAAATAATACACTTCAGTTGCTTCTAGATGACTTGTTTATTGAGCATTCATGGTGAGTTTGTGGGGAGTTTATACCCGTTCTTTATTAAAGATTTGTTTGATTTATTTACATGAAGGTTATACAATGTCCCATCAAACAGTTGTTACTTCACAGCATAGTCACAGCATACATACCACTTGAAAGCCATGGCTTCCACCAAAGAATTCTGGGATCTGTAGTTTGTTAAGGCTGCTATGAGTTGTTAGGAGACGCCATTCCCCTCTCAGAATGGCAATTCCCAGTGTGGTTTAACAATCAATCCCTCTTTACAGGGAACTCTTTTCGCAAGGGTGCCAACTGTACTTGAACTGCACAACTTGAATTTGCCCTTATGTGATGTTTACTAGGAGCAGTTTTCAATGTTTTTGGTATTGAACCAACATTGTCTCTGTTTGCTTTTGTCCCGTTTGCTGGTCCAACATATTTTTCTGTCTTTCTACCCACCATACTAGTTGCATCATAACCAAAGCAGTTATGATTAAGCTGTTAAGTGATTTTGGCCCCTGAAGGAGAAACCCCATAATCATCTCTCCTCCCCCTATCTGTTAAATTATGATAAAAACAAATTAAATATCTATCAATTTTCTGCTCACTGAGGTGCTTCCTCACTCTTTCTTTTTTAAAAATATGTTTTTAGTAAAGATTTCTTAGTTTACAAAAATATGTGCATTGTCCCTTTCTTCATGTTGTGTTTTCTATAGATCAGTTTCATTTGTTGTGAGACATCAGTGTTGCATACAGTGTTAGGTTAGGAAGAAAAGAGGGGAAAGGGGGAGGGGGAATGGGGGGTGGGTGGGGTGGTTATGCTTCTATTCTTCTACTTGGCGTATGTGTGGGGTTTTGTGTCAGCGTCACTTGTTTTTGTGCATGGGTGCTGAGCATCTTGGGGTGGTGGATTCTGTACTGTATTTTGGATGAGTACACTGATAAATCTCACTGCCAAACAGAGTTAACCAGAAGGTTCCTTCAGGTAAGTCATATGTTCTACCCATGTAAAGTCTATGCAGATTGTCACATGATTTAGCATGAAGCTGTATTTTCATATATTGCCCCAAACTTTCACAATAGTCTCCAATGTTTGTTGTCATTTTCTCTCTCTTTTTTGTGCCTATATGAAATATAATTTTCCAGTTCTTGTCTCCAGGAACTTCATGTGTTCATAAAGACTTTCACCTCTTTATGTATGCATGTGATTGCTGGAAATGTAGTTTGTAAGCTTGGCTGTTCATCAGATTTTCTCAAATAAACCATCAGTTTTTCATAAGGGCTTATTGCATTTAGAAATCCATACCTTGATTCACTTGTTGTTTTTAGGAGGAAAACAACCCAGTGAAAGCATATGACCTATGAATGTTCTTTTATGAATATGTCCAATAATTTCCCCTTAATGTTCTTTCTGATTATGCTGAGAGAAGAATTGACTTCCAGTGTCAGGACCTTTTAAAAAATGCCTTTCAAAACAGTTAGCTGACTGATTGCCTTTGCTTGACTTGTTTAGAGTTCAGTGTTGTTCTCAGTAATAACTCTGGCTTTTGATAAGCTGTTTTAACATGAATCAAGGAGTCTGTCAATGGCTATAAGAAGAATAGGCTGCTTTCAAACAAAATACGTGCTGTGTGGAAAATGCATGCTTCTGCCAGGAGGTACGTTTTTAAGGACCCACATTAGCTTTAAATCACCTGAATCACTTTTTGTTATTGAGCTGGCTATTTATTTATCCCTGAAGCTCCAGAAGATGGTCTGAATTCACACACACACACACACACACACACACACACACACACACACACGCCATAGCAAGTTGGTACACAGGAGTGATCTGTTCTGGGGCTAGGGACCCACAAAAGCTAAGCTAGTTCTGGCGAATATTGATCTTCAGCTGACAGAGGCAGGTAATGGGTTACCAGGTAAAAGAAACAAGGTATACCTTTTAGCTAATGGAAGCAGAGTCAAGCTTTGCAGTATATGATAGAACCCAGGGAAGTCTGATATTGATCCTCATCCAACAGACTACAGGACCTAGCTGAGTTTCCCTCAAGCAGATTTTCAGATAATTTTAAGAAGCAGGACTCTGGCTTGAAGGCTCACGCTGAGATATCATTCAGTGGCACCTGGAAGTGCCCTCCACAACTAGCTGCTCAAGGGGCAAACCATGTTGGGTAGTCCAATTTGAACTCCAAATGCTTCCTGGGTCCACAGCCTGGTAACCCTTGGGCTCTCTGAGCTCCACTTTGAGAGCTCCTGGTCATAAGAATGCCCTCCCTTTGCTGTCTGGCTTCGCTGCTTAATATCATGCTCCCGAGTTTGCAAAACCCCTTAGTTTACTGTAATGTGAATATGAAGGCAGAACAAGGATATTTCCTGCTCCATTACACTCAAACCATCTGATAGTGCACACTACAGTGACACCTAGTGACAGATCACAAACTTTGTAAATGCAATCTACCAAATGCAACCCATAGAAGAAGATTGAAAATAAACTCTCTAAATGTATGCTCCCAGGTGCAGAAAACATAATAGCACATACTAATTGTTTAAGATCAGACATATTGCGCCTCTACCATGCAGGTAGACTCTATGTAGCTTGCTGCTAGGTATATTAGGAAGGTGCCAATTAATAACAAAATGCATTTATATTCTACTAATACAATTTGCTCAGGAGACAATAATAATACACTTATTAACCATTAGAACATTACTCTTTTTCCATGTCAGAAATCTCTCTCTCTCAGACACACACACACACACACACACACACAAAGAGACATATTCTAAAAGCAGAAAGAGGAGAAAAAAACCACAATCCTAGGAGTGTTGCTGATGATGACTCCCTTATGATGGCTGACCATATGGAGGCCCTTGCCGCATAGATTGTGGCATCACATTGGGACTTGCCATGCTTGTTCCTGTGGCAATTGGGGATATGCTGTGTGGCAGTGAAGGTGCGATGACTCACAACATGATGCCTCCATTCCTTCATTATAGATGAAGGGAAGTTATCAGGTTTCAGCGACATCTTCTTGGCGACTGTAAGATGTGCTGTGGTGTGGAGATTTTGAAATAGCACCAGTGTTGCAAGTAAATTGCTCCAAATAACCTTTGTCTGTTTACCCAGCTGTTAGAGTCTGGTTTATCAACTAAATATACTACACCTGAATGTTTTCTTTTTTTATATATAATTTTAATTAAATTTTCCATTTTAACAATCCAATCAAACCACATTAAGTACTCCAAATTATACCAATACATATCATATAGTCCAAATATTCTGCCAAATTATAAATTTTTGTTGGGGCTTCCCATGCTTCAAGTTCAGTGGGGCTCTAATCATCTTATGTTTCTACTGCCTTGAGTTTCCAATAGTTCCTTCTTTAAATCTTCCTGTTGTTATCCTTCCTTCTTTTCGTGGCCTCTGAGTTGTTTCCACAGGCTAGTTGAAATAAACAATAATGTGCTTCTGTGTGAAATTTGTATGACTCTCCTTTTTTTTGCAGCTGGTAAGTCTGTTGTTTGCAGAATGTCCTCACACGCTGGTGTTTATGCCGAATCAATCCAAAAGTCCTTCTCTGGTGGCAGACGCCATCTTCACTCAGTTCCGATGAAATAAAATCTAGGAGTTTGCTCATTAATTTTCTCAGACAGGTTGCATCAAACATTAGTCTTTCTAGGGGAGATTTGCCAAATCAGACTTGAAATACAGATATAATAACAAATTAAGAGCTCATCTCCCCCATGACTATTTATCTCTGCAACTCGTTCTTCCCATAATGGCGGATCCCAATTAAAGAATGCATCACATCACCCTTCTCAGAATCCGTCCAAAGTTTTTTGGTGTCTCTCCAGCGGCTAACGAGATCCTGCTTCTTTCTAATATCAATATTTGGAGAGTCTCTTATCTTCTTCCAAACGTTTCAAAAAACAAAAGCTTTAGTCATATAGTATTATTATTTCCACACTGTTATATTTTCCCATCTCACTTACTGTAAATAATGTAAACGGATCTTCGGGGGGGGGGGGGGGCGTTGTTAGGTAATATCGTAGTAGAAAATTTTATCCCCCCTCCATTCCATTCCGTTCCAACATACCGGCTTAGATGTTATTCTTAGATGTTATCTTTCTTCCTCTCCGTCACTCTTGGCACCTCAGTGACCAGCTTAATTGGCAGATTAATTACCCTTTCTTCGCTTGAAGTATGTCCAAAACTTAAATCCAATTTTTTATCTTAAGAAATGGAACTAGGTGCGCTTGTGGAGACAGCGTCCAGGAGATCTGAACTCCCTCGGAGGCTTTCCATCCAGTGCCCCCACCCCCTCCTTCTTTACGAACTCGGGGGTGGTTTGTTGGGCGCCGCGGATGAGACTGCATCTTCCCTTCCACCAGGAAGAATTTGGGAGGCTGATTACTCCCATCTCAGCCTCTAAATTACCTTGTGGGAGCTGGAGAGATGGTATTGTCGGCCATCTTCCGTGGTGCCCCTACACCTGATTGTTTTCATTGTAGCCGGCCTGTGCAAGTTGCCACTCTCCAAAACAGAATGCTGACTGACCTATCAGATACTCCGCCCCTTTTTCTTTTCTTTTTTCTTTCTTTCTTTCTTTCTTTCTTTCTTTCTTTCTTTCTTTCTGCAGTCCCAAGTAGGGAAACTGCAAAAAGATTATCAAGTTTCTAACTGACCTCTCTATGTGGCTATGCAGATCTGACTTAAGAATCTTTATCATTTTTATCCTTATTTATTTGCTCATTAGGCATATTGTGAACTACTATCTCTAAATGTGTCCATGTGAGTTGATATGACATTGCAAGGGCAACTATTCTAACTGTAATAGTGATTCCATTGCTACCTCATTATTTGACAGCAATGGTCTCCTTTGCCCATTACGATACTTAAGGAGTATAATCATAATCTTGTACTGTGGCGTAGTTTCCACTTATTATCCTTATGTGGGAGTAGAAGTAGGTGTAATCTCATTATTTCTACTAGGTGGGTGTAGATATTTATGCATTTATTTATTTATTTAAAAAGTGTGTATCTCTCGTGTGTGTGTGTGTGTGTACGCAGATATATATGCATCTTCTCAGGTCAAGTCATGATGAGGGATAGCAGTATTAGTTTGAGCCCACAGAAAGAACAGTGAAACAAGAGCAAACAAAAGTTTCATGGCACCTTAGGCTAGCATATTTATAATGACAAGCTTCCATGGACCAGATACGCAACGTGATTATCTTCTTAGGATACAGGCAGAAAGAAGAATTAATTAATTAATTTGCATACAAGTCCCAAAGAGCACAGATTACACAGAATTCAATCCAAGAGAAGATCCAGGTGACATGTATGTGACCTGTTCCTGACCAACAACTACTGACAAAGAGAAGGCAGAGTAAATTCAGTTGTGCAGAGAAGCACCAGAGAGTTGGCAGGCAGTCACCCTGGTGCATCCCTCAGGGCCAGGTGAGTGTGCAAAACCTTAACAGACCAAGAGACAAAAATAGGAAAAAAATATGGCCACAACTTTATTGATTATAGAAGCAAAGCAGAATTGGCATGGCATTGTGTTCAGGTCTGCTGAGCTGAAGACTTCCAACCTGAAGTCCCATACCTTGTCCCAGCATGCTTGCTGTAGCATCTTAGAAGTGGAGCAGAACAACGCCATTTGTCTAACCACTGGTTGGTACCAACTGCATACATGGAGTGATCTATCATATATGGAGAACAAATATTTCCATCACCAAACTATGGTATAGTAACGTCAGACCTGCACAGTCTATGACCCACCAAACCATATGCAGCCAAATGTCACTCACCAGACATTTTCTTTTTTCCTTTATTTTGCAGTTTGCTTCATACTAGAAAAATAGGTGATTTGTTGAACACCTCTATTTAAAACTGACCAAGTGGTTATTCTCAAGATAGACCCCCCCTCGTGCACCTGGCCCTGTTGTGCAGCTTCCATGCAGCTGCTTCAAGGGCTGAAGAGGCAAGGTTAAAAATCTTTTGGCTTGCCTCTTTGACAGTCAGAGCTCTGTATTGTTTATTTCCATTTTGGTCTAAGTATTCTCGTATGACTGTGTGACACTTTTTAGATGCTGTACTGAATTTGTCACATAATCAATCTACATTATCAGAATATATGTTCTGCCTTAATGACAACAGCTCAAGACATAAACTTTAAAGATTCCAAGGCACACAGCACTTACAAGGCAGTTTTTATTTCTGAAAAGTTAAAAGCAAGTACTTTATGAGTTCATTTCAAAAGCAGTACATAAATCTTGATGTTATTGAAACTATTTCATGCAGGTTGTCAAGAGTTTAGATCATATTTCTTAATTGTTTCCGCTTGCATTTGGGTTATTATTTGTCACACACAAAAATAGCTACAACGCAGCCTTTGAAAATACAGATAAGGATCAGGGGCATTAGTTAGCTGAATTTTACTCAGAGTAGACCTACTGAAACTAATGGACCAAACTTAGTCATGTTCATTCATTTCAATGGGTCTACTCTGAGTAAAACTCAACTGACCATCAACACAGGCTTTTGAGACACTTCTCTTCATCTACTTTAATAAGCTGTATGAATAAGAATTTCCCATTGGGCTGCTTAGCAGGTGGCTGCCCTTGCAAAAGTATTGTGAGCTAAGCCACTGTTATTTTCCCCATGTTACAGATCAAGTACAGAGACCGAATGGTGGTGCTTTGCCTAAATTTGTGGCTGACATGATATTCAAAGCTGGAAATTTCTGTCTTACAGCTCCAACACTTATGTCATACCAGCTTTTACTTCTCACACTGACACTGAGACATTGTACCTTAGTCACTGTAACAATTTTTGGTTAATTGCTGGTGTGTGATTTGTGTTTGTTTTGAAGCCCCTTGACATTTAAACAAGCAAAATTAATGAAAAGTAATTGTCTTCTTTAATCAAATGAAAGCTTCCTTTTGACCTGTATTCTGAGTTTCTCTGAGCCTGAATAATTTGCATGTAACAGTTAGCTATCCGGCTGCTACCTTGATGCTCATATAAGACCATTAAATCAGCTCACCCTTTTCCTCATTATATAATATACCTGGTGATCTGTGCACACTTTTGTTAGCTTCTTGGTTCCTTCCACTGCAAGAAATGATCAGTTTTTCACATTAGCAAAAGGTCATTCTCTTCATTAATATCTTCCAAAAATGGCAAGTGCAATCTCCGTGTGAGGCCTGTCTGCGCTTTCTAGCTCATTTTTACATACCAGTAGGCTTAACTGAATGCTGTTCCTGATTTGAATTTGTTAATTATTTAAGCCAGACCTCCATAACTTGGCTGCAGGTAGGGGCCAAAATTAAAATAAGCTAAACTTCTTCAGGCCACAGATAGATTTTTAGTGGTTCACTCTCCAAGTAAAGGTATAATTTTATTGATTTTAGAAAATAAACTGGATGTATATACACTCTCACACACATCAGTCTCACACACATCATGTTTCTTGTCTAAAACTGAGATATGCTCATTTCTTAATTTTATTATGTATATATAAATTTATCTTTTCAATCTGTCTCTTACACAGTACTTAGCACAGTGCATAAGCACTAGATGGCCCAGATATAAATATTTGTATAAAATAAACAAATAATAAACAGTTCCAAAGAATAAGTCAATTGCAATCTTTAAACATGTAAAATCAATATTAAACCCACCCTTCCAGCCACTCTTCCCACGCATCCCTGGAGCTTCATCTCTGCTACCTAACCCTGGGCAGCAGTGGTGGCGGCTGCAGGGGACTGGCGATCTAGCCACCAGGAGCTGTTTCCAGCGGTGGGAAGCTGCCAGCACTCAATAGACATGGCAAAGGGGTCTCACCTCCCCCCTCCTGGGCAGCACTTGGAGGTGGGTTTGAGAGGCTCATCCCCAATGCTAGAAGAGAAGCCCGACCTGCCGCTGTTGTGCAAGGGGGGGGGGATGCCAGAGAGATGCCAAAGGATCATGGGAAGCTGCCAATGGGAGGCTGGATGAGATGGGTGCTCGGCTCCTGGGCTGCCCAAAATTTGGGGGGGAGGGCGGAGTGGCTCACAGGCCGTATGTCGTGCAGGCCTGATTTAAGATGTCCAGTCATTCATTAAGAAAGAGAAGAAAGCATGACGGGATGCACAGACTTTATTTTCCTCCATAGAATAGAAGGTCCAAACACACACAGTTGGCTGGGTATTTAAGGGGTGGATTTGATATTTCCCATAGGGATGTGGGTGGCGCTGTGGCCTAAACCACTGAGCCTTGGACTTGCTGATCAAAGGTTGGTGGTTCAAATCCCCATGATGGGGTGAGCTCCCGTTGCTCAGTCCCAGCTCCTGCCAACCTAGCAGTTCGAAAGCACGCCAAAAAGTGGAAGTCGGCGGGAAGGTAAATGGCGTTTCTCTGTGCTGCTCTGGTTTCGCCAGAAGCAGCTTAGTCGTGCTGGCCACATGACCCGGAAAAACTGTCTGCGGAGCTGACAAATGCCGGCACCCTCGGCCTGTAAAGCAAGAGACGTTTGCAACTGGACTTAACTGTCAGGGGTCCCTGTACTTTTACCTTGATATTTCCAGCAGTTTAGAGGCAGCCTGAAAAAGGAATTTCCTTGAATTTTTAATGGGTTTTTTTGGCCCAGTTTTAATAAATGAGAGAGAGTGGTTTGAAAACAGCAGAGGACTCAATACCTGCATCCTAGCTGTTTATAAAGATGTTGAAATTAAGGGGGCCCAGGGCAGAATGCTGTGGCACCCCACCTGTCACTTTTTTCCAGAATGGTGAGGAATGATTAATGAGCACTCTTTGGGTCAGTCAACCAGCTACGAATCCACCTAACAGAAACCTTGTCAAGTCTGCATTTCACCAGCTTATCCCCAGCAATATCATGTTATTGTTGATATATTTACAGAGGTACCTCGGGTTACATATACTTCAGGTTACATCCGCTTCAGGTTACAAACTCTGCTAACCCAGAAATAGTATCATGGGTTAAGAAGTTTGCTTCAGGATGAGAACAGAAATTGTGCTCCGGCGGCGCAGCAGCAACAGGAGGCCCCATTAGCTAAAGTGTTGCTGCAGGTTAAGAACAGTTTCAGGTTAAGAACGGACCTCCGGAACGGATTAAGTACTTAACCCAAGGTACCACTATATTGCTGAATAACTTCAGGATGTTTTATGTGATTCATAAATTGAACCATGCATGGAAACCTCAGGCTTAAGGGTGAAATGTGAGCCTCCAGGCCTCTCTTTCCAGCCCTTGGGATTCATCCCAGACCACACCCTTTTCGGGCCATGCCCTTCACTTCCCTTGCTCTATGTCCTCCTCAATTTTGCCTGGCTGGGCTACATCATTGAACTATGATAATATATCTTGCTTGCATGGATGGATGGCAGAGGTGAAGAACATAATATTTTAGTAGAGACATTTGAACTTAATATCATTTCTAAACAGAGAAACTATCAGCCTTATATCCAACATTGCTTTGGAATGCAGTGGCAACCATTTCACGTGGCATTTCTGTTCCCAGCCCATGTGCTCCTTGGTGGAGGGTGTAGAAGTGCACCTCGCCCCCATTCTTCCCTGCCCCTGTTCCGCCCTCATTTTGTCATCTTCTGGGTCGAAAAGGACCCTCATGTTGGTGATCATGCATCAGTTAGATATGCCTAAAATGGTCACCACCTGTACTAAGAAGCTAAAAAAAAATCAGTGCAGTTTTGAAAGGTTCTTGATTCAATATGACATCTGGTTGCCTCCAAGTGTAGATGGAAACCTTCTTGACCTCAGGAATTATCAAGCAGTTTGGTTACAATATCTTAAGAGGTGTCCAAATGCATAACAAGCAAACAAACAACTTTCCAAAATGTATAGTAGATAGTAGGAAGTAATGAGAACAATGAGTGTTTTAGACAGAGGATAAGACAAAGCCTAGCGCAATTTAACTAACAGAACATCACTGGCTGGAATGCTTTGCATTGCGTTTTCTTTCCCTCTCTGCTCCTGGTTCACCTCAGCTTCCAATGGTGCAGCCTGCACAAGCCAAAATGAGAGAACAGCAGTCAGAGAAATTGAGGAAGCTTTGCTTTATAGTTGTCCTTTTCCTTTTTTCTGCTTGGAACTATATTGAAACTGCCTCCCTGCTGAGCTATAGCAGGCTGCTTGTCCATCATACAAGTGCTCAGCATTCAGGGTTTGCTAGAAAGGTATTAACCCTATGCTTGATGGTGAGAGGAGACAGGATTGTAACAAAATCTAGGTGACCAGGAGCAGATGGGGAAAGCAGTATGTAGATGTATAAACATGAAGGGAGAGGGTTATGAATTTCAGGCTAGTAAAGCAGTGCAGGGAGGAAACATGCTGGCAGATAGCTTATTTTGATCTCTTGCTCAGTAATGTTGTGCAGGAGAAGTCACAGGTTGCTTGTGCATGCCCTTTCAGGCAAGGGGATTTAAGTTGGTAAAGAGATGTGGTAACACTGTTGCTCTAATGGTCCAGCTCAGGGCACAAGCCTGGGGAGCAGGTGCCTAGGCAGCTACGTAGCAGGAGTGGTGTGTATACCTGGTGCCCCTTGGGAGATGCTGTAGCCGAGTGCTTTGCCGATAAAGAATTAAACTAACCCCCATTTGTTCTCCTTGGGCTGGATGTGCTCAGGACATTTACCAAGAGGGGAGGAGCAGGGAGCTTAAGGTGATGTGGGCGCAGTGGTGCCAATCCAATGCTCCTGCCACCACTTTGCCGCACCTGCACTGCATTCAGCTCTCCATTTCTCACTCCCCTTACTCTACGTTAGCACATAGGAGCCAGTCAGCTCCTAGGGGCCAAGGTACCTTCACCCCTCCCCCCATAAAATATTTGAGGGGGCTGTCCCCCAAAGTTGATGGGCATAGTCATTCAAATGGTCTGCATGTTCTTGGTCTTGTGATCAATTTTGCGGAGCAGGGCTTACCTGAGCCCCACAATTTTTATTCAAGTTGGCATCTTTGCCAGGTGAGCAGATATAGTGCTTGTTGTTCAGAAGCCAGCTGCACAACGCCACCCTGTCTTTGCCACTCTACCAACTGCTACTGGCATTTTGACCTGCATGTGGATATCTAAAGTCTAAAGAGACGTTTGAGGCACAGCACCTTTTTGTGGCATTCCATAAGGTCCTCATAATGTTCAACAGTTTCTTTGCCTGTTTGTGCCAGCCTCCATGCCTGCTTGGGCCACACATCACTGACGTTCTGCCACAGCACATGTCTAGGTTGGCACATAAAGGAAGAGTTTATTTTCTAATGCTGCAGTAGCTATATGCAGAGAGCCACTTTGTGTATGATCCAAGATATGATGTATCTGTCACTAAATCGTGCCACTTACTGCAGGTTGCAGATGAAGTGCTGGCATTTTCTGCTATATTAAAGAAACAATTTTCTTTGCATGCAAGAGCAACAGGACAAAAAGAGGAGCATGAGGCTAGACTGCTGCTTTGACATGGTGATTTTGTTAAGCCAGGGGTTGTCAGCCTGGTCCCTCCCGCCCACTAGTGGGTGTTTGAGGATTCTAGGTGGGCAGTGTGGGGTTCTATGGCACAAGCTGAATCCTCCTTCCATCGAGCACTGGTGGGCGGTAAGGAAATTTTACCATCTGGAAAGATGCATTAGTGGGCGGTAGGATTAAACAGGTTGACTACCCCTGAGTTAAGCAGAAGAAACACATGGCTTCTATAAGCAGTCTGCAGTGATACAGTCTAACCTGAAATAGAAGTATTACCTCTCAAGCATCCCTTGCAATAAATCAAGTGAAAAGTATAAAAAGTTTCGACGGCTGCTCCTTCAGCAATTTCACCCATTTTTCAGTCCCTCCTCCTCCTTTCTGTCTCATAGCATTTTTATCCACATTTCATAATATAATTTTTTTCCATTTTAATTTGAAGTATAAGCTGTTTCATAATATCAATTAAGCACGATTCATTATGATTACTTGGATTAGTAACTAGTGCAGCATTTGTGAAGGTCAATATTTTGTTGTGGAGTCTAAGACTATTCAGAACTTTAGAAATGATTCACAATTCAGCACTGAAAGCACCCTTAGATTCTGCAGCACTCTCAATGAAGAAAATGGCCAGTGACATTCCTGAGAATGTATGGGTATTTGGTAGAAGGAAGGAAATAAGAATAATGCTTGAGATTACCTTAACAAGGTCTAGTACAGTTAAGATCTAGTCTAAATATAATGGGTGGTATTCCACTGAGCTAGACCCAGGGTTTCTTGTTTTTTCAGCCAGAGTTCACAGAAGCTCAGGTGGGCGCCATTGCCATTCTAAGAGAACAGGAGAGAAGTTCATGGTGAGCTCTGGCACCTCTTTTTCTAGAAAAATAGCACCATTATTATAAAAATAGGTCTATTATTTTCAATTGGTCTGCTCTGAGCAAAATGCAGTTGAATTCCACCCATTGCCTTCTGGCCCTGGAACTCTCTTTTCTATCATTTGCATTTTCTGCTAAGGAATATTTGATAATCTAGCCATCTTTCTAGATATTGTGACCTTCTTTCTGCCCAAGTCTTTCTACCTTATAATTGGTTGTATCCAATGATGGCATTGTATCAACACTTATGCATGATGTGGCATCCACTTTTTGGTGATTCCCCCTCTGCACTCCTGTCTCCCCCACTCCCAAAATGCTACTCCTGAGGATTCAGGGACCCAGGGACTCAGTTATTCTTAAAGGAATTTTCTTTATGGATTAACTATTGGAATGAAGAGCTTCATCTTGATAACATTTGGAATCAAGGCTTGGAAATGTTATATTTTATTTTGTTTTTTAAAAATATATGTTTCAAGTTTAAAATACTACAATAAAGAGAATAAAATACAATGACAAATTATATAATAACCATATATTAAGAGTCTTCGTTGTCTTTAAAAATAATTGTAGTTTAAAATTAGTGAGTTTCTGTCAATGGAATATAATAGTATTTTTCATTCATCAATTAACACTCATGGTTGCCAGATTCTTGATCAGCGTCCTATCCCTAAAGAAGAGAAACGGACTCCTGTGCAGCTCGGATAATCCCTTTAAACTATGATCTATGTTTTAGGTTGTATTTAGGTGATATCACCATGGATGTCTTTTACTAATTTATAAGCAGAGGGCGATATTTATGTTACAAATTTATTGTAATGTATGATGTTGGTCCTTTGTTTTTTGTTTTGCTTTGGTTCTTGTCTGTTGTTTGTAAGTTTTTGGCGGTTTTAAATTTGGAGGTTTAAGTACATTATGTTGGTATGGGAAACTGTCGTGTGATGGGCCAATGGCCGTAATAAAGATCAATACAATTCATCAATTAATGAATTTGTTTTTCTTCTTCGTTGTGCTATGTTTTTATAAATGTGTCATTACAGATTTGGAGCATTTTGTACATGTAATAAAACTTTGGAGTGGGAGGGATTCAGCCCGGCTGCTGAACAGGGTTTGGATCTGATGTAACCTTATGGTGACTTAGTTTGCATCAGCTGGCTTTATACCAGCTACTTGTGCAAAGGATTGCTGCCCAAGTCTCTAGTTGATCTCTACACATGCAGGGCTTTTTTCAACCAGAATTCACCAGAACTCAGTTCCGGCTCCTCTCAGTTGGGCACCATTGCCATTGTAAGAGAACAAGGGAGGTGTTCATGGTGAGTTCTGGCACTTCTTTTTCTAGAAAAATGGCGCTGTACACATGTCTATGCAGACCTGACCTAAAAACAATACACTTCATACTTTCTCAGTTTTCTCATTTATTTGCTCATTAGGCTCATTGGGCATATTATGGACTACTGTCTCTGAATCTGTCCGTGTGGGTTGATATTACATTGTAAAGGCAAATGCTGCTGAACTGCAATGGCCATTCCATTGGTACCTCATTATTTAGCAGCAATGGTCTCCTTTGTCCATTACAACAGTTTAAGGAATATAATTGTGGTCTTGCATTTTAGTGTAGTTTCTGCTTATTATCCTTATGTGGGAGTAGAAGTAGATATAATCTCATTATTTCTACAAGGTGGTATATATATTTATGCATTTTTTTAAAAGTTGGATATATATAATGTATATATATATATATATATATATATATATATATATGTACGTGTGTGTGTGTGTGTGTGTATATATATATATATATATATATATATATATATATATATATAATACACACACACACACACACACACACACACACACACAAAACCTTGTTTTCTCTGCTGGCAGTAAGCCCCCAACCCCAGCTCAGTTGAATATATGCTGATGCAAATTGCTCACCTTGACTCAGTTAGGACACAGCATGCTGATATGGAGAGTTGAACTTAAAACTGGAAAAAATGAGAAACTGAAGCAGATCCAAGCTGATAGATTCACCTATTCCTAGCTCCTGCTGTACACCAGTCCTCTAAGGTACTCATATTATTAGCTGAGTTTCTATAAGGAAGTATGAACATTAAAGAAACATAACAAAAGCATCCTTTACAGAGAATATAAATATAGATTCAGACTTTAAGAAAAGTCAACATAAAGTACTTTGTTTCCCATAAAGTTTCCTGTCCCCAGGGATGGACTTCTGATAATTCATGATAATTCATGAAAAAATTCATTTTTTTCAAAAGTAATGTACATCTTCACCAAAAACTCATAATCTAGGTTACATCATTACTTTGCTTAGAAGTCCCATTAATTTACAGTGAGAGTTACCCGCCTCCCACCCCCAGCTGAGGAGGCCTATATTACCCACTTACCCACTTTCACTCAATGGGTCTTACTTCTCAGCAGTTATGTATGTGATTGCCCTCTTAAATTGATTTTTCCCGTAAGGTGATTTATTTTTTTTTAAAAAAATCCTTGCTGAGAACATTACATTTGGCAGAATTTTAAATGGACTGAACAATAATGTTTCTATGTTTTAGGCTGCTTAGGGAAATAGTCTGATTTCTGTCTTCAAGGTATATCTAGGTGCCAACAAAATTTGCACCTTGCAACTGGAGTTAAACTCTCTGGAACCCTTCTAGGTTTAGACCTTGCAGTTATAAGCAGCGTGGGAATGTGAGAGAAACATTTGTTTTAAAAGCCTTACATTTGTCTTTCTTGCAGTTACATATAATGCTGTTTAGTTAAGCAGCTATTAGCTCTTTAGATAGGCATTTTAAAATACATTTAATTATAGTTAATATTTTAAGAGTATAAAAAGCATTTAATTTTCTTTGGTACATTTGACAGTGAAATTGCCAGACCACCAAGGAAGTGTGATTTAATTACTGACATTTTGTTCCTTAATTTGAGTTCTAAGACTGCTGAAGGTTAATGGACCTCTCTTGGAACATGATTGTGGATAATCAAAAACCATTATACTATGTTGAACTGTGGGATAATGGCTGAGAGACACAAAACAATTGGGTTTCTTTTCGTTGCCCAGCAGGAGACTTATCCTGCCCCCCTACCCACTCCACCCACTCCCAAAACCAAGGAGGATTATGTGCTTCAAGGCTGGGCCTTATATATCTTCAAATATGTACAAAATATCAATCCATATATTCATTATTGCCTCAAACCCTTGAAGAAATGTGAATAAATGTCTTTAGTGGGATGAACTCTTGTGGGATGGGGAAGAAGGAGGGTTTCTTTCTCCCCTTTCTTCTCCCCAAGATGGGAAGGCGTTGGCAGCAAGGAAGATTAGGAGGAAGGAACTCGACTATAGCTGTGACCTATAAAGGGCATTTGAAGATCTAAATCTGAAAGACATATTGTATAGCAGCGGAGGCCCCCTTCTTATAGTCTCCTTAGAAATGGATGTCTTAGTCAAGGCCTTGATTTATATATTGTATTTGAAATTGTTTGTGTTTTTATGCTTTGGTCATGGTCTTTGGCTAGCACAATAAACTTAGCAATGATGAAGATTGGAAGGATGAAGGAGTGAAGGGGAAAAAAGAGTCTTCCCTGCCTTTTCTCCGCTATACAATCCCACCCCCCAGTCTTACTTTGATTCCTCCCTTTGACTCCCTCCCCACAAAGAACCGCTTTGGAGACAATTTCAGAGACAGTACACCATCCTGCAGTTGCTTTGAGGCACTTTCTTTGGAGCATGAAAATGCTAGTCCTGAAAAGGACCCTCTTAGGGTCTCCACTCTGGATATATGTAGGGTTTATTATTAAATCTGTTTATTATTTGTTATTAATATGATTTATTAAATTTGCATACTGCCCTATACCCACATGTCTCAGGGCGGTTTACAGGATAAAATCACGATATAAAAACACAAAATACATAATCAAAATAAGAACAAGAACAGCCCAATAACACCTCCTAACACATTTTAAAAGGGCATTGAATGGCAACACATTTTAAAAGGCCTGGTTACAGAGGAACATTTTTGCCTGGCGCTTAAAGGTGTGTAATGAAGGCACCATGCGAACTTCCCTGGGGAGAGCATTCCACAGATGGGGAGCTACTGCAGAAAAGGTCCATTCTCGTGTTACTGCCCTCTGGACCTCTCATGGAGGAGGCACACAAAGAAGGGCCTCAGGCTAAGGGTTTACTCCTTAGCCTTTTCTTCACCTGAAGATATCCCACAAGACAGCAGAGGTTCAGGATCAGAGTCTTCCTTTGAGACAGGCTATGTTCCCAGATTGAGGAGCCTCATCTGCCCTTTACATCCCTCTACAGCATGTGCAGAAACTGCCTTATTGACTGTAGGACGCACTATTGGTCTCACTCACTCAATTTTCACATGCAGGGGAAGTCCCTAACTCACCAAGGGTTTGAGACCCATCTGCTACCTTCACCAGGTTTAGCTGGCCAGTTGTGGGGTGGGGCCACTCTTGCATGCTGACAGCTTCTAGGAGTCACAGGTGAGATCTGAGTGCAGGGTGGGGACCAAAGGTGGACAAACTACCCCAGAAGAAGCCCTAACACCCCATACCCCATACATACTGTTCTGCTGGTAACTTGGAACATTCTAGCAGGGGACCACGAAGATCATGAAGGGTATGGAAACCAATTTCTGGGTAGCCCGAAGAAGAGGAGATTAAGGAAAAACATAATAGCTATTTTCAAATATCCAAAGGACTGTCATGTGGAAGATGGAAGAGAGCAAGAAGAGGGGTAAAGCATCAAGATCAGTGGGACAAAAACACAGATAAGTTCCTAGCACTATTGTGATATACTGTTTATTTTCCTCAGTGATTTGTTTGCCTTGGTGACTTTTAGAGATAAACTTCCTTTTTCAGGAGCTATAAACAAAACCAACACAAATTGTGACAATATACAAGGAGGTATTTTAGCAAATGCCCAATGATCATTGGCTGCAGCCAATGCTGCCGTTTTTTAAGACTGTACAGTGGTACCTCAGGTTAAGTACTTAATTCATTCTGGAGGTCTGTTCTTAACCTGAAACTGTACTTAACCTGAAGCACCACTTTAGCTAATGGGGCCTCCCGCTGCCACCATGCCGCCAGAGCACGATTTCTGTTCTCATCCTGAAGCAAATTTGTTAACCCAAGGTACTATTTCTGGGTTAGCGGAGTGTGTAACCTGAAGCATATGTAACCCGAGGTACCACTGTAGTTGCAGATCCTGCATTGAGCAGGTCCTTAGACTTGATGACTTCAAAGTCCCTTGGAACGCTAGGAGTCTATGATATTTTTATCCAATAAACACTTAGGAGTAAGTCTTACACATTGATTTCAAAACCTCCCTAGCACGGTCCTGGGTGCAGAATTCTGAAGGCGTGTAACCTCTCAGGCTCCCTTGCTGAGGCCACGTGGCTGACACCTTCCAGAGCCATGGGGAGGCGAGCCATTTTGGATTTCTATTCCTCTCACTGTGCAGATATGTAGGATTGGTTCATCACATGTCTGTGTTATGCATTCCAGCACCGACTGTTGGAATCACTGGAGCGGATGTTTACTGTACTCTGTTTCCGTTTGTTTTTGCTTTCACTTCTGACTTCTCTCCGAGGAAGACCAGAGAGAGGAGACACATAGCTGTCAATGTGTCCCTTTTTTAAAGGGAAATTCCCTTATTCTGAATAGGATTCCTCGCAAGAAAAGGGAAACGTTGACAGCTATGAGGAGACATGTTTTCTTTTGTTCTGCCTTATGCTTAATAAAGTAGCTTTAGTGCTTACAACCTCAGCCTAGCTCTGACTGAGTTTATCTCTGCTGGACTCTGCATATGTGCTCAGTGTCTCCAAGACATGAGTCATTATAAATCGACGGGGAAGGTGATTCGGAACTCCCTAGAGCTGCATGCTGCATGCTGATGGGAGAGACAGGCTGGAATTGTTCCTGTTGTATGCCTGGGGGTCATCCTAGCCCCCGGCCAACCCCACAAGCCATGCCTCCTTTTCCTTATGGCTTTCAAAGGGATACCCACCCTTGGGCAGAACTCCTGCTGGCCAAAACTTGGACTTTGGCCAGCCCACGCCAGTCCTTCCCTGGGACGTCCCTCCCAGCAGTGTCCTTGGACAAGGCACGTGCCCCATAGTAGGAGCGCAGAGAGGAGAGCCACCCAGGAGCTGCTGGCCCCTGCCCTCACACTGCATAGCCAAGGAGAGGTGGCAGGGGAATGGCTGTGCTTGGTGCTTCGGTCTGCTTTCCACCCCGCTTCTCCTAGACTTGCAGCTGTGGTTCCAGTGCTGCTGGGATGCTGCCAAGTCCGCCAAGAAGACCAGCCACTGCTTCTGCTGGGAGCTCATCAAACTGAGAGGGTGAACATGGCGACTGGCAGGTGTCCTCTGTGAGGATTGGCAGCGGCAGGGACAAAGCGAGCAAAGACTGCCTGTTGCCTCCCATAACAATAAGGTTATGGGGCACAGTCCTTGCCTTGCCCCAGTTGCATCTATGCACACTGCCACCGCACCCTAGTATATACCATGTTAAGAGATATCTCTCTCTTTCCCCTTCCAGCTCTATTATAGAATTGCATTTTTCTTAGAGAAAGACAAAATGTAGTACTACTTCCTCGCGCTCCTTCAGTTTGCTCATGTACTTGACTTCAGCTAGATGTGTCATCAGCTATTTTATTAATAAACTGATGTTTCTTCTATCCTAACAAACTGTAAAGAGGAATCTGTTTGGGGGTTACATTGATTTTTTAAAAGAACTTTTTTTAGAACTGACAGGAAAATAAAGCTGATATATTTCCCAAAATAAATAGGAGACCCTAGCATATTAACACCCCCCCCAAGGAATATGCAATTTCCTCCAGCATTTTCAGAAAATCATTGTGTTTGTTCCTGTCTTTTTCTATATCTCATCAAATCATGTCTGATTATGACTGGGATCCCTGGTATTTAACTGTTATTGAATGCAGTAATGAAAGGAACCATAGAGCTACTTAATTATCCACCCAGTAGGTGTCCAATGGCGAAGTTTCTTTCTAACCTTTTTTCCCCTCTCTCTGATAAGATAATTACTGCCGATGCAATTGCTGCTAATATAAATACTCACTGATTGTAAACTGTGGCCGCGAGGCTCTTTCTGATAAAGACTCCTCTGCGAATCGGCAGGAGTGCTATTGTTCATTTCTAAACAAAGCAACCTGTGTTTCCACATGAAGAATAACTAAGAGGACGATATGAATGTTCAAAGTGAAAGAGTGCCAGAAGTCTTTTATTAATGAAATGGCCTTTGGTAATTGTGACCTTGGGGGGGGGGGCGCTGGGCAACCTTATTTCTACTCAATTTTTTTTTAATACATTTTTAAAAAACTAAACATGTTGCCAAATTGTTCTATACAAGGAACCATGATGGGTTTGGGGGCAATTCTAAATAAGGGTTGGAAATGATGGGAAATCCGGATTCAAAAACATGAGGTTCGCCTCCATGGATGTGATCTCCACAGCTGATCACTGTTCACAATGTAGCCAGTGTGCTGGACTGTCTTGAGGGGCAGCCCCAAATAAAGCAGGAACATATCTGTGCACAGATAACTGTGACTGGGCTATCTCTGTCCAAGGGGGGTTGCAGTCTGATCGTCCTTTGTGCTGCTGAGCCTCAAGATCTAGAGTTGACTCTAATAATAGCACTCTTTGACGGAGCCCCTGGGTCTTCAGAGACACTACAAGCCACTCTGCAGACAAACTTCCAGCCAACAACACCTCTGTCTTGTCAGGATTAACTTTTGGTTTATTAACCCTCATCCAGTTCATGGCTGCTCTGAAACACTGGGGATGGAATTCAATGTTGCGCTAAGGTGGCTATTCCATCTGTGCAAGCATTTTCCTCCTCTCCCCTGTTAACACTCTGTTCTGGAGGTTCTCCTGATCCTCCAAGTACATTTGGGCAGGCTGTGGTGGCACGTGGGGGAGGCAAAAAATAGAAGTCCCATTGTGCAAGCGGGACCCATTGCGCTGGCTTCTCCTGGTGCAACAACTTGGTGTCTTGGTGTCTTCTGCCTCATCTGACAGCTGGAAAAGGCAGGCAGAGCATATTGATGATATCCAACACCATATTCTTTTTTGACCTTATAAATGTTGAACAATATAGGGAATGGAACAGATCCTTGAGAAACCATGTCAGGCAAGGGCTATGGAGCAGAACTAAAGTTCCACAATATTATTTTCTGAAATCTGAAGTGGAATCACTGGAAAAACCACTGCCTCCAGTCCACAGAGAGTCTATCCAGAAGGACAACATGCTCAGTGGCATTGAGTGCTGACAAAGGAACAAGTAGAATCAACAGAGCTACCCCCTCCCCCCCCCCATCTTGATCTCAGTACAAGATATACTTCTGGCAATTTATTTACATGCTGAAACTTGCAACCACAAATTCTGGACTGTATCAAGAAGGTATTTACTGTTTATTTAGAAATCTTGGTCCATCAGGCTTAAGGTTAGAGGGGAGAAATTATTTCTGTGAAGAGAAATAAAGGTTAGTATCAAGGGCTAATACAGCTACTAACTTCTGTTCTTCTGTCTGACCCGATAAATTTCAAGTGCACATTTTAGTAAAGCTTAATGAGCTTTTGCGCTGTTTAACAGCGTTGGCTGTACCATGGTAATTAGCACTGAGGTGTTATTCACTCTTATCCTAATAAGGGCTTTATTTTAACCTCTGTAAGAGGTTCTGCTGCCTTTTCTCCCCTCCCTCCCCTTTTTTGCTTCACTGCTTTTCTTTATTGAACAAGGTAAGCAATTAAGTATGATTGTAAATGAAATTAAATCACAAAAACTGAATTAACATGCTGAAACCCATAAAAGCTGGAATACCAATGTTAAGGTTGAACCAGTGCCTTTACCATCTTATTTCCCCTTAGCATTCAAAATTACACATTTTCTGCAGCACAACCAAGTGAGATGGGTGGAGTGGAGAGGAAATGGGCCCCTCTCTTGCACTCTCCTCCAGCAACCCCTTCTCCCCACCTTCCTAGGCCACTTTCCCCCATGACGTAGCAAACACACACTTCTGGAGTCCTGTTTGGTGAGGGCACCAGATGGAGAATATGGTGGCAGGAAGATGGCAGTGGGCAGAGATTGGGCAAGGAAGTTTCTCTGCAAATCACCCCCTCACTCTGCTCCTTCACAACTCTTTAGTAACAGTTTGGTCCTCAATATTTCAAAATGACAGGGGAAATCCCCAGCTTGCAGGATGATCCAGTGGTTGATCAAGACACCTTTAATAGTTGTTACCACATTTTCTGTAGGTTGTACCAGCAGCGTAACAGGCCGCTGGGGTGTGGGGGGCAGGTGTGCGTGCCCCCTGGGGGGCATGGCATGCTGCCATGGGCAGGGCGTGCCACCCATGGGGTGGGGCAAGCTGGGGTGGTGCACACTGCCGGAACTGTGTCCCTCCCAGCACCCTCCAGCAGGACATAGTGTTCGTGCCCCAGCTCAGTGCTGCTTGCAAAAGCAACACAGGACTTAGGCCCGAGCTGCCACATTCCTGTGGGGTGCCCTCCAGCTGGAAGGTGGCTGCAGAGGAAGTGACAAGTGGACGTCAGCCCTGTGCTGCTTTTTTGGGCAGCATGGGGCAGACACTATGGCTCAGGCACACTGCTTGCAGGGCCAACATATGCCAGTTGCATCCTGCTCGGCCGCTCTCTGGTGGCTGGGCAGAACGCAGCAGCTCGGTGCACTACAAGCCCAGCCCCAGACCGCACTGCCTTTGGGAGTGGTGCGCCAGCCTCTTGGGCGCCTGAACTTGTGTGTCATATTGGGGTTTGGCATGCTGCCCCCAAAGGTTAGTTCCACTGGGGGTGACCTGCCAACTAGCTATGCTACTGGGTTGTAAAACCCTCACCCCTTTCTGGAATTTTTTTTTGAAGGATTGCTTAATTGCACTTGTATTGATTTTGTAATGCAGCCCTCCAGCCAAGTAATGTGTGTATATTTGGGTAAAGTGTGAAAACGCATGTGAACTGGGCACCCGTAACCTGGGGCCCAAGTTGGCTCCCCTAAACCACGGGTTTTCCTGGGTGAAAGCAGCAGGCAAAGCAGAGGCGTGGATTAGCCCTTGGGAAGAGGAGCAGCTCTGCTGCTGAACGGGGTTTGGATCTGGCTTAAGTTGCACCGGCTTGTTTCATGCAGTATTTTACTCATATATACACATACTTATGCCAACTGGTAAAATTAAATAAAATCTGGATACAATAGTATGAATTTTCAGGGTTGCTTTTTTTTTTTAATAGGGTTTTTCCAGAGTGTGAATGTTCACATCCTCATGAGTAGCACATCACACTGAAATACTCTTGATACAATCATACATAAGATCACCTCAAGATTGCTACTTTGTATAATCCCTCCGATACAATTACTACTACCACTACTCACCATAATGTCCCCCCAGAAATATATTCCTGTCCCTCACAATTTTTCAAAAAGATTTCATTTTCTGCCACCCATGCAATGAACTGTATAACAATAACAATAGGCAAATTTTCAACACTGCTCTAGGTTAGCATAATGTTGAGTTTTTTCAGCTACGTTATTTGGTTCTGATCATTCTTTGCTCAGACTATAGCATAAGCACTCTAGGGGAAAGAGTAAAAAGTCATGGGGGGGGGGGAGAAGAAGAAGAATGGTGTGTTTGATCAATGCCCTGCCTTTAAGCTCTAGTTGCAATTCAGTGTCTCATTTCTGACTATTAAGGATTCTGGGTCCCTTGGCCTCGGGAAAGAAGTCATAAATCCACATGGAAAATTCAAGAAGTTAGTATTTTTGGGCTCCATCCCCATAACTGGTATGATACAATGCTGCTCTTCTCTGGACCATGAGCTAAGATACACAGTGCGAAAGAATTGATCAGCACAGAATAACAGGAATCTCTTTATTTCCTGAGGCCAATTTGGCTGTGCTTATTAATTTATTGCAATTTATATAAAAATCAAACCATTTATAAACAGTAGATCTGAATGTGACTGATTTAGTGGCTGAAAGATTTAATATTTGCATGCTAGCAAACCCACCGCAAAAGTATTTGTAATCAAAATTACAATTATAACAGCTAGACCAGGGGTAGGCAACCTAAGGCTCAGGGGCCGGATCCGGCCCAATCGCTTTCTCAATCCGGCCCGCGGACGGTCCAGGAATTGGCGTGTTTTTACATGAGTAGAATATGTCCTTTTTATTTAAAATGCATCTCTGGGTTATTTGTGGGGCATAGGAATTCGTTCATTTCCTCCCCAAAATGTAGTCCAGCCCCCCACAAAGTCTGAGGGATAGTGGACCGGGCCATGGCTGAAAAAGGTTGTTGACCCCTGGGCTAGAGTGTTGTTCCTAGGAGGGAGGGAGGAAAACACAGGATATATTGTTATTCTTATCATGTATTTTATCGAATATTGGCAAAACTTCAATTATGCAAAATTGAACTTTTAGTACATAGGTGTACCAAACCTTTTTATCTGCAACACACATGCCAAATATTTTTTTGGGAAGGGCTTCTTAGTAAATTAATGCAAATTAGTCAGCTGAAAGTATTGCTTAGTTAGCTTGTAATTTCTACTTGACATTCTATACAGACACCTGGTCCAGACATGGTTCCCTTCAGTGAAGTCCATCATCTCAATCTACAGTGTGTCTCCTTGTGTCACACAAAAGATATATGTGTACATGCATACATTTGCCTAATATTCATGATTCTTTGCACTCCCATAATTTAGAATGTCCCATTGCATGAAAAGGCAGTCTGCCTGCTTGGACAAGCTTGGACTGAGTCAAGGCTGACAGTATTGTTCATGTGTAGGCAGTGCTAGAGAGATGCTGAGCCATCACGATGCATCTCTCACCGCTCTATTCAACTGGCAGTAGGCCATGTCCCCAAGCAGAGACCTATTTCCATGTGAGGAGTCCTCATGCTGGATCAATGAGGTGAGGATTTGCAGTTTTACATTAACACAGAAGTATTCGTTCAGCATACATTGCCACACATCAAAGGTCATGCCACTGGTTCATTAATCTAAGCAGCAACTTGGAGATTAGGACAGAGTTTGGTTGCGTTTGAAATGAAACGGGCATTATTCAAATTAAGATTCAAAGCCTGTGACAATTTGATTATCACTGGCAGACAGAGATCCACTTCCAAGTCAGAAAACAACAATAATTCATAGGATCTGCACTCACGTGGCCAAATGAACAGCAGTTTGGTTGAGGAATCATAGCATTGTGGAGTCGGAAGGCACCCCATCTAGTCCAACACCCTGCAATGCAGAAATCTCAACTTAAGCATCCATGACATAGTAGGGCTTCACGTGTTCTGGATCAGACTGCTTGCGATGTTCCTTGTGGGATGGAGGAGTGCACTGATATGTGGGCAGTTATTCTGGCCCAGCTTCAGAAGAAGCTTATGAATGAGTTCTCCCTTTATTAGTGTTCCTCATATTAAGGTATTATTGTCTTTCCTGGTACATCCATGAGGTGCTGGATGCTTTCTGCTGAAACAATTAAAACGATTGCTGCAGTAAGCAAATCAAGATCTTCAGAAAAGCAAATGTGCTCCAGATAATGCCCTAAAAAAGCACTGGCAGAAAAGGCTCAGTTTTAGCAACAGTTTCAACGGAAGCTGCCTGATGCCACTGGGGTGTCACACTGCCCCACGACCACCACCTGATGGGAGGGGAAATGCTACTTGCTCCAGCAAAGAAATAATCAGGAGCTCACTTTACGTTCCAGATTGTTCCATTCTAGCCATGTTGGTACCTGCCCCCACACCTGATATCACAGGTGTGCATGCTTGGATTGAGTCAGGTGTCAGGTGTGGGGTAGACCCATTGAAATTTATAGACATGGTTTGATGGAATACACAGAATTGGACAAATTAACAGGGAAGATTCGAAACCGACGAGACCAGAGATTCACTGAGGACTGGAATAAATTTACAGAATATATTAAAAATGTGATGAACAGTTAACGTTTGTAAGTTTCCAAGAAGCTCTGTGAGAAATATTGGTAGAAATATTTCTTAAAAACTATGATAAGGCTAATAATGATAAAGTGCAATATTAAATTGAGAAATGTGAGAAGATGTGATAATACGGAGAATTGTCAGACATGCTAGTGGAAGTCCAAAAGAAGTAGTTGGTGAGATTTGGATGTTAAATTGTGTTTAAATGTATATTGAAAAATTAATAAAAAATATTCAAAAAAAAAAAAGAAATTTATAGACATGGTTGACTTGAGTCTATTTATTTCAACGTGTCTACTCTGTGTAGAGCTTAGCTGTATGTAACCTATAGTCTGTAGTGATCCATAGGAATTATTTATTTGTCTTCAGTTTTCATCAATGAAGCATGCTTGTTATACAAGGACAGGAGACATGCACATGGCCACTCTGTGCAGCGAATGCCAACAGACTTGATATAAATGAAATAAATTGAAAAGCAAGATCACTGGAAAGGCTCAAATTAGTATAGCGCCTCAAGCTTAGTGTGATTTCGAATGCAAGGTGAGATCTTACTACTAATCATACCTTTTATGCGTAAGTGAATCTGAAACACTCTTTAGGCACAAGCAAAAGGGCGGCTATATGAATGACATTTTTCTAATTTTCTAATTTCACCCAGAAGCATATAATCTTTCAATAATGTGGGGGGAAATGTGCACAGCAAACATTTCATCGGAACAGAGGAAGATTTGTATGGAGTCAGAGCATTGGGCTCACCATTGTCTACTGGTATTTTCTTGGCAGGGTTTTCAAGCAGGAGTCTTCTCCAGACTAACCTGCTCCAAATGCCAGAGACCAAACCTGGAAATTTCTAAGCGCAAGATATGCACTCTGCACAATATAAAACTGCCACCTGAATTAACTTCCTCAGGGAGGGATAGCTTTGGGTATCTTCTGAACTGAATTTTAGGGAGTTTTTGTTTGTTTGTTTGTTTGTTTAATGATTTTCAGTTTTCTACATTTCAATAATTTTACAATCATTTTAACATTTCAAAATGTACACCCCCTCCTTCCTTCCCACTCTTTATGCAGTTCCTTAATTTTTTTTTAATTTTTTTTTGCATATTCCAAATTAACTTAATTTGCTCATTTATTCATCTACTTTAAACATATACTCTTATAAAACTGCAGGTTGTTACAATAATCTTGCCAATGTTCTTATCTGTTTACAATTTGTTTGTAAATATTCAATAAACCATTTCCATTCTTTTATAAAAAGTTTGTTATCTTGATTTCTTATTTTTCCGGTAAGTTTCACCATTTCTGCATATTCCATAAGTTTCTGTATCCATTCTTTTTTCACTGGGACTTCTTCTTCTTTCCATTTTTGGGCACATAGCATTCTTGCCACCGTAGTCACATACATGAATAAATTTCTATACAGTTTGGGTAGTTCTGTCCCTATAATTCCCCAAAGGAAGGCTTCTGGGTTTTTTTAACAAATTTTATTTTAAACATCTTTTTATATTCATTATATACCATTTCCCAGTAAGCTTTAACCTTATTAAAAGACCACCCCATATGATAAAAAGAACCTTCTTTCTCTTTACATTTCCAACACGTATTTGATTATGATTTATACATTTTTGCCAATTTACTTGGTGTTAGATACCATCAATATAACATTTTCATACAATTTTCTCTTAGACCATAGCATGCTGTAAATTTTATATCCCTGTTCCACAATTGTTCCCATGCTTCCATGTCTATATTATGACCAATATCTATTGCCCAATGTATCATGAAGGATTTTATTTCCTCATCCTTTGTCTCACCAGTCCAATAATATCTTATACATTTTAGGCAGCACTTTACATTCCATTCCAAGAGATCTCTCTCCAGTTGTGATATTTGGGGAGTTTTAGGAATGATCTGAAAACCTTGCTGAGCATTCCACTCCCCCACAAGGCCCACAGAGGGCATGAAACGCATTGTTTTCATTGCTGGTGCCAAAAGTTTTGGAATGCTCTGCCATTTGCAGGCCTGTTTAGATGCACTTTTATATGGTATTAACAGGCTTACGTTTTACGTTTCTGACTTAAATGCTGTTTGTGTTATTTTATATGACCATGGAAGACTTATGATAGGACTTTGGGATTTTAATATTGCTTTTACAGCTACTTGCTTTTACATTGTTTGTTTTTATTATAGATTTCATTATTGATTGTTTTATGACTACATTCCGTTTTGTGAATACATATGTCAAGCTGGTGTGGATTTTTTTTTTTTAAAAAAGTTTAGTGACCATCTATTTAGTTAGCAAGCTATACAAATCATTAGGGGTGAAATATGTATGTGTTTCGTCAGCCCAGAAGCGAAACTAGGCTTTATTTCACCCAGGTCATAGACCTCCACACACATTTGTGTATGCGCACACAGAGGCTGGGAGCCTCAATGGTTCTCCTTTGGAGGCTTCACCCGGGGCAAAAAAACCCCCAAACCGTCTAGCCCCCCCCCCCAGCTACACCTGTGCCTCAGCCCAAGAGAATAACACACTCTTCATGAACATTTAACAATTGATAATTTTTCATGATATGCCTGTAACCCCTGGGTAAACCGGGCACCTGTATTATCCTTCCTGGTTGTCAGAATAATCCGACTACAGTTTTGCATTGTACCAGAAATCTAGCGAAGTAGGTAAGACTCTCTTCCCTATCTGACAGGACAATACCTATGATCCACTTGCACAATGTTTTCATGCATTTTGAAGACAAGTTCCCCCTAAATGTTTGTAAAGCATTTTTTCCAGAAGCCTCAGATTACTAGGTCAGGGTCTGTGGGGAGGTTACCAGGTTTGTAGGAACAGACACCTGGCAATAAGTCTAGCATGCCACAACCAGGCTGGTTGAGAGGGCCAGACTGTGTGTGACACCCTTGAAATATATCTAATTATTAAGTGTGTGAATTTCAAGAAAAGCCATATGCATTCACCCAGTACCACTTAGTACCAGAGCAGCATAGCAATGGAGTATGTTCATCAGCTGCCTATTTGGTGGCAAAGTGGCAATACATTTTGTGCTGGTATTAAAGAGCTGCCAGACTGATGATTTTCTCCACTGTTGTCACACTTCATAACATTTAGTGAGACTTTTGTAAGTATTCAAATGATAATGCTGCTCCATGGCCTGTAAAATGATTTCTGAAGTACTGTGGAAGAACTAAATCCTTTGGCTCAGCCTTTCAAAGAGTGCTCCCCCCCTTTATTATGGAAATTAATGGTGGTTTACATATGTTAAGTCTCTAATCTTTCCATGTGTGAGTAGAGAAATCCCTCAGGCATTGACAGAAATAAAAACACAGAAGAGAGCCTTAATCATTTTGTACCTTTGAGGTGAGGATGAATAAAAGGAACCTCAACATAAAGTGGACAGCCATTATATTGTAGCTTTCTGAAACACTCTCCTATGTCACCCCAATAAAACTTACATCAAGGGACCTCATAAAGACAAGGTCTCACAGAAATAGACAATGGCTTCAGAAGCAGACAAATCAGAGAAAATCGAGAATCATAGAATTGTAGAGTTGGAATGATGCCCAAGGATCATCTAGTCCCTGTTTTAGGGTATTAAGTTGGGGAGGGAAAGGATAAATTCCCACTCCCCAAGTACTACAATCTCAATAGCAATGGATGAATAACAACTGAAGGGATGGGGAGGCAGGGGAGAAGATGTAGATGCACATTTAGCATAATATGGAGCCTGGACCACAGACAGCACTTTGCTGCACATTCTATCACTTTCCTTGGAGTAAAAGTCTCTCTGTTATTTGGCAAATGGATACAGATAACCAAGCAACTCCATACCCTCCAAGTGCCTCTATTTTCCATGGACAGTCCCAGAATTATGAAATCCACCCTGACTTCTGGTTTGATCCCAAAATGCTCCTATTTTCCCCGCCAGCACTGCCACTGCCGAGCTCATGGAGGAGGGTGAACTGGTGCTTGTCCTGAGTGACTGTGGTGGCTGCAGTGGCAGCTGTGAGGGAGAAGCCCATGGCCTCTCTACGGCCTCTCCATGGCCGCTGCTGCTGGCCTCCTCCATTGAGTAGTAGTGATTGCTGGAGAGCCAGTGAGGAAGAGGAGAGACTGCTGCTGCCCAGCCTTTCGTGATGCAGCAGCCCTGGGTGGGGCGAAAGGGGGAGCAGAATGGGGTGCAAGGAGTCTTGCATCTAATCTTGTCTCTTTCTAAAATTTATTTATTGGTGTGTTGAAGACTGATGCTGCTTTGGCTGCATTAGGATAGACACTTGGAGAGTTTGTAAATAGTATAATAGTGCGTGCCTGTGAGTGTGAGATCCTATGAGATCCTTTCCTCTGTAACACTATGATATCAAGTGTGGGTGTGTGTTTTTAAGTTACATGATACACAATGATTTGGAAAATGCTTGTCAGAATGTTCCTCATCTTAGAGCATGAAAAAGGGAAAGGTAATCTGACTCTGAGTGACAGACCTGCCAGGGGTGATTATTTTCATTTCATCAGATACATTTAAACAACCATGTTTCACGTTCCTCTAAAGCATTTTATTCTCATGTCACAGAACAAATTAGTGAAGTCTAAATTTCAGCTCAAGGCTCTGCGTATCATTTCATAACCGTAGCCTGGAAAAACACATGCACGTACTCACACACAACTTCCATCAGGGACCCAGAATCTCCTCATTTACATAAGAATGGAAAGTTAATTGTGTTACAGATATCCCAGCTCCCCCAAGGAGTTCATTAAGCATGCTGAAACATGTTGAAAATATCACTTAACTGTCAGCTCAGATAATCATGAGAAATCTGTCTCAGATGCCAGACACCCAGGACTAACTCTTGCTATACATAGATACATAGATAGACAGGCAGGCAGGCAGATAGACAGACAGATAGATAGATGTTACTAAACAAGCTTTTTTAAAAAAGAAAAGAAACCACAACATCTTGCTCTTCTGAATCAGATGGTGAAATCCATGTGGAATTCAGTCTTTTGAATGTGCCTCACCACTGCAGCATAAATAACAAACTAGACTTTGCTACTTTGTGTTATTGAGGTGGCCAGTACCAAAAAGTAACTGGATCCATCCACAAAATTGGTTTTCGTTCAGAAAGAAGAGCCATGCAAAACCTGTTTCAGCCTTCAATATAGGCAAGTCCTTGCTAGTATTTATGAAAAAAAATGATTATTTGCTGTCATTAATTTCTTATGATTAGTTCCTGCTCTTCCTTTAAAAGGTTTGGAACAGCTTACAAGAGGGTTCCAGGAGTGTTATGAGCACTGATCAGGTCCAAAACTCAGCAGCAGCAGTTTTGTAGCCTGGGGTCCTTGAGTTAACCATTTAGAAGAACAGGAATGCTAGACAGGCTTTTGTGAAAGAGCTTACCTGCCACATACGCTCCTTGCATATAACATTTCTCAGGTGAAAGTGGGGGCACAGTGAGCAAATTACAACCTCTCAGTCAAATCTGCCTCCCAGGATTGTTGTAAGAAAAAATGTGGAAGGAAGGGATCATGTACAACACCTTCCACAGATAAATGGAATGAAATAAAATTTTAGCTGTAAGCTATCTTGAGTTCCTGTCAAAGGAAAAAGCGGGATATACTACTACTGCTAATAATAATAATAATAATAATAATAATAATAATAATAATAATGGAAACTGTGAGAATGATCAGGAACATACCAGAGAATAAATCCTATTGAACTCAGTGGGATTGAGGACTTACTAAAAATGCCAGAATTGCAGTATAAGGCTGCCCAGTCTTTACCAGTTACCTGGGAGTCAGCTCTAGTGAATATAGTGTAACTTACTTCTGAGTAGACAGTGTCAGGCTTCATTTACAATAAGGGAATAAACACTCCACACTTTTTCTGTGAACTGCCCTGAGACCTTCGGGTACAGGGCTGTGTGTGTGTGTGTGTGTGTGTGTGTGTTTGCATAGGAGTTTGAATGAATGAATGAAGAAATAAATTCCTCAAGCATCCCTGGTGTGAAGTGTGTCAATGACTGAGTCAAACAATCTGAACCACAAACCAGATAATCTTCATGTATCCAAAAATGTACCAAAGGGATATATTAAACACTATCTGTTCTTGCATTACTAACTTATTCTACCAACGTCAGAGCAGAAAACACACAGAGGAAAAATCCAAAATTAATTGAGCTTGGCTAGCTAATCAACCAAGATGATGGTGTGGCCTGCAGCTTTCATTTAATGCTTTGCTAGAGATATGCCTTACCTCAGGTGCAAGTATGAAAATATTGAAATTTGATTTTCAATACTGGGTTATACTGCACAAAAAAAGTTGGCTGTGGTAGCCTATGCAGATGACTATTTTATTTTACCATAAGTGGTATATGGTACAATGCCACAGGACTCTTGTCTATACACCCACACACCCACACACCTCATACTTATGGGTAGATTAGTTAGAGAGAGGAAAGGCCAATAATACAAACAAATATTTAGTTCATAAAATGAATGAAAATGAATACTAAAACATTGCCCAAAATTTCTACTATTTTGTAGAAGACATGAGCCAAGGCTCTTTACAATCATGGCTTATCCTGTAATGAGCCTGGTGTTTCTCTCCCCTGGAATCTTGCTAATGGTGACTGAAACACATGGTGATACATAGGAGCCAATTCCTAGGGGCTGTGGTGGTTCAGCCCCCATAATAAAATATTTGAGGGAGCCGCCCCTCCCCCAAGTTGATGGGCATTGCCATTCAAATAGTGTGTGTGCACTGTGCCATGTGTTTGGTTATGTGGGGCGGGGCTTTCCTGGGCTCCCACAATATTTTATTCAAGTTGGCACCCCTGTGGTGAGATATCAGGAAGGAGCATTTTCTGTTGCCTCTTGATGCCCACTAAAGATAGTCCTCTTTCAACAAGCCTTCTAAAAATATATCTCATCTGGTATCTGTCTTGGATTTGAATTGATGTTATGTGAGTGTTGTTTCTTTAAACTGTTTTTATATTACTTTAAACTTGCTTTTATATTACTGTAATTTGCTCTGTGTGGGGCTGCCTTGGAAAAGTGCCCAAAAGCTTCAAATTTTTGACAAGGGCTGGTTGTAGGGAGCAGACAACTCTCTTGTGACAACAGCTCCCCTGGCTACTGGTCTGTTTCCAGGCACAATTCAAAGTGCTGGTTATCGCCTACAAAGCTCTACATGGCATAGGTCCAAGCTATCAGAAAGACCATATGAATCTGTCTGGGTTTTGAGATCTCCAGGGGAGGCCCTTCACTTGGTCCTGCCACCCTCCCAGGCATGTTTGAGGGCCTGGGAGAGGGTCCTCGCAATGACTGCTCCCAGATTTTGGAAATTCCTTCCAAGATAAGCTAAACTGTCTTCCAACAGCAGCTGAAGACTTTCTTGTTCCAGCAGTCTATTGTGAAGTAACTGCTTTTAATAAAAAGGTTGATGCCAAGCTGCTTTTATTGTAATTGTTGGTATCTTTTAATCAGATTTTATATATGTATATAGCTTTAATTCAATCAATGTTTACTTGTATTTTAAACACTGTTTTTCTATGTTTTATCAGTTCTTATTTTTAACTGTAAGCTGTCTTGAACCCCACCAAGAAGAAAGGCGGAGTATAAATAAATATATAATAATGATATTATTATATATGAAAGTATTTTAACTGTTTTATGTATGTATCTGTTCTATATATACTGTTATATTTCAAATCGCTTTGAGATGCCTCATGGGCATAAATGGGAAAAAGTACTCTCACATACATAGACATTTTTGAATGGATCATCCATGTAGCTTTCTTTTTATTGCCAAGAAACTTTTTCATTTTTCATTTTCTGCCAGATCTGGATGCATGACCGCCATGATCACCCCTTCTCAGTGGACAAAGCTTGTCACATTTCAGACCAACAGCTGCAGTGGATCTCCCACAATGATAGGTTCTGCTATTTTGTGGTGGGTACAATATTTATCATAGTTGGATATGATGGGGAAGGGGAAAATAACAAGAATCTTCAGGAAAGACTGGGGTGGGATAAATGTTTTAAAAATCCCATCCAAGGGTAAACATTTAAGTTCTTAAGAGGGGTTTAAAGGCATTGCTGTCTCCATCTCACAAATTATCCAAGAGAGGGCATCCCAGAGGGTGGGTGCTATTGCTTCTGCATTGTTGTCAGGTGACAAACTGCTGGTTGTGGAACAAGAAGTATGATCTCCATAGAAGATATTAAATATTGGCGAGGTCGGTAATGGGTGGTGGTGATCCACACAGTTAAGTGTTCACCTGAACATGGTTAGAATCCCTCAGCAGACCATCATGCTCAATGCTGAATGCCCCAAGAATTATGGAAATGCCTATATATGAACGATAGTTTTTGAGGTAGGACAACAAACCTGAAATAGTTTTTATGCCATATAGAAGTTATAAATGCCTACAACAGTTGGTCAAATGCTGACATTTTGTGGTAGGGGTCTGCATCAGATTCAGAAGAATCATGAGGGAAACTGTGCCTCAGAAGGATTTTGGGATCCATCCAGGGCTGCAGGAGTAGAAGCAAGACAGTCTCATGTCACCTTGTAGTGTGGAAGGATAAAAAACAGCTCTGAAATTCAAGGATGTTTCAGGGAATTAAGGAAATGCCAGGATCAGAAGGAGGAAGGGGAACCTCTTGCACATTTGAGAGGTCTGGCTTGTAATTAGAGGGAATGATATTACTAATACTCTTCAATCCCAGTGCTTTGCAGGAGGGCACAATTTTGCAAGAGTGAAACTTATGTCTCTAAGCTTAAGGATGACACAAGGCATGGAAACAAGGAGGGAATGTTCCTTTGTGATTAACAGATCTAGCTTACAATCAAAGGAAATAATTTTACCCAGACAGTGAATCCCTTTTAGTGCTTCTACTCCAAAATCAACTTTAAAGGTGCCTAGACAAAAGCCCCAGTTGTCTACACTTTGTCGGGGTTCTTTACCCAGGGGCAACTGTCTCATGTCTGCAATTTTCAGACCAATTCCACTCACAGTGGAAGATTAAGTGATTCCCTTTTCACTCACCCTAAAACTGTAACCATCACTCTTCCAGAAAAACCCTTTTAAAAAGGGCATCAATTCATACCCACAGCATGGGTTACCACTGCAAATTTCATCAATTTCTGGCCTATTACCTGTTCCTGTCTGGCAAAAAATAGAAACGTCCAGTACACTTCTATTTACCTGAATTTGGCATGCTTTGTCCACCTTAGAGAGACTACTATGCCTACAAATTTCATCAACTTCTCTCAAAAGGTGGGGGAGAGGGTACAATCACTTAAAAAAAATTCTAATGGTGAACAAGGTGTAGGGAACAAAGTGGATTCAGACCAACCCCAGCATAGTTGAGCTGTTTTAAATTCACAGCAATATAGCATCCATTTTGGGTAGTAATATATGTAGTAAGTCAGTGAATGCCTGTATGAACAAATCTGTTTTTAACATGCAACGGAAATATGATATTGTCAGCACATATCCTTCAGAACTGCCGAAAATTAGTTGCTAGGTTGTGGTCGAAACAAGCACATTTCACAGAATTTCCTGAATAAAATGATAAATTATTAGGTCCATTTTATGTAAGGGAAACAGATTAAGAGGACCAAGACTGTAGATCTGCAGTCTGGGATTTATTTATTTATTTTATACATTTCCCAAAATCATAGTATATACATCATACATTTACCATTACAAGTCACATCTGTCAGGACTTCCCAGTCCATCTCTCCATGGCATCCTATTTGATCCTTGTTGTGCTGAATATCCTTTTATTCTACCCCATTTGATCCCAAGCAGTTTCCTTGTTGTTATTAATGGCTGCTCATACAATTATTCCTACTTGTAAGTTAATGTGAGTGTTATATCTCTTTAAATACTCTCCAAAGTAGTTCCACTCCTCTCTTATCTGCGTCTCATCTGGATTTCTTATTTTCACTGTCATATTAGCTGACTCTGTGTATTAGCTAACTTCTGCTACTGTTATTTTGTTGGGATTTCTTTTCCCTTCCATTTTTTGGCATATATTATTCTAGGCTTCTGTTTTTTGGGGAAATGTAAAACCTAAAGATCTTTTTAGTTCTAAATAGATAATTTCCCAATCATCTTTGACTTGTTTACATGACCACCACATGTGCATAAAGGTCCCCTCTACCTCTTGACATTTCCAAAATAATTTGGATCCTTTTTGATACATTTTTACAAGATTACTGGGCACCAAATACCATTTGTACATCATCTTTTGTAAATTTTCCTTTACAGTATAGCAGGCTGAAAAATGCAGTCTTGGCTACTTGGGTGAGCAGCACATGATGAGTGGACTATTTTGCCATCCTCCCCTTTGTGTCACTATCTTGACAAAGACAATCGGTTGATGACATGTACCCTTCAGTTCTTGCCTTCAAATTGAAAATAAGGGGCCCTTGGTTGCACACACACACACCTTATTCCATGCCAAGATGAGGACACATGAAAGACCTGGATGGATAGAACCCAAACAGCCAGTGTACACTGAACAATGCTGCTTCTGTTTAATATGTCTTTATAAAGAACCTGAGCACATGAATGAATTTTTATGTATGGCATGTTATTGTTTATTTAATATATTTATCTCCTGCCTCCCCCCCCTCCCGCCGGAAATAAATTGATATAGTGTTCATTAGATTTCCATTGCATTTCTCCCATTCTCAATGGTTGTATACACTATGGAACATTTGATAATAACAGCCTGCCTTTCCTCTCCCTCTTCCCAAAAGCTCGAAAACTATTGTGACTGGTGCTCTGTGCTTTGCAGACTTTTGTTGTTCAGGTCGTGTCTTTGTCTTCCCACTTACTGATTTTATTGTGCTTCTTGTATTTTTAAGATTTAGAATTTTACTGCTTTGCTGCTGTTATGTTTTAATGGATACACATTGCTTCCAAGGCTTTCTGTCATAAAAAAGGCTCATAAATATAATAAATAAAATCAGTGAATGCAGCTTTAGCTTTTTAATTACTATATTTGTGAAATTTTACATATGCCGATTTGTTATTGTGCACACGGGTAGCATCCCTTGCTGAAATATTATATATTTTCTGACTGTGTTAGTGGGAGTGGGAGTTATGAAAAGACTCTACATGTTAAATGTGATCCGTATTTGCGGTTTCTTGAGATGGGCAGAACAATCCGAGCCCCAAGTCAGCTGTGCTGGGTGGGGTTTGGAAAGAGCAGAGGTGGCAGATGAAGGTGATGGAGTACATGGAACTGGCGGAAATGACTGGCAGAATCCGAGACCAGGGAGAAGAGTCGGTAGAAGAAGATTGGAAGAAATTTAAAGACTATTTACAGAAACATTGTAAAATTAAGGAATGTTAGAAGGATGCTGGAATGAAGTTATGTGGTTTTAGCAGTAATGTTATAAAGGAGTATGTAAAAATGGATTGTTAACAGGTGAGAATGTAAAGTTACAATATATTAAGATAAATTATTAAGATAAAAGTAAAAATGGAAAGGATTTGCTGAAATAACAAATTGAACTAGAATACAAAAAAGGGAGGTGTGAGGAGGTCAGGGAAACAAGTAAATGAAAGACAAGACATGGAAAGATTGACTTGTTTTTAATTGTTTTTATTTTTCTGTATTTTGTATTTTTTGTTTCCTTTTTTGTTTCTTGTTTTTCGCTCATTTTTGTAACTTTCTTGAAACTTTAATAAATATTATTTTTTTTAAAAAAAGGAAAGAGCAGAGGTGTCTCTCTGTTCATCATAGTCTGACTCTGCCGGCCTCTGCCAGCACAGAAACTCCTCCAAGGACAGACAAGGACCAATGGACTCACAAAAATGGTAGATGGGAACTTCTTGCATCAGTGGCCATCAGAAACTCTTGAGACAGAGCAGGGAAGGAGCAAGGAGAGGGCTGAGCCAACACGGATCTGCCGGGTCCTGTACCAGCCCTACTGCCACCACATGCTTCAGTGGACCCAATCTGTGCCATTTCTGTGCCAGACTAGGTGGGTGCATCTTGGAGTAGAGAATGGACATTTTTCCTGTTGCATCACCTGCCCTGGTGCTGCTGCATCAATCCCCATGGGGTAGGATTGCAGCCTAATTCTCTTTACATCATTATACTAAACTTAAGCTGCAATGATGAACATGCTTACTAAGGAGAAAACCCTATTAAAGGCAGTGGAATCTGAATAAATAAGTAGCGAGCTGCAGTGCTAGACATTTGGGATTTAGTTTAATATAGATTAGAAATGACTACCTCAAGGTCATGCTGTTGACATGTTTTTTGATTGAGATGAGGGGTTAGTGGGATTCTGGAACAGTATTTTGTATATTGTGGGTACCATTCCCTTGCCATGACCCTTTGCTGTCAGAAGGTTTTCCAAGGTGGTCAAAGACCTAGTGGCTGCTGATTTTATTGCTGGGTTGCTTAGGAAGGCATGTAGTTGGTGGTGTGTTAGCCTGGGTATTTTGGGTTGTCTTGTATTTCTTGTGTCAGTATGGGTTTATTATTTTTGTAGAAGTCTGTTAGGCAATATAAGGCTTTGGCTTGCCAAGTTTTTATTTGGAAGTTTTGGTCTGCGTGATGGAATAGATGGTGGGCCGGGGGGGGGGGATGTCAATGGGGATGGAGTCTGGGACAGTTTTCCTACTTTTTCCTTCCATGCTTTAAGCATGGACTGTGTGAATGTGTTTAGTGTTGTTGTTTTGGTGGAATGGGTATGCTGTGTTGGGGCTGTTTTCAATTGTTTCTGTCTCCAAGTGTACCCATTGTTTTGTCTTGTCTTCTAGGATGTATGGGATTATGTGGCGAACTTGGTTGGCTATGCAGAATAGTTCTATATTGGGAATTCCCCATTCTCCTTTGGAGGGGGGACTTATTCTTGGCATGTGAGAAAATAAATGAATGCAGTTTTTTCTGCCACTTATGGAGTTGAGTTGAGGGAATCCAGATTGGGAGGGTTTGACATAGGTAGGCTAGTTTGTTCATTGTTATTATTAAAAGAAGAATGCTTATTTTGGATTAATTCTGTACATAGGAGCTTGCTACAATAATGACAGAAAAAACAAGTTAGAATATGAGATCACAACAGAAGAGCAGAAGAGAATATTTCATTTTTACAAATTGAACTTGGCATTACTGTTGCTTAATAGAAGGGGGATGTCTAACTAAAGCAACCGTTAGGAAAAAGTAATGTGATAAACTACTTTCTGTTGCAGCTTCTAATGGATTCCATGCTTTGCTGCAAGCCAGCTGACATCTTCATGAAATTGAGTTACGTTCTTCTTCTGTGAAAACAAATGTCTATTTTAGCTATCTACCATTCATTCATCCTAAGGAAATACCCTCTGTAGTATCAGAGGTGTCTCCCGACATGTTATAATCCTAATAAATCTATTAATTCCACCTGATATATTCTGTTACTTAAACTGTGGGTACAATTCAAAAATAAAAATAAAATAAAATGATTCCATATAGCTGTGTTACTGTGGATAAAAACAAGGAAATAAATACGCTGCACCAACAGTATCTGGATTTTGTGATCTGTATCAGTTATGTGGAATTTTTGCTTATTTTGCATAATTTATTCTGCTTTGGGCTGCTTAGAGAAGGAACAGGTTAGTGTAGAAGGTATTGTTGTTGTTTTATTTATTAAACTTGTATACTGCCTTATATTCGGAGGTCTCATGGCAGCATCACAAGCATCCCATGATCAAAACAGATCTTGTTCAACTGCTTATATCCACTTCTGAGAGTGACACTTCTGAGAACGGCAGCAAAATGCGAGGGGCTGCAACCACTGCCCACCCAGGAAAGGGATAAGCGGCCATTCTGAAAAATGGAAGCAAGTGTGGCTATGAGGGCACAGTCAGCTGCCATGGCAGTCGTGCAATATTCTGTCATCTGGTACAAAATTCAAAATGCTACTCTGACTTTTTGTTATGTATGGTATCTAGGGCTATGGTAGGTTTGCAAATCTTTTTAAACCTCTTTCGCAGAGCAATCCTAATCCCATTCTGGCAGCAGCATAGTGTGATGAAGTGGCACAGTCACCACCGCACTGCAGCCACGTTGCTCCTGGACGAAGGCAGCTGTGTGGGCAGCTCAGAATCCAGTGAATTCTGGGGTGGTATAGCCCTTCTCTGTCCCCAGAGTGCCCCACAGACAATTTTGTGGGCTACCACAGGTGAGACTCCCGCCAGCAGGCAGAACATGGAGCTTGACATGCCTTGGTGTGCAGAGGTTGGTGGAGCTGTTTTGGACCTCAGAAGGTGGTGGACTCTCACTCAGAGGTTGTATAGCTATCTGTCATGGATGCTTTAGTTGAGATTCCTGCATTGCAGGGAGCTGGACTAGAAGATGACCCTCCAACTCTATGATTCTATGACCTCCACCTCTATCCAACCCAGCATGGCAGACTGGGGGATGGGATTACAGCTCTAGTATCTTTCAACAAAGCACTGATGATCACATCACTGAGTGTTGAATGCGAGTGATGGCATCCCTTTTGCCCCAACACTTGCATTTTGTCTGACTCTACTTGTCAAGGGCCAGCAGCTGAAGCAAAGGAGTTGGTTATCAGGGCCAATGCCCACCCACCATTGAAATGGTTGTTAAAGTTTCCAAGCACCAGAATTCCCCACACCACTTGAACTCTGGATATGCTAAACCACCTGAGCCAGCCTTTTAAGGGTATGTAACAAGCCTCTCTTTCTGTGTCTCCCCTCTCTCCTTCTCTTCCCTTCTTTCCCTCTGCTGATGCCAGCTACTAGCTGATGGAAGGAGAAGGCTGTTGGAACTGGTATCCCAGTGGAGCTGGTGGAATGGTCCTGTTTCCCATCTCTCCCTCTGCTGCTGCAGCCAGATGGATGGGCTGCTGTCTGGCTAATTATTATTCTTAATATCTTCTATAAAATATAGATGATTATAGAACTTTAAAACATCAAAGATGAACAGATAGACACTAAGAAATGTGAGAATAAAATAGAGTGGGGATTGTGGGGCAGGGGAGGCAATACAATAAAATAAATAAACCAAGTCATTAGACAGATGCACTAATTTGGATTGCATGAGACAAACCATTCCTCATCATGATCTAGAATTAGGGTGAATTCTCCTGCTACGAGCTGGGTGATGAATGGATATTCAAGCAGCAGTCTCCATGCGGACTAAGAACCCTGCTGTGCTGTCTCATACAAAATGAATATCGGTGTTATATTATTAAGTCACCTACATTTTTCAAGTACCTGCTGGGGATTTGAAAGTATAAGCAAATCATCAATAAGAATTTTTTGCTCCTAAGGAAGTTTCTTTTGCTAGACATTTAGTTAAATTGCAACCCCATCCTAAAAATAGTTGCTGACTGCAATATTCATGTTATAAAACTCTGATGCCGATACGTCAGTCAGAATGGCTAATTCTTTGATACCTCATTACTCACCAAAAAGTCCTAAGACTACAGGGAGTTATATAATATTTAGCAACATGTGGAGCAAGCAAGTTTATTATCTGAGTTGAGGGGCCACAATAGTATAAAAACACGCAACTAGTAAATCAGAACAAGGAATTTTTTTTACAAAATTGGCCAGATCAGGCGTACAAAAAATCAATAATAACCTTTTGTTTGCCATTAACTTTTTTTTTTACTTATTTAAACAGCTATGGGTCCAACTTTATCTGGAATTATTGGCTATCCACTGGGTGACTAAAATATTTCCAATGTGCAGATTTGGCCCTTTGACCAATTTTTATACCACATAATCATATACAAAGATCTACGCAGTGTAGCAAATACAAAATCTAAAAACAACACATAATAGAACAGTTCAATACAGAAAACTAATGAAATGCAGCATGTACACATATGGGTCACGGGAATATAATATGGGTGATCTTCAAGAGAAGGCTTGCTCAAACAACCAGATTTTGAGCTGGTGTCTCAAACACATTATTACAGAATGTGCTAGCTAGGGTTGCCATAATTTGAAGACCAAAAAAAAGAGGGCAGATCTTTCAGTGGGGGAGAGGGGAGGAGTGCGCACATGCACCAGGACACACCATGGGCCCTGGAGTGGGCTCACTGGAGTGACATCAAAGGGCACCAGGGAAGGACATGGCAAAATCTGCATGCAAAATGGGGGGCGCTGCTGCTGCCGCTGCTGCCGCTGGCACCAGCACCTCTTTCCCTGGCTTGGGCTGGCAGCAGCCGTGACATGCAGAGCAGGCTGCGTTAGTGCTGCCTCCTCCACTCCTCCGCTGCTGCTATCACTAGCGCTGCCACCGCCAGACCCACACACCTCTTTCCCCGGGCTGGCAGCAGCCGCAGCCAGAGCAGACTCACTTAAAAGGTTACTTCTCCTTTTGGAGGTGGGGTGGCTATGAAGAAAAAGCTTCCACTACCTGTTCTGAGACCTCATCTCGTGCCACTGCAAGTGCATGGAGGCATGAAATACAATAAATTTTTATAACACTGCTACTGAGGAAGAGGGTGGAGGGAGATGCCACAGGGCGTTCGGGAGCCAAAACATTCGAGTCTCAAGGCGTTTGACTTCCAAGGTACGACTATATTTGTGTTTATTATATTAAAATATAATAGCTATGGGGGGGGGAAGAAGTGGTTTGGTCTCCTTTTTGTCAGCATATTGATCCAGTCTGCCCTCTTGTGTGTAGCAGAATTGATCTTCTAGATTGATTACACATTTTTCTCTATATTTTGTGATGCAGTTTTGGTGCAAAAAAGTGTACAAAAATTACATAAACACATGTACAAAATGCTTTATGGCTTAATGTTTTGAAAAGCATTGGACAGTGTGTATCTACAATTTAAAGGTTTGTATTTCCCATTAAAATGTGTACAATTAAATGTGTTATTTCTGTGTGTTCTTTCAAAAATATCTCCAGAAAATGGGATGAAGTGGATCTTTGACTGAATGCCAGCAGACTAAAATGAAATGAAATTAGCTGTTTAGGCCATCCCCAGGCTAAAATCCTATGCGTGTTTACCTGGGAATAAGTCCCATTTAACTTAATTAGATTTACATAGGATTGCATTGTTAGTGCTGGAAGTGTAATACTGCTGGGTGGAAGTCAAAAAAGTTTCACTCAGAGTAGGCCTATTGAAATCAATGGTCCTTCCTTAGCCATTTTTATTCATTACAGTGGTGCTACTCTGAGTAAAATGTAGTTGACTGCCACCCACCTTTTGGAGCAAAATATGCAAAGCAAACTGTATGATGCAAATTTCAGTACAGTATTGGAGATGGCAGCACACATACCTGGAGTTCTTAATAGCTGTAGATGGTTATGATGTCCATTCAGTCACTTCCATACCCTCCAAGTGTCTATTTTCCAGGGACTGTCCCAGAATTACAAAAGCCGTTCTGGCTTCTGATTTGATCCCAAAATGTCCTTCTGACCCTGCCAGTGCTGCTGCCGCCAGGCTCAAGGAGGAGGAGCTGGCTCTTGACCTGAGTGATGGAAGCAGCAGTGGCAGCTGCAGTGGAGCCTCCCCTTGCCTCTCCATGGCCGCCACAGACAGCCTCCTCCCTTGGGCAGCCCATGGTGGCTGCTGGAGAGCAGGTGAGGAGGAGGAGAGGCTGCTGCTGCACCAGCTCTAAGAGGGCCACCTTGGGTGGGAAGAAAGGGGGAGCGGAGTGCAAGGATTTCTTTAAAAATTGCTTCATGCATCCAAGTCTAAACTTGCCCCTTTCTAAAGTTTATTTATTGGTGTGTGTGTTTATTTTTATAAAACTACCAAAGAATAAAATTAGATCTGGGTTAAGGGGTTTTCTCAGGACGTGTGTGTTCTGTGCAGTGGTGGCACTTGCCCCTCTTTTGATAGGAAAGGTTTTTTGGGGGGGGATGGGGGGTTGAGGTCAGTTTGGAGGGGGCATGAAAAATGTCCCTATTTTCATCTGAAGAATGGTAGAGGGTTTGCACTTCTGAATTTCAGAGAGGCATCTGATACAGATGGTGTGTATTGCCATTGGTGCATGCATGCAACAAAATGTGATTAGATATTCATTGGAGCTATTGTGCATAGCACAATGATGAACTAATACACCATCGTAACAATTGTTTTGCTCATGGACGCTTCTCGAAGTGAAATGTACAGATAGTTTTTCATAGCTTTAAATACCATGCAGCTAAGTACATCTATATTGGGAGATTAGATAGTTAAATGGCATTGGTGTGGTCTTGGGAGGTGGGGAATTGCATTATATAATAGTGATGAGTCATTATTATGAAAACATTTACCCAGTAATGTATGCAGGCAAAAGACTCTTGATGTTTTAACATCTCACATTGGATGAGCTTCAGTACATATCACTTTTACTTCTGATCTTATATTGCATGTGGTAGCTATGGGTGACAAAGTGTTGCCTAACACTTCTTGAAAGCATCACGTGGTAAATGTTCATTAATAATGCATTTTATGAGGAATTATTAAAGAACAGAGATGCACTCCTGTATCGTTTCATCAGTATGCTAAAAGCATTTATAAATGCCACCTTCATTTTAAGTTTAGAGCTGAGAGTGCATTAGTCTACTTTGCTAGGTTTTGCATGTTTAGACTAGTTGTAACCAGAAAATTCATGTATTAACATTAACCCATAGAAAACTGCATGGGCTGGTTCTTCTTCCAGGATTGAATGTCTGACTTATACAGAAGCTTCTAAAATATCATGGCGAATCTTGGGCGAGGGATTAAAAGTGTCTGCCCAAACATGGCTGCTTTTAGGAATATGTAGAATAATGTAGAGAATAGAGTGTGGCATTTGGATCACTGTGGTTTGTTAGGCAGTTTTTTGTTCCGCAGTGGCAGCTAGACGTTGCCTAATATGCAAAGAGACGTAGCCTTGATTAATTCCATTAGACTTTTATATAGCAAGCAACACTAATTTTAAATGGAAATATTTAAATACAACTGTTTTTCAAGGCTGTTTCTGCTGTGACACCATCCCTTATTCTGTGAAGCTATTGATCTCTGTCAGCCAGAATTCCATGGACTGCCTATGTCAGGGGTAGAGACCCTTTTTGTATCCCAGGGCCATATCACCTGGGTGGAAAGCTGTCAGGGGCCACATTCAAAAAATAGACATGGCCAGCCCCAAATGTGGACATGGCCAGGCAGCACACTATCACACACAAACCGCCCGTGATCATGTACATAAACACAGAGGGAGAGCACAACACAGACACATATACTTAACATAGATACACTTGATACACACTTAACACAGACACCTAACATTTAGCATATGCAAACACTATTCTCTCTCTCTCCCTTAGAACACACTGGAAGTTGTTCTGCCTGGACAGCCAGCTCCCAGCATTGTTTCTCCATGGCCTGCGAACGGATTGTCCTTTTCTCAGAGCAAAGAGAGAAACGCAAATGAGCTGGTGATCCAGAAAGGGAGTAGTAATCTTTGCCGTGATTGTCTGGCAGGCTGGATGGGAATTCCTGGTTGCCTTGTTAGTGCACACAGGATGTTCCCCACTGCTAGTGCCACAGACGGTCTCTATCAGTTAGAGTTGCCATCACTGAATTTTGCTCATAGATAAATTTCAAAGCAAATTTGAAACCAGCAAGAGTTTTGATTCAGTCAGCAACATTGCCCAGTGGGATTCTATACATTTCTTTGGGGGACCTACAAAATAAGATTAAGACGAGGTGTTAGTCAACCTGCAGTGAGCATGATCTACATTTTCCCACTCAGAAATTCTCCACTCAGAAAGCAAAGATGCTGTTTTTAAAGTTGTTTTTGTTTTACTTTGTAATTGTTTGTTACTCTGTTTTCTTTTAGGAGGAAGGGCAAGATGTAAATTTTATAAATAAAATGCCACTGAAGTTTTGCTACAGAAATATTTTAGACATTTCTGCTTAACAGTAATGGGGGGGGCGGGAGAGAAAGGGAGAAATGAAGGAAAATTATGAGTCCTGAAGTTGGGATAAGGAATGATAGTTTGGGGGCTAAAGAAATAGAAAAATGAATGTAGCTGGTTCTCACTTAGCTGAAAACATTTGAGGTGGTGGGAATGAACCTTTTCAGAATTGCTTAATGTCATGTTGGCATTTTTTAATTTTGGATGCCTGATTCCTCCTAGCAAAGAGGAGCTCATAGACTTCCCAATTCCATCACTGGTTCATGTAGCAGACCCCCAGAATTCTTGGTATGAGTGACAAATGACCTCGACCCAGAAGTATTTGATTTGCATATACATAATGTAATCTGAGAAGTAATGCTTTGGGCTACTGGGAATTCTTGATATAATTATGTTAATTTGCAATATGTTTCTGGGTGTTCTTTTAATAGCAGAGATGCTGAAATTAAAGCTCATATATTACATTTAAAATGAGGCATAAAATTAGATATACATCATAGAGCACATTATATAAGCATCACTCTATTAGAAAATATGGTTACAAATTTCTAGATGTGTTTACTTTTGGCTGTTTATTGCTGTGCATTCTAGTTTTTAAGTGCATAGTCTTGATTTAAATTTAGGGGGGAAAGTACAATAGCATTTTTAGGACAGCTATATCATTAACTTATTTACATTGCAGCACGAAGTAAGCCATAATTATTCACCATCAAGGCATAAAATTTCAAGACAGCAAGGGGGGTAGGGGGTGCAATAGGATTCTGCGCTGTGATTATAATATTCCCATATAAGCCACAATCCTGAAAACAATTAAGACAGTGGTGGCCAGAGAGTGCAGAACATGACACGTCATTGATGTGCATCTTTTCATCTTTCTGTTTTCATTGCATAACTTACCTACACAAAAGCAGATATGTGCAGCCAATCAAATACGACCAAACACACCCTAGGCCACCCGCAACCTCTCTCACCACAAAAGAAACACAACAAGCGTATAGTAAAGAGAACCCGCACAAGCGACGCTGACACAAAACCCCACACATACATTAAGTAGAATAGAACCATTGGTCACCCCACCCCACCCCACCCCCACCCACATGCCCCCCTCCACCTCTTTCCCCCTTTTCTTCCTAATGTAACACTAATGTCTCAACAAATGAGACTGATCTGTAGAAAACACAACTTGAAAAAAGAGACAATGCACGTATTTTTGTAAACTAAGAAATCATATATATATATATATATATATATATATATATATATATATATATATCATATATGTGGTTTTCACCATGTAGATGCGGATCATTGCTGCACACTGCAGTTATCCTGTTATTCTATCTGACTCCATATTCCTCCATTTAAAAGAAGCAGCAGTACAATATAGAGCTGCAACATGATACAAAAATGTATCATAATTTCTCATTACAACACTCAATGCAGCTGTAACATCACAAATTAGATATTGGTTGAACCACGTTTTCCCATGCCTACTTCTTAGGTGTCTGACATTCCAAAAGCAACACGGTAGGCTAATAATATGATTACAACACTTTTATATCACTGTTGAATTGTATCTTAATTAACTCATATTAGTTGGTGCCACCATATATATATATATATACATATACACACACACACACACACACACACACACACATATATATATATATATATATATATATATATATATAGTACGCTATCTGATTGTAAATTAAAGCTGAGGGGAGCAGCAGCAACACCTCGTGAAATGCCCCCTTTCACCAAGTTTCTTGACAAAAAGGGGGCATTCCCACAGAGCAGCTGCATTGCGGCTGGTCTCCCACCCTCCAGGGGCACAAGAGGGGGGGCAGTGCCAGTGGCAAAACATCTCAGGCTGGCCCGGTATATAAAGCATGTAGAGGTTGTATGGAGAGGCATTCATTCACCATCCTAGACATTAAAATGTTTAGCACTGCATATATAACCTTATCACATTTTCATCAAGTGCATAACAAGAAATTTGTTTCTAAATCCTCTTGAATGGCCTGCCCAGGTGCATTCTCAGCAGCTGTTCTATTATTATGAAATGCCCTGTCAGGTCTGCATACTGTGACCTTCCAGTATCCATGAACACATATTCAGACAAGATGTTGGACCATGGTATAAATTTTGTGCTTCTTTAAACACCCCCCCACACACAGAGATTTTACTAAATATGCAAGAAATTATTATTGAAATCACAATGGAACAAAGGCATAAATATTCTTAAATTATCAAGAATAATCTAATAAAAGAGAACACAGAAGGGGGGGGGAGAAGGAAACAAAAATAAATAAATAAAACATTTTCCAATTTCAGAGTTTGGTTGTTGTTGAGAAAGTTAGCTGGGAGTGGCTGAACATTCCAGGGATACTGGAAACCTGTGTCAACTATGGATTGTTCCATATCTTGCCTGGGTTGCTAGAGTTTGTGATTCTTCATTCATAAGTTTGATAAAATTGATTCAAGTTGAATAAAACATGTTTTTTTCTTTCTTTTTTTGACAAAGCTCTGTGCAAACAAACCTTCTGGGCAAGTTCTTCTGATAAGACTCAAACCTAGATCTGAATGTCCCATACTACTCAATGATGCTTCTGCTGTACTTAATAAGTAGATCTCTGGAAACCTGGGTACAAACTATATACATATAGAGATGTATTCTGTACTTAACTTCCATATGCATTAGGCAAACACAAACATAACGTGTAATCAGAGATGTTTTAGCAGTGTTTGACAAGCTCTGCCCCCCAAGAAACATTCCATGCATATACAGTACAATACCTATAGGAAGCATAAATAATAATTCATAAAGGTCTATGAATACATTTCCAACATCTATTAGGAGAATCTAAAATATGGTGGGTTGCTCCATGATAAAATTAAGGTGCTATTATTCTTGGGAAAGAAACACACATAAAAGACACCAGTTTTTGTCTTGAAAAACTGAAATCCCTAAAGGGATTTCAAGTTCCCCTTTGAAATGTGAAGATTACTGGAGAAGAAGGGGTTTTGTTTGTTTGTGAAGGCACCTTTTTCAGAGCAAGTACTGTGAAGTTTTGACAGATACTTCAAAAACGTTCACTCAAAGACAAGAGCTGTCTTTGAATTTTTGGTGGGAAACTTACAAAGCTTTAGAAAGGTTGGTAGGGCAGGGGAACAAATATTCTTAGCAAACAAGATTCCCACCATCACAACCACTACCACCCAGGTCTCTTCTCACACGCAAAGGCAGTCCATGCAACTATCTGTGAAAAGCCTAGAAAACAACACTTCTGCAGAAGACTGTACAATTGCCACACCAATCTCACAAGATATGGAGCTTGTTTACTCAGAAGTAAGTCCCACTGTGAACTGCCTTCTGAGATCATGGTAATATACTTGCCTCAGACAAGGTCAGAAAATTTGTCCATGTAGGGCAGTATCATCTACTCGGATAGGCAGCAGCTCTCCAGGCTCTTGGGCAAAAGTCTTCCTGCCATTTAATATTTGACCTTTATTGGGAGTTGCATGCACCTTTCAGGTGGTAGCAAGTTGAGAAATTCAGTGGCCTATCTGGAATTTCAGTGGCGCCCTGTGTGATACCAAAATTTGGTGCCTCCTTGCCTCCTGCCTTCCTTTTTATATCATAGTTGTGGCACCCCTTGTGGATTCTCCAAGCATAGATGCCAACTCTGTGGGGCTGAAGACTCCTCAGACCCCCCAAATATATTGGGGTGGGACTGAGCCACCCCCATCTTGAGGGGCTGGGCCCCATCGGACTTTGCTGCCGCGAGCCCCACTGGGCCTTCCTGCGGCTGCAGCGGGACTCGCCAGGCCTATCTGTGGCTGTGACGGGCCTCGCTAAGCCTCCTTGTGGTTGTGGCAGCCCCCGTTGGGGCTCCCCATAGCTGCGGCAGGCCTGGCAGCCTCCTCCCACCACGTGATGTCACACGCGCCACAGGCCCCCCCAAAGTTGGGTGGGACCCAGCGCCTAAGTCCCAGAGGCTCCACGCCCAGTGCCACCAAACCAGCCACACTCTCCTAAATCTACTTGAGTCATTAGAATGCCCAGCAGACTGCAAGGACAGGTGTCACTTTTTTGAATGCTGCCCAACATCGGAATTCCATAGAAATAAAATAATTATGTGTGTAGGGATTTGTTTTATTTTGTTCACATTGGGGAAAGCTCAAAAGCAATATCCACCTCTTGTAATCCAAGGTGGTACAGCCCATTCTATCACCTCATTCTGTTGAGTCAGTTGGACTTACTCCCAAGTAAGTGCACACAGAACTGTATCCTTAATAAACTACATTGTAAGAAACATTCTGACCAAAGCCAGGAAGTCATATTTATTGAGAACATGCAATTGTCCATGCATAAGATCTCGTAACCAGAAAAGTCATTTAGGTTGTCTTTATTTTCTTTTTCAGTCAAGAGAAAATACGAAAGTCTCTATTCTGCCTTGAGGTAAACCAACCGGCCATCAGATTTAAAGGCATTTCTGCATTTTTAAAATCACTTTATTAACTCAATAAAACATCAAATACAAGAAGTGCAATAAATAAGATTCAAGTGGAGTAAGTCAAGACATCTGCATATGAATATTGATAATATTACAACAAATGAAGGCAGCATAGCGTTGAACATTATCATATATTAACATTATTTCAGAACATTACAAAAATACCAATTTCTCCATGAACTTGCTGGTTGATTTATGTGTATTTTTTAAAGTAAGTTAACTTAATCAGTGTTACAGTGGACTAGATGGCTATCATTATTTTTGCTGCAGTTATAAAAGGTTGATTACTATTTCTCGATCATTTTTCTGAGATAACTTCCTACAAATATTTTAGGTTCTAAAAGTATATGAGCTCCCATCATGTCTGACATATTAGTCTGTACAGGTTTTCAAAATGTTTGTATTTGAGAACAATTTGGGGGGAAAAAGTACTTTAATCAGCTTTACTTGAAACTGATTATTGTGATTTTATGTGGTGAACTGCCCTGAGACCTGTGGTTATAGGGTATAGGTTAATTAAATACAAATTTAATTAACAATAATGATGTAAGTAAGTAAAATGAAGCAGGTTATATAAAAAACCTTTCTGCATTTTGAAAGAAAAGCAAAGGTTTCCCATGTCTAGTGCCCAGGTATTTACTTTTATTTTGAGGAATATTGCACTTTCTGAGCTTCTCACAAGTGTTGTAAGTATATTTAAACTCACCTCTGAAAGAAACACAAACAGGCTCTGTGTACATTGTGTGCTGTTACTGTAGACACTAAAATAAACCAGGACGGTTTTGGGTTGTGTTTTTGTTGTTGTTGTTGTTGTTTTAAACAAGCTTGTAAATTGCCAGGCTTTCAATAAATTGATTACTGTAATTCAGTGATTACATTTTTCTAAGAAGTGTGTAATTTGAAAATCTCAATATAGGCGCCTCTTTCAAAATCTCAATATAGGTGCCTATATTTATTGAACAAAACATGTAATATATAACAATTCAATAAACAGAAGCTAGTCCATTGTTAAAACAAAAAATCATCTGGTCCACTGGTTAAAGCTGGCAGTGTTCTTTGTGCCTGGACCAGGAAGGGGAGCATAATAGAGGACAAGAGGAGGAGGAGGAGGAAGAGGAGGAGGAGGAGAAGGAGAAGAAGAAAGAGAGAGAGAGCGCAGAGTTTTCTCACTTTATTCCTTTGCTGTCAGTACTTTGGTTGTGGGAGGTAGTCAGGAATTCTTCTCCAGCTCAGATTAAAATACAAGTCACAGAATAACTCAGGGGTTATAACCATTATTTGAAGCTAAGAAATTATGAAGCTTGGCAGGCATGTGCAGCACATTTCATGAGGGTGTGCACCCAGGGATTATTTACAGTATTTATTTCAATGAACTAAAGGGGGGGGGGGCGGGATTTGATGAGATAAAGAAATAAGGACAAGGAAGAGGTATGGAAGCAAGAAGCAAACAACCACAACAAAAATGGCCAAGAAGTCAAAACAGGAGATTTTTCCTGCAGAGAAAGACTCATGCCAAGCTGTCCAGAAGCAGGGCAGATCTGGGAGTTTGAGAGCAGGATGGCTCCCGAGGTGGACCCCCCAAACAGCATCTCCTCCCTGCCAGGGAAGAAGGGGTGAGGGAAGATCTGCTTCTTAAAGTTTTGAACTGGTAAATACCAAATTTGTAGAGACAATTATTTCTTCTCTAAAATTCTGTATTGTAACACTTCACTTGACAAATCCATTCTTTTCAGAAGTACAACGCATGATGCTGAGGTGCCTGAAAGAGAAAGTCGTGATGCTTTGTATTTGTGACTGTGCTGTGTTCTGGAGGTTAGGAAACCATAAGGGAATCTGAAGGAGAGAAGAAGCCTTAAGCATTAAAATGGTGAACAAGTAGAAATTCTAGAATAAACCATGCATAAACCATAGTTTCAAGGCCTAGACCTTTAAATGCCCAGAGCAACTATTGATGTAAAAAGTTGTATACACAAATACACCACCAGTATTTAGGCTATAAATGCAATCTTATCATGCTCTTCTAGAGAAAGCTGCACTGCATTAAATGAAGTTTACTTCTCAGCAAACATGATGCAAGGTGTTTATCAGATTTGCTTCTGAGCTTGACAAACTGAAATAAAAATAATACCAAAAGATGTGTGAAAAAGCTCATCTTGCTCATCTATATTTAAGAGAGTGCTGTATGTTACAATGCTAGAATAAACATTGGGATCACTATGATGTTTTTCCATGGTACTTGTATAAAGCATTGATATATGCAGGGGAGAAGAAGCCCTTTGGTCCAGTGATCCAGATCCAAAGGTGGCCACCTCTTGGCAGATCACTTCTGACCAGGGGTGAGTCCTCCCCTCTGTCAGTCGCCTGATGTCAGGAGGAACTGTGCCTGCTGGAACGTGAAGCTGAACCCAGGGGTCTTGTAGTGGGTAAAAACACCACTTTCAGCAGGGGTCAGCTGCACCCTGAAGCTCTGATCAGAAGTTCCTTAGTGGAATGAATCCCAGCAAAGTTTGCATTTGGTATCAAAAAAAGCAGCGAATGCAAGCTTTGTTTGCAATGAAAGAACTGGAACTACACTCTAAGGCTCTCAATTGTTCCTTTGAAGCTGCCCCACTCCTGATGTCATATTCCACCAGGTGGAAAAGGTTGGTGTGGGAGGGATGATCTTGCCAGTTAAATTAGGACACCTGGCAGGCCTTAGCTCACAGTTCAGATGTTCCCCAAGCCTGATGGAAAATATGAATACAAATGCATCTATGAGCAGTTGTATACACATATCTTTAAGTACTAAGACCAGTTGTTTCCCATAAGTGTGTACAAATATACATACAAACTTTACTTCCATAAGTTTCTTGAAGCACAGAATTACTGTGTCTCGCAGCAATAATAAACCGGTGCTGCTGCCCTAAGAGCTGGATCCTGTATTCTGTGGCAGAGATGTGTAGCAAACTGAAGTGATATCAGATAGCTCAGCTGGTGATGCGCAGTAGCCTCCTCGAACCCAGGATATAAAATTTTACAAAATAAAACCATGATACTTCTTACTATCAGGCAAAACACAGCTTTGAGAGGAATGATTTTCAGTGGAGAAGAAGCATCAGCATCATATGCCTAAGTCACTATCCTACTATCACACACAAAAAGAGGAGACTGTTTTTAAGGATGATGGCTGGGAAAAACCTAGCTCCAAAGATAGCAGGGCTATCTAACAAAACAGAGTTCTTCTGCTATGTTCCACATACTTGAAATGCTCACCTTCTTCAAGTCTTCTCCTGAAGATTGCACTGTAAATAAAATTGAAATAATATAAAAGTGTCCCATTTTGGTGGCTCCACTGGCAAACTTTATTGGTAGTGTTCACAGACAGCAAGAGTATTGTAGTCAGAGCCAGGCAGCAAGCCACCATTTCAGTTACCTGAAAAGCCCCAACATAAAATATTAGGTAAAGGTAAAGGGACCCCTGACTGTTAGGTCCAGTCATGGACGACTCTGGGGTTGCAGCGCTCATCTCGGTTTACTGGCCGAGGGAGCCGGCGTACAACTTCCGGGTCATGTGGCCAGCATGACTAAGCTGCTTCTGGCGAACCAGAGCAGCGCACGGAAACGCCGTTTACCTTCCCACCGGAGCAGTACCTATTTATCTGCTTGCACTTCGTGCTTTCGAACTGCTAGGTTGGCAGGAGCTGGGACTGAGCAACAGGAGCTCACCCCGTCGCGGGGATTCGAACCGCCAACCTTCTGATCAGCAAGCCCTAGGCTCTGTGGTTTAACCCACAGTGCCACCCGCGTCCCATAACATAAAGCATTATGAGGATTTAAATAAGGGGTCTCATGTCTGCATTAGGCAGCTGACTGCCCAGCTTTGTTTAGTGGGCCTAGAAGTGGCCTTATGGCAGACACAACCAGGGTGTTGGGTCTGTGGCAGCTGAGAGTGGGCCTTTCGGATACACAAGCGTGAACGTGATCCCTCCTTCCCCTGGCACACTTAGGAGCCTCATCTTGCCATGCTTCTAAGTTGGGCCCTTTGAAAACCCTAAATTCCACCAAATAATTAAATCCTCAGTGATGATAAGTCAAAGTAAAAATATGTCCTCCATAGCAAATAAACAGCTTTTTATTAAATACAGTTGCTTTAAAAAATGTAATGGCTCATAAATGATCCCACTACAGCTAGATAATTAGTATAAAGCAGACCATGAAGAGTTACACAGAATCCCACAGCACCGAGAGCATGAACGACATAGCAACAGATTAAATTTAATGGAAGTAAGTCAATGTGTAAAGTGATGCACATTGGGAAATATAAGGGCAACTGTGCTTATACGGTGTTGGCTTCTAAATTAGCCATGGCCGTGGAATAAGGCTGTCTTGGGAGTCATGATGGTGCTCAGTTGGCAGCAAAAGTAAGGAATTAGTAGGAAAGGGGTGAAAACTCTAAAGGAAGAACCTAAGCATCCATTTATAGAGAACTTTGGAATTATTTTCAACCTTAGACACTTCACATCAACATGGAGAGGATAGAACTGAAAACAGTGCCTAGTGATTCTGAAAATCTCACCCCTTTTCTTCACAATTAACATTCAGTGTTTACTTTAGGAAATTGTTTTTTGAATGCTACTCAGCCCTTCTGCCATTTCTTTCTTTTTTAATGGATTTTGTGCCACAGACAACTAGTTTACCATTGGTGTGATGGTAGTATTGACAGCATGGGAAGACCAGAACATAAAACAAGTGTCCACTTTTTCATATTAAATGCTGGAAATGCAAATTATTAAGGGGTGTATACTCTTTATATAAAATTAAGTGATTAGAGGTGGCTCTTGTAGGATCAGCTTAGGGCAGAAGTGGGCCATCTGTAGCCCTCCTGGTGTTGCTGGACTCTCATCATCCCAAACAATGACCATGTCTAAAGCTGAAGTCCAACAGCATCTGGAGAGTCACAAGTTCCCCACCAGTGGTTCAGGGCAGTGGAGTTCCAAAGAACTGGGCCCTGACTGCAGCTTTAGTGTGGAGGAGGCAGGACTGCAAATGAATAAACTGCAAAGAGACAGCCATTCTAGAATTTTAACATGAATTTTGAAACTCACATTTTTGTGCAAGGGAAAGAGTAATGGATCAATGGATCGATTGTACTAATAGATTATATAGAAGGGAATGGATGAACTAATCTATTTAAACCAATCCTAAACTTTATTGAGTAAAATAACTGGCAGTGGGACAGAAGTAGCAACTTAGTGTCTCAGTATCTCAGTCTTTGTCTCTTATGGAAATTAAGGCTGTGTTTGCATATCTTCATTTGTGTAAATATACATTTTTGGTGCTATTCTTATTACTTGTTTATTTTCCCCATTTGCCTCCCACTCTGTCAAATTGTAGAATTAAAATTTCTTATTCCCCTACAAAAAACCATGTGTGTGGTTGGTGCTGCATACAGTAGGTAATGAAAATGCTTTTGTTTGTGATAGAAGGGTTTCAACATACATTAACTGCATCCGGTATTAATTGACAGAAAAGTGCTTGGGAATTACAGAAGCATATCACTAGGATCTTTCTGGTGCTCATCTATTCCAGTAGATGTCCACTAATCCACTTGCAAGCTCATCTAGGTGAGAAGGAAGCCAGGCAGCTGATAATTCCTCTCCAAACTCTCTCTTGTGCTGCACCTTTGAGAAGGTAAGTAGCAGCAGGAGTCTTTTGCACCAGGGCCAAATTTAGGGTAGTGCACATGCTTCCCCCACACAGGGTACAGATCCAAGGGGGAACATATAAACAACAACAACATTCAGAAAGCAATCTCACCAAAAGGAATTATTGTGTAAATAATTTTTTGGGGGGGAGGTGTGCACCAAATTTTGCCCGTGGTCAGGGCGCCATATTACCAAAGTCCTCCCCTGCTTGTGTTGTTTCTCATCTTCAAACATCAGCTCAAGTCAGACAAGTCCACACCTTTGAGCCATCTACCTCAGCAGGGGAGCTTAAGGCAGAATTTGATCTTATTTCACTTGCAGAATGTTTGAAGAAGATAATAAACAACAGCAGAAGTTGTGTATGCCCTGCTATTTCTAAATCTCATCAGGTTCCAGTCTAGATAAAACAGTCCCTCTCCTCCAAGTCCTCTGCGTATGCCAGAGGACATGAAAAAGGGGAAGGACTTGGAAGTAAGCACAAATAAAGTGTGACTGGTAAGTCAACAAAGCCAATATTGATCCCCCTAAACCCTAGGAATAAATAAATAAATATTGGGATTTTGATTTATTGGGACGGGTAAAATGCAAAGGTAAAGGACCCCTGGATGGTTAAAGGTAAAGGGACCCCTGACCATTAGGTCCAGTCGTGACCGACTCTGGGGTTGCGGCGCTCATCTTACTTTACTGGCTGAGGGAGCCGGCGTACAGCTTCCAGATCATGTGGCCAGCATGACTAAGCCTCTGGGACCAAGCAATGGGAGCTCACCCCGTCATGGGGATTCAAACCGCCGACCTTCTGTTCGGCAAGTCCTAGGCTCTGTGGTTTAACCCACAGCGCCACCCGCGTCCCTCCTGGATGGTTAAGTCCAGTCAAAAGCAACTATGGTGTGCGATGCTCATCTCACTTTTCAGGCCGAGGGAGCCAGCGTTTGTCCACAGACATCTTTTCTGGGTCATGTGGCCAGCATGACCAAACTGCTTCTGACACAACAGGACACCGTGACAGAAGCCAGCGCACACGGAAACACTGTTTACCTTCCCACTGCAGCAGTACCTATTTATCTACTAGCACTGGTGTGCTTTCAAACTGCTAGGTTGGCAGGAGCAGGGACCGAGCAACAGGAGCTCACCCTGTCGCGCAGATTCGAACTGCCAACCTTCTGATTGGCAAGCCCGAGAGGCTCAATGGTTTAGACCATGGCACCAACTGCAGAGCTGTGCCACACAGGGAATTCCAGGGCAGGATTATGCAAACCAACCTGGCCATTAACAAGACAAGGGAACTTCCCTCTGGCCCCCAGGTATGAACAGAGACTGGTGATTTGGAAATTTCCAGGGTAACTGCTCTGGGGGAGGGCAAGGGCTTCTGGGAGGAAGAAAGGGGAGCTCTCTCTTTGGAGGGTGCTGACTGCAGGCGGCTTATGCTGCTGCCTATTGGAATGTCTATGCTGTAAGATCTGTACTCCCTCCACGCAAACCGAAAGTGTAAATAGATGAATAAACCATATTTCTTAAAGCACAACAGTCTTCTATTCTCCAAAGGGACACAGACCCTGTGTGTACCTGGGACCCCATGGCTTTTGCCACCGCTCAGCAGGGAGAGCGGCAGGCACCCGGCTTTTGTAGCGATATATACAGGCACATTGGCAGGTATATATAACAGATGAATTTAGATTGGATTCATCTCTGAGAGCTCTGTGCTACAGAACACATAGCATGCTCGAAAAGTTGTTGGGGTGCCAGCACCTCAGCAAAGTCCACTGCTGTGTTAATTCCATCCTAAGGTCCCCATGAGAAGTGGCTCTGAGCCATATTTTAAATTACCCAGAATGCCCCGGAGCTAAACTGCATCAGGGGAAAGCAGCCTGGTGCTCATCATGCCATTGTCAGATAATCCTGATGGGATTCATCACTGTAAGAAGGCACGTCGTCAAGGGTCTCTTCAGACTTGGGGCTGGATGTACTCTGTGCATGGCAGGTTGCAACAGAAAGTGGGCTATGGCAAGTTTGGGATGAAGCCATAAGATAAACAGATGAGTGCAAGCTGGTAGGATGGAAAGCTTACTGCACTGGCCATAAGAGCTTTATTTTACTGAGGTGATTGTATGTGTTACAGACTCCCTTCGAAGGAGATTGCCACACACATTATTTATTATTTCAGAAGATTTATATCCTTTCCTTCCACTGTGTTTGCAGGGCAATCAGAGTGGCTTAGCCCAATTATATTTAATGTTTAATTAATTAGTTGGGTAGATGATTCCTAGGGGAAGGTATGTTGATGCAAAAAAGTACTGGAAATCACCAACGTCCAAAGCTGTTTTCCCAGGAATAAAGAGCCACTGGTATTTTGTTCCATGTTTTTACATTTAGTATGTCAGCCAATTCACAGGGGGCTGCTTTAAGGATTACTGAGAGGACATATTATCTAAATGAGAAGTTTCAATAATATGGATAAATTTCAGACTAGAAAATATGAAATGCTATAAATTGGGAAGTGGAAGAGTACATAGAGCAGCCATTTGAAACCAATTGTCTATCAAAAACTTCACTCTTGTGGTCTATCACCACAACAGCTACTCACTTTGGGTTTTAGTAAAGCAAACAGTCTAATTTGTCAGTGCCTAATGATATCGAGCGTCAGAACAACTTGGCCACAATAAGGAAATTTTGCCCATGGTACGACTATTTTCCACCTTCCCATTTTGACTCTCTGGCACCCTCTCTGCATAACCTAGCAATTCTAAAATATAGATGCGGTTTTACCCTCACAAGATTGAATGTATTGCCCTCAGTTGTACTTGAGGAAAGATTCCAACAGATTCCTCACGAAAAACACTTATGTCCCTGTGGAGATGGCAGTACTGAATCGGTGGTGCATGCCCTTCTGGCTTGCACTCTTTATAAAGACTTGAGGAATGAGGTTATCACCACTCTTTTATTGTCCATCCCGGGTTGGCAGATCAAGATGAGCAGGTGACAGCAAAGGTTGCAAGGTTTTTAGCTGGGGAGATCAGAATAAGATCCACTATTTGACTATTGATTCAAACCCCTAAAGTGTATTTTATATAACTGACTTTTTATTCTTTGTATATCGTATTCTTTTTATTCTTTGTATATCGTATTGTTGTTTTATTGCTATGGCCAATGGCTGATGCAAATAAAGATTCATTCATTCATTCAACCAAAGTTGATTTGAAATAAAGCATGATGCATACTCCCTTTTTATAGATGATGATGTAGTTGATTGCAGTATTACTCATCTCTCTTAAAATGGGCTAGTTAGAAACAGAAAATATCATTTTTCATAGTCTTTTTCTATTTGTGATCTGAAAGTTGGGAGAATGGGATTGTTATAGGAGCTGGATAAAGTGTCCATTTCTTAGAAGTTGCTATTGAGTGGAAATGAACTATTTATTATTTAGAGTACATCACTTGTCCACCATTGGCCACTGCTTAGACTGAGAGCCTTTTCAATGCAGTGATTGATGAACTTAGGGCCAAATGATACGTTACAAAACCCAGGCATTTAGCAACTGAGAACTCAGCTACATTAGTCAAAAATCAGTGCTTTGAATGCGTTGTAAACATGCAACACCAGATGGCGTTGGAGAGCAAAAAAAATTCTTTGCAATTTTTTCTTTTGTTGTAACGATTTAATTTATGACAGATTTACGGTGGTTCCCCCCCCCCCCCACTCCCCGTGAGTGAACGGAGGGGTTTTTTAAAGTGCAATTGGCAGGCGTGGGATTTCTACAAGCTGCCCTGTGACCTGACAAAGAGACAGAGTGGGATAGAAATACAGTATAATGAATATGAGAATAACTGTAACAACAATAATAGCCTCCACATCCCTTTCTACCCGCATTTCTATCGTGTATGCTATTACACTAATGTTTTCATGTTGTATTTTAATCTTGTTTTTAAAGTTGCATTTCAATCAACTTGTTTTTTATTGGTTGTTAGCTGCCCTGAGCCCGGTCTTGGCTGGGGAGGGTGCGGTATAAATATTATTATTATTATTATTATTATTATTATTATTATTATTATTATTAAACATCAGCTGTATGACTAATCTGCCTGCTGGGAAGAAGTAGTGGTTTTACATTTTTAGATACCTTAAATGACTATGTCCTATAACAGCAGGACATGAAACAGGCATGTGGGGAAGTGAGCCTGGACTTAACCTTGAGTGGTGTTTGGGATCTGGTGTGAGATGTTAGTGTAATTGAAGAGAATAAGAACCAACCAAGTGGATACCAGTGTGGTTAATGAGCAGAGTGCAGAAAATTATTAGAGGCAAGGCATCCCTCAAAAAATGGAAATCTTGTCTAAATGAGAACAAAAAGGGACACAAGCTTTGGCGCACACACACAGACACAAACAAAATGCAAGCAAAAGCAATAAGGGATTAAAAAAATGAATCTGAGGAGCACATCACTACAAACATTAAGACCAATAACTGGGTTTGTTTTTTAAAAATAAATAAATAAATAAATAAATAATATTCAAATAAATTAGAAGTAAAAAAACCAGCTATGAAGGTTGGGCCTTTGGGTGTCCATGGAGTCAAGATTCTGCTCAAGAAGGAAAAGGAGGTTTGAGAAAAGCTAATGAAGCTGTAGAGAAGATCCCTGGGCCTGAACTAACTTTCTCAGGAAGGGAGTCAGAGGAACTGAGGCAGATTGTTATGACAAGAAATGAAGTTCTAAGCCTTACTGACACATTAAAAATGAATAAATTACTATTACATCACCCCAGAGTTCTCAAAGAACTCAAATGCAACATTTCTGGTATTCTAACAAAAGTATGTACCTTGCTCCTAAGATCACCCTTCTTAATTGAGGATCGCAAAATGGCAAACCTAACACCCTCCTTTAGAAGGATCCAAGGTGGATCTGGGAAATTATAGGCTGATTGGCTTAATGTCTGTTCCGGGAAAACTTATGAAAACATGATTAAAGAAAATTATTAAGTATTTAAAAGAAACAAGAACCATAATGGCTTAGACAGGTCCTCTTATTGTTTCATAACTGGAAGAAGGGGGTCTGTTGTCAGTAGGACTAGTAGTGGAGACAGCCCTCTTCCCAGTAGCCAGGGATCAGGTCAAGTGCTGTTGTGCTCATATCCTGTTTGAAGGCTTCTCGGGCATCTGGTTGGCCACTGGGAGAACAGGACGCTGCTCTAGATGGACCTTTGGACTGATCCAGCAGGGCTCTTCTTATGTTCTTATGTCATCCTGACATGTCCCTGTTAACTGGTGATATATTCCTTCTGTGCACAATGTCTCACAGCCTTCACTTCTCTTCCTTCCCTCTCTATAAGCTATTGTTGCAAATTCTAGGCTGCATGTTAAACTGGAAGAGTTTTTTTTAATCTTTACAATGCTTTAGTTTCTCTCCATGGCAGGCAGTAGTCAGAAAATTATTTGTGTGCCAATGTACCAAATGAGAACCAAGATTCTGCACTCCCTTTCTAATTACATAAGCAGTCTTCCTTTGGGGACAGCAAAGCAATTCTGAGTAAGTCTTCCTTCTTATCAGAAACTGATTATCTCGAGATGAGTCTATTTTCCAGAGAGTCCATGGGAACAGCAATTACAGACACACTGATTGTGTGACTCTGAAATGGAGGGGGGGAATCAAATGAATCAGTGAAATTATATTTTAAGACTTCACAAATAAAAGAAAATCAATTTAATTGGCAAAAGTTGAGGCCATGTGGAGTTCTTTTATTCCCTTATGTATTCGTGAATTATTAAACTACTGTTTGTTCCTGTTCATATTAATTTTGTGAAGGGAACCTATAGCAAATTAAAGTCAATTGTTGTAAGGCTTAAAGTTAGGAAATTAAGACTAATATTAATGGCTAGGGACAGTGAATTTAAAATATAATTAACAGGCTAATCTTATTATTCTTCAAGTGTTATGTGAGTTTATGAGGCCACGTGTAGGTCTCCTCGCCCAGGCACAGTTGCAGACAAAGCTATATGGGCTCAGTGTTGCTATGAGGCAAGACATTTATGCTCCACAACAACATGGTGGGAACCCAAAAAGTGATTAGGGAAAGGGATATGTTGGGAGAGTGATGCAGTATGCATGGCCACGTTGCTCCTTAGCTGACTCAGCTGGAGGTAAAAGTGTAAGGCATCCATCCTGGCTCAGCCGAAGCTGAGGTAAGTCCTGAAAAGGGGGTGGGGGGCAGAATGGCAAAGAAGGAGGCTTACCCATATTCCAAACTCCATTCACCTTAGTCACTTGGCCTAGCAACTCTATTTAAAAGACTTAAAATAGAATAAGAAGCTGGGGCTGACAGGAATTTCAGACCATCAAAATCTGAAGGGCACCACAATGGCTACAGAACTAGGGTCTCTGTGTGAAATTTGATCAAGCCAATGGGTCCAATGTTTAATCCTGATGAAAATCCATCAAGTTTTTGGTGCAAAGTTCTCCCAAGAAGCATGTTTTATATGTAGTTTTGACTAACGTACCCATTTTTGCTAGCAGTTTCCCCTAATACAATGCATTTTGTGTATGTCAGGCATAGGCAAACTCAACCCTACAGATGTTTTGGGACTACAACTCCCATCATCCCTAGCTAATAGGTCCAGTGGTCAGGGATGATGGGAGTTGTAGTCCTTAAACATTTGGAGGGCTGTGTTTGCCTATGCCTGGTGTATGATATTTACACCAGTTTATTTGCTTTCCCCTAATATATGTATTTTTGTAAATATTTTTGTTTGACTGCATAGCAGAATTTGGATAAGTGCTAATTTTGAAGGATAGCTGTGACTTGTTTCGCAAAATGTTTTGTAAAGTGCAGATTTGATAGATTTGGTTTCAAATGAACCCTGAATCGAATTCCTCCCCCATCCCTACTCACAGTGGCCAACCAGATGCCTAAGGGAGCCTGTGAGCAGGACCTGAGTGAAATGACATGCTTCACCACTTGTGAATACCAGCAACTGCTATTCAAAGACGTATTGCCTCCAACAATGGTCTTATCCTCCAGCTTTTGACTTTCTCCTTCAGAGGGAGGCAGGGGCACCAAGGAGAGTGGGTCGAGGGGCCAGGGTCCCACAAAATTGCCAATAAAAGGGCTGCCCCTCAAAGTTTCGGGGGGGCACACGCATACCATGGGGCGTGCTCACATCAGACGCACAAGCAGTGGGGCATCCACACAACATGTCAGCATACGCACACAGATGTTGCTTGGCCCTGGTCCCTGGGCCCCCTCAATCCTGGGGGCAAAGCAGTCTGTGTTGAGGGAGGCAATTCCAGGGCCTAGGCACCACTACCAAGAAATCCTTAGCCCACTCATTCACCCAAGCACCTCCAGTGGTGATAGGACATGAAGCAGAGACTCCACAGAAGATCTGTGGAGCAAAATCATGTGGGAATCATGTCTCTTTGCCACTCACTACCATTTCCCTGTGTCTTCTTAATGTACATAAAAGAATGGACAGCTGAAGTATGTAAGGGGAGAACTCTTCCAAAAACTCTTGTGCTCTTTCTAAATATATGCATCTTTGTGCCTTGCAGAGGGAGAGGCTTTGATTAGGAGGAAACAAATGAAGGGCATCAGGGTGAGGGGCTCCTGGAATCAGGGGTCATATTGCAGTAGTGGCATGTATGGTGGAGTCTGCCATCACTGAGTCTGGCATCACTGCTGCTTACATAGATATGGCTGCGGCAGGGCAGCGGTGAAGTCAGAGCCACATGGATGTGCCAGTGGGGCCTTCACATTGGCCTTGTGGCAGTCCTGCTGGTAGATAACGAGCCTCACCACTGGCCTGTCTAGGTAAGCAGCAACAATGCCAGTGTCAGGAAGATGGTGTCACCCCATCTCACACACTGCTATGTTGATTACCAGATAGAGGGTTTTGGGGGACCAGATTCATGCGCCAGACGCCAGCTGCCTATTCCCAACATGCAAAAATGAATAGAACGCTCTATCACTATAACACACACTCTCTCTTTTTGACAAGATTAAATAATACTGTCTGGTTTAGTAGATTAATTTTATTTTAAACTTAGCCAGTGGTTTATCTGAAACTAGCAACCTTACTACATTTTTATTCCTTGCAGTGTTTTGTTTTTTTTAACAGTCTGTTCTCTCTAATGATTTCATATGCTTTCAATGAGAAAAGAAGTGTTAGCAGTTTAAAGTGATGTGAACTTGAAAAACCAAGGGGGGAAATATTGGATGATGTGGCTGTCAGCAAAAGGCGAATGTAATGAATCAATCAGGAAAACTCTGCTTGGACCTTAAAAAGACAAGGGAAAAGCAGCAGAACCAAACTGATCATGAAAGGTTTACAGGTGCAATTAGAAAAAAGGCTGCAAGAAGAAATTGTCAAAGTGCAAGAATATCCAGTTCAAATCCCTGAGTGGGGGGAATAAAAATATCCCAAAGAGAATTAATAATCAAAGACAAGCCTGCAAGGGTGCCAACTTGAATAAAATATTGTGGGGGGCCAGGTAAGCCCCGCCCTGCATAATCGATCACATGATGCAGTGCACACACACCATTTGAATGGGAATGCCCATCAACTTTGTGGGGCCCTGGCCCCCTAAAATATTTTATTGTGGGGTGCCGAGGCCCCAAGGAGTTGGCTCCCATGCATGCCTGCTTGCTAATAATCTGTTACAGGACAATTCAAGAAGCAGATTGTAGACAGGCACTTACCTTTAGACAAGCACTTACCTTTAATTTTGTTCCTAATAAGTGGTGAACCTAATATTAGAGTTAAACCATCTCCCATAGAGTAGTCAACGTCTGAGAGCTTAATGATAACAGAGAACACTGATATGGTAAACAGGAATGTTACAACAGCTGTGAAATCTGGGAAGAGTGAAGTTGGTCACCAAAGATACACAATTTATGGTTAAAGAATTCCACATGTAAACCCTCAAACTTTGCGTAAAACATTGAGGAGCCAACCAGCACTGCACTGTATCTCAAAATGAACAAAGGCATTCGTGCTACCATACTTCAGGCTACCATGTCTGGAATATCCTACTCCGATTTATGAAATAAATTTGGGTGGTGAATGAGTGGGTGGTGAGCAATCAGCCATTCTAACCCTGAGGTGGGGTTTCTGGATTTTTTTTTGAAAATGTCTATTGATACTTGATAACATGCAATGACCTACAATATCTCAGTTTCTTTCAAGAAGTAGCTAACAGGGCACCCCTAAGAATAAGATGCTGGCAGAATTTACCCTGGCTTAAGTTAAGTCAGTGTTAATTACTGCTATTCCAAATTCCATTGTGGGGCTACTGATGGTTGAGCCAGCCTGAGCTTGACAGAGAGAAAACAAGCCTTTAAAACAGAGCTTGACTATACAGGTTACACAATCTTTTTTGCTATTGCAAATTCTATCAGGATATCAGGTCTGAGTTGAAAGAGGCTTAGAATAGGTGTAACTTTCTCCTTGCACAGTCCCAGCATGTTCCTAGAACACCCATTTTGGGGGGAGGAGGGGGACTTAGTGTCAACTCTGCTGATGGGCATTCCCATTCATATCTTGGGCTGTCACAGCTGAGCTACACCAGTGTAACTCTCTCATCCCAGTTTTTTGGGGGATATACACTGGTATAGCCCTGGCTCAGCTGTGACAGCCCAAGATTTGCCTATTCCAAACTTGCTCATCCTGGAGGGATGACCCTACTGAAACGTTGACCCAGAGGGTGCCCTCTTGATTCTAGGGTAAGTTGTGAGATCCTGCAGTCACATGACATTGCTTTCTTGACCAGAAAACAGTATCATTTCAGGCTTCTGGTATTTTTACCAGGCTAGGCCAATCCTGAAGCTTCATGTCCCTTCCCAAGTCACAGGAGATGTCATGATTTTGGGTCTATGAACCAGAATGACAAAATTTCTACAGAAATTCCAGGCCTTTCTCTTCTCCAGCACCTTCCTATGGCTTTCTGGCATGTCTAAAAATGCATCGCCAACTCTTAAGGAAATGTCTTTGAACTGTACACTATCAGAAGAGAAGATAGTGTGGTGTGTCTATCTCCTCTGTGTTTGCAGTCAACTCTGAGGCCCAAAGAACCAGGTTCTTCAAAGCCTGGTTTCCCTGACTGTGTAAATGCCACATCATATATAACAGGCATGTCCAACCGGTCGATCACGATCTACCAGTCGATCAGGGGGTGTCCCTGGTCGATCCTGGTCGATCGCATGATCCTGATAGATGCCCCCCCCCCGAAGAAGAAGAAGAAGAAGAAGAAGAAGACGATGAGTTTGGTCAATCCAATGGGTAGATCATTGCCATTTTTTTAATAGTGGGAGTAGATCGCAGTCTCTTGGGAGTTGGGTATGCCTGATATATAGAATAAGTGTACCCAGTTGGGTCATTACTTTCAAATATTTTCCTAGGTGGAGGGAGAAAGAAAGAAAGACCCAAAGCAATTCAAAAGGTTGATTGTTTTCCACCGAGTAATTTATATTCATCAGCTCCATGTATTTAAACAGAAAAGGAACTAATGAAGCGCCAGTGACTGAACACCTATTGGTATGTTCCTTATTATTTTTTCTCCTTAAACCTTAATGAGGTGTAATTACAGTTTCTCGTTGTTTTGTCTGGGACATGCATTATTCCAACAAAGAATAGTGACAAGTCGCAGGGTTTCACTTCTTGAATGGCAAACTTGCTTGCAAGTATGTAAATGAGGAGCAGCAGAGAAGAGCCCGGAGATATTAACATCTGTGGGAATGAAGCAACCATTTCACAATTCAGTGGACCTTAAACAAAGCAGACATTCAAAGCTGTTCAGTACATGGGGTGGATTTTTAAATATGTTCAATTACTGCTTGTCGCCCAGCTGTCACCAGAGCACAGCTTCTGTAACACCAGGGGATTTTGCATTGACATTGCTTGCATGTAAAAATGGTGTTCCTCGGAAACTGCAGACTGGCATACTAAAGCTGCTCATTATTCACACACGCTGGTGAATTAGAATTCACAGCTACTCCTGGAGTCATAGTACGCTGCAGATTGATGGATAAGGGGTATGTGCCACAGACGCTAAATGGGCATTTTGCCATCACGTAAGATGGCTTTGCTCATGCTTCTACTTTGTCCCAGAACAAATAGATTGGGGTGGGGTGGGGAAGAAGACATTGCAGCTATAAAGTAATATAAAGGAGTCTGTTTTCCATAAATGGGACACCATTTACTAGGTATTTATGCTGGAGTTGTTCCTAGAAACAGGAAACACCTGCCTAGAAATTGGGTTATGAAGGATCAGTTCTGGCAGGCCCATTTTGCTCAACTAGTTTAAATGAACAAATGTTGAAACAAGACCAAAGAAGGCTGGCCTCCCCTCTCCCCAGCCAAGAGGTCCATGTGATGAAGGGGACCCAATGCGACCGTGCTCACAGTGTCACTTCTGGCCTGACCATGTCCTCTCTGCTTCAACACCACTGACTATGTGACCAAGCTTAGAAGTTTTGCCAACCCTAAATTAATAAACACATGTGATATAGAAAAATAGGAGTGGTTGGCTTTTGCTGCCCAACTCCCCAAGGGACTGAATCCCCTAATTCAATGATCAGTCAGAGATGAATGGATGGAGGCAGGGTGCAGTGAAAGCAAAGCAGATCTTTATTTTTCTATTGCAACAGAGTCCTGCTCCCCACCCCAGCAAGGAGGCAAGAGAAACCCAGAACCAAGAAGAAACATGTCTTCTAAGGGTTTGCATTTTGGCATGGCTCAATTAATTGGGTTTGGCTAATGTAATTCTTCTTTCTTCTGACTCTGCCCTCCCATTAGTTCAGACATTTAGAAACTTTATAGTACTCCTCATGGCATCATCAGGAGTGTAAGGACTGAGCTATATTAATAATAATAATAATAATAATAATAATAATAATAATAATAATAATAATTTTTATTTATACCCCACCCTCCCCAGCCAAGGCCAGGCTCAGAGCGGCTTACAAGCAATAATAAAAACAAGTTGAATGATTACAACTTAAAAACAAAATTAAAATACAACATTAAAATATTTAAACATTAAAATATTAAAATGTAGCCTCATCGCAGGAGGAGAAGGAAAGGAAAAAAGAAAGAGAGGGAGGGAATCAAGTTGGCTCCAAGCCAAAGGCCAGGCGGAACAACTCTGTCTTACAGGCCCTGCGGAAAGAAATCAGATCCTGCTGGACCCTGGTCTCACGAGACAGAGCGTTCCACCAGGCCAGAGCCAGAGTTGAAAAGGCCCTGGCTCTGGTTGAAGCCAATCTAACTTCCTTAGGGCCTGGGACCACTAGGGTGTTGCTATTTATGGACCTTGAGGTTCTCCGTGGGGCATACCGGGAGAGGCGGTCCCGTAGGTATGAGGGTCCTGGGCCGTGAAGGGCTTTAAAGGTCAAAAGCAGCACCTTAAATCTGACCCTGTACTCTACCGGGAGCCAGTGCAGTTTGAAAAGCACTGGGTGAATATGCTCCCATGGCAGAGACCCCGTGAGGAGCCTCATCACTGCATTATGCACCCTCTGGAGTTTCTGGGTCAGCTTCAAGGGCAGCCCCGCGTAGAGCAAATTACAGTAGTCAAGCCTGGAGATGACTGTCGCATGGATCACTGTGGCCAGGTTGGGGCGGGAAAGGTAAGGGACCAACTGCTTGATGCGGCGAAGGTGGAAAAATGTCGCCTTGGCTGTTGCTGTAACTTGTGCCTCCATGGAAAGGGAGGCGTCAAGGATTACACCCAAACTCTTAACGGAAGGCAATGGCACTAATTGGGCCCCCGCAAGAGAAGGGAGTTGGTTCCTCATCCCCATGCCATCCCGACCCAGCCATAGGACCTCTGTCTTTGAAGGATTTAGTTTCAATCGGCTCCCATGAAACCATCCAGCCACAGCTTCCAAGCATCTGGTCAGTGTGTTCGGGGCCGAGTCGGTGTGGCCATCCATCAGCAGATAGAGCTGAGTGTCATCAGCATATTGGTGACAGCCCAGCCCAAAGCTCCAGATAATCTGGGCAAGGGGGCGCATAAAGATGTTAAAAAGCATCGGGGATTGAATTGCGCCCTGCGGCACTCCACACACCAAGGAATGGCGCAACGACATTTCCCTCCCTAGTGCCACCCTCTGTCCCCGACCAGAGATAAAAGAGCACAGCCAGTTACGGGCTATGCCCTGTATCCCTAAGTCTGCGAGGCGGTGGTCCAGAAGATCATGATCGACCCTGTCAAAGGCTGCTGACAAATCTAAAAGGATCAGCAGTCCTGACCCGCCTCGATCCAGTTGTCTACGGAGATCATCTGTTAGGGAAACCAGAGCTGTCTCGGTCCCAAAACCAGGATGGAAACCGGACAGAAATGGATCTAAAGCCGATGTTTCCTCCAGAGACCTACCAAGCTGTTCAGCAACCGCTCTCTCAATTACCTTACTCAGATATGGAAGATTTGAAACTGGGCGGTAATTGGATAGGTCTAAGGGATCTAATGAAGTTTTCTTTAAGAGTGGACACACTACTGCTTCCTTCAGTTCCCCTGGGAATGTCCCCGTGTCAAGGGACAAATTGATAATTTCAACCAGGGGGGTCCGCGCAACATCTGGACACTCCCTAATCAGCCAAGAAGGGCATGGATCAAGGAGGCAGGTGGTGGGCCTACCAACTTGGAGGAATCTATCCACATCAGCAGGGAGTATCCGATCGAAATGGTCCAACACTGGACCTGAAGTCAGTCGAGGGGCCTCTAGTTCAGTCACTGTATCTAAATTGGCAGGGAGGTCACGGCGGAGCAACAGGACTTTCTCCGCAAAAAAGCTCGCGAATGCCTCACAGCTGTGGGTCGAATTTGTGCTTAAATTTGGTTGTCCTCCTAAGGACGTTATTGACCTAATTATTCTAAAAAGTTGTGCCAGGCGAGAGCTAGCGGATGCAATGGAAGCCGCAAAGTAAGATTTCTTAGCAGCTTTCATAGCCATCTCATAGGCTTTCATAAGCGTCCTATAAGATGTTCTTGAGGCTTCGTCACAAGTCCATTGCCATACTCGCTCTAGCCGTCTGAGATCCTGCTTCATTTTCCGGAGCACCTCAGTAAACCCAGGGGCCCGGTTTCGACGGGGTCGCAGAGGGCGCTTAGGCGCGATCTCATCAATGGCTGCCAAGAGCCGGTTATTCCAGTCCTCAACAAGGTCATCTAATGAGTCGCCAGGAGGAGCAGGGTCCCGCAAGGCTTGTCGGAATCTATCAAGATCCATCTGTTTTCGCAGACGAGCCCAAATAGGTTTGCCACCTGGGCAGGGGAGGAGCGGGAAGTCAATCTTGGCTCAATATTAGTCAAAGAACAGTGCTTTGAATGTGTTATAAACATGCAACATGCTGGAAAGCAGGGGGAAAAATTCTTTGTGATTTTCCATAGTGTTCCCCCCCTTTTGTTATAACAATTTAATTTCTGACTTATTTATAGTGATTTTTCCTGTGTGTAGATCCAGCCTAAATGAGAGCAGGCACCTGCTGCAACTCCTTTGCTTGCACCCCAACACCCTATTGCCTCACAAACTAATGACATGTTGCTCTGACATATGTCATTTCTGGACATCCAGCATTATTGGGGGGGGGGGGGAGAGATGAAAGAATGTCACTCAAGAAATACTATTCAGTTCATAGTGTATCTCAATTTTATAACCCAATGAGTTTGTTTTCCAAATCAACCCAATGAGTTTGTTTCCAAAGAATGTCACTCAAGAAATACTATTCAGTTCATAGTGTATCTCAATTTTATAACTCAATGAGTTTGTTTTCCAAATCAAGTAAACATAAGCTTCAGTGACATCACAACTTTTTCTGTCACAGTTTATAGAAGCTTTTTATATAGCATACATTTTAACATGTGACCCCCCACCTGAAGTCCAAGCAGGACATTCCTGGGGACAATTGGGAATTAATTTAAATCTTATGCCACTTAGGTAAATCAATCAACTCACTATTGATCCATTTAGAGGACTCAAAATCTATGTTTGAATGTCATTCTTTGGACTTTGAGGAGAACTGAAAATAATTCCTTTGATGCAAAGCTTTTCCCCGCCTTTCAAAGCTTTACATGAATTACTAAAGTAAATGAATGGCCTAACCACAAATCAGCTACAGTTAATCAGCTGAGTAAAACTTTACAGTGAATAGGTAAACATGAATAGATCTTTTGAATCTAATAATAAATTGAGATCTGAAGCTGTCACACTTATCCTGTTCAAATAACACATGCTTTGAAATTCTTTGTGATAGAATCCAGATAGAGAACTGGTAGAAAAATCTGCTTAGTAGAAAAACTAGAGCAAAATTCTAAATGATCTGTAGAGGTATAGTTCCTGCCAAACCTCTTGGTATAATGCAATCCAGTGGATAAAAGGGCTAGGGAGTCACATAAGTTAACACAACATAATTTTGTGATACTCTAAAGACTACCACTTTTGTTGTACCATAAGCTTTCCTGGACGGAAGTCCACTTCTCAGATGCATGCAGTAGGTTTTCCCAGTCTCTACTCCATGAATGTTTATGCCTCAGTTAATCTGATAGTCTTTAAAGTAGTAAAAGATATTTGTGGTTTTGCTGCAGTATACAGTAGTTACTTATTTGAAATATATATTACAGTGATCTTTGCAATACATATGCAAAGTAGACAGATCAGTAATCTTATTAGTATTCAGACAGATAAGCAGTAAGTTCCTGACAGTACAGAGATTCCAAGTGGGAATATCCATCTCATAAACATTTACTCTTACCCAACATATACCAACTATTCAAGATGTTGACAGAGTTCCTTGCTGCATAGTTCACAACCAACCAAACTCAAAACTACCCTCTAAAGATGCAACAACGAAATTCTTGCCAGCAAAATAAAACTGAGGCTGGGGCATCTTATCTGACACCACACAGTAAGGCAAACCAATGCATTAAGTTGGGCAAAATCTATTGCCACATAGTAAGTGGAACCAAAGGTGCTTCAGTATCTCCAAGCTAGAGCCACTGAGGGCTATTGACAATGCAAGAGAACTGGACAGGAAAATTGGCTTTCAGGTGGAGAGATCAAAATTAGAAACAGAATTGTTGGAACCCAATACTAAGAATTTGTCAAGAATGTACAACTTGCTGTTGAAATGGAATACACAGGATGAGACGGTTAAATCAGCTATGATTAAATGGGCACAAGATATTGGTCATGACATTATGTTTGCTGACTGGGAACAGTTATGGACCACCGGTATAAAGTTTACGGCATGTAATGCCTTAAGAGAGAATATTATGAAAATGATTTATAGGTGGTACATGACCCCAGTCAAGCTTGCAAAAATCTATCATTTGCCCAATAATAAATGTTGGAAATGTAATGAAACTGAAGGTACTTTCTACCACCTTTGGTGGACGTGCCCAAGGATCAAGGTCTTCTGGGAAATGATCTATAATGAAATCAAGAAGGTACTTAAGTGTACCTTTCATAAGAAACCAGAGGCCTTTCTCCTGGGCATGGTAGGCCAATTGGTGTCAGGGGAAAGATAGGATGTTTTTTATGTACGCTACAACAGCAGCAAGAGTTCTTTTAGCAAAGTATTGGAAGACACAAGAACTACCCACGCTGGAAGAGTGGCAGACGAAGGTGATTGACTATATGGGACTGGCCGAGATGACTGGCAGAATCCGCGACCAAGGAAAAGAGACGGTGGAAGAAGATTGGAAGAAATTTAAAGTTTACCTTAAGAACTGTTGTAAAATTAATGAGTGCTAAAATGTCATGGGTAATGTAAAACAGAATTGCAGTGACAAATAATTGGGTAAGAGAAAAAGGATTAAAGAAAGTGAATTATAAGTAATTGAAATTAGGGGTTGCTGGAAAAGTTTAAAACAGGGATGCAGAAAAGGGAGGTATGGGGAAGTCGTTGAAATAAGGCTTAAGAAAAAGAGGTTATGAAATTATACGTGTTTATATGTTTGTTTGTTTGTTTGTTTATGTATTGTCAGTTGTATTGTGTTTTAATATGTGTTGGAAAATTAATAAAAATTTATTTTTTAAAAAAGACAATGCAAGAGAACTGCCCTCCCCCCTGCCCTGAGGTGTGAACAGAGACTGGGGGTTTGGTAAGTTGCCAAGGTAACTGGGTGTGAGGTGATAGGAAGAGAGTCTTGAGCTGGGAAGAAGAAAAAAGAAGAAACTGGGATCCATCTCAGGCAGGCTAGCTGAAGGCCGGCTGAACTGCTGTGGGTACAATCCCCTATTGAAATGGCCGTGCTGTAAGATCTGGACTCCCTCCATGCAGACTGAAGGTGTAAACAGGTGAATAAACCATATTTATTAAAGCTATGACTCCAAATTGTCTGAATTCTCCAAAGGACCACAGCCCCTGGTTGGAACCCCATGGGCTCTTGCTACTGCTCGGCAGACAGAGGGGGAAGCACCCAACTTTTATTACAATATATATTTAACATAGTGTCTGCTACTGCCGGCAGACATTCTCTCCCACAATACATCAATACAAGGATGCTATGCTGTGATGTAGCATTGTTGGGTTAAAGAAAAATACAACTATGTTAGCATGATGTTTCTGACAGTGTTGACAAGATAGGAAACGTGATATACAGTGATGGTGATACTGTCACAGCCACCAGTCACTGTCTTATCCTTCAGATTCCTATAATAGAATAGAAACCCATGGAGCTGCAATTATATGTTAATAAGATAGGTATTTAGGTAGCAAAGTAGTCGTGACTGTATGTGGTTATAGATTGGGGGGATTAATAAACGCTAGGATTTTGATTAAGTGGAATATGGATTAAAATGCAAACTGCAGAGCTGTGCCAGACAGGGAATTCCTGGGCTGGCTTATGCAAACCTGAGTGGCCAAGCTAGAGCCATTAAGGGAACAACAGAGGGGCATTGAGGGCCCACTGAGGCAATGCAAGAGAACTTCCCCCTGCCCTGAGTTGTAAACAGAGACAGGGGTTTGAAGGGTTGCCAAGGTAATGGGGTGTGTTTTTGAACAGGGGTTTCTTGAAGGAAGAAGGAGGAGGAAGAAGAGATGAGATCCTTCTTGGCTAGGGAGAGGGAAGGTTGTCTGCAATGCTGTAAGATCTGGACTCCTTCCATGCAGACTGAAGGTGTAAATTGGTGAATAAACCATCTCCTCTGTGTCTTCTATTCTCCAAGGATACACAGACCCTGTGTGTGTGCCAGTGACCCCATGAGCGCTTGCTGCCGCTTGGCAGAGGGGGCAGGCACCTTGCTTTTGTAACAATATTCATTACTGTATTCACTACTGTATATGTGGATGAGTAGTCTTTCTCATCATGTTGGTTGGCATCTCTCTTGGAAGACAGTGGAGGAGTGTGCCTTCACAGTTTAAGTCAAAGCATTGGAAAGTTACAGCGCCTGCTGTGGTTGTGGAGACCGATATGGAAGAGATGTTTTGTTGCAGCTGGGGCAGATGAAGGAGTCTGGTTGTGTTGGCGCAGGTGTACCATGGCGCTTCTTTCTGCACTCCTCCTCTGGCCATGAGATATAACTTATATAACTTTAAGTTATATAAAGTGGCATGACATAGGGTCTGCTCAAGGAAATTCTTAGCAGGAAAGGTTCAGATATGGTGGGATTGGCTGCATATTAAGTTCCAGTTTAAAGTTTTGCATATAATTACATTATATTTGGAACTCCTTTTATAGTGAGAACTTTCCTGCTCTTCACTTATGGTTGTCTAGCATGGTGTAGTGCTATACGTATAGCAACAAATGTGTGCTTCCACTTCACACATTACCCTGAAGCCTGCTTATGAGAAGTGGGAACTTTTGCAGGAGAAACAATCAAGCGCTGTCCTCACGTGTGTTTAAACAGGTTATTCACGCCACACCAAATGTTTCTTTGGACACCTGAGAGAAGCACCCATTTATTATCAGATAAAAAACAAATTAGTCATGTGTAATAAGTTAGCTAATACAGTGCAGTATAAAAATAAAATCATAGACACATTTATACTAATGTCTTAACGCATTTTTTTCTACACTTCCGTAATCTACAACAGAAATAAAGCAGTGGAGTTACAAAATTCCTAGAAAATAGAGAAAGAATGCAAAGCTTTTACTCATTCTGTGCCTGGAAAGGCTCTTGAAGCTTTTGATATCCTATACGTGTGTACAGTAGGGTAAAGTGCAAATGTGTGTGAGAGAGAATGTAAGTGTGTGGTGCAGACAACATCAGAGGATCGGATCAGGAATTTCCATGCTCAAACTTCCTCTTGAAATTCATAAGCTCAGTTCCTGTGAGTTTTAGGATGGCATCCAGGAGGGAAACTCAGGAGTAGAAGTTCCTTACCTCACAGCACCTCAGTCTGGTGGGTACTACTTGTAATAATGATGGTGAGGCATAATCAGGACAGTATTGACAGAGTGGACTAAAATCTATCCCTTTTGTAGGATTTCAGTCTCATAAGTGTGAATCGAAAGAAAAAAGGAGGGGTGTGCTGAAACGAAAATGAGGGGACGTGTCTTCTAACATTAAAGTTTGTGACTTTTCTACCACATGGGCTGCAAGATTATTGTCTTGCCCACATCGAATTCTAGAGTTGGGACCACAAGAGTCATCTAGTCCAACCCATTGCAATGCAGGAGTCTTTCGCCCAATGTGGGGCTCAAACCTATGAGCCTGAGATCGTAGGTCTCATGTTCTACTGAATGCTCTATCCAGGAGGGCCATGTTGCATATGTGTGATGTAAATTCCTGCACTCTTAGTAAACAGGCTTTGTTTTACTAATTTCAGTTACATATGGGCTGGCAACAGTGCTTGGAGGAAACTTGCTCCCCAAGGGAGGCTAATAATTACAAATTTGGGAGTTGCCAGTGGTTTCTTGATATTTGCCTACTAACAATCTCTGTCAGGAAGTTTGATGCTGCATTCCATGTCACAAACAAGAGTGAGGGTCACAGAGAGGCTCATACCAAAATGAACCAGAGAAAAGTCAGGTCAAGGGATCTCCCATTATAGCAGAAGTTTTTCATTTTTGAAAAGGTGTTTTGAAAAGCTGCTGCTTTTAATCTGTGTCTGTTTTGATTGACGCTACTGACATTTTAGTGTTGGAGCTGCTCTGTAGGTAAATCTTTAACAGCTGTGTGGCTCTTGTAAGATTTTTGTTTTTGAGCTGTCATGGGTTTTATCTGCTCTTCTGCTCTGTTGAATTACTACTGTTGTTTTGCTGATTTATACATGCCATTAGCTATTGGACCTTTTATGAAGAGGCAGGGTCAATATTTTAAACAGCCATACAGTGGAACTTTGTAATATTCAAGATGTTTCAGAGATGGTGCTGGGGCTCACCCACAAAGATATGTAAAGTACAAGAAGTTTAATTCATTTATTTATGCACAAGTCGCTAATGGTTAAACTCTGGAATTCACAAATGTCCCCAGTATAGGATTTCGCTCAGTTTTTTGGGGGGTCATTGCACATATGGAAAATATTACAAATGTTAGTAGATTAAAAGTGACTAGAATTTGCCAGATGCATTTCAAAAGCAATAGCACCCATTTATTACCTTGCAGAAAGTGTGGATATGAATAAGGGTTTGACATTAGATGCAAAAATATGTTCTGTTAGGTTGCAGATATTGCAAGCACCTGCTTGTTGTGCACAACCATCCTTTGCAAAGCTGCTTGGAAACTACACTAGTGTTCATATTTATAACATAATCTAATCTTCCCATGTAAACTATGTATATTTGTAACAGCAGTTAATCAACAATGGATATGCTATTTGGGAGCTGAATGTTTGCCTTGCAAAGAACTGTTCATTCAATTGAAAGGCTCTTTGGGAAATTAGTTCTGTTTCATAGAAACCAGGAAAACAAAAGTTTCCTTTCAAACTCAGCAGGATCCTATCATGTTGACATTGTTAAAGGAATTAGCATATTTCATCTCTCATTATTTAGTACTATAGATCTAATTGCACTAATGTTCCCATCTAGGTGGTACCACTCAAGATTTTATTCTGTTTGAAAAACAGCTGGTGCACTTAAAGAGGCTGCCTAGCTTTTGCAACATAATTAACAGAGTAATCCTATACTCACATTAGCTGAGACTGGCGCTGTTGCTGAGCAGTATGGGCTCAGCCCAGGAGGGGAAGATACACGCTGTCAGAAAAGGCAAAAAAATGTCCACTAATCAGAAAATGGAAAAGGAAGTCCACTGTGCTAACTATGGCAGCCTACAAACAGGCCCCACACAGAGGGAGCCAAGGAACTCATGATGGTGGGGTCATGTCTCCAGCACACCTCCAGCATCACAATGCACACAAACACACTACTGAAGTGTTTTGCCTAGCAATAAAGAAGGGGTGGGGGCAGCCAGATACTTCTACAAGTCAACTTTTTCAGGAATCTGTGGGTGGGGAAGGTCTTAGGAAACACCCATAGCATTGTTTAAATGGTCATTCTGGCCCAGTTGTACAGGAAACACTTCTACCATCTAAAATATTTCATCGCTACTGTATTTAAAATCCTGGTCACTATTTAAAACCCCCTCTCCCCACCATAAAGCATGAAGAATGTATGATTCCTTGAAATGTATGATTCCTTGAAAGTAGGAAAGCACATGTATGGGGTTGCCAACCAATCCCCCAAAAGGGCTCCTGTGCCTAGTGGCTAAAAAGACAGAAGGATCAGTTATTTCTAGAGAGGTAGCTGTGTTAGTCTAATGCAGCAAAACCAATAGGGTCTTGTGGCACCTTGGGGCGAAAAGCAAAAAAAAAAAAAAGTAAAAAAAAGTAATTGCTATGGCATGAAACCTTTTTGAATTAGAGTCCTCCTCATCAAACATATGTAGTATTATCCTGAGTTGCAGGTCTGTATGTTCTGGCATTGAGGGGAGGGGAGAATTGTTTGTCCTGAGGTCAGAAGGAAATGAAATGCAGAATATGTACTTTCCTGCATTTCATGTTAGTAATGGGAGTTTGTGTTGAGTCATATAGTCTAAAGGACACAAGATGTTATGATAACATTTCTCCACTCCCTCCCTCTCCAGTCAATTACAGATAATTATCGAGCCTCTCTCTCTCTCTCTCTCTCTCTCTCTCTCTCTCTCTCTCTCCTCTTCTTTTACCCTCCTTCCCTCCTATCCTTTTCCACAGAGGATATGAAACTGACCCATGGAAAATGTAACTTGAAAAAAGAGACATTGTGCATACCTTTACATACCTTTGTAAACCAAGAAAACTTTTAATAAAATATATTAAAAAAGAAGGTATCTGCTCAATAAAAACCCTGAAATTTGATTGGATTAAAAAAAACGCCACTTCTGGAAACCTAAATTGTTGTATTGTTTTTGTTAATTAAATATGCTGCCACTTGCCAGGATGGAGAAATTCATGATCCGATGACCGCATGTCAATATATTGTCATATTGCTGGAGGAGAGGAGAGAGCACAGGCAACAGCTTCCCACTGTGTTTAGTTCTATTCATACCAATCTTTTGAATCAACATTGGCAGATTTCAAAATATTGTCTCTTTAATCTGCATTCTTGATCTACTCAGCACTCTGGTGAGGAGGCCTTTCAAATGCTTTTGCAATGCAGTAATGAGACTAGGGGAGTTTGAATAGTTACTTTTTTAATTAGCTAAGCGGCAGGGATGTACTATCTGTACGTCTGTGAAAAAATATGAATAGCCATTATAGCATTAACATTTGCTGACTCTGACAATGTGGTCTGCTGTAGGTCAATTACATCATCAGTCTTTAGCTGTGCGTAATAATTGCTAGCTCCATGATCAAGCACATTTTGAGCAGTTTTAGCGTCCATGAGGTGACATGTAGGGTGGAGGGAAGGCCCACATGTCTTTTGAACATTGTAGCCCAAGGAAAATGCAACTATTCTGTGTTAATTAGGAAATGTGAACTATTGACACACTCCAGTCTCCTGCAGCATTGTGCATCTATAGGTATCAAAACACTTTTGTCAGCACAGCATTAGTCCCATATTTTAAAAAGTTAGTTTCATGCTTCTTGGTGCAATAAGGCATCCTGTCACAGCAGCTGCTCTTTTTGCATGGCAAGGTTAGAGCCTGACCTTTCGTTGTCACCCGAGGTAAACTATTTTTCAGACTTTCACCTACCAGATATGTCATTTAATAACTGGAGATTCAGTATATAAAAGTATCACTTCTGCTATGCCAGAAGATAGAATATAATAAGAACACAAGAAGAGCCCTTCTGGATCAGACCAGAGGCTGCCCAGGCCATCTGGCCATTGTTGTCCTAATGACTAAGCACATGCCTATGAGAAACCCACAAGTAGATCATGGGTGCAATAGCACTCTCTCCTGCTCATGTTGCTCAGGGACTGGGCTACTAGTCCTGGAGGCAGCATACAGTCATCATGTCTAGTAGCCCTGGAATGCCGTATCCTCTATGAATTTGTCTAATGTCATAAGAACATAAGGAAAGCCCTGCTGGATCAGGAGAAAGACCAATTTCAACCAGGAAGCTTTTAACGTTTTATGCTGTTTTTGTGTTGGAAGCTGCCAAGAGTCGCTGGGACAACCCAGTCAGAGGGGTGGGGTGTAATAAATTTATCATCATCATCATCTTGTTGAGCATTGTGTCCTCACAGAGCCCTTTTAAAGCAATCCTGGTTGGTGGCCATCGTTACAGATTATGGCAGCAAATCTCAGGTTTAATATGAAGAAGCAGTTTCTTTTACTTGCTCCCACCATTCAGCATTATTATATGACAGAGGGACGAACGCTTATCCCTCGCCACTTTCTCCACATTGTAATCGTTTTCTCTATCATAGTCACCCGCCCCCAGCTCACCAGCACTTGCTTGCCCTTTTCTGAGATAAAAAGCCACAAGCATTGGAAGTTTCCTTGGAAAAGAACCACTCTGGGCCCTTGATCATTTTGGTTGCCATGTCTGTACCTTTTCCAGTTCTACAATCTTCTTTTTTGAGGTGAAGCAGCCAGAACCGTACACACTATTCCAAGAGTCATTGCACTGTAGAATTTTTGTAAAGATGTCATCAAAGTTTCATTTTTGTTTTCTGTTCCTTTCGCAGCAGTCGTTCATTCTTCTATTCAAGTGAGACAGCTCACACATTCAGCTGCCAGTCCTTACAGGTGCAATAATAACATTTTATTTAGCTATTTATGAAGTTCCTATCCCACCTTTGCTCTCAAGGAGCCTAAGTTTGCAAACAATGGAGCAAAAAACCCCAAGCAAACAGTCACATATCCTCAGAGAGAATAATTTCAAGATTGCCAGGAACAATATCTTTCAAGTAACACATGCCTAGATGAATAGGAATGTTAAGAATGGGGAGCCAGTAACACCTCACCCCAAAGGCCCTGTCATAAGTCAGAGCCAGATGGGGAAGACCCAGCAGCAGCACCTCCCCTGCTGATCAAATGCTGAGGAATGCAAGTGATATAGCTGAGTGGGTGAACCTTCGCTTAGATGGATATCACTACAGAACAGCACTCGCTTTCCTTTTTGTTCAGAAGGCACCCAAAAGAGCATACAGTGCAAGGATTCCCTACTTTCTTCTTGTGAGAACTGTGGTTTTGCAAAGCTATGATAGAAGTCTCTCGAGAAGAACATATGCTTCCTCAGATAAATGTGAAAAGAGATACATGCACTGGAAGAGGGACCAATCACAAAAAGAGAGGAGAATGATAGTCATAGAACAAGGAATCATTTTTGAATGCCAGATAACTTTGCTTTGAAAGGATGGCAAAAACAGTTAGGCTTAGGATTTTGTATTGCTGATGCTTAAAGGTGTATGTTGAAGGCTAGAAAATGCTTGCTTAAATGTACACTAAACATGTTGATGGCTACCAGGTGTGCTGGTTTGCCCCCACAATTGAGAGGGCTGGTGCTGCACAACATGTGCATGCCATGCACACCTGTCACATGAAATGCTGACATCACTCACGCATGCCACACAACACGCTTACATCACTCACGCATGCCATGTGACATGGCACATGCATGCTGCATGGCTTGCACGTGTGACGTGAGCATGCCACATGGTGTGCGTACACACCATGTGCACATTGCCACAGAATGTTGAGAAGGCAGAGCCCCCTCCTTGAAAAAGGGGGGGGGGGGAGATGGCACCCCTGGTGGCTACTGCATCTTCGTAAGGACTGGAAAGAACTGTAACCTAGCCAGTGGAAGAGGCAGAAATCTGAGCTGTACAGTTGGCTAGTGACAAAGACCCTTGGTTGGCTCCAAGGGCATACTGTTCACAAATGAAGTCTGCTTTAAGGACCAGCACTGTCTGCCTGGGTGCAAGATTCTTGTACATGAGTCTCCTACAAGCAAACTTCCCTGCCTCATAGATTCCCCTGCTGTTTATAGATTTCCCTTTCTTGCCAAAGAAGAAAGCAAAGTTTAAATGTTCACCCACACTATGCCATTTAATGTGTGTCCTTTGAATCTCTGTAGAATAACAGAAGAATAACTGTAGTGGACAATTCTTGCAATAAAAATTGTAATCGTATACTTCATTTTATCCCTTTAATAGACAAGTATAATGAGCCAGGGGGACGCTGTGGGTTAAACCACAGAGCCTAGGACTTGCCAGTCCGAAGGTCGGCAGTTCGAATCCCCGTGACTGACGGGGTGAGCTCCCGTTGCTCGGTCCCTGCTCCTGCCAACCTAGCAGTTCAAAAGCACGTCAAAGCGCAAGTAGGTAAATAGGTAGTGCTCCGGTGGGAAGGTAAACGGCGTTTCCGTGCGCTGCTCTGGTTTGCCAGAAGCGGCTCATCATGCTGGCCACATGACCCGGAAGCTGTACGCTGGCTTCCTCGGCCAATAAAGCGAGATGAGCGCCAAAACCACAGAGTCAGTCATGACTGGACCTAACAGTCAGGGGTCCCTTTACCTTTTTTATAATGAGCCAGAGTATCCTTAATACCATGCTTTGGACAGCAGACAAGAACATCTCAGGTAGTCTCATGTATCTCATCTTATCCAAAAGCAGGATCCCAAACAGCCCAATCCCTATCCTTGAGCTGAGCAGCTTGATGAAGGGATTGCTATGCAAGCCCCTTGTGCCCAAGAAGCAAATTTTATGCCAGCATAGTGGATTTATGCTGTATAGTGGTACTCTTGTAATGGCTGAAAGCTGTGCATACAGTCACCTTACATACAGACAATGCAAGGGGCAAAAATGAGTGGAGTTGTAGATATATAATGGGTCAAAACTTAGCCAGAAAGTTATGCTTGATCTAGGGTTGCCATATTTCAAAAAGTAAAAGCCGGAACACCCTGAAAGTTGTTGAGCTTGCCTAAGATCCAGGACATAAGTACAGTGAACAGGTGTGAAACTGAACTGATTTCTATGGTTTATCTCTGTAGATTATAGCATAAGTATAAAGGTTGACATAATTTAAATATGACATGAGATTCTCCATCATGAACCTTGCTTGATATTGGTACAAGCTTGATACCAGCTTCATCTCAAAATGTGTCCTAAAGGCATTCAGAGAAGACATCCTGAGCTCCTCTCACCTTGTAAAGGTCAGTACATCAAAATTTATTTGCCAGGTATATGGTGGTACCTTGGTTCTCAAACTTAATCTGTACCAGAAGTCTGTTCCAAAACCAAAACATTCCAAAACCAAGGCACACTTTCCCATAGAAAGTAATGCAAAATGGATTCAGTCACAAACTGCAACAGTACAAACATTCCCACTGTAATCTATGGCAAACCTTAACCAATGGCTGTCACTGGAAGATAGTATTCCAACTAACTCAATAGCCAGTCATGGCACAGCACCTGGGTGTCAAAAGGATACATTATCAGACTGAAAACTTGACAGGTCTCTCTAGGTTCAAACTTTTGAGTAGCAGATTTAAATTTTTGAGAAAGAGTACAGATACTACCATAAGAGCTTTCCATTGGATGCAAGAACCCATGTCCCACTGTTTATTTATTTATTTTGCATGCAACACCTAATTCAGAAGTCAAAGCATAACATACCCTATAAAACGTGCTGTAGCAGAGACTGTGAGATACAAATGGTATTTAAATTTCCATTAAAAAGAGTTTATGTTAATTTCCCCAAACACCTATTATAACAAGTGACAATGATTGTAGCCACCTACCCCATGCAGAGTTTCTAATAGAATGAGCCAACAACAACAAAATGAATGTGAAGATTTGAAGGTTACACATGCCACTTCCAATTCTGGAAAACTACAGTGGCAGATGCTTGGCCCTGAATTTCTGCCAGAACTGAAAACACTGTTTTGCCATGCCTTTATAGGCAGACAGCATAGTTTCAGGCCCTTTGCCACTGGACAAATTCTCAACTAAATATGAATAAATACTTAGCGCCACTCAAATCACATAATTAAAAACACTCTTAATGGGAGCAAAGTTGTTACGTGTCATGCATCACCTGTTTACATCATCTGTAAATACCTACATGTTTTACAAATAAATAACCGTATTTTCTGTCGCCATATCCTCAAAATAGTTTTACCGCTTGGCATGATTAAGTCAATCTGTTATGGGACACCTCATTTACAATCAATGGAACTTTAAACTTTTACTGCACATGGGCAGCACCAATTAGGAATACAGTCTAGCACTAGAAGTTGCCCCGGACATGGCCAGGATTCAAAGGGCGAAGTCACCATCTGGAGGGATTTTTTTCAAATTAGGCAAAATGTCCGGGTTTTTGCAAATGGATCCAGGAAGTGTGCGTGCAAGAATCACTCTTTCCTTTTACCTATATCTATGGATGCACCTGCAACCAGAGCCAGGAAGTGTGCATGCAAGGATCACTCTACCCTTTTTCCTTTCTCTATGGTGCATGCTGGGATGGGGCAGATCAGCTGATGACTGGCTCTCCTGTGAGGTCAGGGAAGGCCCCCCCTTTTCTGGTTCCCTTTCAGTCCTTTGGCCATTGCATGATTTCAAGGTAGAGGAAAGGCGGGATGTCCCCCTGCATTTGGGGCAGGAAAAGATTCTGCAGCTGTTTTGGAGGCAGCACATCAGGATGGTGGGAAGGCGGTGGGAAATCCTTCCCTGCCCCTTTAGAACGAGTCTCTCTCTCTCTCTCTCTCTCTCTCTCTCTCTCTCTCTCTCTCTCTCTCTCTCACACACACACACACACACACACAGCCTTTTAGTCTTTAGGGAAACCAATGGAGGGGATAAAGGGTGTACGTCATCCACAAAATTTGGTTTGGACCTCATTTTTTCTGCTTTTTTTCTGTCGTGAGCACTTGATGGGGGGGGGAGCTGTCTCCCTCTGGATTCAACGTCAAACCCACTGTGTGCCTTCCCCAGTCACCATTATGGGAAAATAAAAATAAAATGACAAGTACGTGCCCCCTCCTTTTTGACTTCTAATCCTCCCTGTGGTTGGGACCCTGATCCTGCAGGGTGCTGGCGCGTGGGTGACCATGTCCTCTCCACAGATACAAATTACAAACACTTGATGGGGCTTGTGTGTGCTGTTCCATGTGGTGAGCAACTAAAGCTACAGGGTGAACCATTTCCTAGGCTCAAGAATAACTCTGGCCACACAGGTTTGGCATGAACACTTTGTGACCTGGACTGACAATATGGCTGCCAGGGTAGACTCGGAATTCCCTGGGTGTGTTTTCTAAGCAGCAGCCTTGGAATTTCACTTTACATGACATTTAGTAGCACCTTCAGACTTGCCTGATTGATCCACAGACTCTCAACAGGAAGTGCAATGTTGGTTGTATGGTGTAGATGATGCCCACAGTACACTCTGAGTAAGCTCTGTATTGTTCTCTGTGGCCTACTGGTAGGAGGTAAAGAACGCCTGTGATAAATCACACCAGTCCTTTAAAAAGTCTTCTGAACCTCCCTTGAACTTCCTGTTATTTTACCTAAGCAAGAGTCTCCAAATGGGCCCATAAAAGTAGCCTTAGGTAGACTTTGATGGGTATGATAGTTTACGAATCCAAGACATACTGCCTGACTTCTCAGGATACTTACTGCACAATGTTTTATGGCAAGGGTAGTCAAAGAGTATACACAGAAGTCACTATTTTGAGTGGAACAGCTATCCTGTGTGTACTTATTCACAAAGTGCTTGAAAACAACATTATTAACATCCTATACAAAAGCCTAATGATGTTCACAATTTTCAAGTTTTTTATATCAGTTGTTTAGGCAGCAAGTTTAGCTATAAATGTTAGGTATACATCTCCCCCCCCCCTGAATTTTACATGAAATGATTCATTTAGCCTTGACTATTCAGTAACTGATGCCCCTGAATGATGTCCCTTATAAATTATTCCTCTGTTCAATGCGGTTAGAAAGCATGATTATGTATTAGGCATGAATTTTTTATCAGAAACTCTGGCTGCCAGCCAATGAAAGAATATGCATTTTTAGCACAGCCAATTCACATATGAAATCTGGTGCTTATTCCGGCATTCAGTTGAATGGGTGTCTGAATCACTTTGTTAAAACATTTATTCTTAGTAACAAAAGCACTTACACTGTACCTTATTGTTAAAGTCCTCACTTCACCTGATCTTCTAACATCCACTTCACATCTACGTTTATATTATCTGTGAAAAGGTGCAAGTAGCTCAATAGGACTCTGGTGTTAATGTGCTTCTTATTGTGCAAACATTGGCCATTAGTACTTGAAAGTGAATTTGCAGTATGTTGCAAGACATTCCAACTTTGTTTTTATAACTTTGTGTTATCTCTCACCCTGACTGTGATGTGATGTTGTAGCTTACAATCCATGTGCAGATTCATAGAACTGTAGAGTTGAAAGGGACCCTGAGGCCCATCTAGTCCAACCGCCTGCAATACAAGAATCTCAACTAAAGCTTCCATGATAGATGGCCTTCCAACCTTTGCTTGAAAACCTCTGAAGGGGTCTGTTCCACTCCCGTACAGCTCATGTGAAGATGTATGTTAATATTTACTTTTCTCCACTCTCAAAAAATCAAAGTAAATCACAACTGCAAAGTATTTTGCAAACAACTGGTGATAGGTGACAGCCAAGAAGCTCTGATTTATTCGATGACCATGCCAAAATCTCTAGTGAGGGAACCTCGTCACACGACAGAAAAATACATTCTGTATTTTGAGGGTAGCAATCTTGCGCAAAACAGTTCACCTGCCTTCAATGTAAGTGGGATGCCCAAGTCCTTTCCTGACTATTTCTCCTCCTCCTCCTTTCCCCTAAATCTGCTGGCATTCTCTCTGCGTGTTGATCTTGGAGGGAATAGTTTACAACTTCTTTCCTGTGTTGCTCATAATGAAATTTCTGTGAATTCCACTCCAAACTGACCAGAACTGCAGCTCCTGGTAAATATGGAGATGGAAACATAATTGTTCTTTGGATTTTGCAGTACTCCAAATTTTGTGACACAGTTTTTGGCTTTTAAATGTGCATTTTAAGATCACGTGTGTTTAATATGCATTTAGGAATGTGTTCATTAAGATAAAATAAGTTTTAAAATACTCATTTGTCATAAAGCATTAAATTAACAGGAACTTTAATATATAAATATGACATTCCCTATATCAAAGAAACAGGAGATAACAGCCTTGTGAAAAAGCCAGGTGAATGAATTGGCAGTATGGACACATTAATTGTAGTAATACCATAGAACTCCAGGCTTTCTTGAAAATCTAGCACAATAGAAAATTTACAGCATTTATCTTTCTAATTAAATTCTGTGAAATCACAGAAAACAAGCTTTTCTCAAGAGAGGGCTTTTCCATGACCTGCTTGTGTGTATTTTAATTTGGACTACAGTGGAGACTACGTCTATGCAGCCATAGATAGAACATGATACAATATTTGTGTATTTTCCCCTTATATGTTACCTTAGTAACTGGCCCTTGGTTCTGCCAGTGCAACCTTTATTTTTGAAATAATTAGGAGTCTGGGTTCAAACCTAAATATAATCTTAGCAAATGGATACCTAATTCTCAAATTCATGTTTCCCGAGGCAACAAAATGAAATTTTTGAAGGTTTGGAGGTATGTCAAGACGGTCATAGGTCTGAGTTCACTAAGTCCCTATCAGATTCAGTAACCAAACAATTAAATGTCATCTATTATTATTGGAATGATAGGAACCCGCATTGACATCAATAGGAATGCTCAAGAGATGGACTGGGAGGAGTTGTTTGCCAATCTCAGTTTAACCCCTTCCAATCCAAGGCTAATGATAGCTTTAAAAAGAAGAAGGGAAACAAAGTGACCCCAGCCATTTCTCCGCCTATAAAGTCTCCTGTTTCCATATTTGCCTTACAAGAATAACATGGGATGAACCCCCCTCCCCATGTTTACTCATAATGCTTAGGTATAGCATGGAAACTTTAATGCAAAGTAGTATTTTCTGCATTTGTTTTTGAAACAATCCAGACATAGATACTTTTCCCAAAAGGATCTCCATTGGATTCTGCCCAAACATTGTTTCTTCCTCAATAATAGTGTACAAAATCTGGAACAAAAGCAAAAGCAAATTTAATAGTGGCCAATACTCCCATGCTGATGGTAATCAAGTAACTGAAAACAGCTACCGGTATGTCCAGTTCAAATGCATATTTAAAATTCATGGAGATGTAACTGAGAATTTAAAAAAAACAAATATTATATTATTAAGAACAACAATAACAGAATAGCTTTTAAACACATGAAAGGTTTTTGGCATTTTTTCAAATGTTAAAACTAAGTAAAGCGACAGAGGATTTCCTTTCTAAAAAGAAAAGGAATTAGTGGTAGTAAAATATGTTCAAGCTTGGTCACTGCAGGTGAAATGTTAAGCATTATTAAACTCTGGCTGCACAACCCAGTGTCGTGAATTATGCAAGAAACATGTCCAATTTGAGCAAATCTGCACAAGCCAAACATATCTCACCAACCATAGGTCTTGTATTTGAGGAGATCCTCATAACGCAATCCTCAGAACTGAATTTGGGGTCTTCTGCCTGAAAAGGATGTGTTCCACCGCTGAGCTGTGCCCCAGATATACATAACAAGGAAAAAATATGCAGCTTCACAAGGCTGGTTTCAGAACTGACTCTCAGCTGAGCCTACCTCACAGGGCTGTTGTGATTATCAAAAGGGAATGGAGAAGATTATGTACACAGACTTGAGCTCCTGGGACAAAACCCAAGCAACAGATATGTGTAGATTCACAACTCTCACTAAAACATATGTACACACAACACGTTTTGCCAACCTTGATTTTTAAAAAATCATTGTGTTGATGTATAGTCTATCTAGGGTATTTTTAACTTGCTTCAGCTGTAAGATTTTTATTTTATTGCATGGTTGTATCTTCTTATTTATTTTGTGCTGTATGTTTTTGTTTTGTAGTTACTGTATATTAACCAAAACAACTGTGACAAGCAGAACATTAGCGGCGATGGGAGTTGGATGGCAAGATTACATTTTTTTCTCAGTAGTATGGTACGTTCATTTATTTCAAGAGAGTTACTTCTGAGTAAGGGCTGAGGGTGGCGCTGTGGGTTAAACCCAGAGCCTGGGACTTGCCGATCAGAAGGTCGGTGGTTCGAATCCCTGCGACGGGGTGAGCTCCCGTTATTCGGTCCCTGCTCCTGCCCACCTAGCAGTTCGAAAGCACGTCAAAGTGCAAGTAGATAAATAGGTGCCGCTCCAGCGGGAAGGTAAACAGTGTTTCCGTGTGCTGCTCTGGTTCGCCAGAAGCAGCTTAGTCATGCTGGCCACATGACCCGGAAGCTGTCAGCCAGTAAAGCAAGATGAGCACCGCAATCCCAGAGTCATTCACGACTGGACCTAATGGTCAGGGGTCCCTTTACCTTTACTTCTGAGTAAAACATAACAAAGGCAAGCAGTTGTGCTTTATTCTGTAAAGACAGCACACTCGGCAAGTGAATGCAATGTTCCCCCTCCGGTGCATCAGGAGGAAAGAATTTGGCAGAAGAGTCTGCTGAGTGAAAATCTGCTTTGTACACAAAATCACTGGATTGGATCACACCAGACATGTCCAAAGTCTGTTTCGGGGGCCTAGTGCGGCACGCCAGTCGATTTAATCCAGCCCCCATGGCAGTACATGTCCTGGGATAAAATCCGAAAAAAGCTCAGCAAATTCAATCCGAAAAATAGCTCAACAACTTTGGTCAGCCCTCATGCATGTTCACTTCACCAAATCTGGCCCTCTTTGAAAAAAGTTTGGGCACCCTTGGATTACACCCATCAGTGTAGCCAAGTGGGGGGGCAGGGGAGCAGATCCACAAAAATTATAGAAAAGCATTTAAAGTATTCAATTAACTGAGGTTCTGTCCCCCCCCCCAGTCTGTCACCTGCAATGTCCTCTATTGGGGGGTATTTTAACCCATGTTTTCTCCAAAAAAGCTCAACAGCTATAGGGCATCTCCTAAAAGCTGCTCAACAACTTTGGCGGATGCCCTAACAAAAATCCTGGCTACACCCATGATTACACCCTTGTTAAATTGATCATCTGCATTGCCTGTTAGCCTGCAAAGTATTGAGTAGGATGTTACCAGTCTGCTGCTTCAGGTGCAGAAGTGTCATAGGTTTCCCTGCCCCACTTGGCAGGTCAATGCAGAAAAGGAGCTTCACCAAGTAGTTACATGCATGCTCTGGTTTTAGTTACCATACCATAAATAGTTGCCAGCATTCACCTGTAGATTTGCAATTTAGTCTGTTCCTGAAGCCATGTGTTTGCAGGCTGGTAATGTCTGAAAACAGTGTTTATGTAAAACTAGCTGCTAATGAAGGTGATTTCTACCTGATGTGATTTTAATTACAGACTTGAATTTAATTATATCTAATTGACGGTAGTAATCTACTTCACTTATATTCTTCTCATTTTTTAATTGGGTAGGGTAATATCCTTCACTTTTTATTTTCTTGGTGAGGAGCACTATTTTCCAGAGCTGGAAAATCCCTGTGATATCTGCCTTCCAATAATTCATGGAAGAAAATCATGTACAATATTAACAATGAGTGGTATGGTATTGGTTTTTCCCACTTGGGTCCTGCAGTTCCATGGTCCCTGAGAAGTTATTCCTTTCTAGGGGGCATGATAAGCATCAAATCTCTCAAAGATCTTGTAAGATGTTCCTGCCCTAAGGTAAAGGGACCCCTGACCATTAGGTCCACTTGGGGTTGTGGTGCTCATCTAGCTTTACTGGCCGAGGAAGCCGGCGTACAGCTTCCGGGTCATGTGGCCAGCATGACTAAGCCACTTCTGGCGAACCAGAGAAGTGCACGGAAACACCGTTTACCTTCCCGCCACAGCGGTACCTATTTATCTACTTGCACTTTGATGTGCTTTCGAACTGCTAGGTTGGCAGGAGCTGGGACCGAGCAACGGGAGCTCACTCCCGCGGGGATTTGAACCGCCGACCTTCTGATCGGCAAGCCCTAGGCTCTGTGGTTTAACCCACAGTGCCTCCTGTGTCCCTTGCCCTACCACATCAGAGCTCCAGCATAAGCGGAGAGCCAGTGTGGAACTGAAAGCCAGTGTGGTGTAGTGGTTAAGAGCGGTAGTCTCATAATCTGGGGAACCGGGTTCGCGTCTCCGCTCCTCCACATGCAGCTGCTGGGTGACCTTGGGCCAGTCACACTTCTCTGAAGTCTCTCAGCCCAACTCACCTCACAGAGTGTTTGTTGTGGGGCAGGAGGGGAAAGGAGAATGTTAGCTGCTTTGAGGCTCCTTAAAGGGAGTGAAAGGCGGGATATCAAATCCAAACTCTCTCTCTCTAAGTAGAATTGAAAAGGAATGGTTTGGAGGGAGGCATATATCTCTGTCCCCCAACACTCCCATCCCCCCAAACCAGAGTTAAAATGTCAGACCTGAAGCTGGCATGTTTTACTTACTTCCTATTTTCCCAAATGGAAGATGAATTGCAAAATATTCATTCATACATACATACATACATACATACATGCATACATACATACATACATACATTGTTGGGGCACTAGGTGGGGCACTCTCATTTCCCCACCACCACCCTTAGAGTTGCATCTTTTAATGTTCAAAGCACATCACTGTACATAGATTATCTCACGAATGCTTACAACAGACCAATAAGATCTGTCAATATAATTATCCTGAAGTTCTAGACAAAGTCCAACTGGGCTAACATTCTGTTTCCAACAACAGCCAGCCAGAAACTTCTCAACACTCACAAGTTGGGCATACAGGTGGAAGCTGTCCTATAACTTTGTATTCAGCTCCTCATTCTTGGAGGAATGAAGGCTAGGCCAAGTTCCAGGTTTTCCAAATAATATATTCCACCCCCCCCCTTAAAAAAAGTGGAGGGGTTGCTGTTTTTTTGTTTTGCTACTTTGTGTGGGGAGAACTTTCTCCCATTTCTTTGAGAAGGAAGTGGTTTGCAGCTTTCCTTACTGGATCTCACCAAGGAGTATGGCTCCTGAAGGTATCCCCCCTTCTTCTTCTTCTTCTTCTTCTTCTTCTTCTTCTTCTTCTTCTTCTTCTTCTTCTTCTTCTTCTTCTTCTGTGATCACTCATAACCGAGTAAGATTGTTTTCCATAAACACATTTTTAACAGTGAGTCCATAAGTGACTGTGGAGGCCAATTCTGGATCCACATGTACTTCCACAGTGGGGACATAGGTTTTCAGGCAGGAGTTGATCATGGTGAGGGTTTGCCAAATGTACCTTCCTCTTAACACGTTCCTCCCTTTTGTCCTGAGTTTGAGCATCTTCAAAGCCCATAATACCTTTGGTAAAGGCTGGTCTGCAATTGCAGTGCTCACATTTTAAACCCTGTTTAAGCGTGTGGTTGGAAGGATAGAGGAGGAAAAGACATTGGTTGACTTCCTGTGTTTCCTTTCTGTTATGTACTGAGTTGAATAGGATCCAGACTGCAGCAGTCTGATTGGTCCTAGAACAATAGGATTCAGAATGCAGCAGTCTGATTGGTCCTAGAACAATGCAGCAGTATGATTGGTTGGCAGGAACCACCCAATCATGCTCCAGATATAAGTGAATCCACAACCTGATTGGCTTACAGTAGAATTCCAGAATGAATCATGTGCAGCCCATTGTGTAAATAATGTATATAAAGCAGATACTTTGAGGGGACTTCCATTCATTCCTCCTCACCACTATGAGCTGAATAAAGAGCATGAAATCACTTTGCGACTCTGAGTATATTTCACTTTCCCTCCCCAACTTTATGCTTAATTATAATTTAAACCTCTGGTTAAACATGTGCTAGATAGTGGAGAAAGTCTGCCTGTGTTTTCTCACCACGCAAACACTTTGACAGCCCTGGGTCTCTCCAGATGGCCATGGACAGATCTGGGGCAATCTGGGGCTGCCTCAACCTCCTCCAGCTGAATCCTGCCTCAACCAGAACTGGCCCATTTGGATCCAGGATTGCACAACCCTAGCAAAAGCTACTCTCTGCCATGTAGGCAACCTGCACTTTCAGTGACAAATATGGAACTAGGATGTTACCCTATTCCTTTAAAAACAGGATGAATTCCACTCACGTAAGCAGACAAACCACCCACCAACAGGAGAGAATATGATGTTAAAAAGTTTTGTGTAGAAGGGGATCAGGCCACTTATTGCCTGATCTTATCTTCAGTACTGTGACATTAAGCTTCTTTATTTCAATGTTACTAATCCTTGTTTTGTTAACTGTTTTGATTTAATTTATGTTGGCGTCATGGTTACTAATCTATGTATCATAATGAAAAGAACCAAAAGGTGAGCAGGAATAAAGAGGAAAATTGCCACCCTCCGTCACAAAGTTTGGAAATGCACGTTTTGGCTTTAAGTATATTGACACACACGGGGAGAAATCAGATATTTGAGAGTGTGGCAAGATGTGTTTTAATTGAAAATAAAATTTATCTTTTGAATGTCAAGGATTATTAATAGTCAATTCTAGGAGCTAAATGGCAAATTAATGTGTTCATAAATCAATACAGAATCAGCAGTAATACCAATCTTTTTATTATTATTTTTCTCTCACTAATAGACCACACAGATGGCGGCCCAATACAAAAGGTTGTGGGGGGTGTTACCTGGGCCTATGGACTGAAAAAAAGAAGTTAGCATCAAAGGCTCTCTAACGGGTCTTACTTCATGCCTTTTTTATTAAAAAAAAACATTTAAAAGTCAATCATTTTGCATTCAAAGCAAAGGGGCATTAGCCTTCTGCTTGCAGTTGAGTATTTGATCTGAGTTGGGTGTATGTCTAAGGGGGAAATTTAAGTAGACTGACATTTACCACAATATGAGAGGTATGTGAGTTGTTGTTGTTGTTGTTAGTTGTATGTATGATATAGCCAAAAAGCACAGAAGGGGAAAGGAGCAAAGAAGATAAATCTGGTTTGGACCTCACCTATTGGTTTGGACCTCACCTATTGCCTCCATCAAACAGCCCTTTTATCCCTTGGATGTATTTGCTGGCCCAGCAAGTTTTCAGTGCTGGGCAGGGTGATGAGGCAATAAGGCACAGGGAGCATCAGACACAATTAGACCAAAACAAATTGAGATTTTATTATTGGTTTTTGTAAGACAACAATTTAAAACTGTGATTGAGCATCTATAATAATAATTTGTTGTTGTTTAGTCGTTTAGTCGTGTCTGACTCTTCCTGACCCCATGAACCAGAGCACACGAGGCACTCCTGTCTTCCACTGCCTCCCGCAGCTTGGTCAAACTCATGTTCGTAGCTTCGAGAACACTGCCCAACCATCTCGTCCTCTGTCATCCCCTTCTCCTTGTGCCCTCAATCTTTCCCAACATCAGGGTCTTTTCCAGGGAGTCTTCTCTTTTCATGAGGTGGCCAAAGTACTGGAGCCTCAGCTTCAGGATCTGCTCTTCCAGTGAGCACTCTGGGCTGATTTCCTTCAGAATGGATAGGTTTGATCTTCTTGCAGTCCATGGGACTCTCAAGAGTCTCCTCCAGCACCATAATCCAAAAGCATCAATTCTTCGGTGATCAGCCTTCTTTATGGTCCAGCCTTCACTTCCATAAATCTTTATGGTCCAGCTCTCACTTCCATACATTTCCATACTGGGAAAACCATAGGTTTAACTATACAGACCTTTGTCGGCAAGGTGATGTCTCTGTTTTTTAAGATGCTGTCTAGGTTTGTCATTGCTTTTCTCCCAAGAAGCAGGCGTCTTTTAATTTTGTGGCTGTTGTCACCATCTGCAGTGATCATGGAACCCAAGAAAGTAAAATCTCTCACTGCCTCCATTTCTTCCCCTTCTATTTACCAGAAGGTGATGAGACCAGTGGCCATGATCTTAGTTTTTTTGATGTTGAGCTTCAGACCATATTTTGCGCTCTCCTCTTTCACCTTCATTAAAAGGTTCCTTAATTCCAGTACAGCCTTTCACATGATGAATTCTGAATATACCGTAAGTTAAATAAGCAGGGAGACAATATACAGCCTTGTCGTACTCCTTTCCCAATTTTGAACCAATCAGTTGTTCCATATATAGTTCTAACTGTAGCTTCTTGTCCCACATAGAGATTTCTCAGGAGACAGATGAGGTGATCAGGCACTCCCATTTCTTTAAGAACTTGCCATAGTTTGCTGTGGTCGACACAGTCAAAGGCTTTTGCATGGTCAATGAAGTAAAAGTAGATGTCTTTCTGGAACTCTCTAGCTTTCTCCACAATCCAGCGCATGTTTGCAATTTGGTCTCTGGTTCCTCTGCCCCTTCGAAATCCAGCTTGCACTTCTGGGAGTTCTCGGTCCACATACTGCTTAAGCCTGCCTTGTAGAATTTTAAGCATAACCTTGCTAGCATGTGAAATGAGCACAGTTGTGCAGTAGTTGGAGCATTCTTTGGCACTGCCCTTCTTTGGGACTGGGATGTAGACTAATCTCCAGTCATCTGGCCACTGCTGAGTTTTCCAAACTTGCTGGCATATTGAGTGTAGCACCTTAACAGCATCATCTTTTAAAATTTTAAATTTTAAATAGTTCAGCTGGAATATCATCACTTCCACTAGCCTTGTTATTAGCAGTGGTTTCTAAGGCCCATTTGACTTCAATCTCCAGTAAGTAGTAGTAGTAATAATAATAATAATAATAATAATAATAATAATAATAATAATAATATATTATTTATACCCCGTCCATCTAGATGGGTTTCCCCAGCCACTCTGGGTGGCTTCCAACCAAATATTAAAAACAACACAGCATCAAACATTAAGAACTTCCTTAAACAGTTGTCTTTTAAAAGTAAAATAGTGCTTATTGCCTTCACATCTGCTGGGAGGGCGTTCCACAGGGCAGGTGCCACTACCGAGAAGGCCTTCTGCCTGGTTCCCTGTAACCTCACTTCTCGCAGCAAGGGAACTGCCAGAAGGCCCTCAGCGCTGGACCTCAGTGTCCGGGCAGAACAATGGGGGTGGAGACGCTCCTTCAGATATACAGGACCGAGGCCGTTTAGGGCTTTAAAGGTCAGCGCCAACACTTTTAATTGTGCTCGGAAAGGTACTGGGAGCCAATGAAGATCTTTCAGGACCAGTGTCGTATGGTCTCGGCGGCTGCTCCAGTCTAGCCGCCACATTCTGGATTAATTATTAAAAGGAGGTGGAGAAACTAGTTTTGAAACACTTTCTACAGTTCCATACTGGACCCTGCCTAGCTTTGCAAATGTGCTCACAGTTTTATTGCTGCACCTCATGCAGAGGTGTACCTAGGCTTCCTGTGCCCTTGGAAAGGAACTGTATTGATACCCCCAATCCCTTGCGCCTTTGACTAGAGGATGTATCAGTGCCTCTGAAGCTGGGGGCCCAGGTGTGGGGATGTGGGGATGGGCTCCAAGCTACTCTGAGCCAGAGTAGAGAGGCAGAATTCCCGGCCCCCTGAGCCTGCACCATTGAAAGGGGCCAACCTAACCAACCCCTTGGGATGTCCCTGACCATGTGCCTTCAAGCCATGTTGCATTGGGAAAGAGAACTAGGTTTTGAAAGGTAGCTCCAACCTTGCCACTTGCTCTCTCTGTGACAATTATATTTTTTCACTTCACCTTCAATCAAACTTGATAAGCCTTTTGCGGAACCCACCTACCAAATAGGGATATTCTTTGCCTCCTTGAAAGAACATACCTCTGCCTTCTTCACACAGATTTTTGGAGTGGGTGGTTGACAATTAAATTATGAGGTGGCCAAGAAATAGGTGCCAACTCTATAGGGCTTAGGTGTCTTCAGCCAATGTCTGATGAGGGGCCAGAGGATGTTGAGCATGGCCCGTCAACTGCTTGCTCAGTGCCTTTCTCACGACAGGGTGGCCAGGACAATTGGGTGTGCCCATGGGGCGTTTCACTGGGGGGGTGGCTGGGGTCTGCAAGGTCGCCTGGAGCAGCAGCAAAAGGACAGCTTCTCATTCCCTTCCTGGCCCTGCTGCAGTGCTGTGTCCCAACAGGTCACCACCTCTGCCGTGCCTCCCGGCCCAATCTCCAGGCTGGGGCAGGCAGGGATTACAAGTCCCATCACGCCTCAGCCCCATCTGTCCCTTCCTCCACGCTCACTTCCTCTGCAAGGCCACCTGTGGGAAGGCCAGTGAGGCAGGAGGCGAGTGCAGCGCCACACCATGGGGCCACGCTCCACGCTTGGCCTCCTGCTGTTGGTCTCCTACCGATGTGACTAGCATACTCCCCCTCCCCCCATATTGGGGGGACCTCAGGGCCAAGGTGTGCGTGCCATTCTCCAGATGCCTTATAGCCTCTCCAGCTTCCTGTGCTTCCTGGAAGGCCTTTGAAAAGATGTTACATCTTCCCCCAGATTTTTCCAGAGAACTTGGGAAACTGCGGGTCTGCCTGCAGAGCAGCGGTCAGCAAGTTTTATCTTGCCTGGGCCAGATCCATCCCGCAAAAATCCCTTTGTGGGCTGGATCGTGTGTGTGCGTGAATGTGTGTGCCCTTGATTTCCGGTGCCGTGGAAGTGACTCTCCGTGCTGTGCTGGTTTGGCGCAGTGCGCAAGCAGGCAATTGGGTTCGGGGGCAGCTAGTGGGCCGGTCAAACAACCTCCGCGAGCCGCTTCCGGCCCATGAGCCTTAGGTTGCTGACCCCTGCTGCAGAGTAATTGGGAATGGCTCTCTCTCTCTTTTAATTGAACAGGGCATTCTTTTAACTTAAAGAAAAAGACAACCACAAACATTGGGGCCAGTGCAGTCAGACACCTGAGTACTCTGAATATACATAATTGGGTATCTGCTGAAGCCAAGGGTGCCAACTTGTCCCCCACATTGCATCCTGCCTTCACCAATTGTGCGAGTGCTCGTGCCCCGGGTCAGGATGCACTGGCGTCCCGCCACCATGATGCTGGTGCTTGTGCGCCAGGTGGTGAATGGGGAGCCCGGAGCTGGGCTCTGTGCTTAAGTCTCCTCCTCTGTGCAACATTGGCGGGGAGGACGAGGCAGAGTGGGCCACAGGATTTGGGGGGAGCCCATCCCCCTCCTTTAAAAATTGGGGGTGCTGAAGACCCCTCAGCCCCCACCACTTGGCACGCCTGGTTGAAGCCGCCTCAGGAGGAAGGCTGCACCAAGTTGGAACAAATGTACATTCCCCTCAGCTTCCTTGTAACGTAAAATAATATATGCTGTAATCATAAACCCTGCTATTGCTTTTTTTTACTTGAACTCTCCCCTTTGATTTGTGATCATCTGTTGTTTAATTCACAATTGAATATTTTGCAAACAGGGATATTGTGACAAGAGTACTTGTTACCTCGTGAAAGGAAAGAAAGCTGGCCACTTAAAATCTGCTTCTCTTTGCTGAAGAGGGAGGGAAAGAGAAGAAAATGTGCAATTTAACTTTTTCCAGACTGTGCAAAAGCAATTATAGAATGCAAATATTTGTAAACTGTGGATATTTATGATCTTCAATATTATTTTCAAAACAAATGTTATAGGGTTTTTAGAGAAAATCAATATAACTCTTATTTGCAGGGTGCAGCTGCTCAAACAAAGGGAATAAGAATCTAGCACTTAATACTTTTAAAACCACCATGCATACTTCTGCCAAATGAACAATTTGAAGCACTATTTCCGATTAATTCAAAGCATTACACAAACTTGCCTATTTGGCCAATTTAGTTAGGGAGTGGAAGCATAGGCAACACATGGGGTTCTTTCTGTCTGATTGTGTTAAAGAAAATATCCCACCTTTCATCCAAAAACATGAACAATGAAATCCTATGCATGTCCACGCAGAGGTAAGTTGCAATGAATTCAGAAGGGCTTACACCAAGGTAAATGTGAATAGGCTTGCCACTCTTAGAATGGTGAAGGCTTAATTCTACTGTGCCCCTACTAAGCTGAACATTCTGGGGCTGCAAAGTGTGTTTAGAATTGTCAAATCTGGAGGATGGTAACAACTCATCCATCCTAAAAGCTCAGTAGGCAGTAGCTTCAACAGCAGAGGAAAACACTGCTTCAAATTGAGAATGGCAAACTTTTGGCTAAATCTTGTATAAGTCAAGTAAGATCTAAGGGGATATGAGGTATCATGTATCAGTAACTAGGAGGTACTGATTCTGATCCTAAAATCCCCAGCACTATCAGTGACACCATTAATTTTAGCTCTCTGTCCAACCCAACCCTTACAACTTACCTTAATGGACAAGTAGACGGAGAACCACACAAAATTCCTGTAGTTGCCCCACCTGGACAGGCCACTGAGATTGGTACCCTTTGCTAGACTGAAACTCCTTGAATTCCCTACCTGCTCTTGTATAACTGGATCTTGTAATGGCAGAGAAGGGCAATGCTATGGCCTTTTCTGCTTCAACAAGTGAAACTAATATTCTGGGGAAGGCCTGGCTGAAGGGGCCAGTTCTGGAAAAAGTGCATATTGCTGGTGTGATAAGGTGTCAGTCAAGCCATTTCTCTCTCACACATAATGGGTGAGAAAAAGGAAGTGTGAAGTGAAGAGCCTGACTAACAAAAGCATACACCAATCCTTTTTTCTTTTTCTTTTACACCAGTCCTATAGGATTCCTAGATGTAAGGGAACTGATAACACACCATGTGGCCTGGTTATCACACTGGAGTTGACGCTATGGAGTTGGCAAAACTGCCAGCCCAAAGATAAACAGCAACCACTAGGGGGGGCCGTTCTAGTCCCTTCAGGCCATACATCAAGCTAAACTTCAGCATACCAATGTTTTTAAAAAATGAGATCCATACCCACAGCCCTGGAAGTGGAGGAATGAACTGAAACTTAGCAAGGCCAAGCCAGCAACCTCCCCTCATTCTGCTAGTCACCCTGGTTATGTGTCGATGAAGGGGGCTGATGAGGCCCTTCATCAAATCACAAATCCTATGCAAGAATTCTGTCACTCTGAAAACAAAAGTCGGGTCCCCTACCAATTATTGTAGTTCCTTAAGAATGACCTTAACCCTCAGCAAATTGGAAATTCTCTACCTGAGATCAAGTAACTTCTCCATAGGCAAGCAAGATACCTGATTGTGAGAATCAAGCTCAGTGCTGAAACCTTCAGTCTTCTCCATGGCCAGACATACCACCAGGTCAGCAGCTAATTTCTCAAATTCAGCCATGAGCCTCTGACACCTGTGTGAATCAGCTGGTCCAGCAAACAAAAAGTCATTCAAATTAAAACAACTTCAACTGTTTTAGGTGCATCCGATATGTTGTTTTTTAACTGAATGATTTTGATCATTTTGTACTGTTGTTATATTTTATTGTTTATATGTATGTGTTGAATATACAATATGCAACACTGCCATGTAATTTTGTATGAGCTGGTGGTATAAAATATTTCATAAGTAAATGAATGAATACACATAGGTCCTACTACCAGAACACTTTTATCCGAAATCTCGGTTATCCAAACATAAAGAATTATATCCAAACCTCACTACACAAACAGCTGATTCAGATATCCAAACAACCAGATTTTGCCCACTTCCTTACTTGTTTGTGTTTTGTTGGTCAGTGGCAGCCATTTTTGAGCAGAGAAATAAGAAAAACCTTCAGGTATAGGGCAGTATACAGATTTAATAAATAATAATAAAAATTAGGAAGTCGGAGAGATCAGACAAAACAGTTTTTACTTTATTTGGCTTTTGTTGGCTGGCTGCAGCAGTTTCAGGCAGAAACCATGGAGGAAGGGAGATCAGACAAATCATAGATTAGATATTCCCATAGGAAATAATGGAAATAATCATCTTGTTATGCAAATGCTCACCCAACAAAATTTTTCCTGAGAATGCATTGCGTTTAGAAAGCAAGACCTGCATGTACATATAATTGTACATACAACAGCCTTATGTGCTATATAGCTGAAATGTAGGATATGCCTTGTCTAACAGGTAGGACCTACAACACAGTGTTGCAGTGTGTAGTTCTCCCCTTCAGGATCCTAGCCTGTCCTTTCTTTCAGAATACTTAATTCCATTCCTCCTTCAAGCCTACTTTCTATTCCTCAAAGCCAGCATCAGTCATTTGGCATTCTGTGGCCACTGGCAAATCTCAGTCTGTAGTGGTCTGTTTGTGTGCTTTGCACCCTTAGGCCCCCCCCCACTTTTTTGCACTTCTGCAATTGTGGGTTTTCCCATGCCTTTGGATATCTTTCCCCTCTATGCCGATGTCTCTTACAATACGCTTGGTGAATGGGGAAGTCTCTGTGCTGAAGCATGCACAAAAGTAGCTTTTTAAGGCTGCATTCCTTCTACATCAAAGAGCAGCCGTTGAAAAACCACAATGTGTGCCCTGTTGGCATCAGATGTTTTAGGGTGACAGTTTCCAAAACTACTCAATTACTGTATGAAGAGAGAATTTCATTTTAAAATGTAGATCTGCCCTCTGTAATCAGCATTCTTGTTTCAATACTGTTATTGTCATTTCTTTTTCCATATTCCCATTTTCAATGAAAAACTTTAAAATGCCAGTACTGTGTGTGGACATTGGAAATTGTTAAATGCAATGACCTTTCATCCAAAAAGCAATTGCCTTTCTTCTCTCCTTCCTTTTTGAAAGATAGAAGTGTTCTGTAATTCAGATAACCTTCATTCACAGCTAGTTAACGAAGTATTGGATTGTATAGAGAAATTAAGACACCGGGCATTTGGATTAGCAATGTTTGCCATCACTCATACTCAATAATTGAGGTCACTGGGATTATAAACTCTAATGTGTCAAATTGAATTCACTAGCAACACATCTAAAATCCTTTAATTATCAGCTTGGGGGCCTATGGATTAACAAGGGTTTGTCAGCAGCAAATAGATATGCAATATACTTTTTCTCTTCCAAATCTGTGGATGTGTTCTTAGGCTCATTAATGCAAAAACATAATCTAAACCCAGACCCATTTCATTCTGTTTGTATTTGCATGTGATAAGAATATATTATACATTTGTACACTATTTTCTTTTTATGACTGAGGTAAACCCTTTTCCCCAGTGCCTAGGACAAAGTACACAGGCAAGTCATTTTTAAAAACCATTAAGGTGTTTGCTTGCAGTCAGGGTAAGCTGATGTAACACAGAGAAAGAGACCTTTAGACTCATTGATACACATTTTGCTTTCCTCAAGATTCCTCAGGTAACAGGACATTGCCTTAAATTTCACCTTCACCAGACCTTGGTAGTCACTACTGGCCCAGCTGCATTTGCTGCCAATTGGCTTCCAGGCCCAATTCAAAGTACTGGTGTTGACCTATAAAGCCTAAAATGGCTCAGGACTGCAATACCTCAAGGACCGCTGCTCCCCATATAAACTGACTGGACTCTGCATTAATCGTCTGAGGGCCTCCTCCATGTGCCTCCTCCGCAGTAGGTCCAGAGGGTGGAAACACGAGAAGGAGCCTTTTCTGCAGTGGCTCCTCATTAGTGGAATGCTCTCCCCAGGGAGCCTCATCTGGCGCCTTCATTGCGTATCTTTACATGCCAGGCAAAAACATTCCTCTTCTCTCAGGCTTTTGGCTAATTCAACAATCTATGACCCTTTAAACTGTATTTTTGCTACTTATCATGGTATGTATTTTTATACGGTGGTACCTCGGGTTACATATGCTTCAGGTTACAGACGCTTCAGGTTACAGACTCCAACCCAGAAATAGTACCTCGGGTTAAGAACTTTGCTTCAGGCTGAGAACAGAACTTTTGCTCCGGCGGCGCGGCAGCAGCAGGAGGCCCCATTAGCTAAAGTGGTGCTTCAGGTTAAGAACAGTTTCAGGTTAAGAACAGACCTCTGGAACAAATTAAATTCTTAACCCGAGGTACCACTGTATTGTAAACTGTTCCTCTGATCTTCAGTTAAATGGCTGAATAGAGATTTAATAAATAAAGATAATAATAAATAATAGTGAGAGAGGGATGTATGAATGCCTCTGAGAAATATTACTCTTATCAAGACTACTGAGATTTCTTTAGATATTGATACAAAAGTGGGGAGCCTGCGCCTCTCTCTGCTGAGCGGTGGCAAGAGCCCTTGGGGTTCCAGGCACTCTCATAGGCTTTGTGCTCCTTTGGAGAATTGAAGTTGCGGCAGAGACGGTTGTGGCTTTAAGAAATATGGTTTAAATATTATTTAACTCCTGGGAACGGACTGCCAGGTTCACTAGAACTGTTGCACTGAGAGTCGCACTATTTATAGACAGTGGCGTAGCATGGGGGTGCAGGGGGGGCGGCCGCACCGGGCGCAACATCTGGGGGTTAGGGTTAGGGGGTGCAAATCCACGGGTTGGGGGCGCAAATCCACGGGTTAGGGGTGCAAATTACTTGCCTTGCCCCGGGTGCTGACAACCCACGCTACGCCACTGTTTATAGACAATGTAAACTTATGTTTTTGTAAAATCTCAATAAATATCTTTTTTTAAAAAAAATAAGAAATATGGTTTATTGACCTATTTACACCTTCTGTCTGCCTGGATGGAGTCCAGATCTCACAGCATGGCCATTTCAAGAGGGGTTTGTACCACACGGCAGTGCAGCCCTGGAGCCCAAGGCATCTCTGCAGCCAGACTCTCCCAAAGATGGATCTCAGCTCCTCTTCCTCCTTCGTCCACCCTTGATCGAAAAATCCCCTTTTCTGACCCCTCAAACACCCCCCATCACCTTGGCAACATCACATTGCCCAGGCTAAAGGATTCCATCAGATGGCCCTTTTGTCATGTTAACAGGCTTGCTCTTCTCAGGGCCAGCCAGGCTGCTTTGCATAAGCCAGCCCAGGAATTCCTCATCTGGCACAGCTCTGCAGCTTGTACTTTAATCCATATCCCAATATCAATATCAACAACCTGGAACTTTCTGTATGCAAAGCAGATGCTCTACCACTAAGTTGCAACCCTCCACACATGGGAAGAATTATGGATCATTCACATCCAACCTTCTTATGGTCCTTGGGGTACCAGAACCCAAGTTCCAGCACTGCCAACGTAAGGGCTGCTACAGTTTTCTTTCAACCTGTTCTGCACTTTCTCTATTTTCAAAGGGAGAATGGCTACATGTATTTGTGCTTGTAATGTTTGGGAGACCCCGAGAGCCTTTTGCACCAAGTACAGACTGGCTCAACTAAGTCTACCTAGCACCTTTCTTGCTCCATGTTAAGCCTATGTTGTTTCTAACGTGACTTAAATCAAACTGCAAGGGAAGGCAGCGGGCGGGGGGGATGTGTTTATTGTACTTCCCTCGCCAGCTCACTATGAGTGTGAAGCAGTAAACCTCTTGTACTTCCGAAGGCTCCCTGTGTGTTTTAGAACCATGATTTACCAAGGTTCTAAAATGTGCAGGGAGCTACCACAAATTCTGGAGGTGCTCTCCCACGTGTGTGTGTGTGTTTCCTCATAAAAGCACTTTTGGATTGTTTTGAATTCATACTCTGATTATTGTAATATTCCCTCTCCCAAATCCCACCCTTAGAAATGTGCCCTTATTTTATTTGTTCCCGGCATGCCATAATTGGGAGAGAAACACACATTCTGGAGTTTGTGCCTGACCTTTGAAACAACAGCATATTTTCAAACAAGCAGAAGGCACTGATTTTTTTGGAAACAGCTTCATGGCTTGTTTAGAGAGAATAGAAACCAAATAGAGGATTTAAATGAATATTTAAGCAGAGTAAATCATGTTTTTTCTTGCCAAAGCAAATCCATTGTATCATCAAAAAGCCTGTTGTTTTTGTTGAATGTTGCCCAGTGTATTGAGAGCTTCATAGCGACAAGGAGCAGTAACTTAAAATAATGACAGATGGAAGCATTGTGTCCTTAACTTCACAGTAATTTGACATTGGTTTACTAGGGCAATAAGAGCTTCATTATTTAATGGAAAACAATGTCACTTTCGGATGGGGAAGCTTAATCTTCTCAAGACTTTATTACACAATTGAAAGGATTGATTGCAGTTGATTGGATTTTGTCCCCAGGACATAGTAACTTCCACATGTCCCCTGAGTTAACCATCATTTTTTGCCATGCTTGGTGAAATCTTGATAGCCTTCGTGCATCCTCTAGATAAGATTAAGATTTATTTCTTTATCTTTTTAAATGCACTTGGAAAAAGTGGAATTTAAAGTAAAAGCTTACATGCAACACGCATTTCCATTTGAGGGATGAGGAATTGTCACTGAGAATTATGGGCTTGTGCTGAGTTCTCTCTTCCCATAATGCTTAGATACATTTACCAGTGTTGTGACATCAACACATTGCATGTTTCATCTCCCTCATTCCACATCATTGGTTCTTGCTGGTAAGTGTGAGGTAACACAGAAGGTGATGGCGTCACAGGATATTTCAACGCAGGGAAAGTATTTTCAATGGTGACTCTGGTCCTTCTCTTTGTAGGATGTAGTTCCACCTTCAAATATAAGTGAGTACAGCATGGGTCTTTTTAATGCTTTCTCTACAAAGTTCACATTTCTCAAAGCTAGCATGATATTGTGGTTACAGTATTGATTTAGGTCAGGATTCAAATTCTGAAACATCCCTGAAGCTCATGGGTCAGTATTTCTCAGTTTCATCTAATTCACAGGGCCATTGCAAGGATAACTAAAGGAGTGGAAAAGTCAGGCACAGTATATTGAGCTTAAATAAAGTTTTTGCAAGAATTAATGGGGAAAGAGTGGAGAACTATGTTGCTATTTTGGCAACAGATTCACTTATTCCTTGATAGATAATTCAGCTCTTCTACAAACAAAACTCTTACCTTCAGTTCAGGGTATCAACTTTTAGTTTCCATATGAGCGAGAAATATCTCTAATGCTGCCCCTATGCTCATTCAGCACTCACTTGATGAACAACTGCAGCGTGTGAGAAATTGTTCCAGTGAATGGCGCTGCAGTCAAAGAGATGAAAGTTCTATGTTGTCCTTTCACACAGACATCACCTCATGTTGCAATGATCCAGTAATAGACATGCATGCATTAGCCATTGCTTAGTTGAAATCATGTTCAAGACGCTGCATTGCGGACAATTTCATATACTGGTTATCAACCTCAGTCTCCCCTCAGCCAACCAGTCGCCACCTGCCTGCCTCCTTAGTTACAACTGTGTCAGGGGGTGACGTGGATCATCAGCTTCCTCTTGTGTAGTCTCAGTGTTGCTCTTGTAGAACTCATCAGGAAGGAGGATGAGAACAAAACTAGAATTCATTGGCTCTGCCTGCCATTAGCTGTGGCTCTGCCCACTGTTGAGCTCCCTGTCTTTCACCCTACCAGTCCCAATGGGCACCAGTCTCCACTTAAAACCAGGTTTACCCCACCACAATCATGGTAGAGATATGTGATGTATTTTAGCAATGGAACTAAGTCTGAATGTCAGACTGTAAATCCAATTTTAGCAATATACCCAATAAAATAAGAAATGGAAATCTCCAGAATCTTTCATGTTCATACCATCCAATTTATCATGGAATTTTTGCATCTCTTTGTTCTTTAAACAGAGCTTTGCCATTGGCAGTGTACATTATTCAAATGTGGACGATAATATAGCCTAGATTTTTTCAGTTATATCTACAGTCAGCATTTTACTGTATACAAATAAAGGCATGGAGAACTCTGTGGATTCTGCTCTTAATCTTGCAAGAAATACGCACCAATCTGGCTGTCTTGAAAAGGGAAAGTAACAACTAGAGGCAGATATATGTTAATTTATTTAAGAGATGTATAGATTCTCCCACCCCTTTTAGAAATTTCACTAATCTTCAGAATTTCCTGAATGGTTTGAACAGTTGCCTTAGGATTTCATTTAAGGCAAAATTTAGTAACAACCATTTTCTAACACTGAATTGTGGGTGTGCTAAACTCTGGTATTAGACCTCTGGAAGAAGCCCAGTTAAAACTAATGCATACACTACCTTTATTCCATCTTAAGGGAGGCAGTGCCTGAATAATTTTTGTTGTGCTCCGAGATGCTGGCTGTTGGACAGTAGTGGATACTGGGGTGGGGCAGAGGTGCTTACCTGACCTCCCAACCAGGGTGTCACTGCTGCTTACTGGGAAGAGTGAGGTGGTAAAAAGGTTGGCATAGTACAAATGTACCAGTGAAGCTTTCCTACTGATAGGTTTGCACTGTGCCAGCCTTCCTTCCACCTTCTTCCTGGCTTGATCTGGACACATCAAAGAAGCGATTCAGTTAAACACGTTCTAATCTTCATACAAGGAAATCCCATTGGTGAAAGATGGGACTCCAGAGCGCCATCTGGTGGCAAGGTGTTATAATGCATATACAGCGCTTTATCTTTACAAATGTAGCTAAGTCCCCTCTCTGTCCTGGGAAACTGTTGTGGCTCGCCTGCTGGGAAGTCAGGTAAGTGCCTCTGCCCTGCCAGGCCATTCACTGCTATGGTTGGGAGTACACAACCCCGGCCTAATGTAGATTGGAAAATGACAGATCCATATCTATCTATCACCTATCTATCAGACAAGGCATCTCTTCACATGCCATAGTTTCAAGTCTTTCTCAGAAAGATGTTACATTTACTGTCAAGGTGTAAGACAGGGCAGAGAAATGGTATTCATGTTTTTTGACATCCCCCCCTATCCATTAATTTCCCTCCCATCTGCTTCTTTGCTATTTCTCCCCATTAGTTCTACTCCTGTCCTCTGGAGCAACAGAGAATGAGGCTGCTCCATTTTATGCATGGCAGCCCTTCAGATATTTATATGTTTACTAACTTAAAATGTTTAAAGAAGAAAGCAAATGATAATTGGGAAGTTTTAAAACCATTATAATACATTTAAATAATTCCTTACTATTCAAGTTCATGTGCAACCTACATATGAAGAAACATTAGAAAATAGTTTGTGTTTGTAATGTATGTGAATAATGTTACTAATTTGAATTAGATAATTTATTATTCAAGTACTAGTCTCTAGTAACTGTTATTCTGGGGAAGTAAGCAAATCTATTTTATTCTTTAGAAGAAATAGGACATAGTTTTCAGTTGTTGATATGTTACATTGATTTGTGTAGTCATCAATATGTAATAAATACAGCACTTTAATTTTTATATAACTACATTTTAATTATGTGCCTGGAAAGTGCTTTTATTAGGCAGCTGGAAAGACACTGAGATTGTAGAGGTTAATGATGTTCATCAATGCACAGTATGTTATGCAATTTTAAATGCAAATTTGAAAGAGATAACAAAATACATTTTAATTTACAGATGGTGGAGAGATAATTGCTATACATTGACCTATATAATTAATACTACACTATTAATAATCTCATCCATCTATTTTACTTTTTTAAAAAGAAACTGGCAGCTTGCTTATGTTTCTTCCAAGCAGCAGTTCTTCCAAGCAACAAAACATCAAAAATCTTAGCCTGTGAGTTGGATCCAGACTTATAGTAGTAGACCCATTGAAATCATGATGGCTAACTTGTCCCATTTAAATGTGTGTATTCTAAACATGACTGAGATGTAACACTAAGTCAAATCACAGCTTATCACATATGAGCATGCAGGCTCCCAGAAAGTAGACTGAATCTGCTTCCCAACACTTCCTAGAAACTGCAGAATGCACAAAAAGTATATATTTCCTACAAAATTGACACAAAACTTTTGATTCCTGAGTATGCTAAAGTGATTCAATATTAGAAGTGCTGGGGAAGCAAGTCCTTCTGCTGCTCTGGTACAGTGTGTTGCCTGGACCCAGGCCCATTGTTTGTCTGACCCAGTGCTTTTTTCTGGGGGTACGCAGGGGACACATACCCCTAAACATTTTGTGAATCTAAGTTTGGCCTCATTGAGGGGCACTATTTCAATATGAGTAGGAAAATGAGAGAACCTCTAAACATTTTTTTAGCAAAAAGCACTGGTCTGACTGAGTAGGAAGCACAAGCTGTAGCCAACTGCCTCTCCTAAGTCTGTCCTATGTGATGCCATTAAGCTGAAAGCTTGTGTCTCCTCATTTCCTTTTCCCCATGGCTACCATAATAAAATACTATCAGCCTTGTACCAGGAGTTGCTCAGGTCTCAAGAAACCACAAAAATCTGGGCAGTTTTGAAAGCTTCAGACCACTACCTTGATTTAAAATTCTGTCAGATTGTATGGAAACATAGACAACTTGCTTTTGGATCTCAGGAACCATCTTTCAAAATTTGGTTGGCATCAGAGCAGTTCTGAAAGGTTTGGTTCACCATATTAATTCAAAATGGCACCCAATTATATCTAAACACAGACAAAGACCTACAAATTTTGGTTATGGTATTTTAAGATGTTCAAAATATACTGTTGATCTGATAACATTACACCCCATTCTCGGCTTCCTTGGCTGCCAATAAAGGAAATGCAGAACCCTGCCCCAATTTGTAAGTGTAGGTTTTTAAAAGGGAATCTACAATGAACTGATACTTTTGGCAGCAGAGCTTTCTGTTAAATTGGATCATGACTACATCTGGCCTAAATGCCCATGCAGATCTAGAGCAGAGAAGCTTGCTTGCTGTTAAACATGATCATCAATCCCACAAGGATTTGTTTTCTTTTACTCGTATTAAGGACACCATCCTTTCATTTTTCTTGCATTAAGGGATGGCGTAAATATATGCATCAGGTGCAACCCTTATTTGACAAAGACAATGTGGCCACAGTTATCAATATTCTGATAACATCTCAGAGGGATCACTGTTATGAGCGATCACTGCTATATCCAACCAGATGGGCGGGGTATAAATAATATATATTATTATTATTATTATTAAGGGACGCGGGTGGCGCTGTGGGTAAAACCTCAGCGCCTAGGACTTGCCGATCGTATGGTCGGCGTTCGAATCCCAGCGGTGGGGTGAGCACCTGTCTTTCGGTCCCAGCTCCTGCCCACCTAGCAGTTCGAAAGCACCCCTAAGTGCAAGTAGATAATTAGGTACCGCTTTATAGCGGGAAGGTAAACGGCATTTCCGTGTGCTGCGCTGGTGCTGGCTCGCCAGAGCAGCTTCGTCACGCTAGCCACGTGACCCGGAAGTGTCTCCGGACAGCGCTGGCCCCCGGCCTCTTAAGTGAGATGGGCACACAACCCTAGAGTCGGTCACGACTGGCCCGTACGGGCAGGGGTACCTTTACCTTATTCTTCTTCTTCTTCTTCTTCTTCTTCTTCTTCTTATTATTATTATTATTATTATTATTATACATGGTGCTGCCTTTGAAGACTGTTTGGGAATTGCAGTTGATCCAACTAGTTCTATAGACTGAGCAAAGTTCCTAGGAAAATGTTCCATGGTCTTACTGAAATGCCTTTGATTTTCTTCCTTCAAACTTATTCAGATATTTCACCTGAAGAGGAACAACAATAACAACTTAGGGAAAGCAGACATTACCTGAAAAATTTCACTCTCTTCATTTCTTTGTTCAGGTAGGTAGCCGTGTTGGTCTGATGCAGTCTATATATATGTATGTGTGCGTGCGTGCGTGCGTGCACACGAAAGCTTATACAGTGGTATCTCAGGTTACATACGCTTCAGATTACATACCCTTCAGGTTACAGACTCCGCTAACCCAGAAATAGTACCTCGGGTTAAGAACTTTGCTTCAGGATGAGAACAGAAATTGTGCGGCAGCAGTGGGAGGCCCCATTAGCTAAAGTGGTACCTCAGGTTAAGAACAGTTTCAGGTTAAGAACAGGCCTCAGAACGAATTAAGTTCTTAACCTGAGGTACCACTGTATCAATAACAAACTTAGTTAGTCTCTAAGGTGCTACTGCACATTTTTTTAATTTATATATATATTTCATTTCTTTGAAAATTCCTAAGTTATTTTGTTTAATAAACAAAACACACATGCACACATACACTTCACTTCAAACTTCACAGACTTTTGTGGCAACTGTAACTTGAATCCACACACTGTAACTGTGATGTTGAACAGTCAAGTAGTCTTTTCTCAGATTACAATTGTAGGACAAATCCATTGTGACAAATTTGGAATATGCGTCAGACAGAAATAGCCCTCAAAGACCCCTCATGAAGAATGAATTCAGACTTACATTCTTAACACACCATCATCATAAAGCAATCCAGTGAATGGAAATGCAGACATCCATAACATTAAATCACTTGTCTAATTTTGAGAGTAGCTTCCAGTGACTGGGAGGCTAATGCCATATGCCACTGCCGCAGCTGAATTCATTAAGGAAAGTTGTTTGGAGCTGCATATAATGTAATGAAGAACAGTAAATTTTAATATTGGACATGCTCTTTTGTTGCTGTGAAAATAGGGCACAACAGGGGTGTTCAAACCGTGGAACCCTGAGCTTCATGACAAGCTTTTTAGGGGTTTCTCATTGTTGAGATCAGTAACAGGGAAGAAGCTTCCCTGAAAGACCATTTGTCTATCACTACCACAGTGGAGTTAAGGGACAATATAAGCAGGGACACCATTGAGGCAGCAGTACTCACCTGGCATATCATGGTGGGGTTTTGCTGCTGGGGGCAGAATTTAGTTTTGGATAAGATGTACTGTATTATTGTCACGATGCTGTCAGTGGGTCCCGGCTGGTTTCCCAGGAAAGTATAAAGACAAGGGAAAGTTTCTTACTGTCCTTTTTTATTTCAGACTTTACAGAGAGAGGCTATAGAACCCAGCCTCTTGGATAATGGCATTGTCCCGAGTGAATTTCCACCCCGCCCCCTTCTCTTCCACTTCCTCATTCATTGTCATCATCACCTCCTCTATGGGTGCTGCTAGGTGCCCTCTGTCTTTGAGCTCTTTGCTCTCCTACTTTGAAGGCTCATGGGTTCAGGGAGGTGTAGGGTCTGGAAAGCTTTCTAATGACAACATGTCAGCCTGCTGCCGTTCTGGTTCTGCATGCTTCTCCTCTCCCCTGATTCCCCAGCTTTCCCCCTCACCTGCCTCTGAGCTGTGACCTCCCTCAAACCCCTGTTGTGAATCTACACTGTCTTCCTCTTCCTCCTCCCTGGAGGGGTCAGGATGGGGAGGCAGTCTCCAGCCTTCCTCCTCTGTCTAGTCCCTAACATCTATTTCTGCTGCTCTGTGGATTGTTTTTGATTTTTAAAAATGAATTTTTAGTGGATTGTTTAAATCTTTGTGTATATTAATTAATGATGGATATTTTGATTATTTACTATTTACGCTTTGTTACATCTTGTCAGTTCTTTATGAATGGTCTGGAAACACTGCAATATTTTATTATGTAAATATTATGGATGTTGTGAGCTGCTTTGAGCATGGGAAAGTGGGATACAAACACACTGAGGAGCAGGGGTGCCAACTTGAGTGAAATATTGTGGGGCCCCAGGAAATCCCCACCCCACGTAATCGATCACATGATGCAGTGCACACACACCATTTGAATGGGAATGCCCATCACCTTTGTAGGGGCCCAGCCCCCTCAAATATTTTACTGTGGGGGAAAACCCCCCATGGCCCCTAGGAATTGGCTCCTATGTTGAGGAGTATGGTAATGCCATTAAGAGACAACATAACTCTATATTTCTTATGGTTGGGTTTGGATTAAAGTAAGAATTTGAGCCCTGATAGTGTCCACCAGTGGCGTAGCGTGGGGGGGTGCAGGGGGGGCCGGCCGCACCGGGCGCAACATCTGTGGGGGGGCGCGCTCGCACTCGCAGCTCTCTGCCCCTACCTGGCTCACTCACTCTCTCTCACTGCAGTGCTGGCTGTGCGAATCCGATCCGAGCTGCCGGGTCGCCGCCCACTGTGGAGGGGGTGGGTGCCAGGCGTGCGGTGCGGAGAGAGAACGAGGGACTATCTGGGGGAGGGACAGTGCAGCGGCCGCCCAGCGCAGCGCTGAGCGCGGGAGAGAACCAGACCAGACCAGACCAGGCAGCAGCAAGAAGAAGCTGGCAGCGGCGGCAGGTTAGGGGTTAGGGGGCGCAAATTACTTGCCTTGCCCCAGGTTAGGGGGCGCAAATTACTTGCCTTGCCCCGGGTTAGGGGGCGCAAATTACTTGCCTTGCCCCGGGTGCTGACAACCCACGCTACGCCGCTGGTGTCCACCCCCACTTAGGATCATGGATGCTGAGGTGCAAACTCATTCTTGGTGGGAAATGACAGGGTCCACTGGGATCACAAGTTTGATTTTCAGGATATGTGCTGAGAAAAGACATGTCACTGCAGTGGCAGCATAGTCACTTTTCAAAGAGGTAAAATGAGATGTTAGGTGGCTTTTGGTAGTGGAGCTGACTCTATTGTCAGCTACTCCATCCTGTTCTCCAACGTGAGAGAGATATACACGCACATTTGACTTCTGAAATGTTCAGGCACAATGAGTGGTCGGCAAATTCCATTGGGAAAATGGAGAAATGCGCCTTGGAAGTTGTTCAACTTCTGAGGCGTGTTTGAAAATGGAAGCTTTCACTTCCAGGTTTTCAGCATTCAGGTTCCAAATCGTTCCGCTTCCAAGACGCTCAAAAACCAAAGTTCCACTGTGTGTGTGTGTATCCTTATGTGGCCTCTCACTCTCATTCCAGATCTGTATTTCTCATCAACTCACTGCTTCCATATTTCTCCAAGCAAGCACCTGGGTTGGGAGGAAATAACAGTCTCATCTCCACATTCAGAACCTGCTTGGCGTCTCTAAAATGCAGAGTATTGTCAGGAAGACTCCTTTGCTCCCCTCCAGTTCTAAGCTTAGAGCTGGAGAGATAGAAGTGGTATTCTGCTCAATGCAGAAAACATTACCCACTCCTTCTCCTGGAAGGGATAGAGGCACAGAGAGAAGGCCATGTGCCCTTCTGCTTTACCCTTCACCCTTCCATCTTAGAGATGGAGCCAGGAGGCAGAGGCGCATGCACACTCTGCCTCCCTACCTGGGTTTGACTGGTGGTCCAGACTTGGAGTGCCCATTGGGTGCATGTGCTCCCCCCTCCCTCCTCCAATTTGGAGTCAGAAGTGGAAGCTCATTGTGGCTCTTGCTTGTGTCTGACAAACACAGAGATAAAACACATCCTTGGCTGGAGAAGGATGGGGTTCATCCCCACTCTGTTCCCTCACCTTGCCTTGGTGGTGAGGTGAGTGAGTGAGATCACAGAGTCCTGATGATGATAAAGAAAGTAGCAATACCCAATAATGGTATTTTGTGAATGCAGGTTTGCATGTAATCTTAAATATATGCAATGTCATACGTGGAAAAATAAACCTTGCTGAGGATCTCTCACATCTCCCACTACCAAAACTCTACAATGGCATCTCAGTCTCATTTCAAGTTGGAAACTGTAGAGGATTATAGATCCTTCTATCAACTGCTCATAACAGCACACAGAAGAGAGATAGATAAATGACATATAGAGAGATAGATATTGATAGATGATAGATGGATAGTTTCCTGTCTTATGTCTCTCTCTCTTTCTCTCTCTCTCTCTCTCTCTGTATGTGTGTGTGTGTGTACACACACACACTACTCCTAAGACACACACAGCCCTATTTTTATTTTCAAGAGCACGTTTTTTAAAAAAACAACAACTCAGGGTGGGATGTTTCCTCACTTTCAGTACCAAATAATTACATTCTGGATAATTAAAGCATTCCCTGACTACTGCAGTACAACCCACATGAGAATACCCCAGAAGGCCGTTATTATCCTTTATCCTGGGGGGAACGTGTTGGTTACAAAATTAGCTAATTGACTAACAATATCCTACTCTGTCAGAAATGAGCAAACATAAATTAAGCATGATGTTTCAAAATATAAATTGTTAATGAATATTAATTGTATACTTTTAAGACCTTGTTTGAAAATACTTTCTTGCATGCTTAGTTAGTTCCAACTCTTACTTCATTAACTTGGTAGTTTCCTTTCTGCTGAATAAAATTAACTTTATTCATATAATCTGTTCCATTAAGCCTTTTGTAAACCTCAACTCTGTACTCCCTGATCTTACTTTAATCTATGGAAATGATTTATATTTCTTAAGCCTGCAGAGCAGTTCATCAATTACAGTCTGAAGTCATCCCTTTAATCTCCTTTTGGATTTTTACCTGACATGTTGTCCTTCACAAATTAGGAAGATACATTTGACCTATCCTTTTCTCATTGAGATCCATAACTAACAACAGATAGTTATGCATGTCTGCTCAGATGTTGGCACCACTGAGTTTAATAGGCCTTACTTGCTGAAAGGTGTGTATAGGACTGCAGACTAATAAGTTGTGCACCTTACTACTAAAACTTGCCACCAGCATCCCAGTATTGTCATTTTCCATTTAATACAGTTGTTCCATTAATTTACTGGCATATGTGAGAGTTATCAGATTTTATTATCACAACTATCCTGTGATGCTGGCTATTCACCTTGTGAATTTTATGAATGAGCGGTGCCCAAGCATGATTTATCCAAGACCATTACAAACTTTTCCCATGCTCCCTCTCATTTCCCCATTTTTTGTTTTGCAAAATTGGAAGACTGGGGATGTTAAATTTCATTGAGTTGCCTTTGTTAAAGCTCTTTATGGTTATCACTGCCTGATTTGGATTTACAGCCAGGCACAGCAGCATTAAATGTATGTCCTTAGATTAGTATCCATTCTAGGTAGTCTGAAGGCCAGAGGCCTAACTCATTTACTTACTGGGTGGATAGTGCCATTATACAGTCTACTCACAAGATGGCATTGGACATAGTTTTATCTGGGTAGAGTCATTAGTTTCATGTTGCTGTTCTGTTGTTGGAGAGAGAACGTAACATTCTTGTCTAGCTTCCTGACTGATGGCACACCTTCTCTCTGTCTCCCTCCTGAGGCTAATAGGTTTTCAGCCCAGGCTGAGCCTCCCTGAACTCATTCTTCCTATGCTTGGTGCCTGTGGATCAACAGGATTTTGAACTCATGTCCTCCTGGTTCTAACCTGTCCATCAACTGAAAACATGCAGAAACAATCTAGGGAAATGCAGACACCTCCTCTGCCCTCATTCTGCTTCCCTTATCACAACTGTTTTAGTTTCCCTTGACAGTCGTCAAATGCTTTTTCCTGAGAATGAAAAGCTTTAAATTCCTTCTTAGGTGAGATTTTATTGGGAACTCTAATGTCTGTCTGATAGGAGAAATGTGGAGATGAAAGAGAAAGAGTGGTGATATCTGGCATAGAAAGTGTTCCTCTACCATACGAAATCTTAGGTTGCCACTGCTTCCCAAACTAGCAAGTTGTGGCATAGTATAATAAAATGGAGTTCTATATCAGTGTTAAAATATTTGTCATTTTACAATCAGGCCTGTACTTACTGCATTTAATCAGAAAGTGAAGTATTATATACTTTACTACTTTAGTGCATTAGTCTGTCACCAAATGGAAAGAGCATTTATTTTTCAGTCATCTATCATAAGTCATAAAATGCACATGCTGTTACGTGTGGTGCTTTCCATATAAGACTTTCCTACCTGCTAAATAGGCAAATGCTAATATTTATATGCTAATTAATTGCAGAATAGCTGGGGAATATTCCAACTGTTTGTCTGCCTTCTGGAGTTGAGAGGCCATCAATCACCCCCCCCCTTCATTTTTAAACATTGCATTTAAATGGCACTTCCTTTATATTTCACATTATTCTTATTTTCTGCCATGTGACAGCATTAATATAATTTTTTATTTTTCTTATGCCTCGCTTATGTTAACTCAACCATAACTGCATGTGGCACTAAATTAAGTTATATTGTAGATTTGAAAGTGTGCAACAATCCAGGGGATTGTTTTCAGCATGAATAAAAAATGAGACAACTAGAAATGAGCATGACACACAATAGCTTATAGTTTTTGCACACTGAAAATGTGGAGAAATTGAAAAGGGTGTTTGCTCTGAACAGAAAAGGAAACATATTGTAATTATAGGTGAAAGTACAAGGTACCACAAAACTGGAGTTGTATTTTATATGAACCATATAGTTGTTGGCATCCATCTGTCTCGGGAGGTAATGCAGGAGTGCACTTTCAAGCGTAAAGTCAAAGCGTTGGAGAGTTACAATGCCTGTTGTGGCTGTACAGACAGATACAGGAGATACATGTTTTATTGCAGGTGGGGTAGATGAAGGAGTCTGGCTTTGCTGCTACAGGTGGCATTTCTTTTCTCTGTGCTTTCCCCAGTGGTCATTTCTCCTCTAGTCACTGCTGTGGATGCACGACCTGACTGTCTGTACCAAGGCAGGTACAGGACTGCAAGGGATTCCCATACTGCAGGGTTAATGTTGCCAGTCTTCATGTCTCGTTTGCGGACATCTTTGTAATGCAGAGCTGGTCAAACTGTGGGTCTGGTGCCTGAAGCCAGCTCCCCATAGAGCATGTCCTTGGGGATCCTGCCATCTTCTGTTCTGTGGACATGACCAAGCCAGCGTAGACAGAAGTGCAAATGGGCTGGGAAAGCACATCTTTATTTGAAACTCTGTCCTGCCATGTGACACACAAAATCCTCCTGAGGCAGCACATATTGAAGACATTTTGAGTCATTGGTCTTGGTGGGAGTAAGTTGCCCACGACTCACTTCCATAAAGCAGTATGTTAACACACAAGCCTAGCACTGGTATTGATAATTAAGATCCCTAAAACCTTAGTTTTTGACTTATTCAATTTATTCACCCCCAACAAAAGGCCTGCCGCCATCTAACAACAGGCATGCCCCTCCACAAAATTCCTGGCTACACCCATGCCGTAGATGCCTTGCCAATATGTTTGTCTCGGATAAGGACCTGTCACTTTTTCTATTGGCATGGAGACATGCCGAGTTGAACAGACCTTCCTCATTCCTCAAATGAAAGTTCACTCTTCAGTCAAGCTGAAGGCATATGAGAGCAATAGGGAGAAGAATATGTCAAAGAAAGTGGGAGAAATGAACCATCATACTGGACGGTGTCACATCTGTTCTAGTGGAAGGACACTATCATCTTGTGAAGCTTAGGTGGGCATCCTATCTTGTTGAGCAGTGAAGAGGCCTTTTCAGCTGACAAGGTCAAAGGCCTTTGTCAGGTCTACAAAGGTGATGTCTCTGCTCCCAGTATTTCTCTTGCTGCTGGTACAGTGAGAAAATCATGTCGACTGTTGACCTCTGAGTTCTAAAGCTGCATTGTGACTCAGGATGAATAGTATGAATAGTATAAAGTAGCATTAAAATAAATAGAAAGTGTTGGGGGGGGGCACACAAAAAACCCAATAGCTACCAAACATTCATGAACAAACATATATCCTCATGCATATATAAGACTGTCAGCACATACTTGGAGAATAGGCAATGCTCTCAGTTGGCTCTGATCTAATCTAAATTAGTTGAGGTTCTAATCCCACCTCATGTGGCAACTAGGAAGAAGGATGACCTGGCTTGATATGATGGATGAGCTTATTTGAGGTTGTCACTTATAACTCAAGGAATAAAATGAAAGATGGATGCTATAATTAAATTCTATAATTAGCAATCCTATCTGCTGTTCCGACTGGGATAATTATAGAATAGTGGTGGTCTTTTCTTTAAGCCCACCTTTTATAATATTTTATTTAATACGGGGGAAATGCATAAATATCAAATTGAGATATAGGAGTGGTGTGTGCACACACCACACACAGTAGAGACCTCCAGAAACTGAACCACTTCAGAATGTGGGTGGATGATCCCATTAAATTGCCTCTCTTGTGATGAACTTCCTGAAAATGGTCACCAGCATATTAAGGCTATAGTTTTCTCATTTGTTGACTACCACATACAGAGGGTTTTAAGCATAAGAACATTCAAATATGTAATCCTTTGAGATGATTGTGCCAAACGCGAAGTGGCTCTCAGCTGGTGCCAATGGAAGTCCTTTGACTCTATGTGGGATGTTGATCAGGCTATGAATCATCTTCTATCCTGCATGTTGTATTCCTTTCAGGAGGAGTGTAAAAAGGAACTTGTAGACAGATCAAAGTCTCAGCTGAAATGTCTCTCATAAATATTAAGGTTGCTTGTCACTTGAGTCATTAAATTAATAGAGTAAAATATCATTCCTCTTAGTTCACAGAAAAGTGATGGTTGGCACCCCGTATTTACCATGCTGGGCATGATAGGATAAATCTTTTTCCCCAATACACTGCTTCATTTTCATATTCTGTGCTGCAATGTGCAATGAATGAGCTTTGAAAGAAACTTAATTTTCAATGGCTGAAGCTAAATGCTTTGGTCCTGAGCACAGCTGGAATGAGATGCTTCCATGTTTTCTGGTTGGGTGCGGTTGTCCTTTCAAGAATTCAGTACTGAGCATCTCAGACTCTCTCTCTCTGATTTTGGGGGGCACCTGCCAACATCAACAAATAAATATGAGTTGTTGTGTTTTGGTTTTTTTGCAACAAGTGGGCAAATTCACAGATAGAAAAAGGCAATTCAGGAATTCTTATCCTTTTCATTTAAAATGTTCATCAGGTTGCAACACCAGGCTGATCTCAAGTCAGGCTGGCTTACACTGATGAAACCCTGCAGTCTGACAAAAGCTGTTAAGCACTAAACTCTCCAGCAGATTGAACATTAGCCTTTGTCCTTGGACCAGCTGGAATCGCCTGTTAGTAATGATTTCCCTGGTGATCACATTGCACCAAAGAACCACATTCCATATAGCTCAAGCACTATGTTCAGGGAACAGCAACCCCATTTTACTCCTGCTATCATGCCACAAGTAAAAAGAAATTAACTTGTGGATTAGGTTTCCTATTTATTTCAATATCTTGGGCTGATTGAATAGTTAACCATTGCATTCAACTTAAGTTTCGACTGGTTTTCCTTCCACACTAACAGTTGTGTGTGTCTGTGCTTATGTGAAGAGACTTCTGGCAGAGGTATTTATTGAATCATTTACATATTATGAATAATGACAAGGTGGATTGTCAATTCTGTGTCAAACTAAAGTGAATTGCAGGTAGATGACTAAATAGGAATGTAGTATTTATTCAAATATTTATAGGGAAAATTCAATAACATCAAGACTGGCTATATATCATGTCAATAGATATTATAATAGTTAAGGCAGATGCATGAATTTATTATTTAGCACCAAGAAGATGCACTGCAGGGAGAAAAATATATTTCTTCCTCCCACCGCTATTTCCACCTCACTCTCTCTACTGCCTCAAGAATGCTGCAGGGCTTTTAGCACTTTTCTTCCCGCTTCCTAGCATGTGTTTTAGAGACAATATCCTTGCTTTAGTTTTCAAAGCACATTAATGTAACAGGAGTTTCATGTTAATACGTCGCCATGTATTCTGCTACTGTATGAATCTCGAGTACTGCACTTGAATTTTTAATGGCTGACAGGAACGGCCAGGGGAGGTAGTTTATACAAATAAGAGAAGCCTCTCTTTCTCCCCACCCCTTGTAACATGTGTGTGTGTGTGCGCGCACACACACACACACATGCAAACAGAGAAACACAAAACTAGGTATCATCTAAAACTAGATCCTGGCTTGTATTTCTTTGTCAAGAGGGGAGGTGTGTTCAGCTTTCTATAGACTGCCCCCTGCCCCAGTCTGAAAAAGAATCATTTAGTTGAAAGAGAAAGATGGGATTTATGATACCACAGCCTCCACTTCTCAGATTTCATATTTTCATATTTCAAGAAACAGACTATTTCATGTAAAGAGTCATGAAGAACCAAGACTAGCACAGATGGAAAAGCTGGTTCATTATTTATTTATTTTATATCCAGTGACCACGCGCACCTTTATTGGTGTTTCTGGCCTTTTTCATCTGAGAAATAGTTTTATCTTTGCAGCCATCTGTACAGGCGAAAGATGCCCAGTTTCTTTAACCTTTCTTCTTAGATCGTGTATTCCAAATAATTTGATGCCAGCTTACCTCTCTGGTGCTTCCCTTTTTCTCCTGAGGTGCCTCTGCCTTCATGATTAGCCATAATCATTCATTCATTCCATCAATCATATTTGTTCTCAAGTAATTAAGTACTACTCACGGCTTGCTGAATACACACATTTGTATCAACTTGTGCGGAACATACCAACTATTATGAAGAAGTGGTAGAAGTGGTAGGAATGTTATAAAGATGAAACAAATATTTGAAATTTCATAGAATTTAGCCATTTTGCTGTTTAAATTCGGGCTTCCAAATTTCCGAATTTAACAAAATAAATTTACACTTTAAGAGCAGAATCCAATGAGACTTCACCTTCCTCCTCTTATCTTCTCTGGTAGGATATTGAGGTCACACAGAGGGCTGCAGCAGGAAGGGCAAGAATGTGAAATTCCATTGCACAAGTGGAAGCCTGTTTCACTCACACACAAACAGTGTCTGATAAATCCCCAATGTTCAATTTTACATCAAAGTATGAATTTCTTAGAGCTCTTTATCTGTTTTGATATCTGTTTTGATATTGTCAGGCATTAAATATGATATCTCACAAGCTGTCAAATGTTGAATATGTTACCTGTCAAAGACTATTGAAATCCTACATAGGTAAGGTAAAGGGTAAAGGAGCCCTGGACGGTTAAGTCCAGTCCAAGGTGACTATGGGTTTGCAGCGCTCATCTCGCTTCAGACCAAAGGAGCCAGCGTTTGTCCACAGACGGCTTTCCAGGGTCATGTGGCCAGCATGACTAAACCGCTTCTGGTGCAACGGGACACCATGACGGAAGCCGGAGTGCACGAAAATGCTGTTTACTTTCCCGCCACAGCAATACCTACTTGCACTGGTATGCTTTTGAACTGCTAGGTTGGCAGAAGCTGACACAGAGCGATGGGATTTCACCACCGTTGATTGGATTTGAACTGCCAACCTTCCGAGCTGCAACCCCAAGAGGCTTGGTGGTTTAGCCCAGTGTGCCACCTGCATCCTGAAATCCTACATACTACTTGAATGCCAACTATAAAATACTTCCACTATCATACATTGAAAATAAAATGTAACCTGGTTTACTGATAGCAAATAAGGATATGCGCATTCAGAAAATAGCTGAGGTTCTGTCATCATCACCATCCATAGAGGAAAATTTGAGAAGAATTTTAAGGTGTGCTATCCCATCAAAGGCACAGCATCTCAACACAGCTCACAGATCAGATCAGAAGAATCTTTATTTGCATCAGCCACTAGCCATGGCAATAAAATAAAATACAGTGAACTGAAGATAGAGGTAAAAACTGAACCACACAAAGTACATTTGGGAGGTTTACATCAATAATAAAATAATAGATCTTATTCTAATTTCGCCTGCTAAATTTTTTTGAGTTGCACTTTTCTTGGTTCATACAAGAAGAATGTAAGTAGCATGGAAACCTGGAGCTCGGGAGGAGGGATAGTTAAATGTGTCAGATCATTCGAGGTATTTACAGTTTGAGATGGGACAGAGAAGCAATGTATACATTGGTTTTTGGTATACACAGCTCTTTGTGTTTGTGCACATGAGCATTTTGCTGACTGAGGGGAAGTACATGATGACGCGCCCCTACCCTGCCCTGCTGCCCAATTCCACATGAGGAAGATAAATAGACTGTCTGTTGAATTTTAGTTCAACACTGGGGATAGGCCATGCCCTCCACTGGACCCACGGGCAGCAGGCTAGCCTTGTGGGTGCAATGGGACAGGCTGTGAGCACACACAGATCTCTCTTCTAGCAGATATGAAAGGTCTTGTGTGTGAGAGAAAGTGCATTTGTTGCAGCTCTACAACATTCACAATGTAATTCCATATGCATGGACCATAACCAGATGTGATACCATTCCCTCACAGTGGCAGACATTTTCCCTTTCCTCAAATGAAGCTGCATAGGGCTAGATTTGGGATTAGAGACTAGAAGCAATGCTCAAACTTTTAAAAGTTCATTTGATTTGAATCTTTTGAAATGTCACCTCTGCAAAGCCTGGAAGAGTGAAACAACAACAATAATGTTTCCAAGTGTCCCTGGGGCTCTGCAAAGCTGAGATATATAAATAAACATCCTTATTAGTCATTAGCATTACATGTTTAGGATGAAAGCTTCAAATAAATAATCAGGTATCTCAACCCTCATCTTATTAATTATTCCATGTTTCATAAATGCAATATTGTTTTTAAAGTTCCAAATATTAAAAGATGTATGTAAATTCCCTTTAGCACCAATAATTGTTTTCTTCTCTTCCTGCTGTTCCTGTTCTTGCAATTATTCAAGCATCATAGTTACCAAATATACCCTTGAGAATGGATTAACCCTTTTTTCTCTACTTGTCCACCAGGAACAAATGGAGCTGGTTGATCTGTTAGGGAGAAGTCCAGTTATTGTTGTTTGGAGTTATCTAGCTCATTCCTGGCTCTTGTGACAGAAACATGTTATCAGAACCAAGGCAGCTTTCAGTGTCATGTGTTCTTTCTCCTCTGTAATATCCAATTCAATTTAGCTCATGTCCTGACATTGTTGCTGAGCTATCCCTCAAAACTGCTCCATATCATGAGGCAGAGGCAGGAAAGACAGCATAGAGACATCAGCTGATATTACCAAAACCTCAGCATAGGGGGTCATTTTTGAGATACTTGGAGAAGTATCAGATCAGATTCTCAAAAGAAAATAGGGCACTTTTAAATTCACCTACTGGTGAAAGTTTGTGTTCACTGTTTAAAAATCCCTCCATAAGCATTCATTGATTCATCTATCAAATAAAAGCTTGTAGAAATCATCATCAAATTTCATCATGTAGGTGAAACCCAGAAGGGATATGATTTGCTCTGTTTCTACATTAAGGAAATAATTCCTTCCTGCAGTGGTGCAATTCCTCTGACTCTTCTGCTATCTGATACAGTTGTGGTTGGTCTATACAACAGACCAACTCTCTCTTTTAGCAAGTTTTACCAATGAAGATAATTGGGAATTTGAATTTTGCTTTAGAAATGTGGGCCCAAAGAATAGGTAATTTTTAAAGCAAAGAATAGGTGTGATTTTTTTTCTAGGCTTCTCACCTTATCAAATGAAAATCAAAAGCTAAAATCAAAAATGTCTTTTGCTAATGTGGCACAATATCCCTGGCTATCTGGTCAAAATGAGGATTTTAATTGCCTGAAGTCACCTTGATATAAAATAAGTAGCCAGTCCTGTAACAAAGGCGACATCAACAATAAATAAGCTTGGGTGAGATAAGAGAAATTCTTCGAAGGGGAAAAAAATATCCCAGGTAAATGTATACCTATCATGTCACAAGCCTTAGATCCTGCTGAAAGATTGATTAGATCCTGGTGGTGAGGGAAATGGGAAATTGGATTGTAAAGTGTGAGATAGACTGTGCAACTTTATCAGACCGTTCACCTGTAATGATGAGGTCATCTTCCTCCTGGCAGCTAGACTGGCTTCTCAGTGAAAAAGAAACAACAATATTTATGTACTGTGAGATCCAATGACAAAGGAAGAATTGAGGGAGGTCTGGGAAATACGTTTAGGCTAAATTAAACATTTCAAAGGCACATCATAGCGGAAATCCTAAGGATTCTTTTTCAAAGTTCTATGAGGTTTCATCTGGCCGATTATCTAGCTGTATTCGGGAGGGGAGGGGAGGGGAGGGAGAGAGAGATCAAGGATTTATGTTGCCAAAGGCTATCACAAAGGTTCCTAGAGAATTTTGTGGCTGAAAGCAAAAGTATTGAACCAAGCTAAAAAGCTCCATAAAAGTTTTACTCCTTAGTTTAAACTTTTGACACAAAGGTGTCAAATAATGAACACCTGAAAATTCTCAAAACTGTGACCACCACCCAGTAGGTCTGATCCCTGGGGAGGCTTGAGGATGCTTGAACCAGGTGCTTTGGTGATTGCATAGCTAATAGCAAAACCTTTCAGTGCTGGTCCTGTGTTTGGCTTCTAACAGGCAGTAAATGAGCTTTTCATGAAGGGCAAACCACAGTTACCAAGATTTTGGGGAGGAGAATGTACTTTACATGAACAGCCAGCAGCGTTGTGTGAGTTCACGGGGCAGGTACACACGAGTCAAGAGGGTGCAAAAGCCGGGGGAGATGGGGGTGGGGAGAAAGAGCCCATCGTGCCAGAGTGACCCTGCACTGCCCTGGAGCATTAAGAGGCCACACCTCCAAGATGAATAGGAACATGTGTGCTGCCCCTTTAAGTGGGAGGCTGGACTCAACAGTCTCCACTGGGCTGGCCAGAGCTGCCTATCACTGACATGAGTTCCTGTTGGGTAGAGTTGGCCCTCCTGTGCCCTCCCTTGCCCTGCCCTGGATCTGGGAAAGGGACGAGGCCAGACACACTCTCTTCGCTTCCTTCTCGGTCAAGTTGAGCAGCATGGATGCGGGCTCTGGCCCCATCGGCCCAGTCTCCAAGGTTCAGGAAGACCCTTTCATGTCCCCCAGAAGCCACTGGAACTGTGCGCCCCAGGAAACGTTTGCACGCTGCCCCCATGCTGACGCCTCCAACGTGGCTTGGCTCGGTGCTCCTCTCCATGAGTATTGGTTCCTCCAATGCCCAGAGAGAAGCTGGGCCATGCTGAGGACACCAGTATGGGGGTGCAAGGGCCCCTCTGGCACCTCCACACTACACCCCTGTGTGTGGTGAAGGCTCCAGGGCAGCAAAGGGTGGCTGGCTGAGCTCGCTGCTCAGGAAGCAGATTCTGTCCACTCATACAATTGGACCAATTGCAAGCAGGCAAGGGGGCAGCCACTCCCAGGGGGTGGGCTCAGCAGAGCCTGCAGGTCTACTCTCTGGGCAGATAAAGAGGGTCCATGGCCTGCATTGGCAGCCACTTCTTCATTGATATAATAGACATTGCTATGGATATGGTTGGTTGCCATATTTGGGACCAGGTTGAATTTTTTTCCGGTAGGCAAATTGGCTTGCCACCTCATAGAAATTATCAGAATTTTGGTGGTTTAGGCATTGAGTAGGTATAATCTTGGACAGAGGGGAGGTTGTAGCCTCTGCCTGCCCTCTCCAAAAAATGGGGTATCCCATTAAAGGGATCCAGGCGAGATGCTTCTGTCCAGACACCCAGATGGGGGCTAGGACCAAAGCACTCCTCAGGTGCAATCCAGCAGGAGAGTTACATTTTGATGTAGGTCAAGCACTCCCTCACTTCCGGCTGACCCTAAATAAATGTCCTTCCAGCAGGCAGTCTGGAGATGGTTGGTTCTACCCAGTGCCTATGCCAAACCTCTTACACTTTAGGCAATAAAGTTGTGGCCTGATTTGACCCAAATACAAGTTGTCATGTCTCATTATTCATTGTTTATAGCAGTCCATAGGGCAGGGGGACAACTGGGCACGCAAGAGGAATCCAAAGTTGTGAGTCTCTTGTACTTTGCTAATCTAAACAAGAACAATCTACACTTCATCCAGATGGAATATTTTTAAAATCTTTGTACTAGTGGTGTGGTGTTTTGAATGAGAATCTCAACACATTAATCATGAGTTCTACATGGCAAATGAACTCCTGAATTTGACATAAAGATCTACCCAGCCTTGCAAGTCTTTTCTGACACAATTGCGATAAATCAGTTAGCAACATCAGCCAAAGAATCTGTCAGGGATATAAATAGTCTGTATCTGTTCAGCATAATGTTGCACACCACCCCAGTCTCCAAGCGGTTTGAGATTCTAGGGGTTCCAGGCATTTACACAGGGTCTGATTTCCTCAGAATGAGAGACAGCAGAAACTGTGAAGAAAGCAGTTGTTGGGAAGAAGAGCCCGATAACAGAATAAATGATGCAAGAAGGGAGCTGCAACCCAAGATAGGAAAAGAGGTAGGGAACACCTAGCTGCAATTAAAAAAGGATATTGACAAGCTGGAACATGTGCAGAGGAGGGCAACCAAGATTACCAAGGGTCTGGAAACCAAGCCTTAGGAGGAATGGTTGAACGACTTGGTTATGTTTAGCCTGGAAAAGAGATTGAGAGGAGATATGGCAGCCACCAAATATCTCAAGGGCTGTCACATGGAAGATGGCACAAGCTTGTTTTCTCCTGGAGGCTTATGATAGTTTGTAATATTTAAGTTCATTTATGAAAATACAGGTTGAGCAGAGGTATGGGGTAGACAGACCAAACACTCTGAAAGCAAAATCCACTGACCAGTATATGATTAAAGCTGGTGTGATCCAGTAGCAAAAAAGGCTAATGCAATTCTAGGATTCATCAACAGAAGTATAATGTCTAGATCAAGGGAAGGCATGGTCCCACTCTATTATGCCTTGGTCAGACCACACCTGGCTTCCTGTGTCTAATTCTGGGCAGAACAAATTAGGAAGGATGTTGACAAGCTGGAACATGTGCAGAGAAGGACAACCAAGATGATCAAGGATCTGGAAACCAAGCCTTATGGGGAACGATTGAGGGAGTTGGGTATGTTTAGCCTGGATAGGAGGAGACTGAGAGGAGATATGAGAGCCATCTTCCAACATCTAAAGGGCTCTCACATGGAAGATGGAGCATGCTTGTTTTCTCCTGCTCTGGAGGGTAGGAATTCAACCAATGGCTTCAAGTTACAAGAAAGGAGATTCTGGCTAAACATCAGAAAGAACTTTCTGACAATATGAACTGTCAAGAGTTTTTAAAGCAGAGGTTGGATGGTCATCTGTCAGGGATTCTTCCATTGCAGGAGATTGGACCAGATGACCCCCCAGGGTCCCTTCCAATGCTACAATTCTATGCTTCTATGAAGAGAGCTATGATCACTTTACAAAGGCCTGACTTCACAGACACATGGTGCAATGATCCTTTCTCTGTCTGCAGAATAAAACGTTATATCAAAAGTTTACAACTTTTCTGCTTGTTTGTCTTTTATAATGATCCTTAATGGAAGTCTCCATTGCAATCCCAAATGTATTTGCCAAGACGTAAGCCCAGCTGAACTCATTAAAACTTACTTTTCAATAAACATGTTAAAATCAGGCTGCAAGTCATATTTCTGCTTGTTTGCTCTAGTGGCAGTTGCATATTATGGAAGGACAGTGATAATAATCGGAATTTATGTAGGAAGTTCTTTGGAAGCCAGTCAGGTAATTCAGCTCAGAAAAGTGCTTTTTTCTTAAAACAAACACCATGTATTGAAATTTAATAAATGGCCAGCTAAACTTCAAAAGCAAAAGCAAGCAGCTTCCTTTGTCTTGCTATGCATTATTTATTGTTTCTGAATATGAATGTTTTCTCAAACAGATTAATTAAACTACAGGATTTTAGTAAACTATTTTGTTATTGTTTTGGAAAAATGATTCATCATCTCAAGTCATAGAAATAACTAAAATGGGGAATTGTCATAGTACAGGGGAAAGGCCAACACTGGCCATAAATAATTGCCACAGCTTTGAGGACATCTTACACATTTATTTACTTAGTTGAAGAAAGCAAGAATCTGGCAGACACAGGACAAATTAAGATCTCACTGCAAATGACTGAACTGCTAAGTATGAAATTCGCATTATCTTTAGACAAGAATTAATCAAGCAACAGGGGAACCTTATAGCTATTATAAGCACCTTGAAAATGAATTTTTTCCGTAAGTATCAACATGTCTGAATAATAATATGATTCAACATTAATGGTACATGAGCTTGAATATGAATGTGTTCTCCAGCAGAAGAAAAACATGCAGGGAATTGGAGGAGTACTGCTGATCTTGCCAAACTTACGAGGCTGTTGCAAACATACCAGCAGGGAGCGGAGGAAAATATACACAACCTTGATCTCCAGATACCAATATATGTCAGACAACTGCTTAAATTGTGGAAAACAACCACCAACATGGATGGTTTTAAAAGAGGATTGGGCCAATTCATGAGGCTCGTTCCAATAGCTGGGCTCTGCCTTCACAGGTGAAGTTTGCTTCTGAATGTTATTTTCTTGAAAGTGTAAGAGGGGAAGGTGCTCTCATGCTCAGGTCCTCCTCTCAGGCTTCTTAGAGACATCTGCTTGGTCACTAAAACAGGAGGATGATGGACTATGTGGGCCAAGGGCCTGATCCTGCAGGGTTCTTCTCATATTCTAATGTAATGCCCTTCACAGATCAGGTAAAGAAAGCCAGGAAAGCAGACTTCCTTTGACTACAACACTATTTACAGCAAAATACACAGACAAAGGGTTTGCCTGACTGATACCACCGCCTCCGAAAGGAATGGGAACTATTTCCAGACTCATATAGATGATAGCTGATGATGAACTATCCACAATAATATGTTTTTTCTGTGGCCTTTTAAATGTGTTTAGGGAAAGCATGTCATTGGCGGGATTTCTGTGTTATGTGTTGGGATTCTTACTTGGTATTTTTATATTGTGAACCACTCTGTGATCTTTGGATGGAGGGTGGTATAGTTTCAAGTTATATTGCGGCAAAAGCCAGTAACACTAAACATCACAAGATCAAACAAAAAGAGATCAACAACAATATCAGAAGGGGGAAAAAAAAGATTACACAAGGGAACTTTGCAGTGTGCCATTCAACAGAAGAGATTTACGCTTCCTGATTGCTAAAGTGCAAAATTTGGCCACCTCATATGATATTGAGCTTGAGGAATCTTCCAGAAGGTATTTTCGTAGAATTTCGGGGGAGGATTCCAAATAATGTTGTAGGGGTATAAATTTTGATAAAAGCGGCAAAATAAGTTGAACTCGTTCTTCACTATAAAATTCGCAAAATAGAAGGATGTGTGTGACAGATTCTACCTTATTAGACATACAGGGGCAGAGACGCGCATGCATTGGTACCCGCGTGAATTTGCCGTACAGCACTGCTGAGGGCATTGTCTCAAAGCGGGCTCTAGAGAAAGCCCATCTATAAGCTTCGTTAGTGATGTTAGTTAAGTAAGGGGCAGCTGCAAAATTAGGCCAAGCTTTTAAGCATCTATACGTCTCCGGGAGTAGGGCGACTTCTTGTTGTAATTCGACATCGTGAAGTCTCTGAGTGACAATTGCTTTTGCCTTGTTCGGAGTTTCAATAAAAAGATTTTCAGGGTTTAGGCCAATTTGTTTGATCTTATTAGTTATTTGCATAAGCCAAGGAGGATAGGGAGCTGCGGCCAGGAAGCAAGGTAACAGTCCCTTAGGATTGTAATGGATTTTCAGCCAGAGGGATATTGCTTGCTCCCAGACTTTTAATTCCACTCTGGGCAGTCCTGCCTCTTGCCTTAAGACTGCATTAGGTGTACACTTTGGAGTAGCAAATAATGATCTTAAGAATTTTGATTGTACTGTTTCAAGGGTCTTAAGGTTGGCAGAGGGGCTAATTTGAGAGCCATACAGGAGTTGGGCTAGAGATTTTGCCTGAAAAACTTTTAGGGCCATCGGGAGGAAGCCAGCTCCTTTCCTTCTGAATAATCTAAGGATGGCATTTGCACTTCTTCCTGCTGATATAGCTGATGTGGTCAGGTGTGTTGACAATTTGGCATTATAAGAGAAAGTAATGCCTAAGCATTGGAAGGTCTTAGTCTGTTCAATGGCGTTTCCCTTTACGCTCCAATTATCTTTCCTGAAGGAGCGGTTAAAATGTACAATTTTGGTTTTGGCAAAGTTAATTGTTAACAGTTCAGTGTTACATTGGTCACTAAACTTTCCTAAGGCACGTTTCAGGCCCACTTTGGTTTGAGAGAGAAGGACAGCGTCATCCGCATACATTAAAACTTTTCTGGTACTTTTCTGCCGTTAGAGAACACGGGGGGGGGGGGTTTCGATTTCACGGCAACATGTGACCAGGGAGTTAACATAGATGTTAAATAAAAATGGGGCTAATAGGCATCCTTGTCTGACTCCCCTTTGGACTGGGATTTCTCTAGAGAGTCTGCCGTCCTGTGTGAGTCTTATCTGGAGGGTATTATTCTCATGAAGCTTAATCATCAGAAGTAATAACCTTCTGTTAATAGGAGGGTGGTATATAAATTTAATTAATAGAAATACATACATAGGAATGCGGGTGGTGCTGTGGGTTAAACCACAGAGCCTAGGGCTTGCCAATCAGAAGGTTGGTGGTTCGAATCCCCGTGACGGGGTGAGCTCCCATTGCTCGGTCCCTACTCTTGCCAACCTAGCAGTTCGAAAGCATGTCAAAGTGCAAGTAGATAAATAGGTACCACTCTGGTGGGAAGGTAAGCGGTGTTTCCGTGTGCTGCTCTGGTTCACCAGAAGTGGCTTAGTTATGCTGGCCACATGACTTGGAAGCTGTACGCCGGCTCCCTTGGCCAGTAAAGCGAGATGAGCACCACAACCCCAGAGTCGGTCACGACTGGACCTAATGATCAGGGGTCCCCTTACCTTACTTAATACATACATAAATCATCCAGCCCTTTGCTGGTGGGGAATGACTGGTGGCAGGTGATTCCAAAGCTGGTCCGTTTCTCTCTCATGCACACATACGCTCCCTGCTTGATGCTGCAGTCGTCAAGCAATAAACCTGCTGGTGTGGATTGCTTCTCCTTGATCTGTCACTATGAATTCCTTCACCACACAGCACTAAATGAATCTCTGCTTCCTACTTTGTTCCCTGTAACAATTAGCAGGTGGTGCTGAATTCTCGAGCTCCTTGATCTATAATATTTACCAAATATGCTGTGTGAAATCCGGTCTGTTTCCAGGCATCTGTTTATGTTCCCAAGTGTGCCTCCCTGCCTGCTGTTAACAGCAATCTCTCTCACTTCCCTTTTGTGAATCTTAGATAAGGGGCTTAGCCAGCTCAGTAATGGTGCGCTGCCTCCACTTCGTAGAATATATATGCAAGTGTGCAAGATACTGTCTGCTGATGGGTGGTCAGGCCACAGTAAAGCGTCTGAGCGGCTTTCAGGCAGTCAAAGCACGACATACAAAGCCTTCGGAAACATACGTGACTCTATCCACTCCACACACAACCTTCATGTATTGGGCAGAAAGATCTGAATGGTTGGGAACCTGAGGAGGCTTCTAAGCACATTAATTCAAACTGATTTACAAGCTCAATTCTGACAATCTTGCTCAATGCAGTGTGTAAGGATCAGAACATCAGAGGTGAGGTCCCTAGAGGCATTGACTTTCCCACTTCTCAAATCATGCCTGAACAGAAATAAAGAGGAGCAACATTTAACAGTGAAAACATTTAACATTCTCTGGAAAAAAATTTCTCCTTCCAAGTAAACGTATGGCCAAGCATTTTAGCTCACTGCAATCTGCCCTATTATTAAACTTACCTTGAGCCTGCATGCAAAGTTTATTTTAGGGATGAGTGAGACATTGCTTCAGTTCAGATTTTAATGCAATGAATTAATGCAAACCTACCTAATTCACATGGGACGCGGGTGGCGCTGTGGGTTAAACCACAGAGCCTAGGACTTGCCGATCAGAAGCTTGGCGGTTCGAATCCCCGCAACGGGGTGAGCTCCCGTTGCTCAGTCCCTGCTCCTGCCAACATAGCAGTTCAAAAGCACGTCAAAGTGCAAGTAGATAAATAGGTACCACTCCGGTGGGAAGGTAAATGGCGCTTCCGTGTACTGCTCTGGTTCACCAGAAGCGGCTGTCATGCTGGCCACATGACCCAGAAGTTGTACGCTGGCTCCCTTGGCCAATAAAGCGAGCTGAGGTCCACAACCCCAGAGTCGGCCACGACTGGACCTAATGGTCAGGGGTCCCTTTACCTTTACCTTACCTAATTCACACTATCTGAAAAAAACTTTATTGCTAGATTCTGACAATAGTAGGGGAATAATCCTTTTATGGATTTGTTTTTACATGTTATTTTCATATTCTAATAATTCTTATGGCTAACTGCTAAAACTGTTTAAAAATCTGCCCTGCCCCTCAGAAATATCATCCCAATAATTGCTTGCCACTTTTAAAAACCTTTATTAAAAATACTTTGCATGCCCCATAAGACAATCAATGGCTACTGGCTATGAGGGCTGTGCTCTGTCTCCACTGTCAGAGTTCTAGTTACAGGTAAATAAAAAAATTCCTTCCAGTAGCACCTTAGAAACCAACTAAGTTTGTTATTGGTATAAGCTTTTGTGTGCATGCTCACTTCTTCATGCACACTAAAGCTCATACCAATCACAAAATTAGTTGGTCTCTAAGGTGCTACTGGAAGGAATTTTTTTATTTTGTTTCCACTGTCAGCAGAAGGCCTATGGCAGGTGGCAAATTAGAAATAGGCATTCCTAATATGACATTTTATGAAATTTGGATATATTTCCCACAATAGCCAACATAAATGGGATCTTAGCTTCATTTCTCCTTGCCCCCCCCCAATTTAGGCCTGGGCAGAATAAAGCCATAATTGTTAGTTTCCTAGTTATACATTTGGATGTACACATATCAACACCATGAAAATACTTTACAAAGTTAGAAAAATATTGCTGCAATTTACTTCAGCAGCCTTATTGTTTCTCAAAATCCAACTGACTGCTTCCAATATTGGCCCTGAAAACCAAATATAATCCAAAGCATCAAAGTACAGTGGTACCTTGGGTTACAGACGCTTCAGGTTACAGACACTTCAGATTACAGACTCTGCGAACCCAGAAATAGTACCTCGGGTTAAGAACTTTGCTTCAGGATGAGAACAGAAATCGTGTTCGGGCAGCGTGGTGGCAGCAGGAGGCCCCATTAGCTAAAGTGGTGCTTCAGGTTAAGAACAGTTTCAGGTTAAGAACGGACCTCCAGAATGAATTAAGTACTTAACCCGAGGTACCACTGTATATCTTTTGAACATGTCAGAAATAATATGTGAATTGATGTGGCTGCAGTCTGTAGTTCTCTGCATTTTTCATTTCTTCTTGGAAGAAAGGACCCACAAAGTCCTTATCTCAAACACATTCTCCATGTGACCAAATCCCACATAACTGTTAATCCAAAGTACTTTGTATTTCATCTTAAACCTAACTGTTTTGCTTCACAAGGTTGTGGATTGAATTGCATGTGTTCTTAAACAACCCCAACAGAGAAGCCATTCTATAGATTTAAAAAGTATTGATAACAATCCATACATATACCTAAGAATAGTCAGATTGCTGTGTTGAGCTGATAAGCAAAATAAATTTTTTACATAGTTGGTCAGATTTCAGGCAATTTTTCATTGAGATGAAAAATGCAGGTCCAAATGCAGGTGCATTGCAATAAGAAGCACATTTGGGCCTTAGAAGATGGGTAATTTTCAAATGGCCCAACCAAGGCTAAGCACATTTACATTACAATGCAATTTAAGCAGGAGAGTTAAGCACAAACTGACAACATTTGCTGAAACCAATGGGACTTAATGCAGCAATCATAGACTTCTAGGGAGTAAGTTCCATTAAACAGAGGGGGACTTACTATAGGACTGCACCACTAAACATGTTTAACTCTGCCTAGATCAAGCCTCCATGACTTAAAAAATGATAGCAGTGAAGGGGGAAAAACATTGTGATCTTTCTGCCCAGTTGAGAGCAATTGCCATTACATGTTGCAAAGTAAAATTTTGCTTTCATATTAGATTGCCTTGAATATGTTAGTAAGCATGGAGACAGCTGGCACAAAGTGTTTAGCAGGATGCTAACTGACAATATATAGATGGAAATTTCATACATTAGACCATGAAACATTCCTAGTGCGTAGGTTGTGAAAGGTAGAGTAAATGGATATTCATAAGACATAAAGTGTGTTCTTACTTGAACTACAATTGATGATTACTAATGGCAGGTATGTTTGCTCTGATTCTACCTGTAAATATCCAATCCCATAATATTTTCACAGAAATCTCTACTGACACAAACATTGGAAGCTCCAATTAATACTAATGAGAGTTAAGTGTTTTGCATGTGGATGGAGACCAACATATCCCTCACTCTGGAATTTAGAATGTAAGAGTGAAAACACTGCCATCCCTTAAGGATCATTTTGATAATGCAGCCTCCACTTCTTCTTAAATATTTTTATATAAGTTATGAACAAAATGCTCTTCATTATGATGAGTGGTTTGTGTAAATGAAGTGAGGGCTTGCATATAGCAAAGAATAGACACTGTGCAAAGAGTAGGGATGGGAAGAAATTCTACTCAGTTTGCATTTAAAGGAGCACATCTAATTCACACTTTCCAGAACAATATAAGGAACTGAAGCACAGAATTCCTTAAAAAATTGCACTGTTTGAATTTTGCAATGCAGTTCTCTAGCCATTTAATGTATACATAGATGCATATACTAGGCTAAAGTGTGCATCAAATACACATGTAAGTGAAAATAGCATTCAAAAATTGTGATATTAGGGGAAATTGCTTTGTAGAAATGAGTGTATGAGGCAAATGCATATGAAAATGACAATACTGTAAGTAACTTTGAGTTTCCTTGGGCAAGAGAAGGCAACTAACAAATTTAATCAATAATAAATAGTAATAGAATTATAGAACAGAATCATAGCATTGTAGAGTTCAAACAAAAATGCTAATGAATGTTTGTGAAGACTTAAAAAATATTCACAAACTGATGTGGAAAAGTGAAGAACTAAATTTAAGAGTGGAAAAATGAGAAACTGAGATTCATTCATCCCTAGCACAGAAACACACAACACCACTCACTCAGTGATAGCTGTGCCAATTAATATCAAGGGTAGTGGGTACAAGTGGTCACAATCACTGTACCTTATATTATTTACATACAAATAAATGACATCAAACATCCCTTCATCTCTTAAGTTGAAATGCTTTCCTTTCATAAATCCTAAACATAATTCCAAAACATTTTGAAGTAATGTCACACTGCTAACACAAGTTCACCCTGTGTTTCACCATGCTGCCTAGTGGTGTCAAATCTTGCCCAGTCCACTCCTGTGTGTCAGGTTTTGTTACTCAGTAATAATGCTTTTCATCTGAATTTATGAAACTGTGGTTCATTGCTTACAACCAAAGGCTCTAATTTTTAAATGCCTTTGCATTTAAATCATGTCCTCTTTAAAATTCATCCCTGTATTCTGTCTTATGATGAGCACACGTCTATAAAAGGAGTTTTAACTGAGTAGTGTTGCTCTTATGGCACTAGGTGGTACCATGTTTTGAGATGGACAGCTGGTTACGCCTATGTTGCTATATTTCATTCTGAGCAATACATTTGTTCAGCAGCCATTTTGGTCTGATCTCCTCTTAGGAATAACTTATTAATGTATAATACAACATCACAACCAAAGGCCATTGCTGATATTGGACAGCAATATTTAAATAAAATTGACATATATAATGTGTGTCTGTGTTTTTCTTTTCATTTCAGCTTCCTCCGAGGATCTACAGGGACTTTCTTATCAAAGTATATGGTTGTTAATTGGTTCATTTGCATAGTAATTTACCTTTGGGATGTCTCCTGAAAATCTTGTGCTCACTCTCAAGGGGCACAATTTTGCTATTTAAACCTATTTTTTATGTGAAGCATTGCTCTATTTATGACAGATTAAAGCATTCTAAAATTTGTAAGTGGGAAGCAAGGTCTAGAGAAAGAAGGTGATGTCAAGGATAAGCTTGTTTGCATAGAAGCATTAAGGGAATTAGCATAAATCGTATGTGTATATGGAAGGCTTAGACATTTCCTAAAGGTTACCCAATATAGGCTTTGCCAGATTGTCTACATGGAGCAACCAGCTTTATGATTTTTCAGGAACCAAGATGTCTACCAAGACTTCTGAGATCATCACAATGTCATCCATGCAATGAAAATCCAGTAAGTACTGAACAAGTGGGTTGTAAGAGACAATTAATTTTCTGTACAACTAGAGAATTTTTTTTAAAAAATACAGGCACAGTCCAGTAAAAGATAAGCACTTGTATGCACAACTGATTAGGAGGACTGCGAAGACTGCTGTCAAAACAATGGGAAATTTGAAGTGCTTCACTTTGGCCTGATTGTTCCTTATCATCATTCCTTCCAGGACAAAGCTTTGATGATTCTGCCTATCATTCTGTGAGTTTAGAAGTGGCAATTGGCACCCTAAATAATTGGCATTACAGGTGTTCAGGACTAAGTGATAAGGTAGCTAGCCTTGAACTCAGCAATCTCATGTTCTTGTGCTCTGGGAGGAGAACGTCATACTTTTTTTTTTAAAAAAATAGCTTTTTAAAAAGTTTTTTGTGTTACAAAACAGACAAATAAGCAGAGAAAAGCACAATTGGGGGGGAAGATGGGGGAGGGAGACCAGGGACTGCTGTTCTTTCATTCTATTGCCTAGTGGTACTGAAGGGGTTGTGTCAGCCGCACATGGATAGGTCCTTTGTTTATATATATTGACATTGTAAGAGCTTAGGGGGTCCTTAACGTGGTTGGTTGCAATTCAGTTGGTTGCAGTGTGGCTTGTTTGTAGTTGATTTCATTATAAGCATAACTGTTTGTGCTGTCACATCCCAACTTTCTTTATCTAAGCAAAGCCGGTTTTGAGTACAAGATTCCATCTCTCTTTAGCATTGTACCAAGAAAGAGAAGCCAGACAAGATCTGCACATAAGGGGCAGGCTCAGTTCCAAGTGGTTCCCACTCAGTTTTATGGGGCAAAATGAACAAGTTGCAATGTGGGGTGCAGCTGCAGCTATCCCACATAGGGAGTGGCCTGGCCGTAACATAGAAGGCTATTACAGGATAGGACAATGTACCTGTGTGCAGTAATATAGGGTCTGCCTATACCACCCTCTACTCACCTAATGGGATTTTATCTAGTGACTCTAAAGTCTTTATACTGGCCATATGGAAATTTGTTCCCTTTATAATCTGCTCCCAAGTAAATGGAATTTTAACTAATTAACAAACTCAAAAGAGAAAATTAATATTATTAACATAGCCATCTACCCAAATTGATGGTGCTGACAACTAATTTCAAAGCAATCAAAATATGTGACTGAAAATATTTTCATCCAAATTTAAGTTCAAGAAATAACAAATTTTAGAAAGCAAATGCTCAGTGCATTTTGTGTTTGAAAAATCAGGAGAATAGGAAGGCAGATCATCTACCACAACTGACAGACATTGGTTCTCCAGGGTTTGTTCAGAAAACATTTCTAATTGTATTTGGAAATGTATTTGGAAATGTCAGGGACTTTCTACATGCAACGAATCACTGAGCTATGGTCTTTCCCCCAGTGGTTTCAACACGATCGGCTGGGAGGAGCAAGTTAGGCTGCAGTGGATCTCCAGCTCAGCCAGCTGTTTGCCGACTCATCTTGGTTCATTTGCAGCCGTCCCCAACCCTGGCTCAGATGAAGACATGCCAGTGTAACTTGTTTATCTTTGCTCAGGGGGCTGAGTGGAGGCCAGTGTAAGTCCCCCCAAGGGATGTGGTGGGAGCAGGATCTCAGGGACGGGAGATTTAAGCTGAAGCCTAAACCCGTTCAGCAAAGTCAGATCACTTTGCAACCTGGAGTAAAACACTATTCTAAAAGCTTGTTTTCCCTCTGCCAGGCTCAGGCAAAGCAGAAACAGCCAGCCCTCTGCTGACCATGGTTTGGATCTGGAGTAACTTTACACTGGTTTAGCATACACTGACTTGCTTTGTGCCAGCCGCTTTGTGCCATCATAGGATTGCTTCCTTAATTAGATAATTAATGGGGCTGTGGAAGATGAAATGCAGATAAAGGATGCACTAAAAATGAAATGCAAATGTTTGGCATAAATTTCACTACTTATTTTTGTACATGCAATTATAACCTAAAAACATTAGTGAACACTGATTTGTTTTACTATTTCATTGCTTCCTTTCATTTGGTATTCAATAACAGCCCAATTTAGAACTCCAATTAAATTGGAGAACTATGACCAAATTGGTTTAAACAAATCTAAAGTACACACAGCCTATAATGAGAATTATTCGAATAAGAAAAATAGAGCAGAACCTGAGACAAAACTTTGTGGTCATCAGTGTTATACAGTTCCTTTGAAATGTACTGGGAAATTCCTTATCTGTCATCCATCTGGATGTCCATGCCTTTAGTGTTCCAAATAATTGCCCTTGGGTATTTTTTTACCGTCACACATTTAGACTATTGATGCATCTCAGACCCCACATGTCAGCAGCCAGATGTCCAGTTTATCAAGGCTGGTCTGGGTCAGTTCCCTAGTACACTAGATGCTTTGATATGCAGCTTAAAAAAAACATGAAAGAGGTGGTTGCACCTTTTGATTCTAAGGTGAGAAGTTCTTAATTAGTCTAAAGTGGCCACTTGACTGGCAAGGAAGAACATAGAACTTAGAATGAAAAATAAGTTGTAGAATGAGTGGAGAAAGTGCCTCACAGGCTTGAGGGAAGGAACCGCTAGGACGGGGGTCGGCAAGGTTTACCTCGCCTGGGCCGGTTCACTCCAGCAGAGATCCCTCCATGGGCCAGATCGCATGCACGACCGCGATTTCCAGTGTCTGCGCAGATGCGATTTTCGGTGTCTGTGCATGTGCACGACTGATTTCCGGCGCCATGGAAGCGAGTCCCTGCACCATGCTGTGCCAGTTTAGCGCAGCGCGCGTGGACTCGATGAGCGGGCGGCTTGGTTCAGGGGTGGCTCGTGGGCCGGTTAAACGAGCCTTAGGTTGCTGACCCCTGCGCTATGAAGTGAAGGAACCCTCAAACCTTTGAATTCTCTCTCTCTCTCTCTCTCTCTCTCTCACACACACACACACACACACACACACAATCTCTTCAATTTCTGTTAGAGATGCTAAATGGAGGGATGCTGTTTATGATGTTCTGAAAAAAGCAGTTCCAAGTCTTTGGAGGAAACGAGTCCAACAATTGAAGACATTTCTGACTCAACCAGCTTTTTCCAGCAGGGTGAAAAGGACGTAGAATCATAGTCAGAGAACTGTAGAGATGGAAGGGACCCAAAGGGTCGGTCATCGACTGCAATGTCCCAAGTCTCTGTCATGGCATTTATTCTGTATTTTTTAAAAACCTATTTCTAGCTGTGTGTGTTAGTTTTGTTATTAAAACTATGCAACTGTTTTTTTTAAAAAACAACAACAAACGAACAGTTTTAAAGCAGGTTTTTAAAACTGTTTTTTTGAAAAGCAAAGATATATATTATGAACATTCTATGACTGTAACTCTCAACTTTTAATTCTATAAATAGGAGTTATAGGGATAGAATGGATTTAAATGTGGGCCAAAATGGAATCCAAGAGCAATTCCATCTGGTACCTCCTTCAATGGGAGCATGGGTAGTGCTGTGGTCTAAACCACAGAGCCTTGGGCTTGCTGATCAAAAGGTCAGCAGTTGAAATCCCTGTGATGGGGTGAGCGCCCGTTGCTCGGTCCCTGCTCCTGCCAACCTAGCAGTTAGAAAGCACATCAAAGTGCAAGTAGATAAATAGGTACCACTCCGGTGGGAAGGTCAATGGCGTTTCCGTGCGCTGCTCTGGTTCGCCAGAAGCGGCTTAGTCATGCTGGCCACATGACCCGGAAGCTGTACGCCGGCTCCCTCGGCCAATAAAGCGAGATGAGCGCCACAACCTCAGAGTCGGCCACGACTGGACCTAATGGTCAGGGGTCCCTTTACCTCATTCAATGAGTGGATGTGATGGAAAGCACCAGTAGCATTAAAACCGGATTATACTGGCAAAATTACTGTTGCTCCTTTAATTCAACCTGATCCCAACTGAGCTGGCAACTGCAGTACCTCACTCTGGCCATCTGCAGTGGTCATGCTGCAGAACAGCAGAGACCAGGCAAGTGGTTCCTTCTCCTGGCATTCTGCCAGTAAGAAAGAGCATAAGGCCACTGACTCCTGCTGACAAAAGCCATAATTTGAGTTCCTTGGAACCCGTCGGTGTGTGTGTGTCTGTTTAACAAGAGCTCTGTGTCTTTGTTTCAGAAATCCTTTTAGATGAACATATAGTTGCATACAGGAGGCTCTCAATCTAGAGAGATTGCAAGTGAAAAAGAGGGAATAGTTTTAATATATGCAAGAAATATTATTACTGGAAGAGAATAGAAGCTTAGAAATCTATTTTATTTTTAGACCTTCTTGTATCTCTTCTGTATGTTTTGAAGAGTCACTGCCTCTAATTTCTCAACTTGGGGGAATTAACTTTTCTCGCTGTTGCTCTAACATTAATGCCATAGAATTAATGAAGCTCAAGCAGAAACGTTTTTGATTTAAAATATCTTGTGCCATGTTGATAAGTTTAATGGATAGGCCTGACCTTTCAATTATAAGACACAGCCAATGAATCAACAGAGTAATAGGTCATCTAGCAAACATGCATCCTACCTACCATATGTACCGCACAATCACTTAAGAAGCACACATCCAGTCGCTGGTAAAATATTCCACAATGTACAAATAAAACATTTGTTTATCCTATTAAACTGTCAGCTTTTATTAACTTGAAGAGGTCACCAATAAAAATTCTGCATACATTAATATTCATGTGCAATTATGTTGAAATAAACAAAGCCGCAAAACCCCTATATCTTGTGTGTGTGTGTGGATCATTGCCACTCTTATTTCCTATATTCCCAGGTCCCATCTTTTCCCATCTTCTTTCTGCTGCTTGAGGCCCTTCTGCCTGCCCTACTCCTCTTTAGCAGCTGAACAGATTTCACATTTCCACACTGAACCACAAACCAAGGGAAGGAGGGGCATGGCAAGATGTGCCTCACCACTTGTCGGGACAATGCAGATAACCAGTTGTGCACACTGTGGTAGATTACCCGTTAACAAAGGTTTATCTGTATTCAGCCATTGATTATGGTGATTACAAGGATGAGGATATTATTATGGTGTAATTAAGTTTTGAACAAAGAGACACCTCATGTGCATCTGAATTTTTTTAAAAAGAACGTGTATAGCTCTCAACCATTCTGATCACTTCAACAAAACTGATCACAATATTAATTTTGAATGACATTCTACAGCAGTGATTGCAATAAATAATGAAATGCAGCTTTTGTCTAATGAACTGTGAATAATCATGCTTTTTTATTAAAAAAAACCTAATTTGTTTAGGTACATGCAATGCCTAGTTATCCAATTATTCCTGCAAAATTACAACTAGAGGAAGTCAAATCTGTTAAATTAAGAAGGTCACAAAAGTAATTATGACTGCTGAAGCATATGATTAAAATACTTTGCAGGAGGAGGGGCAATCTTTAAACGTACCTATTTCTCCTTGTTAGGAGAGTGATGGACTTAGACCTCATCAATGCTCCAAGGAGCTGAATTACAGGTAAAACATGATTACCATTCTGAATGCAAGGTTCATGACAACAGCAAAGCCTATCTGACAGAGAGCAAAATGGAAGTATTCTCATTAATGTGCCTCTCTTCTGCTGATTGGAATGCATTGTTTGGTGTGTGTTTTTAAAAAATAGACAAGATCCAGCCAATGTTACATCCCATTAATTTCACTTGCAGGTGAGCATGTCTGCACTCTCTGCCTGTGAAATGAATTGGACTAAAATGCCTACTTTTGATGGGATTGTGCCTATGCCATTCTAGAAGGTGTGGGACTAAAACAGTGTGACTAAATTTACCTATGAGGTTGCCTTACCCCACGTTTGGAAAACTCTTTGTGTCCTCTAGCCTTGGAACGAAGAGTGTTCCACATCATAAGGAGAAGGTGCTGGGAAACGGTGGTGGCAGTAATATAGTGGCATTCACTGCTGGTTCTGCTCAGAGTCGACCTATTGAAGTTGATATACATGACTAACTTAGGTTCACTAATTTTCACAGTCCTACTCTGAGTAATACTTAGCTGAATATAGCTCTTAGGCTTAAGAACTCTAGCTGGAGATCAGAAACAACAGACACAGACTACTCAACAATTAACTGAGTGGATTATATTGCTTCTGAAAAAGAAAGACTTCTTTATTGCCAGTGTATATCTATTTTATGCACAAGTATATTCAAATATGCAAAGGAGATAAATAGATATGCTCCACAGACAGTTCAATTTGGAAAAGGAATGTACATAGTAAATACTGTTAATTCAAGATGGAAATATTTCTGTTTTAAATTCCTCTTATGCTTCAGGCCTGAACTTCAGGTTACTTTAGAAAACACACACACACTAAAGACATTTGGAGAGCTGACAAAATCAGCTGTCATCTTTCCTGTAATTCTCTCCAGCCCTGATTAGATAAACTACCTTCATATTCTATAAAAAAGATATATGTAAATGACAATAATCATAGAATGTGTTCAGGGAGCTTAAAGTGTATTTCTATCAGGTTAAGTGTTCAAGGTTAAATCTTCTAAGTATTTTTTAATGCTATTATTCTTAGCCTTCTTTTTTCCCTTTTGTTTTTGAACAACAATGTTTAACACAATGGCAGTGATCACATCCTAGAAAGTCCATGGTAGCCGTAATTTCAGATGCTGCCAATGGCCAGGATCCAAAGAAGCATGCAACCATTTCTTCACATCGAAGCAGATTTTATATTTCCATTGCTACCAACAGTAGCCTCCAATGCCACCAGGCAAAGTGCCAAGACAAAATTTTTAGATTTTACACACTTGATGCATACATGCATATCTTTTGGTGTGACTTCACCCAGGTTTTGGTGTGCTAAGTCCAAAGTGGGTCAATTTGGACACTACTGAAGATATCACCACTCCATTTCATGGATCTTTTCCCAATCTGGTGTGATAGTTCTAACCTGTGCAATTTGAATTCCTCTCGATATATTGTTGCCCATCTTCACATGATGGTTCCCAAGGGTTGTGTGTGATTTTTTGTCTATGTTTGGACACTAGATGCACAAAGAGTACCAAAAACAAATGGCTCTGTATTATGTCAATAATTGTTTCCAACCAATTAGATGTTACTTAGCCCACATGACTTGTGGAAGAGCCAAATGTAAATTTTCCTTTTTATGTACTCAATAAAATCCCACCAAACTGAGGCAAAAGAAGTTACCTTTTCATTCCTTAAAAAAAAAAAAAAAAACTGATGTACCCAGTAAAGTTTTTCATGTAATGCAATTTTCAATATATTACTCCACCATAATAAGGTGTCAATTTCAGACGTTTTCCATTTCTGGGCAATCAATAGTTTAACAATTTTTTGATATTTTTATTTTCTCCTTCATAAAAAGATACCGGTAATAATATCAACTTTGGTGTGTGCGTGTGTGCATGTGCACAGCCCCAAAACTCCTCCATTACACAATCCATTTAAATACCACTTTTTCAATATTGTTAAGAGGATATTGAAAAAGTGGTATTTAAATGGATTGTGTAATGGAGGAGAGGATACTGCTAAGAGTGATCAGAAATTGTTCCTATATGCAACAACAGCAGCGAGGCTATTGTTAGCTCAGGTCTGGAAACAACAGCAATTGCCAACAGTGGAAGATTGGCAACAGAAGGTAATGGAATACGCAGAAATAGCTAAATTAACAGGGAAAATCCGACAACAGGGCGATGAAACATTTCAAAAAGAATGGAAGAAATTTATGCTGTACATAGGAAAGATATGTGTGAAATAGAGAAACCAGTAGAATTGAAACAAACCTCATAATGTGCAATACCAATAACTTTATTGGAAAAATAACAACAATAAGAAGTAAAATGTACAATGTGATCAAAGTAATCAATAGTAGTTGCAAATGATAGATAGACAATAAGAACTGTATATATAGAAGGATTTATTCATCTACAGACATTTTATGGACAAATGTGGAAGCAGAATAACAATAAATAAAATGGATAAAGACAATGCAAAAAATTTAGAGGCGATATAAAGAAATCAGAAGAACGAAGGAGGGAAGTCAGCTCTTAGGAGCAATAACAAATGTACAATGTAATATAAAATGTATGTGTAGTATGAAATTTGTAAAACTAATAAAGATTATCTTGCAAAATAAATAAATACCACTTTTTGTTGTTGCTTATTTGAGGTCCTCCTCCGAGGGTTTTCTGCTGGTTCCCTCACTGCAAGAAGTGAAGTTACAGGAAACCAGGCAGAGGGCCTTCTCAGTGGTGGCGTCCTCCCTGTGGAACGCCCTCCCTTGAGATGTCAAGGAGATAAAGAACTACACAACTCTGAAAAGACATCTGAAGGCAGCAGCAATCCTAAATATGGAAAGCCTGCATAATTTAGGCTGGTTGAAGTTGAACCAGCATAAAGCACACCAGATTCAAACTCCATTCAGCTGAGCGCATGACTGAGCTGAACAGAGTTAGGATCCAGTATAAGAGCCTCTGGCCCAGTCCATCTTTTGCCACTCCCCGGAACACCCATTTTTCATGGCTTTTACCCTGTAAGACAGGAGTCAGCAAACTTTTCCAGCAGGGAGCTGGTCCACTGTCCCTCAGACCTTGTGGGGGGCCACACTATTTTTTTGGGGGGGGGGAGGAAATGATGCAAGAGCACCACGAGCCCCGGTGGCTGCTTACCTGTGTCTTGTGAATGGCAGGGGCTGGTGACGACGGTGGAGGGACAATCAGCGGAGAGGGGCTGCTTAAAATGGCAGCTGCTTGAGCGTTGCTGCTGCTGGCACCAACAAAGCCCAGTCCCCTTCCTCCTCTAGGCAGGGCGGGGAGAAGCCAGGAGGAGGGAGGGAGGAGGCGCCACTGGCGCTGCTGTGTAAGGGAGAGGGAAAGAACATGCACACTGGTGATCCACGCGGTGATTCCCAGACTGTCCGCAGGCTGGATCCAGAAGGTGATTGGGCCTGATCCGGCCCGCGGATCTTAGTTTGCCAACCCATGCTGTAAGATCTTCCAGTTTCAGATCAGTCAACTGATCCCCAGCTGAACCATCCAATGCAAAGAACCCACCCCCACCCCCACTGAGGTATAGGATGATGGATAGTTCAGCTGATCTGAAGACCAGGATGCACCTCCTGTGAAAAAGCAGGTTTTTTTTCAAAACAAAAGAGACAGGGATTATGATGAGATGGAAGCAACAACTGTCCTCTAAGAAAGGTTTGTATAGGAGGTTTTGCTTGCTTCCTTGTACAGGACAAACAAATTCAGAGGCCAACACAAATTCATTTTTCAGGAGAAATATTCTGCACACTGCAGTTACCTCTGTTCTGAATTCTAGGATTCTGAACTGGCTCCACATCTCAGATTTTAATAAACACCTGTCCTTTGAGATCGAAGACTTTGCAACACCAGGGAAAATGTGTGGAAAGAAGAATGCAATCATCAGAGGGATAATATTAGCAGTCATGGCGAAGTGTTGTTTAGCAAATGTGAGGGGTGTGTTCAAGGGGACAGAGTTTGCACTCTTGTGTGCGTTGGGAAAAGGAGTATATGAATTCAATGTTAAAAACATTATGCGAAAAAATTGGAATGGAGGCTGTATTGCACATGATTTATATTCCAGGATATGCACTGACATTTTTCTTTCTCAGAATTGAGCACCTGTTGATGGCTTCAAAAAATCTAAAATATGCAATCAATTCCATGGACTCTATCAGACGTTTAAGAAAGCTACATAAACAAATTGATGGAAAAAAAATACTTACCTGTGCTCACAAACTGATTACACATAGACTCCTAGAAAAATTTCGGAACCTATTTTAGCAAAATTTTAGTAGGAAGGAATAAGACATGATTCTCAGAGGTAGACAGTAAACTTTCAACAATGAGCTTAAATGTAAATTTAGATAACAAACATTTATACAGTGGCTGCCAACAACTGTTGCTCTGGACAATGTCTAAGGGCATAACAGGCAGAACCAGGTCAGCACTGGTGCAGTGCATTTTTAATAAAGTAACTTTTCCCGTCATCACTGGGATCTGTGAGAATGGCTGCAAAAAGAGAGGATGCTGCCAAGGATTCTGGATCCTTCTTAACAACCTGGAACCATAAGAAATTCAAAAAATCTGGCTCTTGGGGAACTGTTGCTGCAGAATTCGAGGATTTAATGAAAGCTGCAACATCTCTTCTGTCTCATTCTGTTAGTTATACTAAGCCATTTACAGGCACATTTATTTTTGAAGCTCTGTTCTTGACTTTAGAAGAGATAAAATGATGTAAATGGAGTAATTTTTAATACTTGTTTCTATGGCAGGTTATCTATCATTAATCACTACTTTGTTACTATGGTTACCACAGCTAATTTCTGTTTATTAATGCACTGGGCCTTAAACGAATGCCCTCAAGACTAATTGTGTTATACCAGGAGTTAAATGTTACAAGATCTACCGGTACAGATTTGACCTACATTTGGCCCTACTAAGATAATCACTCAGGAGACATTTTTTAAAAACCCACACACAAATAGTGAAGCTAATCAGTAAAGTAATACTGGTCCATTTGAAAAGACAGCGAGGATTTAATTTGAGCTGAAAAAAATATCCCCTGAGTGTTACTAGCAAAATATAATGGGAAAAGATCAGACAAAATCAACATGGTCATTCAAACCTTTCATTATTTTTTATCTAGTCCCATTTCCCAAGGAAAGACTGATCCAATTCTTCTGATTCAATTTAACTGATGTCTGAGAATGTGAAATGTAAATATTGAGTTCTCCATCTTCCATCTCTGCTATTAAAGGGAATAAAACTTTAACTCCTCCTCATTCACTTTAGTCAATCTGGAATTTGATTGTTAGCGGTGAAGCAAAGTCTGAGAGACAAACTACACATTACACACAAAAACATGTAACAGTGCTGCTCTGCCTTTTTTTTTTTAAGCAAAGCAGTTTTAGAAGGAACTTTAAAGTGGAAAATATGCAGGGCAAGGCAAGAGTGCTTAACCCTTTCCCTGTCCCTTTTTACACTCCAATTTGCTCCCCTTTCCAGTGGATTTCAAAGCATATGATTGTGAGGTCACAGAGTGTTAAGTCCAGTGGTAAAATTGAGAAGTACATGTAGCCCCTCAATGGCACCTGAAAAATGCAGAAAGTAATGACCCCCCCCCAAAAAAAAAGTCATTTTGGAGGTGATATTTTATGAAATATAGACAACTGATTGTTTAGTCAACAAAATCTAATGCATACCCTTCTGTGTCAACTGCATACCAGGGGAAGTTCCTGATTGCTGGAAATAGTTATGGACAGCTTGTGAATGCATCCTGCTTCAGAACCTGTGTTTGAACAATACACTAATATTTTTTTTTCTTCAAGTGTGGGGCATTAAAAAAAACCCCACTTTTATGCCTGCCAGGGGGCTCTGTGTTTCAGTGTAATGCTTTTGGGACCTCATGAGCTCCTGCAGTTTGCAGACTGCACCGCTCTGATGTGCAGTTTCATCTTCCATACCGAATATGTAGCAATAAAGTATTGTTGCTCTGTCCTGGTTTGTTTTCCTGCTGCCCTGGCGCAGCAGAAGCCCCCACACATTCCAAGGCAGAGAGGGTCAGACATCCTTTTTGTAGAGTGTGACATTTATACTGGTTCAGAACCTATTTGGAAGCAGGACCTCATGTTTCTGTTTCAGAGATACTCAGTCCCTACTGGAAGCCATCGTTCTGACCCAGATATGCATGGACATTGACTTTCCCCTAATTGCCTATTTACAACTCCCAGGCCTCCTGTGAGATTTGCTAATTCTGTTAAATATATGCTGACACTTACAATTCAAATTATAATTGAAGGAATTTGTTCTTTTCAAAATTTAAATGGAGTTCTTCCAATAAGCTGAAAATGTCAAATATCATTCCAGTACAATATGTTTCTAATAAGTACACCAAAAGAGTTGGGGAAGGAGAACCAAAGGCCAATGTGCTCTTTCCTTTGCACTGCTAGGCTCATGCTAGTAGGGCAAAAAAAAGTGTGTAAGATGTTTTTATTTTTTAGCTTTAGTTCCAGATTGTTTTAATTTAGGGGAATGGAGAACAGTTTTCTATTGATACCAATCATCCAGGACTGGCACAATCAGCCACCCGTTCTGGGCATCCAGAGCCTCTCCCAACACAGCTCTGAAATGCCATCTCCAATATCCACAGCTTCATGGAGGAGGCATCTGAGTCTGGCCCCCATTCTCTGAAGGCAGACTCTCTGCCTACGACCAGGAAGATCTAGCAGATCCTATGGTCCCTGGGACAGACTTCCAGTGACCATAGGCTTGTGGTCTCAATTAATTTACTATTTAATCCTGAGCTATAAACATGGTTTGCATTTTATTATCTATTTATTTGGACAATTTGTATAATGCTTAATTAGAATTGTCTCTAAGCAGTGTACAAGAAGCTGAACAATATGATAAAAATAAAAATCAGTTAAAACTATAAAATCAAGATTCAGTTCAAACACCTGCTGAAATAAATAAAAATACGTTTTCAGTAGGCACCAGATGTTCAACAGGAAGGCAGCCTGTCTGACCTGAACCAGAAGAGAGTTCTATAAAAATTGGTCCCACAAGACTGAATGTGTGGCTCCTACTGGATAGGAGCTCTACACCTGAGCCATGGAGGACCACTAACAGTAGCTCCTCTGAATACCTCAGGGCCAGGCAGGGATATAAAGAAGCAAGCAGTCCTTGAGATATCCAAAACTAAAGTTGTTAGGGGCCTTGTAAATGAATACAAGAACTTTGAACCTGGTCAAATAACGTATGGGCAATCAGTGCAAGCTTATAACCACTGGAGTTATGTGCTAGCAATAGTCTGTCCCCACCAACAGTCAAGCCTCAGATGTCTGCATCAGCTGGTGCCTCTGAATCAGGCCAAAGAGTAGCCCCAAAGAGAACATTGCAAATAAGGCCCCACTGATGAGTCCTGAGCCCATCAATGCATCAATCACGGTTTTTTGCCTATCCCTCTCCCGAGAACCACCACAATTGCCATACTAGCCCCAGCTGGCAAAGCACATTCCTTTGACCTTATTATTTATTAGAAGCCTTAAATAATATTCATTCATTCATTCAAAAATGCTTTTATCCATCCTACATCAGAAGGTTACAACAAGATATACACTTGTAAAACCAGGTTAAACCATTACAGTTATATAACAAGTAAAACTGGTCCAATTGGAATGGAACAGTAGAATACAATGGACGGTTTTGCACATAAATTATTTTCAGGATACTAAACAGACTTGCTTTGGAGGCAACTGCATTTTCTGCATAGTGCAATAATCTAAAGAAAATGTCACTTTTTAAATATTGTTATTATCATCTGCCCTCCAGTCTGTGAATGAAGGCAAATTACGAAGGAAGTATTTTCAATGGAACTATTTTTTTAAGGAAAAAATGTCACCAAAAAGATTGAAGACCTGCTGAAACTGTGACAGAAGATATTCATTTCAAAATTTCAACAAAGCACTGGTGAATAAGGAAAATGCTTATGATATGACACCTCATTTACAACTACATTCTTCTGAAAGTTAATATTTCAATAGGTTTATCAAAAGTTTCAGGGGGGGAAATGAGGACGATGATGATGTTAAGAAATAAATTGGGTAGGTTAATTCAGAAACAGCATCCTGAAAAGCAATAGTTTTTATTAGTACTTCATGTCCTCTTTTATTTGAGAACCACTTCATCCACTGCAGATTTAAGATGCACTCCCAAATGTATACAATGAATATCCATAACTAACACATTTATGCTAAGAGCATGGGTTCACATGCTGCCTAAAATACACATGAACTCAACCAACCAGTCATGCTTGTCACTTTTTAATGTGTGAGGTGGGCCATCCTTTCAATAGTGCCGTATTCCCACTCTTTCAGACCACATTAGATTAGTCTTCAGGAATTCTTCAGTTGTGACATATCATATGCACTGGCACCTGAGGCATTTTCACACCCACCCACCCCAATGTTCAGATGGCATTCGGCAATATTCCCTCCATTCTCCTGATCCCACGATGTGAGGACGGCATGTCAGGCCCCCTCAATCAACTTGAGAAGGTGGCACCTCTGCGACATATATAGAAGAAATCATCAGAAGCACCCTGAAAAAATACATTGCTTTTATCTTGACTATATTCAAGGGGTCTTTCGGTCTAGCTATTGAACTGTCCCACTTAATCTAATGTATTCCCCCTTACTAAAACCTGTTCCAGGGGGCAATCCTATAACAAGATTCTCCAGGATGGGCATCTTAGGATGCGGTGGATTGTTGGCTCACCCAGCTGATTCCTAAAATATGCTAGTGTAACTTGCTCAGCTGGGGCTCAGCCAGCTAAGCTGAAGTTGGTGAAGTCACCCAAAGGGGCCTTCTGGGGCTATGGTGCGGGCAGGACTAGAGGGACGGGGGGCTTAGGCAGGACCCCATGCTACTCAGTCACATGACATGATAACCCAGCATAGAACACTATTTTAATGTCTCCCTTTTCCTCTGACAGGCCCCACTGCTGAAGGGGGTTTGGATCTGGTGTAACTTTATGCTGACCTACCCTGGCATTCTTTATGTCAACTTTGTGTGCAGAGGATTGCTCCTTAAATCCCCCTTTGCAGCCATTGTATACATCGATAGATATCTTCAGAGATGCCATATGAGATATGCTAGGCTGAAATTTGGTGACTTGCCTGATAATAAGTGTTGGAAATGTAAAGAGACTGAAGGTACATTCTTTCACCTTTGGTGGACTTGCCCAAGGATTAAGGCTTTCTGGGAAATGAAAAAGGTATTTAAATATACCTTTCTGAAGAAACCAGAGGCCTTTCTCCTGGGTATGGTCGGCCAATTGGTGCCAAAGAAGGACAGAACATTTTTTATGTATGCTACAACAGCAGCAAGAATACTCATCGCTAAGTATTGGAAGACGCAAGATCTACCCACCTTGGAAGAATGGCAGATGAAAGTGATAGACTATATGGGACTGGCAGAAATGACCGGCAGAATCCGAAACCAGGGAAAAGAGACGGCGAAAGAAGATTGGAAGAAATTTAAGGACTATCTTAAGAAACATTGCAAAATTATTGAAGGCTAGAACGATGTTGATTCAGAAATTAAGGAGTTAAAAGCTGTAATGATTATGTGATTAAGAAAAGAAAGGTTAAAAAGTATATAGAAATTAGGGAAAGGATTTGCTGAATTGACTTAATTAGAGAATGGAATACAGAAAGGGGAGGTATGAGGAGGTCGGGAAAGTAAGTTTTATGAATATAAGGGATGGAAACTATACCTGTTTTGTATGTGTGTTCTTTCTTTTTTGGATTGTATGTATTTTTATTGTTTTTGTTTTTATTGTTCTGTTTATTCTGTTTTATATAAATTCCTAAACTTTAATAAATATATTATAAAAAAAAAGAAATTTGGTGACTGACCCAAGTGAGGAAGTGAACAGAAACAATGATGAGTTAAGCGAAAGTGGGTTTAAATGGGGAAAATGCACATGTTCAGAGCATTTCCACACATCCCTATTTTCATTGGAGAAATGATGGAGGGTATGGAGTTATGTGACTCCCAAGCCAATGAGATAAGTAACTATACAACCTTTAGAAGACACCTGAAGGCAGCCCTGTACAGGGAAGTTTATGGATGTTTAATATTTAATTATGTTTTTATATATGTTCAAAGCCACCCAAAGTGATGGATGGCTTTGAACACACACACACACACACACACACACCATGATGTTGGAAAAGGATGTCCCTATTTTCATTGGAGAAATGTTGGAGGATAGGTTATTAACTTTGGCAAAATGTTGCTGTATGTGTTTTGCTGCAAGTTGCAAATTCAGGCTCTGAATATTTTTTATAGTCCATAGAAGCTTATGTCATAAGAAATGTATTAGTCTTTAAGAAAGCGCGATACTTATTCTTTGGTATCTCTTATTTGGGGAATTGTACAAGGGCCCCAACCACCTTAATCTGGCCTTGATTCAAGGGACTGAAACTGGGAACTTTTGTTTGCAAGGCAAGTGCCAGAGCATACAAGGTGATGCCCAAAGCTATGAAGTTTCATGCCCTTGTTTTAATCTGTGCTTTTTCTCCATGGATTTCAGAGTTCATGATTCCCAGAGTTATTTACTGTATATAGTTCAACAGATCTAAATGCTTACCATTTTCATAAGGTGTTCATTTTTAAATGTGCATTTATATTTTGGTGCATGTTGTGTGACAACATATTGCTTGGTTAATATGTGTGTGTGATAAATCTAATTCTGAATGTGTAAAGTGATCTTTTGGGGGTTACACAAACATTAAAACAATGCTTGTTTTTGATGGTGGTGGTGGGAATGGCACAAACCACTATGATATAATTTTATGATACAGCGGCATGTGAATATTTTTTAATAAATAAATAAATAAATAATTATTTTTTAAAAAATTAATAAGCCATCTGGAATGTTGGTAGTCACCTACTCTGTCAGGGTTGGGGACTACAGATGCCAATTGGTCAAATAAGGTTAAATACTAAAGCAATCTGTATAGGATCTCCATTTCCATGAGCCTTGATGTTGTGTGGTTTGTTGGTTATCTGAACCCTCCTTGAATGTGTAAATTAGGGTAGCCAACTTCTTGCCCTCCAGATATTGTAGGGCTACAATTCCCATAATCCTTAACCACTGGCCATGCTACTTGGCCCCCAGATGTAGTTCAACTACATTTGGTACCCTGCCCTCCATGCAGGAGAACAGAATCACCTGCTGGCATATGCACCAAAATGTTTGCTACACAGCATCAGCCAAACTTTTTGGTTTATACAAATTGCATTGTGCTCCCTGGGAAAACAGGAGCTATGAGTAGCTGTGTATGATTTTCCTACTGGAAGTAAAACTTGACTGGCATTGCAAAATAAAATAGTAATTTATCAAATTCCTGGTCATTAATGAATAGTCGGCAAGTAATAGAAAATTTCCCTTTGACTGATGGACTGGCATAACATAACTGAAGTAAGAAAATAGAAAATGGAGGTACTTTAACAATAAAACCTTAGAGTTAGAAATTGTTTAGGGTGATACATATCATCAGAAACACAATGGGCAGCTGCCTTGAGTTTTTCTTCTTTGGGTAGCAGTTATGAGATTCAATTTCCGAAGCTGCTTTGTTTGATAAGATTTGGGAAATCTGGAGGGCTTTTGACTTATCGGTGGAACACAGCTTATCATGCAAATGTGATTCATGCAAATTTTCAAAGATAAGAGACAGACACATTCATAAGCTCAGCAAAAGAGACACTAGGTGAGATGAGAAATCCCTGTAACTTGATTCTGTTTATTGACTTTCAATGGTTATGAAGGGATATAAATATAGTAGGTTTTGGGAATAAGCAGGAATGTTACATGTTTGTGTACAGGGAATGTTCCTTCTGCTGAAGGGAAAAGATAGGCTTG